>NC_050082.1:32033064-32633064 GCF_009764565.3 Dermochelys coriacea | reverse complement strand
CCATGCTGGAGCTCTTCGGCAATTCTGGGACTGCATGGTCTCCTATGATGATGAGCTCTGCGTGGTGACCTGTGCAGGTGAGCTCACCACGCCGGCCAAACAAGAAATGAGATTCAAAAGTTTTCGGGCCAGTGCATCCGAGTTGAGAGCGCTGTCCAGAGCGGTCACAACTGAGCACTCTGGGATAGCTCCCGGAGGCCCATACTGTCGAATTGCGTCCACAATACCCCAAATTTGACCCGGCAAGGCCGATTTTCAGCGCTAATCCTCTTGTCAGGGGTGGAGTAAAGAAATCTATTTTAAGAGCCCTTTAAGTCAGGGGAAAAAAGGGCTTCGTCTTGTGGATGGGTGCAGGGTTAAATCGAGATAATGCTGCTAAATTCGACCTAAACTCGTAGTGTAGACGAGGCCTAAACCTTACGGGATGTACGGTGATCATGTGACTGCCCTGATGCGTCACAGCCACTCAATCAGAGGAGACACCTCAAGAATACAATGCAGCCAGAGAGTTTTGGTTCAAAGAGGATACTGGGGGGCATGAGGCCCTATGGCAGCTCAGGGAAACAAAGATTTATAGTAAACTGACCTGAAATTAGACATTAGATTCAATTCATGTCAGCCTGACATGAAACAAAATGTCATATTGATTTTTGCAGAAACTGGATTTTCTGTCTCCAAAATATGGTGACAGAAGATTCCCACTCTAGTATGTGCCCTCTCATAGACACCTTAGGAATAGAAAGCTACATTTTGTTGGTTCTGATTTTTAATCCATTAGGGAAGAAGTTACATTTACAAATGAGCTTCCAATCTGAAAATCCAGTTTCAAAATGTTTTTTTTCTTTCAAAGCAGTACAGGCCTGTAATTTATGGGTAGGGCTTTCTGTTTGAGGTATTTCTTCTGATTTAAGGTATTTATATTTTTAGGTAAATCACAGTTTATATTTTTAGGTACAGAAATAGATTTTCATGAGCATCAAAAAATTCCTCATTGAACTATATATATAAAAAAGCACTACTTCCAATATCTTATGCATTTTGGGAACAAGGTTGAAGTGAGTATGTGGTGTCTTTAAGATCTGGTGGGTCCTAGTCTCAAGACAGAAAAAGGGTAACTTTTGGGTATTTTGGTATATATTTTATTAAAAGCTGTCCTGTTCTCTTATGAAAACCTACCTCTTTTGGAGATACGGCGACATGCTCTCTGTATAATATTTTATAATAATTTTATAAGAAGAAATCCAGATTAAAGCAATTGCTGTTCTTCATTTGAGCAATGCCACAATGGGCTGGGAAACTGAGCTAGGATTTCATATTGTTATACAGTTTCAATGGCTTGTCACCTCTCGCTACGCTATTCCTGTAAAAACTCATACTCTGATTGGGTGAAGGAAGTGTGTGGCTGGGCAAGATTTGATATCTGCTCAGAAATGGAGAACTGGCTGTAGAAAATGTATTGGTTGTAAGGCCTATGGAAGTTATTGGGAGGGACTCCAGATTCTTTGTTTATTCTTGGACTTTTGTCCCAGGCACTTTTTAAAAAAAAAAAAAATAACCCTCCAGAGTTTGGAATAGGAAAACACAAGACTTTTTATAAAAGCAGACCTTTCCAATTTAGGTGAAGAAATGAAAACGTTAGATAAATCTAGTAATAATGTTGGAGAGGAAACTGTACAGTATAATATATTGCAGAGTTATTCTTCAGAGAGTGCAACTTTCAATTATATATTTGAATTGTTTCTGGTAACATATATTTAGAGTGAGTAAATGTCACTGTACTGTTTTTCAGTGTCCTTCTGTAATGCTAGTTTTCCCTGCTTGGCTTTTTCCTTTCATGTCATGTTTTTTCTGATATTTTAATGAGTATCTTAGGAAGTATTTCAGTAGATGTAAAATATACAACCCCCCTACATGGCATTCTTAAGGTATTAAGATCTTTTTTGTGGAAGTGAAGAGGTTAAAGAAAGGTTTTTGACAGTCTTTCAGTTTTAATTATGGATTTGTCACCAAAATTTGATCTATAGAGGGGGTATTTGTTTGAACTACTGTATTATAGTTGCATTTGAGGTGGCTTATGGACAAAAGGTTCAGCTCTCAGGTATGTGATTCAAAGTTCTTAGATTTCAGAGTAGCAGCCGTGTTAGTCTGTATTCGCAAAAACAAAAGGAGTACTTGTGGCACCTTAGAGACTAACACATTTATTTGAGCATAAGCTTTCGTGAGCTACAGCTCACTTCGTCGGATGCATTTACTGGAAAATACAGTGGGGAGATTTATATATACACACAGAGAACATGAAACAATGGGTTTTATCATACACACTGTAAGGAGTGTGACCACTTAAGATGAGCTATTACCAGCAGGTGGGGGGCGGGAGGGAGAGGAAGAAAACCTTTTGTGGTGATGATCAAGGTGGGCCATTTCCAGCAGTTAACAAGAACATCTGAGGAACAGTGGGGGGGGGGGGCGGGGAATAACATGGGGAAATAGTTTCACTTTGTGTAATGACCCATCCACTCCCAGTCTCTATTCAAGCCTAAGTTAATTGTATCCAGTTTGCAAATTAATTCCAATTCAGCAGTC
Organism: Dermochelys coriacea; assembly: GCF_009764565.3. NCBI lineage: Eukaryota > Metazoa > Chordata > Testudines > Dermochelyidae > Dermochelys > Dermochelys coriacea. The sequence continues at coordinate 32,630,481 of NC_050082.1, read as the reverse complement.
TCTTGTTGGAGTCTGTTTTTGAAGCTTTTTTGTTGACGGATAGCCACTCTCAGGTCTGTAATCGAGTGACCGGAGAGATTGAAGTGTTCTCCGACTGGTTTTTGAATGATATAATTCTTGACGTTTGATTTGTGTCCATTTATTCTTTTACGTAGAGACTGTCCAGTTTGACCAATATACATGGCAGAGGGGCATTGCTGGCACATGATGGCATATATCACATTGGTAGATGCGCAGGTGAACGAGCCTCTGATAGCGTGGCTGATGTGATTAGGCCTTATGATGGTATCCCCTGAATAGATATGTGGACAGAGTTGGCAACGGGCTTTGTTGCAAGGATAGGTTCCTGGGTTAGTGGTTCTGTTGTGTGGTGTGTAGTTGCTGGTGAGTATTTGCTTCAGGTTGGGGGGCTGTCTGTAAGCAAGGACTGGCCTGTCTCCCAAGATCTGTGAGAGTGATGGCTCGTCCTTCAGGATAGGTTGTAGATCCTTGATGATGCGTTGGAGAGGTTTTAGTTGGGGGCTGAAGGTGATGGCTAGTGGCATTCTGTTACTTTCTTTGTTGGGCCTGTTCTGTAGTAGGTGACTTCTGGGTACTCTTCTGGCTCTGTCAATCTGTTTCTTCACTTCAGCAGGTGGGTATTGTAGTTGTAAGAATGCTTGATAGAGATGTTGTAGGTGTTTGTCTCTGTCTGAGGGGTTGGAGAAAATGCGGTGATATCATAGAGCTTGGCTGTAGACAATGGATCGTGTGGTGTGATCTGGGTGAAAGCTGGATGCATGTAGGTAGGAATAGCGGTCAGTAGGTTTCCGGTATAGGGTGGTGTTTATGTGACCATCGCTTATTAGCATCGTAGTGTCCAGGAAGTGGATCTCTTGTGTGGACTGGTCCAGGCTGAAGTTGATGATGGGATGGAAATTGTTGAAATCATGGTGGAATTCCTCAAGGGCTTCTTTTCCATGGTCCAGATGATGATGATGTCATCAGTGTAGCGCAAGTAGAGTAGGGGCATTAGGGGACGAGAGCTGAGGAAGCATGGACTACAAGCCGTCAGGAACAGTATCCCCGATAATGTCACGGCTAACCTGGTGGCTGAACTTTGTGACTTTGTCCTCACCCATATCTATTTCACATTTGGGGACAATGTATACCTTCAAATCAGCGGCACTGCGATGGGTACCCGCATGGCCCCACAGTATGCCAACGTTTTTATGGCTGACTTAGAACAACACTTCCTCAGCTCTCGTCTCCTAATGCCCCTACTAGATTCGAATAGAAAAGCAATTCTGTAGACAATGGAGAAGTGAGAACTTCTCAAGGTTGCAAGAATCCTTTGAATGGAAAATATTGGGCAACATAAATATAGGGATTGCTACTAGCTCCCCCATAGTGACTATAAAGAACGCTATCTGCAAATAGTAAAAAGGAATGGTTTTGTAATAAATACTTGTGTGTTGTTGCACTACCTCTGATGGTTGTAATAATGCCCTCTTATTCATGGTTTGGGTATCAGAACTACTCAGCTTCCCTCTGTGGTTCTCTCATGCACCTGATGACATTCTGCTGCCATCCGTAATTCACCTGACAGCAGGGATTAAATTTTAATATGTACCAGAGTCTGTCATAATAGTTTCCTTTATCATGAATCTAACTTTTTTTTTTCTTACGATTGTTCAGCTTTACAGCATATTAAATACAGAACCTATGATATATGGACTGGAGGTCAGGATGCCTGGATTCTCTTCCTTGCTGTGTTACTGACTCACTTAGTGATCTTGGGGAAAAAGTAGGCATTTCTGTGCCTCGCTTTTTTCTGTTAGACGCACTACTGTGGTGCTCTGCTCTATCCAATGTTGATAACAGTTGGCTTTGTGCTTGTGTTTCCTCTGTGTGCTGCCCCGGCTCTGTGCAGTTAGCTGACACAGCAGACCCTGAGAGAACCCCCAATGACCACAGACTCCAGTAAGGTACAAAGGCACCTGGCCAGGTTTATTTCAAACGAAACAATCTCTAGCTCCCTTGATCGGATGTCTACAGTTCTGCTCATACATATGTGCTCCCTGACAATGGACACAGTTCAGTCAGTGGCGGGACACTCCACTGCCCCCTAGGCCAGACAAAGTCACCGCCCCAGGGATGCATCTTATCCACAGGTACAAACAAGTTACACATCACTCCTGAATTATTGAGGTGCAACCCCTTTATGTAGCAAGGTACAACCCCTCTACGCAGGAAGGTGCGGCCTCTCACCTTGTACATGTTGGTTCGAACGAAACAACTCTTATCCATCATATTACCCTTTTGCCCCTGTCTTTGGGATGGGTCAGCTTGTTCCTTGTTATGTGTGTGGAATGCGCAAGTATCAGAGTGTTCTGATATCTATGGTGTCCAGTACCTTTTGGCTCACAGCTTAATTTTGCTTTATGTTAGCAAAGTCTTGATCATTATTTTAGTGCAGGCCTTAGGCCTCATATCAAGCCTCTGATATAAGGGTTTATGTTTCAGGGCCTCATCTTACTACATGAGTCTAATGATACTTGCCTTTCTAACAGGATGATTGTTGTCCTTAATGTTTTAATAGTTTGTTGAGGTCCTTTGGATAAAAGGTTGCTCTGTAAATGCAAAATATTGTTAATTAATATTAATTTCTTTTGGGTGTGTCTGAGATTACTTTCTCTGGAGGGAAGGACAGAATTAAATGGCTGCTGAAACCTGTGATCAAAACCAAGGTTTCAATTTGAGTTGCTGTGGCATACCTAATGATAAGTAATGGCTACTGATCTGTAGGTACAATTTGTATTTTGCTTTTTGAATGCCTTAAACTTCCTGAGGTTTAGCCTGATGAAGTCTGCAGTGCCTGATTTCCTGTGCTGGAGGAATACTGAGCAACTTTGTAATAGGTTAACAAGGATGCTCCCAAGGAAATAGTCTTCTGATACTAAATGCATCTGTCCTCCTTGTTGTGGTTGGATGCAGGTGATGAGAATGAAAGTGGTATATGCTGTGAATTGTGCAGAGCTGAAGATGATTTCTTCAGAGTAATCCTATTAAGCTTTGAATGAAATCTAGTTGTCATTTCACAGCTGGCCACAGTTCCCTGCTGAAAACAGTTTTAACACTTATAATTGGGAACTTGCTAAAATACAGCTGTTCTAAATGTCTTGGCAGGTGTTTGGGGTTTTATTTTTTTAATTGAACACTATATTTTAGTTGAAGAGGAATTCTGGAACTCCTGATCTGTTACCACTTAAGGTCAAATGATCACAGATGTGGAGTTTCACTGACCTATGTTGTTTCATCATCTCTCTCCCCACCTTTCTCTGTAACAAACCAGAGAATGACACTTTTTATTTAAGAGAACACAGTTAAAGAGACAATTGAGAAATAGATGTAGCTTGTCTGAAATCTTGTGCCCTTTGAAATTGTTTGTTTGTATTATGACCAGAGTTAGAGGGAAGCCAGGGCCCACCATGGCTAAGTCTCAGTACTGCTCACATTTAGTCAGGTTAAACAGAGTGAGGGCCCTCCTCCCCTCTTCATTCTAGCAGCTGATTTGTTTCCTTGATGATGTATGCTGTAGGCTTAATGATGGAATCAGGCCTGAAGAATACATCCAGGCTTTCTGCTGGTAAACCCAAATCCTGTGTTTTTCCTCTAAGGGGTCTCCCCCTGCTTATTGCCTGTGACTAGTCAATAAGATGTTATGGATTCTCTTTCAAACTACACTGCTCTCTCACCCCCCACCACATGTGATAAGAATCCACAATATTTAGCAAAATAGAATGGATTCAGTTCCTTAGAGGGGAAGGTCAGTGCAAAAAATTGTCCGTGATATTACAATTGCAATGGATTAGTTAAAGAAAGCTAGTTTTGTAGTTCTTCAAAACCAGAAACCCTGATGTATGCATTTGCTGTACTACAGTAGATCTGTCTTGTCTGAACAAACAAGCAAAAAACCTAATCTTTTTCTGGTCAGAGAGAATGAATGTAGTATAACAAATGTCAAGGTGAAGGGAAATATGCAGTGGGTGTCTGGGAGGTGCCAAAAAAAACCCCCAACCCTTTTCTGCATAGTATGTGGAAAATCTTGGACAGCAGGTTTGTTTCGGGTTGTAGACCCAGACAGTCTTAGCAGGTCTGACTCCTTCCTGCTGAGGAAATTTCTTTTGTTTTGCAGACAGGATTTCAGGTTAAGGATAAAAAGAAAAGGAGTACTTGTGGCACCTTAGAGACTAACAAATTTTACTAACAATTCCTCTCCAAATGCAAACAGATGGACATCATACCGAAAGGACTGAAGGTAAAAAATCCATTACAATCTACATACCACAACGACTATGCTGACAGCTTGTGCCACACACTCTCAAATTTGTTAGTCTCTAAGGTGCCACAAGTACTCCTTTTCTTTTTGCGAAAACAGACTAACACGGCTGCTACTCTGAAACCTGTCATTATGCAAGGTTAAGGATAGGCTCTCTGCTTTCCTGGTTGCAGAACATGGTCTTGAGGGAATAAGGGCCTCATCTTGTATGGTAGAGTTTCAGGCAGTGATTCTCATTGAGGTTCTGAAAATGGTGAGAGCGCTTTGTCCTGCAAGCAGTGTTTTGGATCTGTTTCCTTCTTGGTGGAGGCCAGGGTGGAATATCGGGTCCCTTGTTTTCCCCTCAATAAGGGCAGCTGCCTCTTGTTTAGAAAGAGGAATTAGTGCATGCTTTGTTCAAGCAGTCATCACTTGACACTAAGAATGTAGTTAATTATTGACCACTCTCACATTGTCCCTTCATTGTAATATTTTGGAGAAGGTTGTGGTAAGACCATACTCACAGCCTCCTGAATACCTTTGATCTCCTTGACCTTTATTAGTGTGGGTATAGGCCTGACTTTGGCAGAGAGAGACTGCAGTAGTCAGTCTCTTCTGGGTGATGGATGAAGATTAGGTGTCCATGCTGGTGATATTAGATCTGTCAGCTGCCTATGATACCATTGATCATGAGGTATTGCTGACCTGCCAGTGGACCCTGGTAGGTGTGGAGAAGGCTTCCCTTTTATTACTTTGTTCTTTTTTTTCAGAGAGGTAGAGCAGCAGATAGTCATGAGCAATTGCTCTTCTTCCCAAAGGGCTGTCAATTTTGCAGTCCCACAGGGTGACATTCTGTTACCTCTCCTGTTCAAAGTGTAGATGGGGCTGTTAGGAGTGATAGAAAGGAGGCATGGAATGCAGTGTTGTCTGTATCCTGACAGACATCTGTGTGTCTTTTTCTCATTTGACTTGGATAATCCATTTTAGAGCTTCAGCCAGAGTCTGGCTGAAATTGGGACATGGATAAGAGTGAGCTGGCTGCAGTGCAACCCAGACAAAAATGACGTGATGATGTGGATTGGGGAAGCAGTTGGAGAAAATGGTAGAGGTAACATCAGTCCCTTTGAGGGAGTAGGTTCGCTTTTAGTAGGTTTTTTTTTCGTCGCGGAGCTTTAGCGGCCTCCTCCCAGCTGCTGTTTGATGATCACATTGCAACTATGGCCCAGTCAGCCTTTTACCACTTCTGTCTGGCTAGGAAGTCATGACCCTTCCTTTCGCATGCAGACCTTGCCGCTATCTGGAAAGGCCACAGTGACTCATTTGGTTTTTGGAAAAGAAACCATCTATAAAAATTTTTTAAATTAAACTGAAAAATATAGATCAGATTTTGGGCCTTCAAGCATTTCTCCAGGACTTTAGTCTGCTTATTCCATGTATTTAGTAACATTAATAAAGTTGTCATCAGTAATATTGGACTTGCTTCCTTTTTCCAGAGCTGCTGTATGTGGTATTTTCTAATAGTAAATTGCAGCCCCTCTGTTCAGCTGGTAGCAATTATCCCAGTCAAAGTTCTCTTCATTCACTGTGGATTTCAGTGGGAGGGTTCCTTGTGTTTGGAACTGCAGGCTATGGGAAGTGAACACTGCTTAAAGCACTTGGGAAGGAGCTGCTTGTGTGTATTTTAGACAGAAGTTGTTCTGGAGTATCAAGTAATCTTTCATTTTAAGACATCAGTGTTTTTAAGGGAATGCTTGACCTGTCTTTGAGGTTGATGGTAGTCTCTGCTGGAGTGATGAATGTTGGTCCTGGGTCATTTTTGTGATATGGCAAAGAGGCTATAGTAAGCAGTAGTCGGTGGCTAGATGAACTGGGAGATTCTCTCCCTTGTGTTTATTGAGGTTAACAATGTCTTAGTGAAGATGCATTTCTGTTGCAGATCTGGCAGATGAATGTGTCCTGTTCTGTAGATGGTAAAAGAGGTAATTGGTGGGTTTGGGGACTATTAACTGTTTAATTCCAATCTCTGGGACAAGGGTTACCTTCATGGACATGTTGGTAGTGTTCCACTGGTTTTGAATTGTGAACCTCCCTCCCCTTACAGCATCCTTAGGTGTATTGGACTTACAAGATAATGCTTTATTGTGAGAGCACTCAGATGTTCTAATGGATTTCAGTTTGGTGTGAGGACATCCTTGCTCTACTCTTAAACAGGTGAAGGGTAATTGTTTGTCTTCAGAATACATGCAAGTTGGCCATATTTTTGTCTTAAAATTAAGCAGCGTGTTGCTCTTTTCTCCTTGTAATTGGTTTTTAGTTAATGGGGAATACTTCCAGAAAAATACAGTCACATCTCATTTATTTGAACTATGTTCAAAAATTTCCTTTTGATTATGTCTAACCGAGGAAGTCGCTTGTCCAGTGACACCTCCATATATCCAAACCCTCACTTAAAGAAGTGTCTGATTTTTCCCAAAGGTTTATATAAAGATGATCAATGAGAACAGTTCAGATACTGACACTTCATTTTGTCCTGTGCAGAGCAGCACTTCATGCTGAACTGTGAATTGTTGGGGGGTAGGTGGAGACCCCAGCATGTAAATTGGGAAACAAGGAAGAGAATGTATTAATGTTTTCTTGAGCTTGCAGTTTGGGTATGTCTCCATGGCAGCAGCCCCAGGCAGCCAGTACATTGATTAAATGTAGCTAATGTTATCATACAAAAAACAATCTCTATGTTTCATGTTGGAATTTGTTAATACAGGGCTAATCCTATCCACCAAAGCCCGAAAAACAGGTCCCTTCAGTCTTTAATGCTGAGATTTGACACTAGCCCAGAGGCAAATAATGTGATTTTCCTTTGAGTGATTGTGTGCATATACGTACTGCTGCAGTTACTGCACCAGATTGATTGTGGCTCTGGTAACGGATGCACCGACCAAAGGCTGGGGGCCCCATCTTGTTCAACTTCAGGTCAACTCTTTGATCACCCCAAGAAGTTATACTCCATATTAATGTGATAGAGCTCTGATCTGTGTGTCAGGCCTGTGACACCCCAAGTTTTATGCGCAAGGTAGCTTTCCATCAGAACCAAATTATTGATCATCTAGTGGTCTTCTTGAAACCCCATTCTTTCTTTCAAAGCTGAAGAAAGACTTCATAGCTTAGATGTTCATAGAAATTTGACCACCTTCTTCGACTGTACTAGATTCTTCGGAGGCTCTCCCAGGCTTTTTGAAGCCTGTGCTGAGACAGTTAGTGGTCAATCAGTGTCAGCTCGGAGAATTTCACATTGGGTTTTTTGAGTACATTAAGCTATGCTAAAGTGTCTCCTCTACTTCACCAGGGCTCAGTCCACTTTCATCAGCTTTTCTGAGCAATATTCTGATAGCAGATACTGCGAAGTAGTAACATGGTCACGTGTACGTATCTTTTCCACACATTATGCCATCACTCATGCTTCTTGTGATGATGCCAGCTTTGGCAAGTCAGTGTTACAGTCTCTGTTCAGATGACCGGAAGCCCCTCCACCTGTAAGGGAACTGCTGATGAGAGAGTGATGTCCTTTTCTGTATCAGGCTGGTCAGTTTATACAGATTTCCTTTCTTTGTTGGTTTCTTGAGCATGGTTAAATGAGCAGATGAATTTTTCCCTGTGGGGATGAGTCTTCTCCAGACTGGTTACCAGCCTAGAGATTTGCATTGATTACGCCCCCTTCCACTCTCACCCCCCAGTGGCTTTAGTTCCTTCAGGCAATTCCTATAACTCCCCCTTAGAATACCTCACCTATACAGAGACATATAACATTTATACAATAGTCTCTGAATATTCCATGTGTGCATAATGTCTGTTACAAAGTTATCAACACATAAAATAGCCTTTCGAATTAGAAACTACTGCTTGCTTTGCATCCTTAGAGGCTTGTAATTGAAAGACGCTGAACAGTGTAATTGCAGACTTTTACTTCTGTGCTCTCCAATACTATCAGACCTTCATGAAATCAGGGAGTCTACAGCACTAGCGAACAAGTCAACAGGATGATTCTTTAGGGTGTGTCCCCAATAAATCCTGGTCCACCCTCACTCAAACTTCTCTTGACATGGTGTGGTCCCTTCATAGGCACTAACTTGTGTACATCTGCTCACCAACCTCTCTGTACGAGTATGCCTACATATTCACACTTGCTTAATGACATCTCAACACATCTTCACACACACACTTGTATTTGTTGACCCATCTACCAAACCTATTGATTTACCAAACTCTCCCAATCTGCAAACCATTCCCCTTCCACTCTAACCAGGGAATATGCTTGAAATGATAGTCAAGTAGGATAGCTGTATTTAAACAAAAACTCAATGAGCATGTGGAGTTCAGTAAGTTATAAGGATGTATTAACTAGTCTTATATCTGGAGGAGGTAGTCCTATTTCTAGGAGATCATGAAGACATTGTTTGCTGATCATGCGTCATGGGAAAGTTTTTGTTACTTCTGGTACAAAAAATGTACAAAATGATCAATAAATAACAAATTTAAAAATTGGAAAAAGAAAAGGAGTACTTGTGGCACCTTAGAGACTAACAAATTTATTAGAGCATAAGCTTTCGTGAGCTACAGCTCACTTCATCGGATGCATTACAGACTAACACGGCTGCTACTCTGAAACCTTAAAAATTGGAAGAAGTTTTCATTCCCTGTCCCAAATTTTAAATTGCTAAAAGGTTAATTGTTTTATCTTCTATTATACTGTTTCTTCTACTTTTAAAATCTTTAATAAAATGATGTGAAAGTGAGTAATCAGTACTTTTGGTTAATAACTTTTTCTGTCTGTAGATTCCTCTCTTTGGATCAAATTCTTTTGGAGGAAGAAGCCCTGACGGCCCCATGTTGAGCAAGGCTGAGTTTGTTGAGAAAGTTCGTCAGAGTAACCAGGCCTGTCATGATGGTGATTTTCATACAGCTATTATGCTGTACAATGAAGCCCTGGGAGTTGACTCTCAGAATTGCATCCTGTACAGTAACCGATCTGCAGCGTATATGAAAATCCAGAAGTACGACAAGGCACTGGATGATGCAATCAAAGCACGACTCCTAAATCCTAAATGGCCAAAGGTAGGAAAGCCCATTTTCCTTCTGGTGAGAGACTTTCTATGGGAGTTGCAGCTCCTGCAGTATTATTAAGGCTGTAATTATTTTGTTATAATGGAGATGAACATAAATCATTCTTTACTTACAGTTCACTTTGGCGGAGGCTCTGGAGAATAGAAATCTTTCTGTGTTAAAAGCTACTCGACTTATTTGAGTTTCCTGTTAAGAGTTAAACTATTTTCTGTGTAAACAGACGTTTGTCTATTTTTCCTCAGCTCCCTGGCAGGAATTCTTTTTTGCTGATCCTTGTGAAGATTTTGGATTCAGCCTTTTAAACAAATGTCATTCATGGTGTGTGAAGATCAGACATCTCTCAAGATTTACACTAATAAACATTCAGCAGCAGCTAGAAGTATCTTGCTCTGAAAGCCTCAGGAGAACAGTGTGAGAATTGACCATACTGCCTAGAGTTTATTGGTAACAGGGTATTAGAGTAGAAAACGAAGGATTTCAGCTTAGGTCACCACCTCCTGCTTTTCTTAAAATTTAGTTTTTCTATAGCTGTTCTGTTTGGTGTATTTTCTTGATAATTTTTTAAGAAATTCCATATGGCCCAACATCCTCAGTAAGACATGACAAGCCATGTATGACCGTACATGTTGATTTGTCATAGAAAGGGTAAAGAGATGCTCTTCTATAAAACAGGGAGCCCCAGAGATAGCACTGCCTTTATTTAATGGTGTTGCCTGACAGTGTGTTTCTGTTGTGTTCCATTGAGAGAAAGCATTATGTTCTATTTTTCATAGATCAAAGTGTTGACTTTCCTGAATCTCACCCTTCAGCATTCGTTCTGTTTTTACAATGTGTGGTGTGATATTTTGGCTGCTTTTCTTCATATTCAGGTCCAGGGATCTTCAAGTTGGGTTTCCAGTCTCCAGGGAGACTGGGGGCAGAAGCTGACTTGGCTGAGTGCTAAGCTGCACTAAGTGGCCAGTTCTGCCTTCACAGCTTCAAGTTCTGACCCCCAGCTCCGGCCGTAAAGCTTCAGTTGGCCTCTGGCCCCCAGTTCCAGCCGTGTGGTGGCCGGCACTGGCCCCGGGCTCCAGCAACGCGACCCTAGCCCATGGTGTTGATCCCCTGCCCCAGCTGCATGGCAGCAGGTGCCGACTCACAGCTCTGTTCCCAGGCTCCGGCCATATGGTGGCAGGAGCTGACTCACACGGCTACCCCCTGGCTCCGGCCGTGCACCGGCGAGTGCTGGCTCCGGCCGTTTACCGGCGAGTGCTGTCTCCGGCCACGCAGTGGTGGGCTCTGGCATCCAGCTCTTTGCTCTGGTCGTGTAGCAGTAGTACTAGCTCTGGGTGTTGCCCACACCTCCAGTTGTGTGGCAGGAGGCTCCAATCCCTGGCTCCAACCACACAGTTCCTGTCCCCAGCTCCGGGTTCTGGCCACTGGCACTGAGCCCCGGCCCTGGCCGCATGGCAGCAGACACCAGGCCTTGGCTCTGGCCATGCCACAGTGGGGCTCGTTACCCGCCCCCGGCCCCCGCTGCCTTCCTGGCCTCGAATCCATCCCACCATCACCTCTGGCCCCTGCTGCCTCTCGCTTCCGTCCCCCCAATCCAGTGTTTACTGGGTCCTGGGGCTTGCTGCGAAAAGTGGTATTAACAAACATGCAAGTATCACTTTTCACAGCAGACTTGCTAGCTATCTGTGAAAAGTGATACTTGTTTGTATGTTAATATCACTTACCACTTTTCATAGCCTCCCAGGTCGCAATTAAGTGTGCGGTGATATTAACAAATATACCAATATCACTTTTCACAGCAAGTCCCAGGATCCACTAAACTCTGGATGGGTGGGCTGAAGCGGGAGAAAGCATTTTTATTGAGTCTGCCAAAGACCCCTAAGAATATACATTACAATGATTTGGATGTGTATCGGTGCATATTTAATTGATTCTATGGGGGTTGGACTAGATGACCTCCTGAGGTCTCTTCCAAACCTAATCTTCTAGGATTCTATGATTGTAGTTATGAGAGCCTTCCAACCTGGGGGTCCTACTGCCTGGAGTAGCTTGCCTGAATCACTCCACTTTGTTAATTTTCCTTATCATTCTAGATCTTAAACACCTTTACTCCCTTGCCTCTTCCTCTGTTATTTTTACTGAAATATAATTCACCATATTATTTACACCACTGGGTTCTGTAATTTATACCAGGTACCACATCCTGCATTAGTAAGGAGAATCCTGCTTTGACAGGGAGATGGACTAGAAATTCATAAGTTTCTTCCATCACTAACTTCTGTCTTGTATTAATGAATACTATAAAACATTTTGGACAGTTTCAGGCGCTATGTAAAATAAAGTTGTAAATGATCTCCAAGTTTCCTATTCGTTCAATTGTATAAATGCTGGGAGGCACGGAGTATAAAAGCCAGTACATTTTTGGATAGTTTTGTTTTTTGTTACTGAGAAATCTGGTAATGATTTACAGTGGAGCCCACTTCAATGAATAGTTATGGAAGGACCTCGTAAAAGAATATTTTTCACATGCCAATCACAGACAGAAATACAGTGACCTTTGAAATGACTGTCTGTTAAAGGAATAGCCCTGTGCATCAAAGGGAAAATAAACTAAAAGGGAATAGGAAATTCACTAGCTAAAAGATTAGCTATGTTATCTGAAGGCATCTTTCTGTGTTATCAAATCAGAGTCTATTAAATGCAAAGAAACCCCTATAATAATGCAATGTTAAAGTTGCATAGTTAGACAAAAAATAAAAAATGTAGGTAGTAACAGGAGGCAATGTGTGACAGTAGATATGGCACTGAACTGGAACTTGGGAGACTTTTCTATTCTAATCCCAGTTCTCCCACTCTGTGACCTTGGGCAAGACGTTTCTATTTTCTGTGCCTCCAGTTATCACCTTTTTGCAGGTGGAAAATGGTGCTTACCTCCTTTGTAAAGTGATTTGAGATCTGCATGTGAAAAAAAATATATAAGAGCTAGATATTGGTACTATTACTATGTTGTTTGTTCCTGTCATTTTGGATAAATTTGAAAAGAACCATCTTGTTTGTTATAAAATGTACACTTGCTTGCAAAGCCCAACAGATCTTTGTTGAGATAAGAAATGAAACAGTCGGAGTAACTTCTCCAGGCGTTCCTGCACAAAGCTTTTCCTGAGCCCCTTCTTATTCTTATTCTTCCCAGAGCGGTAGCCACTATGAGCAGCATCCCCCAGTGGTCTAGTTTGGAACTATATTTGGTTTAACTTTCCTCTTGACAAAGCACTCAGTTTTACAGTGGATTAAATTTGCTTCTATGGGTCTTGTCAAGTCTCGTGATCTTTTTTTCATGAGTGATGGAATTTTGGCCAGGGCTGGAGCCAATTTTGCAGTGATGAGAAGCTCCAGCCTTCTAGCAAATTTCAGCCCCAGAAAGAAAATCCCCATCTGATTGGTTGTTTGTGCCACTTTCCCACCTTCTGGTGCAGAGCAGCCAAGAAGCAGGCAGAACTCTCTTCCCATTCCCTCTGCAACCCAACATCATTCTCACAGAAGAGGAAGAGGGAACAGAAAGATTCCAGCAGCTCAGAATGGCTCTGTTCCCCCTCCCCCTTTGATCGGGGACAGCTCCTCTGTGCTATCCCCAGCCCACCCTCAATGTGCAAAGAGAAGTGAAGAACCTCTGGTGCTGCCCCTCTTCCCTTAAAGCTGGAAGGGGAAGAACGGGACACTGCTGCAGCTCCTGGCCAGGTTGGTAGAGGCTCATGAAGAACCTCAGGTGGAGCAGATGTGAGGCTCTGGGGCTAGAACTGGTGAGGGGCTGGGGTGGGGGAAGGATTGATTTTGGAGGTTGGGGGAACAGAATTAATTGCTGGGCAGGGGATGGACATATATGGGGATGAGAACTCCTGCAGCAGGGGCCAAAATCATCTTCCCAATAAGTTTGGGAGGTTGGTCAATGTTAATTGTCTCACACACATATTAGGGATGGGTAGGAAGAATTAAAAAATCAGAACAGACCAAAAAACACAGTATAACATATTCTTTAAAAATCTCACGATTTTTGGATTAATTTCATTATTTCTCTGGGCTTCATTCATGATTTTTGAACCTTTTAGAGTTGGCGGTACTGCTTGTAGGATATGACTTTCATGCTATAAATAAAGACTAATATGAAAAAGGCCTCATTCTTCTGTGGCCCTACCTTGGCAGCATGTTAATTGTGCTGTTTTCCTGTAAACAGTCTCAATCAACTCAAGATACAAACCAAATTTAAGGACATTCTTAGCTGTTCATTCTGAACTTTAGTTTATACTGGAAAGTTTATAGCTCAATCAGAAGTATTTCTCTTCTAGAGGCAGAATCCCAGTATACTAGTGGCCTGGTAGGAAAGCAAACTTTTTCTCACGAAAAAACAAAACAAAAAACAAACTTTTTCCTGTTTTTGTGAATTGTTTCAGTGGAAATTTTCTGACCAGCTTTAATGCTTCCCCCCCTCTCTAATTTGCAATTAGCACAAATTTCCATATCAAACACGCCTCTGTCATAACCTCCTCCTGTGTTAGTCCTGAAGCAGTATTTCTCAGGTAGCTTGCAGAACAAATCTTCCACCTCCTCCTTCCATCTCTACGCTACATACGATGAACCTGTGTAGTCAGCCATTCTCATGGTAGAGAGCTAATGAATGACCTGTCTCCAGCTGATCCTGAACTCAACCTGTCCCATGTTATAAAGCCTTGAAATAACTCCCTTCTCACTGGCTATTTTTGTGGATTTGAACCTTCTTGCTTTGGAGCACTGTGGAATTATCTGTCCCATGTTAGAGCCACAGAATAACCCCTTTGCAAATGACTGCAGGCTTTGAAGCCAAGAATTGAGGAAGATTCAAAGAAGGATTGGCTATTTCTATGGAAAAAAGGAATATCTTAGAATTGTAGTTTACTGCTAACAAATTTTGGAAGGGAGATAAAACCTTATTCTTCAGGGTCTAAGCCAGAGATGGGCAAACTACGGCCCGCGGGCCACATCCTGCCCGTGGGACCCTCCTGCCCAGCCCCTGAGCTCCTGGCCCAGGAGGCTAGCCCCGGCCCCTCCCGCGCTGTTCCCCCTTCCCCTGCAGTCTCAGCTCACTGGGCCACTGGTGCAATGCTCTGGGTGGGGGCTGCAGAGCCCGGCCTGACCTGTTGCTCTGTGCTGCACGGTGGCATGGCTGTAGCACCGCCAGCTACCTGCGCAGAAGGGAGTGGGGGGGGGTTGGATAGAGGGCAGGTGAGTTTGAGGGGGTGGATAGGGGTTGGGGCGGTCAAAGGATGGGAAATGGGGGTTGAATGGAGGCAGGGGTCCCGGAAGGGCAGTCAGAAAGGAGAGGGGGTTTTGATGGGGTGACGGGGGGTAGTCAGGGGCATGGGTTCCCGGGATGGTCGGGGACAGAGAGCAGGGGTGGTTGGATGGGGCAGGGGTCCTAGGAGGGGAGTCAGGAATGAGAGGGGGGGTTGGATGGGGCGGTGGGGGGCAGTTGGGTGGAGTGTCTGGGGGCGGTCAGGGGATGGAGCAGGGAGTGGTGGATGGGGCAGAAGTCCCCGGGTGGCCGTTAAGGGACAGGGAACGGGGGGGTTGGATGGGGTAGGAGTCCAGGGGGGGCTGTCAGGGGGCGGTTGAATAGGGATTGGGGGCTGGGCCATGCCTGGGTATTTGGGGAGGCACAGCCTCCCCTAACCGGTCCCCCATACAATTTTGGACACCCGATGTGGCCCTCAGGCCAAAAAGTTTGCCCTCCCCTGGCCTAAGCCTCCCTCTAACTATTAGAGACCAGAATGAGACCTAATATGGGGAGGCAAATTGTCCCGTATCTACCTACTGCAGCATTTCTTAAACCTTCCTCTAAAGTATCTGGTGCTGGCCTCTGTTGGAAATTGTATTGGAATAAATGGATAATGGGTCTGAGCCAGTATGGCAATTGTTCCTCTGTTTCTGTATGCAAGGATTTAAGATTTTCAGTGTTCACTTGACATAGTTCGCATTGGATAAAAGAATATGAAATAAACACATTCACAGTGCAATTCTATTTGCTGACTAGACAGCTCGATCAACAAAGTAAACACAGAGGCTGTTTTAAGCCATGATTATTCTGGATGGAGATCTGATGAAAATGTCTCAGCAGGGCAATTTCCTTGTCTTTTAAAAAAGCTGCCATAATGCAACACAGTAATTGAGATAATGAAAATCCCCAGCTGATTTTTTTTTTTCACCCTCTGCATTATGTTTTGCTGCTGGCTATGTATTTTTCTCATTCTCCTGCACAGGAATCTTTCTTTGGCCTAAATTGTTGGTCCAGCAGAAATTGTTTCAGATTAGATTGGCTTTAGAAGATTTTGAGAGTATTGCCAAACTCTTTGTCCATATTTGGCTGCTGGACAATGACAGTTTTGAGTGTTGGCTTATAAAACATATTTGTACCTACGAAACTGATGTGATGTCCAAGAGCTGCCTAAGGCATCTTCCTTTGTTTTTTATGTCTGTTCTATGTCTTGAATCTTTGTTAGTTTTGCTGAGTTGAAGCAGGCACTATGGATGCTGAATCTGACTATGGAAGTATTTACCTGCTGAAATACCTTGTTTTAGCGCCACAGTAATCGCTAGACATTTCTGCCTTGCAGTTATTCCTCCATTTTGTATTTGGTCATTCCTCTATACATGCCCTACTTCATGTCCTTATTTCTTCTCCATTTTCTCCAGTTTATTACTGTTTTAATTTGATCATCTAAATCATTTTATTTCTTTGCACAACTCCTGCCATTTCTACTTGGCTTGTTAAGTAATGGGGCTCTTCCCCCATGTGTTTGCGGTTGGAACAAATTTATCAGCTGTCCAAGACCATAGTCCTATTCATGTCTGTTTTAGAATACAAAAAGAAACAAAACTTTGACTTTCTGTTATTTTTAATCTAGACGCTTGTCCAAAGTATTGTTCTTTATTCCTGACAGTCTCCATACCATTCTCTTGAGTAGAACGTTCCCCCCAAAGGCATGATTATCATTGTACAGGTCTGACAAAAACTGTCACCAAAATGACAGGTTGGGGCTATTCATTATGTTTTTATATCTGTTACTGATGAAACATCCTATTGTTGTTTTGTTGCAAACAAATCCTCCCTCTCCCCTCCACATAAAAGTACGTTTTACCAATATGACTGTATTCAAAATGTCAATTAAAAATATAGAGTCTAATAAAAATGGAACTTAAAATGTAAAATCTTTACAAAACCAGTTACTTTTATTTCATATACAGAAAAGTTATGTATATGTATAAGTTATGTGGTTATTAATTCTATTAGTGGTTATTAAAATTAGTGGTTATTAATTCTATTATCTGCGAACTACCAGCGTAAACAAGGATAGGGGCTAGTGTCCCCTTAAAAGTGAGTCTATCTTGGTCAACATATTTTAGACATGGTTTTGCTCACTTCTGATACTACACATTGGAGTGCTGAAGCTAGGTATTTTCAGTGGTCTAGCAAGAGCAGCTGTCTTAGCCTCATTAACATAGGTCATGGCATAAAATAAACACTAATTATCTGTAATGACTTTACTACTGACAGTAGAATACTTACTTAAGCGTATTTAATATGCTGTGCTCTGTGAGTCTCTGGGCTGTACTTTGTGTATTTCCTCTCTGGAGTTTCCCTGAAATGGTGGCTGAAATCTACACTGAAGGAAAGGCATTTTGTTGTTTGCAGTGGCTGGGGCTCTTGGGTCTTTTTTTCCTATTTTATGGAGGAAGCACAGAGGAGCCTTTGTTGTTTATTTGAAGGGCAAACACACAAGTGAATTTTCTCATTAACCCATCTTGCTGACAGCTATTCTCCAGACCAAGGATGAAGTGAGACTCCCACCAGGTCAGCGAGGTTTTGTTCTCTTTGTTTTATCATCTTTCACTTATTTTTCTAATAAAAATATTCCCCAAAAATGTTAGTCTGAGTGATATCAGTCTGTGTTTCGATGGGAACTGGAGGACTGCTAGGTGGAATTGGCGTACTTTCTCAATTACTTCTGATTGCTTATGAGGGATATGAATCTGAAAGAAATTATTTGTAAACCATAGTTTGGGAACTACTTAACTAGCTCTGTGTTCTGAGAACGCCATAAATTTCAGAATGGTTTTTACAATTTAATATAATCTAGAAAAAGCACAATATGTCTCACTGTTTTTTCTTGTTGTCAGTGTAAACAAGATTCTGATAAGCTGTTCCTGATCATATACTGTATTGATTACGCAATCATCTTGCTTTGTTATGAGATTCATTTTCAATGTGGTGTCAGTCTGACATTAAGATGATGGGCACCATGAAAAACCCAATATATATGTTGTATATGTCACAATATAAAATATAGTGTTATCCCATTTCACCATTTTTTTTCTTCAAATATTTGCTCAGTTCACCAGTGTATCGGAGTGGAATTTTTCCTTGTGTTCAGCGGCAGAAAACACACATCCTTTTGGGAAATTAGAAGCTTGGGTTTTCTTTAGAGTCGAAGCAATTCCATTAATTAGCCAGAATGGGGAGCTTTATGAGTTGTAAAGGTAGTATTTTGTTTTTTAGGAACTGAGGGTTTTTTTTACCTACACAGTATTCAATTTCCATGCATCTGGGGAGCACAAATCCAAATAGCGTTCAACCCCAAGTTTTTCTGATACAGTCTTTACCACAAGCATCTAAAACAGTTGCAGAGAATACAGAAAAATATTTGACCTGAGTAGTGTTGGATATCTCTCCCTATCCCCTTCAGGAACTAATTAAAATGAAGCTTGGAGGTAAGTAAAGCTGTTTTTTATATGTAATTATTTGCTATTTTAAAGTTTTCTTGTAGATTTTTCTAGTTTGGAATCTTGAGTTGATTTTAAAATGATTTTTTAGAGTTTTCCTGTGAGAGCATTGGTATGAGCCCTTTATCCAAAGCTTGTAAAATTTGAGCAGAACTCCATTAGAGTAACATTTTGTCACTTTTCTTTCCTTTCTTTACCGGGATTACTGGAGATGACTGTATTCTCCAAATGAGTTCTTGTTTGGCTGTGTGCATGTTGATCCAAGTCGTTTTGTGAAAGTTACAAAAAGGCTCCACTGATTCCTAGGATCATTAACAAAAACCCAACAACCTCTTTAGTGGTAGAAATTTGAGACTGAGGACTTCACACAGTGGTCCAAAGACATGAATTCCCTTTCTGTTTTCAGCATGACTTTCTTGTAAATTCCTTCTTTAACAGACTCTCTTCATCCTTCACTGACATGGAATAAGGTGCTGCACAAATTTGTACTTCAATAACTGGAAGAGTTGAAAGTAAATATAGGCCAATTAATGTAACAGATTGGTATAATTCACCTTGAAATACTCCAGGTCTTGAGCAATTATTATGGGAGTACACAGTATATCGTACCAGTACATAGTACTTGTTATAATTCGAGTCTCCGAGGTTGAGTTTTAGTCCCTGCTATTTTTTTTGTTTGGATGCTAATCAGAAATACAAGGACAATAAAAGTACAACAGAGATTACAGTATTAGGGGAACTAAGCTGTATTTTGGGAATTCCCTTAAGGAAGATTGGAACAAGAGTAAGAGTTTGATCTGAATTTCCTTTCCTCTATTTGATTTACAGTTTGTTCAATTCTCTAGAAACTATTCGTTCCTGAGTCCTGTGTTGCCTTTCAACCCCAAGACTGGGTGCTTTAAACCCTCTGAATGTAAATAAAGGAGTATTCAACTGATGATTCTGATTGTCAGCTAAACAGTCTCCTTTCTCAGTTCCTGGTAGTAATTCTTAATTCTCAAATTGAATAGAAGTTACTCTCTAGTGCAGTCATGCTTAATTTTGCACAATTTAAATTTTGATTTTAGGCCTGGTCTGCACCCAAAACTTAGGTCGACCTAGCTATATCACTTAGGGTAGTAAAAAATTTCACTCCCTGTACAATGTAATTAGGTCATCCTAACCCCCACAGTAAGTACACCGGCTGATTTAAGAATTCTTCTGTCAACCTAGCTACCGTCTCTGGGGGTGGATTTATTACAGTGATGGAAAAACACCTTCCATTGTTGTTGTCTGTGCTGCAGTGGCATAGCTTCAGCTGTAGTGTTTGTAGTGTAGACATTTGGATCTAAAACACAGATCAGGAACTAAAATTTAAGCCATAATAGATTAACGTAACTCGTAAAACTACCATAAATATAATAAATGCTTGAAGAAAATTATTTTTTCACTAATCCAAAGGAAAATTATTCATGAGGACCGTGTAGTGACCCTGAGAGGTGTGTGCATTAGAGCTTAGCCTCTCTAGATCTTCTGCAGTAATCTATATTGCAGGAATAAAACCTCTTGATGACAGTAAGATTGACTTGATAGTATGTCTAGCAGAGAAGTTAAACTATGAATTTGACCCATTTGAGAGAGAACATTTCCAGAAATATTGTGTGTAATCATGTGCAATTATAATGTATTACTCAGTGGGACCCTGGTTGCTCAGCAGATTCACATTGTGCAACTTTGGAAGATAATATAGAAAACTAGTAAAGAGCATTTTTTGTGTGTGTTTTTAAGGTAGCATTTGGCACTTAAGACTATCTAGGCATATCTAAATTTCGTTACAGATATGGCGAACTATTGGTTAGATTTTTTTTTTTTTAACCTTAAGTTTTTGGAGTGTGACTCTAGAAATATAAGGGTAATAAAAGAATAACAGGAAAACTTTGTATTTATGTAGTCAGCATTGCATATTCAAGTTCTGCGAATCAAACTTTTCTTTATTTAAAAGAAGTTTATATCCCTGATTTTAAAATTAAGTTTTCAAATGTGAAGCCACCATAAATCAAAGCAGGTTTGTCTTCCAGAGTTTGCAGACAGCCTGTAACAATGGCTTTGGCAAGATATGGACTCCTCTGGCTCATTAATCTCATAGAGATGTTAAATCCAAAGCCTAACAATGACACCATGGGTCATTGACTATTTTGTTACTGAGCATTCTATCAGATGGGCTTGGGAATGGGGTGAAAGTGATGCTCCATGGTACAGGAGAATTTTGAGTTGCTCCAGGAAAGGAAATGCAGAGAAAAGAAAAGCGGTAAGAGAAATGGGAAGGAAGAGAGAAACAAATATCAGAAATTTCATTGGTCCTAAAAGTGAAAATACTTAATCTCCTGAGCAAGGCTGAATGTGACTTAACAAGGTGGGTGGATCCAGCATCCTTATCCCCAGACTCTTCACCTTAGAGCTTGGTTTTTGGATGGGCATCTTCACTAGAGCAAGAATGTTCGTCAGCAGTACAAGGCATCTTCTTGAGTAGCAGAAAAGAGTCCATAAGGCGATCATAGGGGTCAAGTGGAAATTATTCACTTGAGGGATCCAAGACAGGGGTCTTGCCCTTGAAGATGTGGACAGTCTCTTCTTTTGGACTATCTCCTCTCCCTGAAGATGTATCTATGTCAGGCCTCGCTCTCAACTCCATCAAGGTGCACATACTCGCTATCACTGTCTTCCAGTGGAAGAGCACTCTGTCTTTACTCACCCCTTGACTACCAGGTTATGGAAAGGCCTCCTACGAACTTATCCTCCCATTCAATCCATTGCTCCCAAATGGGACCTCAACCATGTCCTCATGATGTTGATGAAGTCACCCTTGGAGCCTCTGGCCTTACACTCCCGTCTGTCCTCTTCTTGCAGGTTGCCTTTCTGGTAGCTATTACTTCCATGAGAAGGATAAGTGAAGTGGGCACCATGATGGCGGATCCCCCATTTACCACATTCCATAAGAACAAAGTTTCCCTGCGCTTGCACCCCAAGTTCCTAGCAAAGATTGTATCACATTTTCATCTCAAGCAACGCATACACTTAACTGCTTTCTTTTCAAAGCCTCACGCCTCAGCAGAGGAACAGCGCTTTCACTCCCTCAGCATCCACAGGGTCATGGCCTTCTACCTGAAGAGAATGAGACCATTCAGGAAGTCCCCCAGACTGTTTATTGCTATAGCTGAAAGGATTAAAGGGCAAGCTATTTTCACTCAGAGGATTTCTAAGTGAGTTTCAGGGTGCATTACATTTTATCAGTTAGCTGGGCTGTCTCCACCCCATGGGATACGAGCAGTGATGAGCTGCCAAAATCTTAACAACTGGTTCCCTCCTCACCCCATGAGGGGGTCGTTGCCCACCCTCGCCCCCCAGGACCCCTGCCCCATCCAACCCCCTCCCCTGTCCCCTGATTGCCCCCAGAATCGGGCAGGAGGGTCTCATGGGCCACTGTAATGGGTGCCCACCCCATCCCTAAGAGCCAGAGGCATCTGCCAAGGGGCGAGGTGGGGAGTCCTGGAGGTGCTTACCTGGAGCAGCTCCCAGGAAGCATCTGGCAGGTCCCTCTGGCTCCTGAGGCGGGGGAGCGGCTGCTCCCCCACTGATCACATCAAAAGTGGTGCCTTAGGCACCGACTCCCTGAGTGCTCCGGGGCTGGAGCATCCACAGGGAAAATTTGGTGGGTGCAGAGCACCCACCAGCAGCTCCCCATCCTGCGCCTGGCCCCAGATCACCTCACCTCCGTTCTTCCTCCTCCGCTGAACGCGTTGCCCCGCTCTGCTTCTCCGCCCCCTCCACGGCTTCCGGGAAATCAGCTCTTCGGCGGGAAGCTGGGGCAGGCTGAGAAGCAGGTGGCGGCTTCCCGCTCAGGCCGAGGGTGGCTGAGGTGAGCTGGGGCGGGGAGCGGTTCCCCTGTGGGGGGGGCCCCCCGGGTTACCTGCTGTGGTGTGGGAGGTCCTCCTCATGCCCCCTGCCCCAGCTCACCTCCTGGGCCTGAGCGGGAAGCCGCCGCCTGCTTCTCAGCCTGCCCCAGCTGAGGGGGCAGAAAAGCAGAGTGGGGCGGCGCGTTCAGGGGAGGAGGCGGAGCGGAGGTTAGCTGGGGCCAGGGGTGGGGTGGGGAGCTGCTGGTGGGTGCTCTGCACCCACTAAATTTTCCCCTTGGGTGCTCCAGGCCTGGAGCACCCATGGAGTCGGCGCCTAAGGCACCACTTTTGGCCGGTTAAATTTAGAAGCCCTTTTGGAACCGGTTGTCCCTCGCGGAACAACCGGTTCTAAAAGGGCTTCTAAATTTAACAACCAGTTCTAGCAAACCGGTGCAAACAGGCTCCAGCTCACCACTGGATACGAGCCCACTCCACAAGAGCTCAAGCATCAAACATGGCCCCGCTTCACGACATGCTTTATACAGACATATGTAAGGTGGACATGTGGCAATGGGTACATACCTTCTCTTTCTATTGAGCCTTGGTGTGAGACTCTGCGACAAATGCCTCATTCGGTGTGGTTGTTCTCTGTTCCACAGTTCCATCATCTTCCTCACACCCTCCTCTTACCTAGGTACTACTTGTTAATCACCCTCAGTGGAATACAGTAGTAGGGACCATCACTTGAAGAAGAGGTGGAGGTTACTTACCTGTAACTGGAGGTTCTATGAGATGTGTGATCCCTATTTCTATTTCAATCCCGCCCTCCTTCCCCTCTGCTGCAGCGGAGAAGGAACTGAGGGTGTGGTCGATCTGCCCTTTATTGCCTCAGACAAAACCCTGAGGGGGAGCAAGGGTGCATGCACGGATCAACAGGCACTACTGCTTTCAAAATCTCCAGCTCCGGATGCATGGCACGTGATGAGACTTTCCAGGACACAGTAGAGAAGTCCCACCCCCAATCTAACAGCTTCTGTGCTGTTGAGGAGGATGAAAATTTTGGGGAAGGAGTACATGAAGTTGGAGTGGAGGGAAATGACCACATTGTTGGGACCCTCCTTCTGGTTGATGTCATAGTATCCTCTCACACTGAGGGTCTCTCTCCGGGGTGGGATCCCTGTTAGGAAGAGCCAGTAATAGTTATAGGGGATTCAATTATTAGAAACACAGGTAGTTGGGTTGTAATGACTGAGAGAAGTGCATGGTGAATTGCCTGCCGGGTGCGAAGGCTGCAGACCACTCGAGACATCTAGACAGACTTGCATGCAGTGCTAGGATGAAGACGATGGATGTGGTACATATATGTACCAGTGAGGCAAGGAAAGGTAGAAGAGAGGTCTTGGAGATCAAACTTAGGCTGCTAGGTAAGAAATTAAATGCCCGCAATCTTTTTTGCGATCATACATGCTGCGTTCAGTGCAATAAACTGGGTAGTAATAACTATACAGTTTTGCTTCAGGACATCAACCCATCTCTAACTAATAGAGATCCAAAAGAGATTTTCTCTATGGGCAGTTTAATCCATAACTGCTTACTGCAAGGTATTTTGCACCTCCCTCTGAAAATATCTGATAAAAGCTACTGTTAAAGACAATATACTGATCTTGGTGGACTGCTAATCTCATCCGGTGTGGCAATTCCAATGTTCCTTCATTCACATTTTAACATGCATTGGGATGAAGGCATAAAGTATTTGTAAGATGATCAGACACAATATTTTTGCTATATTAAACATTACTTTGCAATTCAGAGTAGCTGAAATTAACCCAGATACAGACACTTCAGTGTGTGTTGGGAACATTGTTCATAGTGCTCTCTCTTGCTCTCTTTTTTTGTGTGGTGGTGGTGGTGTTTTTGAGCAGATGTATTTTATCTCTTCAGGAAGAAATCTTCATTTGATCTAAAAGGGCTGCTGAAGGCAGGTGACTGGATTGCTGTTCTTGTGAAATCTGCTAAATGCGTATTAATAATTTGCAAATTAATTATAAACAAGTTTAACTGGACAGACTAGTTTGGTTCCCATGCCAAAATGTATCTTGCCTGTTGTGATGCACAGAATCTTCATGGCATTAGTACACCCCCTTCTGTTAGTATTGGTGATTGCGCTGTAAGCAATGGCTAATTCTTATGGCTGTGCACATTGGTTTGTGTGGCAATACTATTCTTGAGATTGTAGCATTTTGAAGGCAGGTTCCAGTCCCACATCTTGTACACAGGTACAATACCTGGCTTTTGCCTAAATAGAGGTCTGCCAAATGTGCTGCTTACCTTATTTCTCTGGTTTCAGAGTAGCAGCCGTGTTAGTCTGTATTCGCAAAAAGAAAAGGAGTACTTGTGGCACCTTAGAGACTAACAAATTTATTAGAGCATAAGCTTTCGTGAGCTACAGCTCACTTCATCACTTATTTCTCTGAATCCTTCTGCAGAAATAAAAATAGAAACCTCCTGATTACTGACTTGAGCAGTCGTCTGGCCCATGTGGGAGCTGTTCTGGTATCTTAAAACTTCCAGAATTTGTCACAGTAACTTCCTCTGATTTTTTGAATGTCAGCAATGAGTATTTGCTGCTGCAGAATCTGCCAATAGTTCTGTGTATGTAGTGGTGGTCTGGCATTTCCAGCTTGAAGGTGGGGGGGCCTCTATGAAAGGGGTTAAGTTTGTAAGAGGAATAAATTCAAAATGATGATTGTGAGTGGTGTGTGTGATGTAAGTAGCAGCCCCCACCTAGCAGGTGACTGTTGGACAGACACTTAAAATGACAACATTGTAGTTTTAAAAAAAAAAAATCTTATTAATGTGTAGGGATTATTTTAAGACACTTAAGATTTCAGGGAAGCATATTTTTAATGCACACAAAGAAACATGTAGTACAGTACTACAAAAAGATGATACAGGAGACTGACCTAAATGTAGTTGTCATGGTTTCTTGTTAATATACATTTTAAAATTCCTCAGGAGATCTAGATGTGAGAGGTCAGACTAAGCCTGTTGTTTGGATAGTCTGTGCTTTCCAGGTTCCTGAATGTACACAAGAGGCAGAGGATGCTGGCACCAAAAGAACTGTTAGTATATTATTCATTTTGCACTTTTATTTACCGTTATATACACAAGGTGCTAGCAAAAAATGCTATTCCAGCCATGATCGAGCACTGCAAAATCTCCCAACCCCACAGATGTCTTCTACCCTTGATATGTACCAGTGCAAAAAATCTTATTAAAAAGCTTTTAATGGAGAAGTAACAACCCTGGGTATATATGGATAATAAAGAAAGTGGCTCTAGCTGTGGGTAGCAGCCCAGGAGGCTTAGAGGTGTCTGTTGTTGGCTGCGTGTGTGTATTCTCTCTGTGTGCTCTCCCAGTTCTGCTCAGATAGCTGACACAACAGATATTGAATGGCCCAAGAAGACTACAGAGTTGGTTCAGTGGCAAAGCTGCTCCGCCAGGTTTATTGGCAACAAAGTAAGGTCCTAGCATCCTATATGTGCTCGTTACAATGGACTTGGCTCAGTGAACAGTGGGACTTTGGGACTTTGTTCCCCTCCCAAGGCTGCACAAAGACACCCACTCTGTGGCCCCTCTTTTATACACTGATGCAAACAAATTATGTATTGCCCTGCTGACGTGGTTAGTTACCACTCTTTACCTTAGTTGCATCCGATGAAGTGAGCTATAGCTCACGAAAGCTTATGCTCTAATAAATTTGTTAGTCTCTAAGATGCCACAAGTACTCCTTTTCTTTTTTGTGAATACAGACTAATACGGCTGCTATTCTGAAACCATTCTTTACCTTATACCTGTTGGTACAGTCAAAACATATCTCCCCATCACCCTGTCGTCCTGACCTTATCTTTAAGAGGTGTTAGTGTGTCCATGTGTCATCTTCAGGGAGTGTGTTTACACCATAACCTTGTATCAGGATGTTCTGGTGTCACCCTTTTGGAATGTGTTTACCTGAATAGAAAAGGAGTACTTGTGGCACCTTAGAGACTAAAAAAAAAAAAAAAAAGTTGTTTTTGGTTTTTGTTTTGTTTTTTTTCCACCAAATGCATCCGATGAAGTGAGCTGTAGCTCACGAAAGCTTATGCTCTAATAAATTTGTTAGTCTCTAAGGTGCCACAAGTACTCCTTTTCTTTTTGCAAAAACAGACTAACACGGCTGCTACTCTGAAACCTGTCACATTTTACAGAGAAGTTCATTTTAAAATGCCAGTTCTGTTCCTTCAAAGGGTAATTTGTGAGTTTCTTGATGCTGAAAAGTTAATCAATAGTTCGTATCTGAGTGCCTGGGAAGTTACAGTGTTTATCTCTGAAGATACTTAACTGTCATTAATGTTCAGTAATGATTGTTAAAACCTCATTGGGATTTTTTAAAATACTTTAATATTCAAGTGAAACCACCCTGCTAAATTTGCATATAGAACTATAAACCTTACTGTGATTACTAGGGCCTTCAGAAGAAGTATTTTATATTGGTCTTGGTGCTGAGGAGCCTATTGTTCCTGACCTTTGCACAGTGTTTTGTGACATTTGGTGTTCTAGATAGAAGAAAAGAATTTCCCTCCCCTCCACTGGCGCTGGAGAAATAGGGATATCTGTGTTGATTTACTGTGGGGTATTTGCTGTAGGAAAGTACACAACACCATTTCAGCAGAGGATATGGAGGCACTTGCGGAAGTTGAAGGGAAACGACTTGGTCTTTCAGTCAAAGTATTTACATCTCCCATTTTGAAGTAGGGAGAACAATAATGAATGGAGAGATTTAATCCAGAGCCAGAACACTGAAGTGAAAAACAGAAGGCCACTTCCTTCCCCTGATCCATTAATTTCAATGGAACTGTACCAACTTCCCCCAGCCGAGGAATTGGCTCCTAGTTTCTGCAGCTTTTTCACTATTGTGTGTGAGTATGAACCCTGCCAGCAACTTAAGAAATGGATTGGCCCCCGTTTGCTCAGAGAGGGAGGGAGGAAGGGAGAGTGTGAAAGTCTTTCTGAATAATCTGTTTAGAAGAAGCCTCTCACTCTTTCCAGTGATCTTCCTTACACACAGAGGGTATGTTCATGCTTCAGTGCGAGTCCAGGCTAAGTAGAACTTGAGTTAGCAGACCATGGGTTTGTTAACCTAGGACTTGAGCATTTACCCTCATTTGTAACCCTGGATTAGGAATTGTTGAACCCTGACTCCAACATGTATACTGCATTGTGTGAGCCCGAGTCCAACCGCCCATATCCTGGACTTCCTAGTGCTCTCCTAAAAGACGGCTGCTCTAGTCCTTAGTTCATGTGCAGCGTGAGAAAACTTGACTGTCCACCAAACTTGACTGTCCAAAGGACAAAGAAACGGGGCTCTTGGGATTGTGGAATACTTTAGGTGGACTCCCAGAGCACAACTCCAGCAGGGCTACATCTATACTGCAAAGTAATAGGGCTTGCACTCTTGGTCCCATCTTGGCTCAGGCTTGGAACTTCCACCCTCCTGGGGTTGGGACCCTGGGTTAGTGATATTTGTGTGTAGACGGAAGAGGGGGATTAGACTTGATCCTGAGCTCAAATCCTGGCCTTACGTTGCAGTACAGACATTCCCTTATTCACCAGAAATAATATTGAAAAAGCATGCTTTGTTTTGGACTTGTTTTTCTCAGGCAGTACTAGTTCATATAAGCCTTCAGGAGGCAGTATTGTAGCAAAGAGTTTGTATGTTTGTACACACTAAAGAGACACTGTAAATCTGTCCCCCATCATAGAACCATAGAATATCAGGGTTGGAAGGGACCTCAGGAGGTCTTTGTCAAGCCTGACCTTAAAAACTTTTAAGGAAGGCGATTCCACCACCTCCCTAGGTAATGCATTCCAGTGTTTCACCACCCTCCTAGTGAAAAAGTTTTTCCTAATATCCAACCTAAACCTCCCCCACTGCAACTTGAGACCATTACTCCTTGTTCTGTCATCTGCTACCACTGAGAACAGTCTACATCCATCCTCTTTGGAACCCCCTTTCAGGTAGTTGAAAACAGCTATCGAATCCCCCCTTATTCTTCTCTTCCGCAGACTAAACAATCCCAGTTCCCTCAGCTTCTCCTCATAAGTCATGTGTTCTAGTCCCCTAATCGTTTTTGTTGCCTTCCGCTGAACGCTTTCCAGTTTTCCACATCCTTCTTGTAGCGTGGGGCCCAAAACTGGACACAGTATTCCAGATGAGGCCTCACCAATGTCAAATAGAGGGGAATGATCACATGCCTCGATCTGCTGGCAATGCCCCTACCTATACATCCCAAAATGCCATCGCCCTTCTTGACGACAAGGGCACACTGTTGACTCATATCCAGCTTCTCGTCCACTGTAACCCCTAGGTCCTTTTCTGCAGAACTGCTGCCGAGCCATTCGGTCCCTAGTCTGTAGCGGTGCATGGGATTCTTCCGTCCTAAGTTCAGGACTCTGCACTTGTCCTTGTTGAACCTCATCAGATTTCTTTTGGCCCAATCCTCTAATTTGTCTAGGTCCCTCTGTAGCCTATCGCTACCCTCCAGCGTATCTACCTCTCCTCCCAGTTTAGTGTCATCTGCAAACTTGCTGAGGGTGCAATCCACGCCATCCTCCAGATCATTTATGAAGATATTGAACAAAACTGGCCCCAGGACTGACCCTTGGGGTACTCCACTTGATACCGGCTGCCAACTAGACATGGAGCCATTGATCACTACCCGTTGAGCCCGACAATCTAGCCAACTTTCTATCCACCTTATCGTCCATTCATCCAGCCTATACTACTTTAACTTGCTGGCAAGAATACTGTGGGAGACAGTTTCAAAAGCTTTGCTAAAGTCAAGGAACAACATGTCCACTGCTTTCCTTTCATCCACAGAGCCAGTTACCTTGTCATAGAAGGCAATTAGATTAGTCAGGCATGCCTTGCCCTTGGTGAATCCATGCTGATTGTTCCTGATCACTTTCCTCTCCTCTAAGTGCTCCAGAATTGATTCCTTGAGGACCTGCTCCATGATTTTTCCAGGGACTGAGGTGAGGCTGACTGGCCTGTAGTTCCCAGGATCCTCCTCCTTCCCTTTTTTAAAGATGGGCACTACATTAGCCTTTTTCCAGTCGTCCGGGACTTCCCCCAATCACCATGAGTTTTCAAAGATAATGGCCAATGGCTCTGCAATCACATCTGCCAACTCCTTTAGCACTCTCGGTTGCAGTGCATCCGGCCCCATGGACTTGTGCTTGTCCAGCTTTTCTAAATAGTCCCAAACCACTTGTTTCTCCACTGAGGACTGGTCACCTCCTCCCCCTGCTGTGCTGCCCAGTGCAGCAGTCTGGGAGCTGACCTTGTTCGTGAAGACAAAGGCAAAAAAAGCATTGAATAAATTAGCTTTTTCCACATCCTCTGTCACTAGGTTGCCTCCCTCATTCAGTAAGGGGCCCACACTTTCCTTGACTGACTTCTTGTTGCTAACATACCTGAAGAAACCCTTCTTGTTACTCTTAACATCTCTTGCTAGCTGCAACTCCAGGTGTGATTTGGCCTTCCTGATTTCACTCTTGCATGCCTGAGCAATATTTTTATACTCTTCCCTGGTCATTTGTCCAATCTTCCACTTCTTTTAAGCTTCTTTTTTGTGTTTCAGATCAGCAAGGATTTCACTGTGAAGCCAAGCTGGTCGCCTGCCATATTTACTATTCTTTCTATACATCGGTATGGTTGTTCCCTGTAACCTCAATAAGGATTCTTTAAAATACAGCCAGCTCTCCTGGACTCCTTTCCCCCTCATGTTGTTCTCCCAGGG
Organism: Dermochelys coriacea; assembly: GCF_009764565.3. NCBI lineage: Eukaryota > Metazoa > Chordata > Testudines > Dermochelyidae > Dermochelys > Dermochelys coriacea. The sequence goes on along the minus strand of NC_050082.1, from coordinate 32,600,548 downwards.
GATCCTGCCCATCAGTTCCCTGAGGGAGTCAAAGTCTGCTTTTCTGAAGTCCAGGGTCTGTATTTAGCTGCTCTCCTTTCTTCCCTGTGTCAGGATCCTGAACTCGACCATCTCATGGTCACTGCCTCCCAGGTTCTCATCCACTTTTGCTTCCCCTACTAATTCTTCCTGGTTTGTGAGCAGCAGGTCAAGAAGAGCTCTGCCCCTAGTTGGTTCCTCTAGCACCTGCACCAGGAAATTGTCCCCTACGCTTTCCAAAAACTTCCTGGATTGTCTGTGCACTGCTGTATTGCTCTCCCAGCAGATATCAGGGTGATTGAAGCCTCCCATGAGAACCAGAGCCTGTGATCTAGTAACTTCTGTGAGTTGCCGGAAGAAAGCCTCATCCACCTCATCCCCCTGGTCCAGTGGTCTATAGCAGACTCCCACCATGACATCACCCTTGTTGCTCACACTTCTAAACTTAATCCATTGACTCTCAGGTTTTTCTGCAATTTCATACTTGAGCTCTGAGCAGTCATGCATACAATGCAACTCCCCCACCTTTTCTGCCCTGCCTGTCCTTCCTGAACAGTTTATATCCATCCATGACAGTACTCCAGTCATGTGAGTTATCCCACCAAGTCTCTGTTATTCCAATCACATCATAATTCCTTCACTGTGCCAGGACTTCCAGTTCTCCCTGCTTGTTTCCCAGGCTTCTTACATTTGTGAATAGGCACTTGAGATAAGTCGCTGATTGTCCCTCTTTCTCAATATGAGGCAGAAGCCCTGCCCTCTCGTGTGCTCCTGCTCGTGCTTCCTCCCGGTATCGCACTTCCCCACTTATCTCAGGGCTTTGTTTTCGTTCCCCCGGTGAATCTAGTTTAAAGCCCTCCTCACTAGGTTAGCCAGCCTGCTTGCAAAGATGCTCTTCCCTCTCTTGATTAGGTGGAGCCCGTCTCTGCCTAGCACTCCTCCTTCTTGGAACATCATCCCATGGTCAAAGAATCCAAAGCCTTCTCTCCGACACCACCTGCGTAGCCATTCGTTGACTTCCACGATTCGACATTCTCTACCCAGGCCTTTTCCTTCCATGGGGAGTATGGATGAGAAGACCGCTAGCACCTCAAACTCTTTTATCCTTCTTCCCAGAGCCACGTAGTCTGCAGTGATCCTCTCAAGGTCATTCTTGGCAGTGTCATTGGTGCCCACGTGGAGAAGCAGGAAGGGGTAGCGATCTGAGGGCTTGATGAGTCTCGGCAGTCTCTCCGTCACATCGTGAATCCTAGCTCCTGGCAAGCAGCAGACTTCTCGGTTTTCCTGGTCAGGGCAGCAGATAGATGACTCAGTCCCCCTGAGGAGAGAGTCCCCAACCACCACCACCTGCCTCCTTCTCTTGGGAGTGGTGGTCGTGGAACCCCCGTCCCTAGGACAATGCATCTCATGCCTTCCAATCGGCGGAGTCTTCTTCTGTTCCCTTCCCTCAGATATATCATCTAGTCCACTCTCCACATCATCTACCTCTTCGTGATTAGTTGTGTAATTTATAATGTTCAGAAATTATGGTAGTCAAGCATTAAAAAAATTAATCATGCAATTAATAGAATACCATTTATTTAAATATTTTTGGATGTTTTCTACATTTTCAAATATATTTATTTCAATTACAACACAGAATACAAAATGTACAGTGCTCACTTTATATTGATTTTTGATTACAAATATTTGTTCTGTAAAAAACAAAAGAAATAGTGTATTTAGATTCACCAATACAAGTGTTGTAGTGTAATCTCTTTATCATGAAAGTTGAACTTAGAAATGTAAAACTATGTACAAAAAATAACTGCATTCAAAAATAAAACAATGTAAAACTTTAGAACCTACAAGTCCACTAAGTCCTACTTCAGCCAATCACTCAGACAAACAAGTTTGGTTACAATTTGCAGGAGATAATGCTGCCCACGTCTTGTATACAATGTCACCTGAAAGTGAGAACAGGTGTTGAAATGGCACTGTTGTAACTGGTGTTGCCAGATATTTACGTGCCAGATGCACTAAAGATTCATATGTCCCTTCATGCTTCCACCACCATCCCAGAGGACATGCATCCATGCTGATGACTGCTTCTGCGTGATAACGATCTAAAGCAGAGCGGACTGATGCATGTTCATTTTCATCATCTGAGCCACCAGCAGAAGGTTGATTTTCTTTTTTGGTGGTTTGTGTTCTGTAGTTTCCGCATTGGAGTGTTGCTCTTTTATGACTTCGGAAAGCATGCTCCACACCTCGTCACTCTCAGATTTTGGAAGACACTTCAGATTCTTAAACCTTGGGTCGAGTGCTGTATCTATCTTTAGAAATCGCCCATTGGTACTTTTTTTTGCATTTTGTCAAATCTGCTGTGAAAGTGTTCTTAAAATGAACATGTGCTGGGTCATCATCCGAGACTGCTATAACATGAAATATATGGCAGAATGCGGGTAAAACAGAAAGGAGACATACAATTCTCCCCTAAGGAGTTTAGTCACAAATTTAATTAACACATTATTTTTTTTAATGAGCATCATCTGCATGGAAGCATGTCCTCTGGCATGGTGGCCGAAGCATGAAGAGGCATATGAAGGTTTAGCATATCTGGCATGTAAATACCTTGCAACGCTGGCTACAAAAGTGCCATGTGAAAGCCTGTTCTCACTTTCAGGTGACATTGTAAATAAGAAGCAGTCAGCCGTATCTCCCATAAATGTAAACAAACTTGTTTGTTTTAGCAGTTGGCTGAACAAGAAGTAGGACTGAGTAGACTTGCAGGCTCTTAAGTTTTACATTGTTTTGTCTTGGAGTGCAGTTATGTAACAAAAAAAAATCTACATTTGTAAGTTATTCTTTCATGATAGAGATTGCGGTACTGTGCTTGTATTATGTGAACTGAAAAATACTATATTTTACAGAGCAAATATTTGTAATCAGAAATAATAAGTGAGCACAGTACACTTTGTATTCTGTTGTAATAGAAATCAATATATTTGAAAATGTAGAAAAACATCCAAAAATATTTAATACATTTCTGTTGGTATTCTATTGTTGAACAGTGCAATTAATCACAATACATTTTTTAACTGCTGTTAACTCATGCGATTAACTCAAAAAAATTAACTGCAATGAATCGACAGCCCTAGCAGAAATTCATTTTTGGTACTGACCTCTGTTCTCTAATGTCAATAATGTGTCCACCCATCCTTTGAACTCCCATCTTTTGAAAATATAATTTGACCCTGCAAGCATCAAAGTTCCCGAGTCCCTTCACTCTTTTCCCTTCTCCAGCTGATGTTGTTAGAACACAGGGAATGCTGAAAGAAAAGGAGTACTTGTGGCACCTTAGAGACTAACAAATTTATTTGAGCATAAGCTTTCGTGAGCTACAGCTCACTTCATCGGATGCATTTGGTGGAAAATGCATTTGGTGCATTTGGTTTTCCACCAAATGCATCCGATGAAGTGAGCTGTAGCTCACGAAAGCTTATGCTCAAATAAATTTGTTAGTCTCTAAGGTGCCACAAGTACTCCTTTTCTTTTTGCGTATACAGACTAACATGGCTGCTACTCTGAAACCTGAGAGAATGCTGAGTTGATGATGGGGTGGTGATCTGTCTTGATCTGAGCTTTCCAGAGGCAGCACTTCAAACTACATGGAATATAGGGATTAGGTATGGCTACAATAATAGGTATCTCAAACACACGCATCTGATACATGCCATATCCAAAACGCTTAAGGAAAGGGAGAGCCGGTTCTGGATAAATTGGAGTGAGCAGAAAGATAATGCTTAACTTCCTGTCTGAAAAATGCATTTGTTTCGTTGCTACTAACAATACTTCGCAACACCTGACCATCACGTTCCCTGGAGTGAACCATCTGGTGTGCTTGGCAGTGTTTTAAGTCAAGATGTTAGTCTTCGGGCAGGTAATTTAACCCATCAGTTTCTTCATCTGTAAAATGGTCAATATATGATTTTGAATGCCCTAGGTTATCTTTGCTTAATTGAACGGACTAATACTAAACACCTGTAGCTTCTTACCCTGTGGGGATGCAATTAGTAAGTGAGAGCTCCTGATATTGGTGTGCATCCCCAACAAGAAGCATCATGTACTCACAAAAACAGTGACTGTCTCAGTTCAGGGCAACTGCACCTGTATTCTCTCTCTGTGATCCAGGAAGGGCACCCATTCAAGGCTTCTGGCTCCCCAGCCATTTCCTCTCTTAGCTGGAGATATTTCTCTCATGCTCTCCTGATTGGACTATTTCCAGGTGGCCCAGCTTCCTCACTATATTGTGAATGCACCAGCATCTGCCCGTTGCTTTCTCTTTCAGAGGAAGCACATTTTATTCTTAAGATGAAAACTGTACAGAGAGAACTTTGATGAGACTTTCCGGGACACAGTAGAATGGTCCCATCCCCAGTCTGACAGCTGCTATGCTGTTGAGGAGGATGAAAGTCTCAGGGAAGGAGAACATGATCCTATAGTTGGAACCTTCCTTCCAGATGATGTTGTGGTATCCTCTCGCACTGAGGATACCTCTCCAGGGGAGGGATCTCCAGTTACTAGGAAGAGACAGGTATTCGCAATGGGCAATTGGATCATTACAAATGTTGATAGCTAGGTTTGCGATGACCGGGAGAACTGGATGGTGACTTGCCTGCCTTGTGCAAAGGTAGCGGATCTCTCGAGACATCTTGATAACTTACGTGTAGTGCTGGGGAGGAGCCGGTGTTCGTGGTACATGTAGGTACCAATGACATAGGGAAGGATAGGTGAGAGGTCCAGAAGGCCACATATAGGCTGCTAGGCAAGAGATTGAAGCTCAGGACCTCAATGGTAGAATTCTCTGAAATGCTTCCAGTTTCATGTGCAGGGCCAGTTAGACAGGCAGAACTGCAGGGTCTCAATATGTGGATGAGACAATGGTGTTGGGAGGAGGGGTTTAGATTTATTAGAAACTGGGGAAACTTTTGGGAAAGTTTAACTATTTTGTTAGTCTCTAAGGTGCCACAAGTACTCCTTTTCTTTTTTTAAAGGTTGTAGAGCAGTTTTTAAACTAAGGGCTGGGGGGAAGCCAACAGGAGCGGAGGAGCACATGGTTTGGACGGAGACATCCCTTAGGGGAGGATCTATTAATGGAGATTCTCAGTGTCCTAGTAAGGAGGATAGGATGGAAGATGATAAAATACACCTAGGATCTGATGAGAAACAAGTGGGGAAAAAAAATCTCATTCAATTACATAATGTAAGGGCAGACAGCTAAACAGTGACAATTTTTTGAAGTGCTTATATATCGGTGCTAGAAGTCTAAATAATAAGATGGGTGAAATAGAATGCCTCATATTCAATGAGAATATTGATACAATAGGCATCACAGAAACTTGTTCGAATGAGGATAATCAACAGGACACAGTAATACCAGGGTACGAAATATATCGGAAGGACAGAACAGGTCATGTTGTGGGGGAGTGGCACTATATGTCAAAGAAAGCGTAGAATGAAATGAAGTAAAAATCTTAAATGAACCAAACTGTGCCAGAGAATCTCTATGGATAGTAATTCCATAGCTTAATAAGAATATAGCAGTAGGGATATATTTCTGACCAGGATGGTAATAGTGACTGTGAAATGCTCAGGCAGATTAGAGAAACTATTAAAATAAAAAACTCAATAATAGTGGGGGATTTCAACTATCTTCATATTGACTAGGTACATGTCATCTCAGGATGGGATGCAGAGATAGTTTCTTGACACCTTAAATGACTGCTTCTTGGAGCAGCTAGTCTGGGAACCTAGAGGAGAGGTAGTTCTTGATTTAGTCCTAAATTGAGCACAGGATCTGGTCCAAGAGGTGAATATAGCCACTTCGTAATAGTGACCATAATATAATTAAATTTAACATCCCTGTGGTGGGGAAGACACCACAGCAGCCCAACACTGTAGCATTTAATTTCAAAAAGGGGAACAACACAAAAATGAGCTAAGTTAAACAGAAATTAAAAGGTACAGCACCAAAGGTGAAATCCTTGCAAACTGGATGGAAACTTTTTAAAGACAGCATAATAGAGGTTCAACTTAAATATATACCCCAAATTAAAAAACGTAGTAAGAGAATCAAAAAAGTGCCACTGTGGCTAAACAACTAAGTAGAAGAAGCAGTGAGAGGCAAAAAGGCATCCTTTAAAAAGTGGACATTAAATCCTAGTGAGGAAAACAGAAAGGAGCATAAACTTTGACAAATCAAGTGTAAAAATAATTAGGAAAGCCAAAAAAGAATTGGAAGAACAGCTAGCCAAAGACTCAAAAAGTAATAGCAAAATTTTTTTTTTTAAGTACATCAGAAGCAGGAAGTCTGCTACACAACCAGTGGGGCCACTGGATGATCGAGATGGTAAAGGAGCACTCAAGAACAATAAGACCATTGCAGAGAAACTAAATGAATTCTTTGTATTGGTCTTCACAGCTGAGGATGTGAGGGAGATTCCCAAAACTGAGCCATTCTTTTTAGGTGACAAATCTGAGGAACTGTCACAGATTGAGGTGTCATTAGAGGAGGTTTTGGAACAGATTGATAAACTAAACTGTAATAAGTCACCAGGACCATATGGTATTCATCCAAGAGTTCTGAAGGAACTCAAATGTGAAATTGCAGAACTACTACCTGTAGTCTGTAACTTGTCATTTAAATCAGCTTCTGTACCAAATGACTGGAGGATAGCTAATGTGATGCCAATTTTAAAAAAGGCCTCCAGAGGTGGTCCCGGCAATTACAGGCCTCTAAGCCTGACTTTAGTACTGGGCAAACTGGTTGGAACTATCTTCAAGAACAAAATTGTCAGACACATAGTTGAACATAATTTGTTAGGGAAGAGTCATCATGGTTTTTGTAAAGGGAAATCATGCCTCACCAATCCACTAGAATTCTTTGAGGGCGTCAACGAGCATGGGGACAAGGGGGATCCAGTGGATATAGTGTACTTAGATTTTTCGAAGAGCCTTTGACAAGGTCCCTCAAAGGCTCTTAAGCAAAGTAAGTTGTGATGGGATAAGAGGAAAGGTTCTCTCATGGATTGGTAACCGGTTAAAAGATGGGAAACGAAGGGTAGGAATAAATGGTCAGTTTTCAGAATGGAGAGAGGTAAATCGTAGTGTCCCTCAGGGGTATGTCCTGGAACCAGTCCTGTTCAACATATTCATAAATGATCTGGAAAAAGGGGTAAACAGTGAGGTGGCAAAATTTGCAGATGGCACAAAATTGCTCATGATAGTTAAGTCCCAGGCAGATTGCGAAAAGTTACAAAAGAATCACTTAAAACTGGGTGACTGGGCAACAAAAGGGCAAATGAAATTCAATGTTGATAAATTCAAAGTAATGCACATTGGAAAACATAATCCCAACTATACATATAAAATGGTGGGGTCTAAATTAGCTGTTACCACTCAAGAAAGAGATCTTGGCATCACTGTGGATAGTTCTCTGAACACATCCACTCAATGTGCAGTGGCAGTCAAAAAAAAAAAAAAAAAGGTGAAGAGAATGTTGGGAATCATGAAGAAAGGGAGAGATAAGAAGACAGAAATATATTGCTTCCATATAAATCCATGATACACACATCTTGAATACTGCATGCAGATGTGGTAACCCCATCTCAAAAAAGATATTTTGGCATTGGAAAAGGTTCAGAAAAGGGCAACAAAAATATTAGGGTTATTGAACAGCTTCCGTATGAGGAGAGATTAATAAGACTGGAAATTTTCAGCTTGGAAAAGAGACAACTAAAGGGGGATATGATTGAGATCTATAACAATCATGACTGGTATGGAGAAAGTAAATATGGAAGTGTTGTTTCCTCCTTCTCATAAAACAAGAAGTCGGGGTCACCAAATAAAATTAATAGGCAGCAGGTTTAAAACAAACAAAAGGAAGTATTTCTTTACACAACACACAGTCAACCTGTGGAACCCCTTGCCAGAGGATGTTGTGAAGGCCAAAACTATAACAGGGTTTAAAAAACAAAACAAACTAGATAAATTCATGGAGGATAGGTCCATCAATGGCAATTAGGCAGGAATGGTGTCCCTAGCCTCTGTTTGCCAGAAGTTGGAAATGGGCGACAGGGGATGGATCACTTGATGATTACCTGTTCTGTTCATTTCCTCTGGGGCACCTGCTATTGGCCACTGTCAGAAGACAGGATACTGGGCTAGATGGACCTTTGGTCTGACTCAGTATGGCTGTTCTTATGTTCTTAAAACATATTAAAAGCAATAAAATAATCATGCATGCTAATAAGCTTACCAGAGATCACCCCAACTCCAATATGAGCTCTGGCAAGTGAGCAGTCTTTCAAGCCCCACCCAGGGGTTGTCCTGTGGATTGAAGTTAATAAATTCCTTTGCTTAAAACAACCCTCGTGAAATGGTTAGCTGACCCTTTATATAGCTTAGCGGTCTTTGATCTTGAGTTTCCAGGAGCAGGTAGTCATTAGACAATGGGTTTTTCTCCCCAAGGCATAGCTTCAAAAGGTCTTCCAAGTATCTTCTAGGAAACCCACTTCACATGTATTGTCCCAAGCAGTTCTGTGAAGTTCATAAAGCTTCCCAGAGATGCAGTAATCATGTCTTCCTCCTAAAGAAGTTCCATACAGTCCCTGCAATAATTCATAGATTCTAAGGTCAGAAGGGACCATTCTGATCATCTAGTCTGACCTCCTGCACAACGCAGGCCACAGAATCTCACCCACCCACTCCTATGAAAAACCTCACCTATGTCTGAGCTATTGAAGTCCTCAAATCATGGTTTAAAGGAGCAGAGAATCCTCCCTCAAGTGACCCGTTCCCCATGCTACAGAGGAAGGCAAAAAACCTCCATGGCCTCTTCCAATCTGCCCTGGAGGAAAATTCCTTCCCGACCCCAAATATGGTGATCAGCTAAACCCTGAGCATATGGGCAAGATTCCCCAGCCAGATACTACAGAAAATTCTTGCCTGGGTAACTCAGATCTCACCCATCTAATATCCCATCTCAGGGGATTAGGCCTATTTGCCCTGAATATTTAAAGATCAATTAATTACCAAAATCCCATTATCCCATCATACCATCTCCTCCATAAACTTATCGAGTAGAATCTTAAAGCCAGATAGATCTTTTGCCCCCATTGCTTCCCTTGGAAGGCTATTCCAAAACTTCACTCCTCTGATGGTTAGAAACCTTCGTCTAATTTCAAGTCTAAACTTCCTGGTGGCCAGTTTATACCCCTTTGTTCTTGTGTCCACATTGGTGCTGAGCTTAAATAATTCCTCTCCCTCGCTGGTATTTATCCCTCTGATATATTTATAGAGAGCAATCATATTTCCCCTCAACCTTCTTTTAGTTAGGCTAAACAAGCCAAGCTCCTTAAGTCTCCTTTGATAAGACAAGTTTTTCATTCCTCAGATCATCCTAGTAGCTCTTCTCTGTACCTGCTCCAGTTTGAATTCATCCTTCTTAAACATGGGAGACCAGAACTGCACACAGTATTCTAGGTGAGGTCTCACCAGTGCCTTGTATAAAGGTACTAAAACCTCCTTATCCCTACTGGAAATGCCTCTCCTGATGCATCCCAAAACCGCATTAGCTTTTTTCACAGCCATATCACATTGGCAGCTCATAGTCATCCTATGATCAACCAATACTCCAAGGTCCTTCTCCTCTTCCGTTACTTCTAATTGATGCATCCCCAACTTGTAACTAAAATTCTTATTAATCCCTAAATGCATAACCTTACACTTCTCACTATTAAATTTCATCCTATTACTATTACTCCAGTTTACAAGGTCATCCAGATCCTCCTGTATAATATCCCGATCCTTCTCTGAATTGGCAATTCCTCCGAGCTTTGTATCATCTGCAAACTTTATTAGCACACTCCCACTTTTTGTGCCAAGGTCAGTAATAAAAAGATCAAATAAGATTTGGTCCCAAAACGGATCCCTGAGGAACTCCACTGGTAACCTCCCTCCAGCCTGACAGTTCGTCTTTCAGTAGGACCTGTTGCAGTCTCCCCTTTAACCAATTCCTTATCCACCTTTTGATCATATTGATCCCCGTCTTCTCCAATTTAACTAATAATTCCCCATGTGGCACTGTATCAAACGCCTTACTGAAATCTAGGTAAATTAGATCCACTGTGTTTCCTTTTTCTAAAAAATCTGTTACTTTTTCAAAGAAGGAGATTAGATTGGTTTGGCACGATCTACCTTTTGTAAAACCATGTTGTATTTTGTCCCATTTACCATTGACTTCAATGTCCTTAACTAATTTCTCCTTCAGAATTTTTTCCAGGACCTTGCGTACTACAGATGTCAAACTAACTGGCCTGTAGTTACCCAGATCACTTTTTTTTCCCTTTCTTAAAAATAGGAACTATATTAGCAATTCTCCAATCATTCGGTACAACTCCTGAGTTTACAGATTCATTAAAAATTCTTGCTAATAGGCTTGCAATTTCAGGTGCCAATTCCTTTAATATTCTTGGATGAAGGTTATCTGGGCCCCCCGATTTAGTCCCATTAAGCTGTTTATTTTGCTTCTGCCTCAGATATGGTAATATCTACCTCCATATCCTCATTCCCATTTGTCATGATACCATTATCCCTAAGATCCTCTTTAGCCTTATTAAAGACTGAGGCAAAGTATTTGTTTAGATAATGGGCCATGCCTAGATTATCTTTAACCTCCACTCCATCCTCAGTATTTAGTGGCCCCACTTCTTCTTTCTTAGTTTTCTTCTTATTTATATGGCTATAGAACCTTTTGCTATTGGTTTTAATTCCCTTTGCAAGGTCCAACTCTGCTCGACTTTTACCCTGTCTCACTTTATCCCTACATGTTCTGACCTCAATAAGGAAGCTTTCCTTGCTGATCCCTCCCATCTTCCACTCCCTGTATGCTTTCTGCTTCTTCTTAATCACCTCTTTAAGATGCTTGCTCATCCAGCTTGGTCTACAACTCCTGCCTATGAATGTTTTCCCCTTTCTTGGGATACAGGCTTCCGATAGTTTCTGCAGCTTTGATTTAAAGTAATCCCAGGCCTCCTCTACCTTTAGATCCATAAATTCTTCAGTCCAATCCATTTCCCTAACTAACTTCCTTAATTTTTGAAAGTCAGCCCTTTTGAAATCAAAACTCTAGTTGCAGATTTATTTTTGTTTATCCTTCCGTTCAGTTTGAACTGAATTAGCTCATGATCACTTGAGCCAAGATTATCCCCTACAACCATTTCTTCTATGAGGTCCTCGCTACTCACCAAAATTAAATCTAAAATGGCATCCCCCCTAGTCGGTTCAGCAACTACTTGATGAAGGAATCCATCAGCTATCGCATCTAGGAAAATCTGAGCCCTATTATTATTACTAGCACTGGTCATAGAATCATAGAATCATAGAATATCAGGGTTGGAAGGGACCCCAGAAGGTCATCTAGTCCAACCCCCTGCTCAAAGCAGGACCAAGTCCCAGTTAAATCATCCTAGCCAGGGCTTTGTCAAGCCTGACCTTAAAAACCTCTAAGGAAGGAGATTCTACCACCTCCCTAGGTAACGCATTCCAGTGTTTCACCACCCTCTTAGTGAAAAAGTTTTTCCTAATATCCAATCTAAACCTCCCCCATTGCAACTTGAGACCATTACTCCTCGTTCTGTCATCTGCTACCATTGAGAACAGTCTAGAGCCATCCTCTTTGAAACCCCCTTTCAGGTAGTTGAAAGCAGCTATCAAATCCCCCCTCATTCTTCTCTTCTGCAGACTAAACAATCCCAGCTCCCTCAGCCTCTCCTCATAAGTCATGTGCTCCAGACCCCTAATCATTTTTGTTGCCCTTCGCTGTACTCTTTCCAATTTATCCACATCCTTCTTGTAGTGTGGGGCCCAAAACTGGACATAGTACTCCAGATGAGGCCTCACCAGTGTCGAATAGAGGGGAACGATCACGTCCCTCGATCTGCTCGCTATGCCCCTACTTATACATCCCAAAATGCCATTGGCCTTCTTGGCAACAAGGGCACACTGCTGACTCATATCCAGCTTCTCGTCCACTGTCACCCCTAGGTCCTTTTCCGCAGAACTGCTGCCGAGCCATTCGGTCCCTAGTCTGTAGCGGTGCATTGGATTCTTCCATCCTAAGTGCAGGACCCTGCACTTATCCTTATTGAACCTCATTAGATTTCTTTTGGCCCAATCTTCCAATTTGTCTAGGTCCTTCTGTATCCTATCCCTCCCCTCCAGCGTATCTACCACTCCTCCCAGTTTAGTATCATCCGCAAATTTGCTGAGAGTGCAATCCACACCATCCTCCAGATCATTTATGAAGATATTGAACAAAACGGGCCCCAGGACCGACCCCTGGGGCACTCCACTTGACACCGGCTGCCAACTAGACATGGAGCCATTGATCACTACCCGTTGAGCCCGACAATCTAGCCAGCTTTCTACCCACCTTATAGTGCATTCATCCAGCCCATACTTCCTTAACTTGCTGACAAGAATGCTGTGGGAGACCGTGTCAAAAGCTTTGCTAAAGTCAAGAAACAATACATCCACTGCTTTCCCTTCATCCACAGAACCAGTAATCTCATCATAAAAGGCGATTAGATTAGTCAGGCATGACCTTCCCTTGGTGAATCCATGCTGACTGTTCCTGATCACTTTCCTCTCCTCTAAGTGCTTCAGGATTGATTCTTTGAGGACCTGCTCCATGATTTTTCCAGGGACTGAGGTGAGGCTGACCGGCCTGTAGTTCCCAGGATCCTCCTTCTTCCCTTTTTTAAAGATGGGCACTACATTAGCCTTTTTCCAGTCATCCGGGACTTCCCCCGTTCGCCACGAGTTTTCAAAGATAATGGCCAAGGGCTCTGCAATCACAGCCGCCAATTCCCTCAGCACTCTCGGATGCAATTCGTCCGGCCCCATGGACTTGTGCACGTCCAGCTTTTCTAAATAGTCCCTAACCACCTCTATCTCTACAGAGGGCTGGCCATCTCTTCCCCATTTTGTGATGCCCAGCACAGCAGTCTGGGAGCTAACCTTGTTAGTGAAAACAGAGGCAAAAAAAGCATTGAGTACATTAGCTTTTTCCACATCCTCTGTCACTAGCTTGCCTCCCTCATTCAGTAAGGGGCCCACACTTTCCTTGGCTTTCTTCTTGTTGCCAACATACCTGAAGAAACCCTTCTTGTTACTCTTGACATCTCTTGCTAGCTGCAGCTCCAGGTGCGATTTGGCCCTCCTGATATCTTTCCTACATGCCCGAGCAATATTTTTATACTCTTCCCTGGTCATATGTCCAACCTTCCACTTCTTGTAAGCTTCTTTTTTATGTTTAAGATCCGCTAGGATTTCACCATTAAGCCAAGCTGGTCGCCTGCCATATTTACTATTCTTTCGACTCATCGGGATGGTTTGTCCCTGTAACCTCAACAGGGATTCCTTGAAATACAGCCAGCTCTCCTGGACTCCCTTCCCTTTCATGTTAGTCCCCCAGGGGATCCTGGCCATCTGTTCCCTGAGGGAGTCAAAGTCTGCTTTCCTGAAGTCCAGGGTCCGTATCCTGCTGCTTACCTTTCTTCCCTGCGTCAGGATCCTGAACTCAACCAACTCATGGTCACTGCCTCCCAGATTGCCATCCACTTTTGCTTCCCCCACTAATTCTACCCGGTTTGTGAGCAGCAGGTCAAGAAAAGCGCTCCCCCTAGTTGGCTCCCCTAGCACTTGCACCAGGAAATTGTCCCCTACGCTTTCCAAAAACTTCCTGGATTGTCTATGCACCGCTGTATTGCTCTCCCAGCAGATATCAGGAAAATTAAAGTCACCCATGAGAATCAGGGCATGCGATCTAGTAGCTTCCGTGAGTTGCCGGAAGAAAGCCTCATCCACCTCATCCCCCTGGTCCGGTGGTCTATAGCAGACTCCCACCATGACATCACTCTTGTTGCACACACTTCTAAACTTAATCCAGAGACACTCAGGTTTTTCCACAGTTTCGTACCGGAGCTCTGAGCAGTCACACTGCTCCCTTACATACAGTGCTACTCCCCCACCTTTTCTGCCCTGCCTGTCCTTCCTGAACAGTTTATAACCATCCATGACTGTACTCCAGTCATGTGAGTTATCCCACCAAGTCTCTGTTATTCCAATCACGTCATAATTCCTTGACATCACCAGGACCTCCAGTTCTCCCTGCTTGTTTCCAAGGCTTTGTGCATTTGTATATAAGCACTTGAGATAACCTGTTGATCGCCCCTCATTCCCAGTATGAGGCAGTAGCCCTCCCCTCACAGACATTCCTGCCTGTGCTCCAGTCTATATCTGGGAAGTTAGTCTCCCATGATCACGCAGTTTCCATTAGTATTTACTTTATTAAAAACATTAAAAAGGGTTCTATCCATATCCAAATTAGATCCCGGAGGTCTATAGCACACCCCAAGCACTATTGTAGGAGAGGCTCTGCTAGTTATCTTCCCCAATGTAATTTTTGCCTAGACGGACTCGTCTTATCCATTGCATCGCTTCTTATTCCTTTACATTCTACCTCATCATTGATATACAATGCTACTCCACCACCTTTACCTTTTTCTGTCTTTCCTAAACAGCACATACCCTTCAATACCTGTAGTCCAGTCATGACTACTATTCCACTATGTTTCTGTTATCCCTATAATATCTGGTTTCACTTCCTGCACCAGTATCTCTCGTTACTCCATTTTGTTATCTAGGCTCCTCGCATTGGTATACAAACATCTTAATTTTTGCTGTTTGGCCTCGCTCACATTTTGTACCCTATTAGGCACAGTCATTCTACAGCCAGTATAACCTGTTAGACTGGTATCCACACTGCCCTCGCTCCTTGTATACATTCTCCTACCCACGGCTGTATCCTTTCTTACTTTGTCTTCTTCCCTCTCAATGCTAAAATCTGGTGTGGAGATTACCTGGACATCTCCCAACCATCTCCCTCAAATTCCTAGTTTAAAGCTCTTTATCAGTTGTGCCAGCCTTGATCCTAGAAGTCTATTTCCTTCCCTACTCAGATGAAGTCCATCCTGAGAGAACTGTCCTCTGTCTGTGAATGCCTCCCAGTGGCCATACATCCCAAAGCCCTCCTTATAGCACCACTGCCTAAGCCATCTGTTGACAGTCATAATCTTGTCACACCTTTGTTGCCCTTCTCTAGGAACAGGAAGGATCCCACTAAAGATCAGCTGAGCCTGGATTTCCTTAAGCGTCTTCCCCAGCCTAGCATAGTCTCCCTTAATACTTTCCAGCGAGAATCTAGCCGTATCATTTGTTCCTACATGAAGGATAATTAGGGGATTCTTTCCCGCTCCCTTTAGGATCCTTTTCAACCTCAGGTCTACATCCCATATCTAAGCACCTGGAAGACAGCACACCCTTCTATTCTCTGGATCAGCTCTAGTTACAGGCCTGTCTATTCTTCTCAATAGAGTCCCCGATCACATAGACCTACGTTTTCCTGGTGACAGTGCTATTCTCCAGTCTCTCCCCTGTTCCCTCTGGCTGCAAGTTCTTTCCATTCCTATTTTCCCTTATAATCCTCTTCAACCCATCCTGTATCCTCCTGGGGCTCATATTTGGTGTAGTCTCCCTTGACTCTTCCGCTTTTCCTATAGGACTAGCCTCTCTTCTCTTCTTCCTTACCCTTCCACCTTCAGCAAGTACCTGCCGAGCCCCTTCTTCATTTTCCAACTCTGCAAACCTGTTCCTAAGCTCTATTTCTCCTTCAATAGCCCATCTTTTCCTCTGCCTAGTTCTTTTAGTCACATGCTTCCACTGACCACTTCCCTCACCCAGTCTCTCCTCAAAATTCACCAGCCCTGCTTCCATCTGTAAGTCTGAGCTTTTCCCTTCAGATACCTCATGTCTTTGCTCCATCATCTGCTCAAACCCCTTCCTAAACTCAATCAGGCTGGCTTTCCACCTGCATCTCCAAACCTCGGATCTTTTCCTCCATCAGCTCTATCAGACGGCATTTCATGCAGAAAAAACTCTTACCAGGTCCCCCCTCCAGGATCATGTACATACCACAGCTTCCACATCCAGTCATCCTCATTGTCTTCCACTACAGGAGTCACTCCCACAGCTGCCTCCGTATCCATCATAGCCTTCCTACCTTCTCTGCCAACAGAACTCCCACTCAAACTCCCCTGTTTATAGCTCTGTTTGCTAGCTCATGTGCCACTGCAGCTGTCTGTTAATACATGTTTATACATGTTAATACATGAACAGTTGCATATTTAATACAATGGACTCCTGCTGCTTAATTCAGTAAGGTTTAAATTAATTCAGTGAAGTTTATCTAAGATATTGTTATATCTGTCCGTTACTTTTCACAGAAATATTTTAAATAGTGCAGGAGCCCATAGATGCAAAAGTTTGGAATGAGGGCACTTCCCTTGGCATTGTTTGTTTAATTCAAGAAGGAACCATCTTCTCTGCAAAATTAACCCCTAGTGACATTACCCAGCAATGTGAAAAGCAAAAACTGACAGTGCTCTTAGAGAGCATGTAGTAATGGTCTCAAGTTGCATTGGGGAGGTTTAGGTTAGATGTTAGGAAAAACTTTCACTAGGAAGTTGGTGAAGCACTGGAATGGGTTACCTAGGGAGGTGGTGGAATCTCCTTCTTTAGAGGTTTTCAAGGTCAGGCTTGACAAAGACCTGGCTGGGATGTTTTAGTTGGGGATTGGTTCTGCTCGAGCAGGGGGTTGGACTAGATGATCTCCTGAGATCCCTTCCAACCTTGATATTCTGTGATTCTAAAATAAGAATGGTCATACTGGGTCACACGAAAGGGCCATCAAGCTCAGTATTCTGTCCTCTGACAGTGCCCAATGGCAGATGCCCCAAAGGGAATGATAAGACAGGTTATCATCAAGTGATCCATGCCCTGTTACCCAATCCCAGCTTCTGGCAGAGAGGCTAGGGACTCCATGCTAGGGACAAACAGAGGCTAGGGACACTAGAGATGATTCCAAGTTCCCAAACACCGCTAGAAACAAAACTGAGAAGATGCTCTGGATTCTCGTAGATCCTTTACACAGGAGTTGTTAATATATTGTGGAAATAACCTGTAAGAGGACCTAGAAAACATTACTAAACTCAAATTTTTCACCAGGATTTTGTATCAATACACAGGGTATCTACACTACAGTGGCAGTGCTTCAGCTGTGCTAGTGTAGCGTAGGTGCTTGCTTTATCGACAGAGAGGTTTTTCCATTGATGTGGATATCTCTGATAGGAAGTAGCTAGGTGGATGGGAAAATCTTCCAATTGAAAATCTAGCCATGTCTATACCAGGGATTAGGTCAATTTAACTGTGGAGTTCAGAGTGAGATTTTTTTTCCACAGTCCTGAGTGCCATGTACAAATGGACACAAATCAGACGTCAAGAATTATAACATTAAAAAACCAGTCGGAGAACACTTCAATCTCTCCGGTCACTCGATTACAGGCCTGAGGGTGGCTATCCTTCAACAAAAAAAACTTCAAAAACAGACTCCAACAAGAGACTGTGAATTGGAATTAATTTGCCAGCTGGATACAATTAATTTAGGCTTGAATAGAAACTGGGAATGGATGAGTCATTACACAAAGTAAAACTATTTCCCCATGGTATTTCTCCCCCCCACCGCACCCCCCACTGTTCCTCAGATAT
Source organism: Dermochelys coriacea (assembly GCF_009764565.3). Classification (NCBI taxonomy): domain Eukaryota; kingdom Metazoa; phylum Chordata; order Testudines; family Dermochelyidae; genus Dermochelys; species Dermochelys coriacea. The sequence continues at coordinate 32,582,821 of NC_050082.1, read as the reverse complement.
TCTTGTTAACTGCTGGATTTGGCCTACCCTGCTGCTCACCATGAAAGGTTTTCCTCCTCTTCCCCCCCTCCCCCGCTGCTGGTAAAAGCTCATCTTAAGTGATCTCTCCCCTACAGTGTGTATGTTAAAACCCATTGTTTCATGTTCTCTGTGTGTATATAAATCTCCCCACTGTATTTTCCACCAAATGTGTCCAATGAAATGAGCTGTAGCTCACGAAAGCTTATGCTCTAATAAATTTGTTAGTCTCTAAGGTGCCACAAGTACTCCTTTTCTTTTTGCGAATACAGACTAACACGGCTGCTACTCTGAAACCTGAGTGACATAGCTAGGTCAGTGTACATTTTAGATGTGAAGAAGCCAGAGAGATAGCAGTTGCCAGGGCCGTAACTGGGACAGGGTGAGCGGGCCAGCCACCCAGGCTACAAAGCCAAGAGGGCAGAAAAATGTGTTGGTATGGGGGGCATGCTGGGTCATGGGCCCGCCCAGATTTCTGCCTTCCATTTAGCCCACAGATTTTCGAACTTTGGCCCTATGGGGGCATGCCCCACACCTTGAAAACTATCACCACCTACCGTAAGCTGGCAAATCAAAAGCTGATGAGAGCCGCCCAACCTGCTGAGGCACCTTGCTTTCTGTGCTGTGGGAGCCTGGCAGACCACCTTGCCCTGCTCCCCAAGCCGGGCGGCCGCCTCTGCATAGTTGAGCAGCACAGCTCTGAGTTGTGCCCTTGATGGGCTCTTGTCTCTCCCTAAAGGAGCCCGGCATCTGTTAGAAATGCCCCCGGAGCCCGGCTGCCATGAAATGCTTCCCAAGGCTCTCTGCAGCAGCAGAGCCAAGAGCACCAAGGCAACGGCATGTCCTACAGTTTGAAAACCTCTATTCTAAGTGGAAGGCAGAAATTTAAGGGGAAGGGGCACGTGGCCCTCCACGTCCTCCCTGGGGGTGCAAATATGCTTGTTCACCCCAGGTTAGAATGCCTTGTTACAGCTCTGGTGGTTGTAGTAGTTGAGGTGTGATTAATCCATTTTAGTAAACTTTTCACAGCCTTGAGTGACTTAGCTAGATCAATGTAAATTTTAGGTGCGTCCCAGGTCTCGGGAGTGTGTGCGTGTGCGCAAAGTGAGATGTGAAGAAGCCAAGTAGCAGTTGCCAGGGCCATAACCAGGGAGACGTGAGCGGGCCAGCCACCCAGGGTACAAAGCTGAGGGGGTATAAAAATGGGGTTGTGAGGGGGTTCCCCCCCCATTTCTGCCCTCCATTTAATGCACAGGTTTTCAAACTGTGGAGCGCAGAGCGGCAAGGAGAGAGGTTAAAGAAATTGTAAAGGAAGAAGTGACAAGATTTGGGGTTGAAAAGGATACAGATTTTGAAAATGCAGTATCTGAAGGATGGAACTATATAACTAGATAAATCCAGATCCTAATATTGATAGAGAATTGTGACCAAAGGATTGACTTTTGTGATTTTTATTTCTTCCTAATGAAGTTTTGTGTCTGTTATGAAAGCATTTACCTCGTATTGGGAGTTGAGTAGCTTTCCTTTGACTGTGAAAAGAATAATTGCATCTGTTGAAACTTGGTCCTGGACACTTGCTAAGCCAGTGTTGTCAGCAGGTATGCTAATCAGTACAGGATTGACCTGAAACAGTTCGTTCTAGTTTACTTTCTCTAAATGTATCCATCTCAAACATGCTTGCCAATATTTACTGATTTTAACACCTACCCTTTTGGTGAGCAGGCAGGGTTTGTAGCTTGTATGACAGAAGTCAAGAATTCTAATTTCTAATTGTAGGTTACAATGTGAGCTAAAGAAGACTGCTGGGAGTGGAGTGGGTGAGGCTGTGTAAAGGACTATATCAAATTTGAACTGAGCTTTTCTTCTTCTTGAGAGATGAAGCCCAGTTTCCTCCTTAAAAAAAAACAAAAAAAACAAAAAACAAAAACCAGGCACTAACTAAACAAGCAAAATCTCCCTGGCTTCCGACATGACCTGGATGCCAGAGAGTTGGAACTCTGCCTCATGTAGAGTCAATGAAGAACAGTTGTTTTAACTTTTGGGTGCAGAGGGTCTTTTTTGTGGAAGATGCATGAATCTGCACGTACTGGCAAATATTCACCAGCAATTACACACCACACAACAAAAACATTAACCCAGAACCTATCCCTGCAAGAAATCTCGTTGCCAACTCTGTCCAAATATCTATTCAAGGGACACCATTGTAGGACCTAACCACATCAGCCACACCATCAGAGGCTCGTTCACCTGACATCTACCAATGTGATATATGCCATCATGTACCAGCAATGCCCCTCTGCCATGTACATTGGCCAAACGGACAGTCTCTACACAAAGGAATAAATGGAAACAAATCAGACGTCAAGAATTATAACATTCAAAAACCAGTTGGAAAACACTTCAAACTCCCTGGGCACTCAATAACAGACTTAAAAGTGGCAATTTTTCAACAAAAAACTTCAAAAACAGATTCCAATGAGAAACTGCAGAACTGGAATTAATTTGCAAACTGGATACCATCAAATTAGGTTTGAATAAAGACTGGGAGTGGATGGGTCACTACAAGAACTAAAGAAACCTAATTTCCCCATGCTAATTTGCCCCTACTGTTACTCACAAATCTTGTTAACTGTTTGAAATGAGCCACCCTGATTACCACTACAAAAGTGATTTTTCATCCTGTTGATAATAGCCTACTTTAATTGAATTGTCTCAATCTCCCACTTGGTAAGGCAACTCCCATATTTTCATGTACTGCTATATATATATCTTCCTACTGTATTTTCCACTTCATGCATCTGATGAAGTGCGTTTTAGCCCATGAAAGTTTATGCCCAAATAAATTTGTTACTCTATAAGGTGCCACAAGTACTCCTCGTTGTTTTTGCTGATACAGACTAACACGGCTACCACTCTGATACTGGTACATGTTGCCCTAATTCTGTCGCTTATCTGAAGCAAAACGTTGTTCTTTTTGATCTATGTAATGACCTCCTTTCTAACTTTGTATAACTGCTATCTTAATTGTTTTCAAGGGATATCGGGCACAACACAGCATTTGTTTCATTGTAGGTCTGAATTCTAAAGTATTTGGAATAGGAAATTCAGTGCATGGAGCTATTCCAGTTATGGTAAAAATGTAAAGTAAGGAGCAGGGGCTTATAAAACTCATCGTACCTGCTGGGTTTTATGCCCATGCCCTCACTCCTTGCTTCACCCAGCTATAACCTATGAGGAGGTAACAAAACGCATGTGCTTATAAAAGGCACTTAAAAGGATGTTCTGAGTTGATGAAAAGGAGAGGTTGTATTTTCACCAACCTGTTTTCTAAATCCATTTGAAGGAAGTTTCCTTCTCAGCTTTTAGGCTCCAGGACTCAAGCTCAGATAAGAATTTAAACCCAAATAGTTTGCAGAGGAGCCTAGTGGAAGAGAACAGCTTGATTCTGCTGTTTGATGTAAAGAAAATGAGTGAGATATTTCCAAATCCTGCAGTTTGCTTAATCTCTTGTGTCATGTTTGTGTGCTCTTAAACAGCACAACTTCTGTGGTAGGTGAAGTAATTCTTGGATACACACTATGCACAGTATAGTACGGGTGGGCAAACTTTTTGGCCCAAGGGCCACATCTTGGTATGGAAATTGTATGGTGGGCCATGAATGCTCACAAAATTGGGGGTTGCGGTGCAGGAGGGGATGAGGGCTCCAGCTGGGGATGCAGGCTCTGGGGTGGGGCCAGAAATGAGGAGTTCAGGGTGCAGGAGGGGGCTCCAGGCTGGGTCAGCAGGTTGGGGTGTGTGAGGAGGGTGGGAGCTCCAGCTGGGGGTGCAGGCTCTGGGATGGACTGGGGATGAGCAGCTGGGGGTGCAGGAGGGTGTTCTGTGCTGGGACCAAGGGGTTCAGAGGGTGGGAGGGGGATCAGGATTGGGGCATGGGAGGGGATCAGGGTACAGGCTCCGGGCGGCGCTTACCTCAAGCAGCTCCCAGAAGCAGCAGCATGTCCCCCTTCTGGCTCCTATGCAGAGGCGCAGCCAGGCAGCTCTGCATACTGCCTCATCCACAGGTGCTGCCCTTGCAGCTCCCTTTGGCCAGTGGGAGCTGTCGGGGTGGCACTTAGGGCAGGGGCAACATGCAGAGAGCCCCCTGGCTGCCCCTTTGCATAGGAGCCAGAGCCGGGGCATGCCTCTGCTTCTGGGAGCTGTGCGGAGCCATGGCATACGGGGGGCAGGGCAAGCCCCGGACCCCCCTCCCCAGCGGGAGCTCGAGGGCTAGATTAAAAGTCTGAAGGGCCACTTGTGGCCCCCAGGCTGTAGTTTGCCCATCCCTGGTATAGTACATAAAGCACTTCACATCTTCCAGATAAGATGTCCCCTTTACATGCAAGATGAAACTAATACTAGACATGATGGCACCTGAGCCAATTTATCTGGGCCCTGGCACAGAAATAGGGAACAAAGGATCTTTTTGTGCACTTACTATATATTCTGCCAATTAGAAAATTCCAGGCATCTGTTCTGTGTTCACGGATCTGATTTTCTGTAGGCATATTAGAAACTTGGGATCTGCCGTTTTCACCCAGAGTGTTACCTCCATCTCATGTTTTCACTCAACGGTTATGGGGTTAGAAGCTGCTCAGTGGCAGTGTTAATCGGCTGTTTGCACTGAGCAAAAATTCGTTCAGACTGAGGGCAGTAATCTCTCTCTTAGCTTTGCACAAAGCATTGCGAACTTGTTGCATGATCTCCACTCTGCCCCTAATGATGAATGTTGGTGTAATTTCAGTGATGATGTTAGGTCATAATAGGAATACAGATAACATTAAAATGAGAAGACAATAATATTGTCCTACAAAACATTATTTGCACTCTCCCTAAGAGAAAATGTAAACTTTTCTAATGCCAACAAAAAGAGAAGCCACCAAAGGCAGTTATTGTAGCAGAAGAACAGGTTTTGGAGCTTCGTCCCTGAATTCAGAAGTGCTTATAAAGGGAATGGAAATGGGTTAGGAATCCGTTATGAAAGATATCCAGACATCAAGTCTCTATTTTGTGGGGTTTTATAAGCAGAAGGAAAAGACTAAACATAGTCCAGGCAAACTATATTACATTCAGTTTTTTTTTTCTGTTGAATTGAAACATACTGATTAGGTTTTGGACTCTTGTGGTAGGAAATATGATGCCTCATTATGGGGTGCTATATTGTAAATCTTTCAGCTAGTTTTTGGTTATATTTTATATATTCAGTTAGAACATATTTATCTACAACAAACATCACAGTGTTCCCTTGGGACAAGTCAATGGCTGATTGGTGAGGGAGTAGGGAGGGGAGATTTCTTGCTTGGGGACATGTGCATTCTCCACTGACAGAATTCTTCAGGATCAAAACATTACTGAAATTCTCTCAGAACTGAATATTTATTTTTTATTCCTTGTGTTAATAGAAATACTAGTGAATTTTCAAATACCCTCAGCCCTCTTTCAACACATGGGTGGGAGAGAATGACAGGGTTCTGTCTTATTCAGTCTGGGTAGTAAACCTGCTGCTGTTCTATAGATGCTAAAATTGATTATATGCCCCAGTATATATGTAATTTATTGAACAAGTGTTTTTACATTCTGCCGGGAATTATCCTTTTGGGTACATATAAAATAGATTCAAGGCTGGTTGATTCTGTCATGTCCCAGCAAAACTATCCTTACCTGAGGGAGAAGGAGAGTGGATAGATCTGGAATCAGAGGAATTAAATTTTTTGCTTGCATTATTGAGTGTTCTTTGTCTCACAACAGCAAATCAGCCATTGCCTGTATTGGTAACAGGAAAGGAAAAATGGGAAAAAAAGAAAAAGATTTTGTGAGATAACATATTCTAGTAGATAATACACTAAAACCCTTGTGTTAACATGTCTGCTTTTTAGTTTAAAGGAACTTTGCAGACCCACATGATTGCAGCAGTCTAAAGTGTCTTTATTCTCCCTCCCCCCCCATTGTCTTTCTCTGTTGTCTGTTTTGTTCACTATATACATAAGGATGCAGACTCCATGATCTTGAATACCTCATAATTTATTAATGCTGTGATTTTCTTTAATCTCTGGATACTGGTGTTTGAGGATCAAAGCTTCTTAATACAATTTAGCAAATTATGCCTTGAAAGAGAGAGTAAAGTTAGCTACAAGAGAAACAAAATACATCCACTAAAAACTTAGAAACAAAAAGGATGTAAGAAGGGATTGTGGTGATTTTATGAAACTGTTTATTCTGCAGAAGGTGGAAATCTTTTGGTCCCAAAATTGTCCAATTCCTCGGTAACAACCTACCTCTCAGTTAAACAGCACCTTTTCCAAAGAAAGATGATGAAATGAGTGGGTTTCTTTTATGTGGAGGGACCTCACCATGTGTTTGTACCTATGTGTTTTTTAAAATATTTCATCCAGAATCTGAGTAAAATGACTCCCATTTCACATCACACACATGCATTTTTTTCCCCTACTAATCACCTCTCCAGTGTTCTCTTGCTTCCTTCTACACCTTCTCTTGTTAAAAAGGGGACTTTGTAAGTTGAGAAGAATGCTGAAAAAAACTGCACAGAAGGGAGGAGTGGGCAGGTATTGAGCCATAAGGCAGCTGGGTATTTGAAATGGAGTAGGTTTTTTGTGTGAGTGTTGTCATGTAGCTATAGGGAATGCTAAAGAATTGCTTACCCTGGTATTTTGTTAAACAACTCCGGCTGCTGATTATGTGACCAGTCTTTTGCACAAGAAGGGGGCATTTGCACTTCCTCTTATACTTCTACTAACACCTCACCTGAAACGTACCCCCATATGCTGTAGGGAACCCATGTTAAACTGATTGTTCTTGCTATTTATAGAGAAAATATAATCTCTAATTGCACACACAAACTTTTGAGCAAAGAATGTGATTTGACCACATAACTATTTTTTATGAATAGGACTCTTGTTTTTAATTTGATGAGCACAAACTTTCCAGTTCTGTTCTTCTCTTTACAATCTGTATTTAATTTGTAGAAAGCTGCATTCAAGTTTCTGAGACAAAACTGTTTAATGGATTTTTTTGCCTTTGCTAGAGCTTAAGTTGGGTTGGGTTACCCTGAAACTTAGCATGTTCACTCCTATATCTTTCCATCTTCTCCTTCTCATTTGCATGTAAATTTACTTCTTAGGATATGTTTAGACAGTGACTCCACCTTTCTTCCTTCCCTCCCAGAAATACATTTTTACAGCTGGTGGTTGCAAGTTGCGAGCTGTACCAGTGAGAGCATCATCCATGTGGTATTCTGCTAAAAATAGAGTAGAGGAATTCTCTGCATCTTGGACCATTTAGTCTGTTTACTTCAACTTTGTGAATGTCGCTTAATGTATTCTTGGTTCCCTTTTAGGGCTGGAGCTCCAAATTAATGGTGGTTTCTGCTTCCATTTCCTTGTTTCTTTCTTACTCTTATCTTCTAGAGCAGTGTTAAAATTTAATACTGAGTTGCTGTCTGTCTTAGGTAATTACATGGCAGTCTTTACCGTAGTATCTAAGTGCCTCACAATCTTCTGTTTTCCTCCTAACAATACTCCTGTGAGACAGGGCAGGTCTGTTACTCCCATTTTACAGATGGGAGCTGAGGCACACAGTGTCTTAAAGGACTTTTCCCAAGGTCATACAGGAAGTCAGTCAGAGTTGGGAATTGAGCCCAGGCCTCCTGAGTGCAAGGCTAATGCTCTAACCATTGGATCATTCTTCCTGTCTGTCCGTCTTTCTATATGTGTATTTAAATCATGATAGCCTTACAGAATTGTATTGTCCCAGTATGCAGTCTAAACATGGGCGTTCTGTAGCATCCTCCTGCTTTCCCTGGATCAGAAAAGGTGAGGGTTGTACTTTCAATATGGGAAAACTATAGTGAAGAGCTATCTATGATCCTTTTTTTCTTCCAACACCCCTGCTGACTCCAGAGTTTGGCTGAGAGTGAGGTGATGAAAGGGTTCAGTGCAGTTGTTTTAAATATTACAGTATAACTGCTGTCTTAAAAAGTCAAATACTGATAAAATGCCTTTCATTTTGTGCACTTTGCAAAACAAATTCGCAATAACTATGCGAGTTCTAAGAAGCCCTGCAGAAGAATCCAGCCCTTAGAGCAGACAGAGGGAGTAGAATGTATGTTCTCAGCAAGAAGCTGTTCCATTTTGAGAAAAAAGGTCACCTGAATTGAGCTTGAAAACCCTCACTGATACACTCAAGTTTTTTAATACAACATCAGCACAAAACATCACAGCACTTTCTTCAAATCTTTGTTTGTCTTTCCTACAGCTTCTGGAGAATACTCGCTGATACTTGGCAGATAGAAGATTTGACATGTTTCTGGTGGAACTGTATTGCAGTTGATATAATCTGAAGTGCATTTCTCTTCTGGAAATTCACTCTTCCTTACTCAACAAATCTTGTCCATGTATATTCAGAATTAGATCTTTTTATGGTTCAGTAACAAAAATGTGTATTGCTTTTTATTCCTGGTGGTCTTGGAGAACCTCCTTCATCACCATTGGTGGTGGTGGTGGTGGTATATGAAAAAGAAAAGGCCCTGCTTTGCTCTTGGAAGCCAGAGTCAATCTGCAGGGCTGTTAGAAAAAAAGATATCTTTGTGAGTGTCATCAGACTTGGTGCCCCAGGATGCCATTTTTGTCACTTTTTAGAAGAGAACTCTACTGTAGGCTCTTAAAGTTATGAGGACCCTGCCTACTTGGTTTTGTACCTATCTTCAGAAACCAAAGCATGTGCTGTTATCTCTTTTCCCTCTGAGGGGTGGCAGTTAAGATTTCTGCTCAGCTTCAGTATCTTTTCTCTTCCTTTATTTGTTTTCCAGTTTATTGACGTTTAAAGACCAGACATTTATCCATCCTTTTTCTCATCACAGGAATATTGAGTTCCCTCCTCTTGGGGATTATTTTCCTTATTAACATCATCACAGTGGTCCTTGATAGTCTGCTAATGAAGCACTCTTCAGAATTATCATGAGCGAATGCACACATGTGAGGGCGCTGTGCCCTCAGTCATCTTTAAAGTGCCAATTTTAGTAGCAACTTTTAGCACTACATAGTTTTGGATGTTTCTAGCAATTACTTGTTTTTCAAAGCACCAGTATTTACTGTATAGTTAACTTCCTCCCCATTCTTAGCTGAGACTCTGAGACTGACTTTTGTTTGCTAGTTCTTAACTGAGCTGGCTCTGAGCCTTTTAGTCCTTAGTGTTGTTGCTGGGGTCTGTTACAAATAGGATATGCCTTATGCATGCTATCTGATACTGTTGGGTTAGAACTATTTATTTCAAAATTTGTTTTGTTTTGCTTTCTTATTCTGTCTGCTAAAATTATTTTGCTGCTGTGTTTTTGCAATCTGCTGTGGTTATAAGTAGAACTTTGCTGTCTTTGGAGTCCTAATGCCCACTGATTGCAATGTATCACTGTTTCTTTCCTTCTGCTTTTACACCATTTGCTGATTTTAGTAACTGAACTACAAAGAATCCTATCCCATATTCTCTTTTCTACCATTGCTTTATAAGTTTGGTGACAGGTATATTATATAATCCTAGCTGTAGGGAGAAGATTCTCCTGGAATATTGTGTTCTGATCCTCTGTGGACCAGAAATGCAGTTAAGGGAAGTAGAAAAGCTGCAGAAGGAACACTGCTGCCATGAGGAATAATCTAAGGTCTTATTTGCGTGATTGGGGATTTCTAAGAGCAGGTTGGACAAACACCTGTCAGGGATGGTATAGATAATACTTAGTCCTGCCTTGAGTGCAGTGGACTGGACTAGATGACCTCTTGAGGTCCCTTCCAGTTCTATAATTCTGTAATCTTTAGTCTGCACTAGAGGTGTATAAATTTAGTGTGTGACACACTAGTATGAACTAAGGATGCCTGTGTGGATCCTGCTGGCACTCAATGAAAGTTCCTGAATACATGTTAATGTAGGACTGTTTGAAAAGGGACCACATTAACTCTCACTAGCAACTCTCAGTGTTTGCTGCATGGTCCAGATTGGGCTAGTTTGTGTCTGATGTGCTCATGCAGACTAAAATGTACACTCTTTTGGTGTAGACTAAACCACCGTTTAGACCAACTCTTAGGCTATGTCTGTGTACACTACAGCTTATATTGGCATAATTTATGTCACTCAGTGGTGTGAATAAACCACCTCCCTGCATCTCATAAATTACACTGACATAAGCGCCGATGTGGACAGTGCTATGTCAGCGGGAGAGCTTCTCCTGCTGACATAGCTACTGCCTGTCACAGAGGTGGTTTTGTTAAGCTGATGGGAGAGCTCTCTCCTGTCAGCATACAGCGTCTTCACCAGACATGCCGCAGCACGGTATGTTTAGACAAGCCCTAAGACGTTGCAAGGTTAGAGGACTGCAGTGAGATTTGCTGTATGGAGACCTTCTTACAGGTGGCTGCAATGCAGTAAGGAGAGAGAGATTCCAAGAGGTTGGGCTTGGAGTCCTGTGTAATAAATCAATAGGTAAGCGTGCTGGAACACTGAGCTCTTGCAGGCACATTTGTAACTTCTTGTTCAGGTTTAGCAGTTTAGTAATACATGAAGGTATCTCTGGACTCCTTGGGATTCTTATCTCCTTTTTGAGTTGTCAAATATTAAGAACCCACCCTATTTGTCAGTCTAGTCTCTAGGGTAATTGCTGAAATGGAAATGGTCTCTAAATGGAGTCAAATGGTAGAGAATCATAGAATATCAGGGTTTGAGGGGACCTCAGGAGGTCATCTAGTCTGATTCCCTGCTCAAAGCAGGACCAATCCCCAACTAAATCATCCCAGCCAGGGCTTTGTCAAGCCTGACCTTTAAAAACCTCAAAGGAAGGAGATTCCACCACCTCCCTAGGTAACCCATTCCAGTGCTTCATCAACTTAACTTGAGATTGAGAAACAAACTGTGTGTGTGGGGGGGTATATTACTGAAAAAGTGGTGGAAAATGATTGTAATTAGGAGTTTAATAGTGAAAGTTGTGTGTAATTTATGCAGCCCATTGCATTGAATTAGTATTTCAAATGTTTTTTTAGCCATGGCCATGTCGTTTTCTCAGTTCTACACCATATCAGCCTCATGGAAGCCATGTGCTTGACTTAATTTTCTCATGTTGTTGGCCTTTCAGTGCTCTCCAGTAGTTTATTTAAAGAACAGTATTCCTTCCCTTCCCCCCGCCTCACTTCTCTATAATTAAGTAGGATCCACAGTGAAGATAATAAAGTAAAGCTAGGAAATGTAACACTTTTACACAGATAATTACTGCATTAAATACAGAAATTGTTCTGAGCCAAAAAATGTGATCACACTTCAAATTAGCATTAAATGAATAGCAAAAATTTTGTGGCTAATATCATTACTAATTAAATCTGTTGTTCTCTCCAAGTGGATGTTCACCTTCAGTTTCTAGACAGAGCTAATCTTCAGATGCTCAGCCTGTAACCAGAACTGTTGTTACACAAAGCAATGGAGTGGATTCTTCATACTCTACTCCTGGGGGAATTCTGCACTAAAAAAATTTAAAATTCTGTGCACAATATTTTTAAAATTCTGCATATTTTATTTGTCAAAATAACACAATATAATCACTCCAGTTTCAATTATTTTGGTAATTATTTTGAAATACTTGGCAGCAAGTATGTCTGTAACAATACAGACAACAAAAACAACGTAGGAAATATTTTATGACAAATAGATTCCTTTCTAAGCATATTAATACAGAACTTTGAGTAATAATTCATTTAAACTACAAAGCAGAAACGTATTTCTTGCACCCTCGGAAGCCGTGCAAAAGTTTTGGGGAGTCAGGGTTAACAGAGGACCTGAGGGAGAGGGAAGTCCTCTTCAGAATGAACTTGGAGAGCTGTTGGGTGTGGGTGGGAAAAGTATGGAAAAGGTTATTTTTTGGCGGGGGAGCGATTGTTAGGGAGTTGGGGAGCATCCCCCATGCAGACCCTGGCTGTGACCCCTAGTGTCTCCCATTCAGTAATTCACACCTGCCCCTGTCCCCATGTGGTCCTGCACCCCCACTTCTATTCAGCCCCGGCTCAATGCTGTCACGCCACTAGCTCCTGCGCCCCTGCCCCAGTCTGTCTCCCCCCACTAGCCCTTCTGAACCCCAGTCTGTCATCCCTCAGCATCCCAATGTGTGCCTTGCTCTGTCCACCCTCCCCATCCTGAGCCTCCTCATCTGGCCCCAGGGACAAGGGTGCTATGAAAAACATAGCCTCTCCTCCTTCCTTTCTGCAGCTGGCTGCTCTGGTCCTGGCTGCCCTCTCTTTTGGTGCCACAGCAGCCCTGGGTGGGCAAAAGATATAACTGTAGCGCCTTCCTGGCAGATGTATTTTCTGCGGAGAAAATATAATCTGTGGGGGGCATGAATTCTGTGCCTGCACAGTGGCACAGAATTCCCCCAGGAGTAATGTTGATTCAAGTTTTTCAAGATTAGGCTTCAGCAAAAAAACCAGCAGACGTAAGCAAAGAGTCTTATAGTTTTGGCATCAAGTATTAGGAGCTAAATGTTTCACTCTTACTGAGGCTGCCTTCTGTGGTGCATGCCTTTTTACCAGATCATGCATATATCATGGCCTTTCCTATACAATGCTCTCTCATTTGCTGTGATGGGCAAATTAGGTAGTCTACTCTGTTCTGCAGTACAGATGGAAAGAATGTGCCAACACATCTGTTAGTGACTGTGTTTAAGTGAGATTAATCCCTAAATTATGAAACTTTGTCCAATATGATGCGTTCTGCTCTACAGTGAACAATAAAGATTCATGTTGCCTTCTTTTCTGGATTTCAGCTAGTTCTGTACTTTTTTCTCTCTGGCCTGTTTTACTTGCTCTGAGAAGTTACATAACTTAACCTCTCAAGAAATTAATGAAGGGTTATAATAAAATCCAAAACATGAAACGCAAGATTTGTAAGATATTTAGTGCAGTTATTTTTATAATCTCTTATGGCACTTCCAGAAGTTTAGCTATGGCACTCAAATTCTTATACTGCATGTTCATAGATTCCTGAAGGGACCATTGTAATCATCTAGTCTGACTTCTGCTGTAGTACAGGCCACACAACTTCCCCAAAATAATTCCTAGAACAGAAGTTGACAACCTTTCAGAAGTCGTGTGCTGAGTCTTCATTTATTCACTCTATTTTAAGGTTTCATGTGCCAGTAATACATTTTAACATTTTTAGGTCTCTTTCTATAAGTCTATAATATATAACTAAACTATTGTTGTAGGTAAAGTAAATAAGGTTTTTAAAATCTTTAAGAAGCTTCATTTAAAATTAAATTAAAATGCAGAGCCCCCCAGACCAGTGGCCAGGACCCGGGCAGTGTGAGTGCCACTGAAAATCCACTCCCGTGCAGCCTCTGGCACGCATGCCATAGGTTGCCTAACCCTATCCTGGAGTATATCTTTTAGAAAAACATCCACTCTTGCATTAAAAATAGTCAGTGATGGAGGGTGTACAAGGACACTTGGTAAATTATTCCAGTGTTTGTTTACACTCACTGTCAAAATTTATGCCTTATATCCTGTCTGAATTTGTCTAGCTTCAGCTGCAAAACATTGGAGCATGCAACATCTTCCTCTGCTAGATTGAAGAGCCCATTGTTAAACATTTGTTCCCCAGGTAGGTACTCATAGACTGTAGTCAAGTCACCCCTTAACCTTCTTTTTGTTAGACTCAAGGAGATCAATCTATTCAGTTTATCACTATAATGCTTGTTTTCTAATCCTTTAATCATTCTTGTGGCTCTTCTCTAAATCCTCTCCAGTTTATCAATATCCTTCTTAAATTGTGGCACCAAAAATGGACAGAGTATTCCAGAAGCAATTGCGCCAGTGCCAAATATAGAGGTAAATTAACCTCTCTACTCTTACTCTAGAATTCTCTGTTTATGCATCCAAGGATTGCATTAGCTGTTTTGGCTACAGCCTCACACTGGGAGCTCATGTTCAGATGATTATTCACAATGAACCCCAGATCTTTTTCAGAGTCACATCTTCTCATGATGGAGTCCCGCATTATGTAAATATTATTTTGTTCCTAAATGTATACGTTGCATTTAGCCATATTAAAGTGCATATTGTTGGCTTGCGCTAGGCTTGCCAAGTGATGCATATCTCTCTGTATCAGTGACCTGTCCTCTTCATTATTTACTACTCCTCCAGTTTTTGTGTTATCTGCAAACTTTCAATTATTTTTTTTCTTCCAGGACATTAATACAAATGTTACATAGCATAGGACTGTGAACTGATTCCTGCGGGACCCCACTAGGAAAACACCCTTCGTCGATGATTCTCTGTTTACATTTTGAGACCTATCATTTAATATGTGCCATGCTAATTTAATATATTTATAGTTTTTTAATGAAAAAATCATGGGGCACAAGTCAAATGCCTTAGACATCTAAGTATGTTATATCAGCACTATTACCTTTATCAACCAGGCTTATATTTTTTGTCGATTGTGTGTGTAAAGTGAAATCAATGTTGATCAATACTTCCCATGAAAATCTAATTCTTCCAAGCCTAGAGTGTGTCTAAACATATAATCAAGGCTTCCCCTTTGATATTATTCCAGTATGTCAGAATTCTCTCACCAATCACTGTATGTGATGGACTTCCTTAGTATTCTTTTGGGGCACGAGGAAGAGTCTTGTTCTATGTGCCTAGTATGCCAATGGATGAAAATTGTTACCTGTTTTCTTCTAGTAGAACTAGTGGAGCACAGGCACATGTAGACAAACCTTTCCTCACTTCACCTCTCCTCATGCTGGAGAAGTATCTTTGTGCAAATAATTGTTTAAACTCTGGCAGCATTTCCCCCCCACATTGCTTATGGACTACTTTACAAATATACGCAGAGCCCCAACTGCACCTGATGGGAACATAGAGGATACATACTTTGATATGGCCTAAGTGAGTGGAAGCTGCTTCCAGTTGTTAACCAGAAAAAAGCCATCTTGTAATACTGCAGAAAACCACATAGTAAGCAAATACACTATGTATATAACGATCCACCCTCCATTCAGAAAGATCAAGGATATTACATTTTTTGCCATTGGTTACATTCTCTGTGTTAGTCGCTCTGGAGACACTGTTACAGGCTTATGGTTGAAGTTCAGGTTAATTACTTGCTGCTTTAATTCTTGTATTACAATTTATTGCTTATCAGTTAAACAAAATAATTCAAGATCCAGCTTCCCTTCTTCTTTCCTTGTGGGAATGCTATATTTTGGGAGACTGTCTCTTGCAAGCAGTATATTTGATACATTCAGGACTTCCGATGTGATAGATCCTTTTCTGATTCAACTAGGCGTATAATGAGGTGCAAATGAAATCACCTTTTTGCCATTTTTACACTTGATCCAGAAAATCTGTCTCAAGTAAGATACCAAACAGAGAAGCACTTTCAGAGTTCACAAAAGGCATAGGCAGAATTTTTGAGGACTGCAGAGAGAGTGAGAGAGAATACTTAGTAGTTACAGCTAAATTTAGTAGTAGATAATAGTGTCCTTTTGTGGAAAAAATGTCTTGTACCTAGAAACTGTAGTGTTAGTGCTTTATTAATTCATAGCTAACTAATTTGGAGTAATTATTCTTCTGTATGATAGATGCACGCTAAAGTAAGTTACCAATCATGTAGTCTACTTTTTCAGTTCAGTCTAAAGGTTCAGGTCCTAACTCCTCGTTCTGCATGTGTTAGTAACAGTTGGAGAACAAGTTTCAGAGTAGCAGCCATGTTAGTCTGTATTCGCAAAAAGAAAAGAAGTACTTTTGGCACCTTAGAGACTAACAGATTTATTTGAGCATAAGCTTTCGTGAGCTACAGCTCACTTCATCGGATGCAGAACAATGTAACTGTTGCTGGCTGTTGGAACCCAGTACAGAAGGTGTGGTGTGTGCATGTGATGGGGGTCATAAAAGCCTAGATAGCAGATGGATGACTTCTAGAATGCCAGTGTGCAGTTAAGTTTAGCATCTCACAGTAAATTTAAGAGAGAACAAGAAATAGCTAATTTTTTGCTGCTGAAATCTTGTCTCATTACATACATATTTATTAACAAATTTATTAGAGCATAAGCTTTCGTGAGCTACAGCTCACTTCATCGGATGCATTTGGTGGAAAAAACAGAGGAGAGATTTATATACACACACACACAGAGAACATGAAACAATGGGTTTATCATACACACTGTAAGGAGAGTGATCACTTAAGATAAGCCATCACCAACAGCAGGGCGGGGAAAGGAAGAAAACCTTTCATGGTGACAAGCAGGTAGGCTAATTCCAGCAGTTAACAAGAATATCAGAGGAACAGTGGGGGGTGGGGTGGGAGGGAGAAATACCATGGGGAAATAGTTTTACTTTGTGTAATGACTCATCCATTCCCAGTCTCTATTCAAGCCTAAATTAATTGTATCCAGTTTGCAAATTAATTCCAATTCAGCAGTCTCTCGTTGGAGTCTGTTTTTGAAGCTTTTTTGTTGAAGGATAGCCACTCTCAGGTCTGTGATCGAGTGACCAGAGAGATTGAAGTGTTCTCCAACTGGTTTTTGAACGTTATAATTCTTGACGTCTGATTTGTGTCCATTCATTCTTTTACGTAGAGACTGTCCAGTTTGGCCAATGTACATGGCAGAGGGGCATTGCTGGCACATGATGGCATATATCACATTGGTAGATGCGCAGGTGAACGAGCCTCTGATAGTGTGGCTGATGTGATTAGGCCCTATGATGGTATCCCCTGAATAGATGTGTGGACAGAGTTGGCAACGGGCTTTGTTGCAAGGATAGGTTCCTGGGTTAGTGGTTCTGTTGTGTGGTGTGTGGTTGCTGGTGAGTATTTGCTTCAGATTGGGGGGCTGTCTGTAAGCAAGGACTGGTCTGTCTCCCAAGATCTGAGAGAGCGATGGCTCGTCCTTCAGGATAGGTTGTAGATCCTTGATGATGCGTTGGAGAGGTTTTAGTTGGGGGCTGAAGGTGATGGCTAGTGGCGTTCTGTTGTTTTCTTTGTTGGGCCTGTCCTGTAGTAGGTGACTTCTGGGTAGTCTTCTGGCTCTGTCAATCTGTTTCTTCACTTCAGCAGGTGGGTATTGTAGTTGTAGGAATGCATGATAGAGATCTTGTAGGTGTTTGTCTCTGTCTGAGGGGTTGGAGCAAATGTGGTTATATTGTAGCGCTTGGCTGTAGACAATGGATCGAGTGGTATGATCTGGATGAAAGCTAGAGGCATGTAGGTAGGAATAGCGGTCAGTAGGTTTCCGATATAGGGTGGTGTTTATGTGACCATCGCTTATTAGCACCGAGGTGTCCAGGAAGTGGATCTCTTGTGTGGACTGGTCCAGGCTGAGGTTGATGGTGGGATGGAAATTGTTGAAATCATGGTGGAATTCCTCAAGAGCTTCTTTTCCATGGGTCCAGATGATGAAGATGTCATCAATGTAGCGCAAGTAGAGTAGGGGCATTAGGGCACAAGAGCTGAGGAAGCGTTGTTCTAAGTCAGCCATAAAAATGTTGGCATACTGTGGGGCCATGCGGGTACCCATCGCAGTGCCGCTGATTTGAAGGTATACATTGTCAACAAATGTGAAATAATTGTTGTGGGTAAGGACAAAGTCACAAAGTTCTGCCACCAGGTTAGCCGTGACAGTATCGGGGATACTGTTCCTGACGGCTTGTAGTCCATCTTTGTGTGGAATGTCGGTGTAGAGGGCTTCTACATCCATAGTGGCTAGGATGGTGTTTTTAGGAAGATCACCAATGGACTGTAGTTTCCTCAGGAAATCGGTGGTGTCTCAAAGATAGCTGGGAGTGCTGGTAACGAAGGGCCTGAGGAGGGCGTCTACATAGCCAGACAATCCTGCTGTCAGGGTGCCAATGCCTGAGATGATGGGGCGTCCAGGATTTCCAGGTTTATGGATCTTGGGTAGCAGATAGAATACCCCAGGTCAGGGCTCCAGGGGTGTGTCTGTGCGGATTTGTTCTTGTGCTTTTTCAGGGAGTTTCTTGAGCAAATGCTGTAGTTTCTTTTGGTAACTCTCAGTGGGATCAGAGGGTAATGGCTTGTAGAAAGTGGTGTTGGAGAGCTGCCTAGTAGCCTCTTGTTCATACTCCGACCTATTCATGATGACGACAGCACCTCCTTTGTCAGCCTTTTTGATTATGATGTGAATATTTCCAACGCACCTCTGACCAACATATTAACCCACAGAGACCTTCCTGCCAACACTACAAAAAGAAGGATTCTGGGTGGACTCCTCCTGAAGGTCGAAACAGCAGCCTGGATTTCTACATAGACTGCTTCCGCCGACGTGCACGAGCTGAAATTGTGGAAAAGCAGCATCGCTTACCCCATAACCTCAACCATGCAGAACACAGTGCCATCCACAGCCTCAGAAACAACTCTGACATCATAATCAAAAAGGCTGACAAAGGAGGTGCTGTCGTCATCATGAATAGGTCGGAGTATGAACAAGAGGTTACTAAGCAGCTCTCCAACACCACTTTCTACAAGCCATTAAATTAGATGCATCCTGGATGGTTTACACCTTTCTCTGAAGCATCTTACATTTTTTGCTGTCTGAGACAGCATACTAAAGTGGAAGGACTATTGATCTGTTCTGGTACAGCAGTTCCTATACTCTTACAGGTTTCAGAGTAGCAGCCGTGTTAGTCTTCATCCGATGAAGTGAGCTGTAGCTCACGAAAGCTTATGCTCTAATAAATTTGTTAGTCTCTAAGGTGCCACAAGTACTCCTTTTCTTTTTGCGAATACAGACTAACATGGCTGCTACTCTGAAACCTGACTCTTGTAGATGTAACCTTCAAACTCCCTTATATATCTAACAAGCATGTGCTTTTTGCAGATCTCAAATAACAAGTAATTCCACGTTCAAGCTTCTCACTTTTCATTCTCTTTTCCTTTTCATTGCTTGGGTTGCTCAGTTTTATCTTGATATTCCTGATGGAATGGGCATTACCCCTGATTGAAGGTTTGGGGGGCCCATTAGCACTTTAGGTTAACAGTAGTTTTTCTGAGTACTCTCCCAGGTCTTTGGAGACATGTGGGGCTTCAAGGTTCCCAATTCCTCTAAATCTTTGCTAAGAAAATGTTGTATTAGGCTGTGTCTACACTATAGTGTATGTTAGCATAGTTTGTCACTCGGGTGTGAAAAAACCACCTCCCTGAGTGACACAAGTTTCACTGACAGAAGTGCTCTTGTGCACAGCGCTATGTCAGTGGGAGAGCTTCTCTTGTCAATGTATAGCTTCTGCCATTTGCAGAGGTGGTTTTATTATGCTGATGGGAAAGCTCTCTTCTCTCGGCATAGAGCATCTTCACCAGATGCACTGCAGTGGCACAGGTGTTCCAGTAAAGCTGCAGCACTGTCCATATAGACATGGCCCTAGTTTCACTCCAGGGAATTTGAATGTTCCACATGTTCGTATTTATTTTATGCTGATATGTTTTTGTTAACTTACCTTCCTTTCTGAATGTGCTCAGGGAAGTTGCATTTTATCATGAATATATGGCTATAAAATGCATGGAACCATATTTCAGGGAGTAAATGTTTCACGACTCTAGCACATGGATACTAAAGAAAAAATAAAAACTTCCGGGATTTGGTTGCACTATAAAAGTGTGCCTAGGAATAATGGATTTTGTGACTGTTTGGAAAGGGGACAGCTAGCTACAGCACTGAACCCAGGAGAGCAGAAAATGCTTGTGCTTTACTGTGGAGAGAAATGTTTGATGCTATAATATACATTCATTTAGGCTTTAGGAAGCTGTAACAAAATAGAGAATGCAAGAGAAGAGGAATGTGAATGAAGGCGTGTGTGGTAAATGCAGATTTTGTAAAGAGCCTCAATAAGTGTCCCAAAGAAGAAGAATAAAAAAAAAAGTAGCTGCTTGTTCATTTCATGTAACCCCACCATCCCCCATTCCTTCCCCTCCTTCCTCCGCGCCGCTTTACTGCCTCATGCTTGGGCTGCAATAATGTTACTGGTTCTGAAGCCTCTGTCGGGGAGTATTGCTGTTTGGATCATAAATTGAATTCTGGCTCAGAAACAGCTATTTTCCCCAATGTGCCCCTAACATCAATATGATCAAGCTACCTAGAAAATAATAAAATTTCAAACATAGAAAATGACTCTACAGAAGTTCTGCATTTTCTGATGCAGTGTTAGACTTGCAAGCAAAAATAGGAAGCCATGAAGTTTATTGCTGCCATAAAAAATTGTTTTTCTAAATCACTCTTGGTGCTTAATAAAACCAGAAAATTATCATCTGAATTTCACCTGTCGAAAAAGACATCAAAATACTCCAGACTCTAGACTCTACAAACTCATCTTTTCCAAAAATTCCTGAGAACAGAGAGAAACAACCTGCCTCCGGTGGCCCTACAAATCTAGGGACAATTAACCTAAGCAATCTGGCTGACTTCACCTGCTGAAATGGAGCTGAAAGAGGCTCCAAGAGGCCCACTACCCTGAGTTAAATCCTGGGATCTGTGGAATGATGGCCAATCAGCACTCCTCCCCCATAGCTTCCAATTTCAGTGCCCATTAATCTGATAATCAGGAACCATTGACTACAGTAACTCCTCATTTAAAGTCATCCCAGTAAATGTCCCGGTTAACCTTGTTTCATTGTTACATTGCTGATTAATTAGAGAACATGCTGGTTTAAAGTTGTGCAATGCTCCCTTATAACTGTCATTTGGCAGCCGCCTGCTTTGTCCAGTGCTTGCAGGAAGAGCAGCCTGTTGGAGCTAGCTAGTCGGGGCTTGGAACCAGGGTGGACTGGCAGCCCGCCTATCCCTTAAGTTCCATGTGCTGCAGCTGTCCAGCAGGCTATTAATTCCCTGCAGTTCAGCTGTCACTCCCCCCACTGCTGTGTGCTGTTCCTGCTCTCTGCCTTGGAGCTGCTCCCTGGAGCCTCCTGCTTGCTGTGCAGGGGGCGGGGAAGAGGGGGGCTAATGTCAGGGTGTCCCCCTCCCCCATGCTGCTGCACCCCGCTTAGCCCATTTCCATAGGGCAGGAGGGGGCATGACATGGCTCAGGATGGAGGGAGCTTCCTGGCAGCAGCTTCTGTCTCAAATTGCTGATCTACTTAAAAAGACAGTGTACTTAGAGTGGGCCAGCGTACTTAAAGGGGCAATGCATATTTCTCTCTTTCTCTCACACAATGTGTGTCTGTCTCTGTTTTCAATCCCCTCACTCCATTTGTGCTGCCTCGTAGAGTGTGAGACTACATTAACAACAATAGTTTAACTCTTGAGGGCTCAGCTGATTGCTAGTTCATCATTTAGCAGTAAGGCATTCCCTGTGAAATATCCCACCCTCTGACTTCACCACCTCAACCAAGCTTCACAATCATCATCGCTGTGTACCAATATTAAATTGTTTGTTTAAAACTTACTCTGTGTGTGTGTGTGTGTGTGTGTGTGTGTGTGTGTGTGTGTGTGGTGTATAGTCTTTTGTCTGGTGAAAAAATGTCCCTGGAAACACCCCTCCCCCCCATTTACATTAATTCTTATGGGGAAATTTGATTAGCTTAACATTGTTTCACTTAAAGTCACATTTTTCAGGAACATAACTACAATGTTAAGCGAGGAGTTACTGTATTTACCCTGGCTCCAACAGTGACTTCCTCTGTGTCCTGCCAAGTCATTTATCTGCAGTGTTTTATTTTCCTGCTCAGTAAAATAAATCCTGCTTCCTGGGGTATGCGTATTTAAAGGTTAATTATTTGTGAAGCTCTCTGAGATGCTCTGATGGCAGACGTTGTGGAAGTGCAAAACTTTGGTATGTGCAAGGTTAAAAGTGCTACATAATTATATCTACATATTTTCCAATTTCTTTAAATAAAAGAATGCTAATCTATTTCTATCACAGGCAACGGTTCAAGTCAGCCCTTCAGTACGTTACAGAAAGTTCTGTTGGGTCTTGTAAGTTGGGGGTGAGCAGCCTTTATCATATGTGCTCCTGTATCAGGGGATTCATTTTGATGTGAAGTTAATTATCTGTTAATCGATACTGTATTTGGCATAAGAAGCAATGGAACCTGGTAAAAGAAGTTACAGCATTTCTGTGTAAATCTAGAAATATGTTGCCTATCTCACTTAAAAAGTTGTCATCAGTTTATGAAAAAAAGATATCAGAGTAGCAGCCGTGTTAGTCTGTATTTGCAAAAAAGAAAAGGAGTACTTGTGGCACCTTTATTGTGCTCAAATAAATTTGTTAGTCTCTAAGGTGCCATAAGTACTCCTTTTCTTTTTTGAAAAAAGATAGGTGATGCAGACACAGAAACTGTGATTGTGGGAATCATAGATTCCAAGATCACCTAGCCTGAACTCCAGTATAGAAGAGGTGGTAGATAGAATGTCCCCAAAATAATTCTTAGAGCATAAGTTTTTTGAAGCACATCCAGTCTTGTTTTAAAAATTCGGTGATGGAGAATCCACCACAACACTTTGTAAACTGTTCCACTGTTACATTTCTAACAGTGAAGGTAATTAATGCCTTATTTTCAGTCTGAATGTGTCCAGCTTCAACTTCCAGCCATTGGATCGTGTTACACCCTTCTCTGCTAGGTTGAAGAACCCGTTATTAAATATTTGTTCCCCGTGTAGGTACTTCTCTTTAAGTTAAATAGATTGAGCTCCTTGGTCTTTCATTATAAGGTATGTTTTCTAATCCTTAATTATTCTTGTGGGTCTTCTCTGAACCCTCTACAATTTATCAACATCCTTCTTGAATTGTGGACACCAGAACTGTACACAGGATTCCAGCAGTGGTTGCACCAATGTAAAATATAGAGGTAAAATAATTTCTGTTTCTACTCGAGATTCCTCGAGGATTACATTTAAGGATTGCATTAGCTCTTTTGGCTACAGCATCATACTGGGAGATCATCTTCAGCTGAGTATCCACCACAATCCCCAGATCTTTTGAAGAGTCATTGCTTATCAGGATACGGTGCACTTTCTTGTAAGTATGACCTACATTCTTTGTTCTTAGATACACAGCTAAGTATAAATGTATACTAAAATGCATATTGTTTCCTTGCGTCCAGTTTACTAAGCAATCCAGATTGCTCCATATCAGTGACCTGTTCTCTTAGAATCCTAGAATCATAGAATATCAGGGTTGGAAGGGACCTCAAGAGGTCATCTAGTCCAACCCCCTGCTCAAACCAGGACCAATCCCCATTTTTTGCCCCAGATCCCTCAAGGACTGAACTCACAACCCTGGGTTTAGCTCTTCATTATTTACCGTTCACCTAATTTTTGTGTCATCTGCAAACTTTTTCAATGATGCTTTCATGTATTCTTCCAGGTCATTGATCAAAAATTTTAAATAGTTATAGCACTGCAGCACCCCTCCGGAAACAAACCCATTTGATGATGATTCGGTTGGCAAGCGTTTGATCCATGTAATGTATGCCATTTTAATTCTATATCATTCTAATTTATTTAACATTTCAGATGGTACCCAGTCAAATGCTTATTAGAAATTTAAGTATATTACATCAGCACTATTACCTTTATCAACCAAATTTGTAATCTCATCACAAAAATATATAAAATTTGTTTGACAAGATATATTTTCTGTAAACCGATGTTGCTTGGCATTAATTATATTACCATCCTTTAATTCTTTATTAATCCAGTTACATATCAGCTGTTCCATTCTCTTGCCCAGGACCTAAGTCAGACTGTCAGGCCTAAAATTAACTGTCATGATGTTTACCCTTTTTAAAATATTGGCACAACATTAGCTTTTGTCCAGTCTTCTGAATCTTCCACTGTGTTCCAAGACTTATTGAAAATCAAATTTAAGGTCTAGTGAGCTCCTCGTACAGCTCTTTTAAAACTCTTGACTGGAAGTCATTCAGACCTGCTGATTTAAAAATGGAGCTTCACTAGCTGCTGTTTAACATCCTCCTATGATACTATTGCAATGGAATTAGTGTTATCATGTGATATGACTACATCATTTGTTTTTCCAAAACACAGAAGAGAAATATTTATTGAACACTTCTTCCTTTTCTGCGTTATTATTGATAATTCTACCATTTTCTCTAGTAATAGACCAATACCATTGTTAGGATTATTTTAGTTCCTAAAATACTTTAAAAACTGCTTCATATTGTCCTTAACTCTGCTGGCTATAGATTTCTTTATGTACTTTTGCTTTCCCTTACCAGTTTTCTGTGATTCCTAGCTTCTGATTTATATTCATTACATTCAACTTCCCCTTTCTTCTATTTGTTATAATTTTTTTTATTTTGTATAGCTGCCTTCTTTTCTCTTCTAAATCAGGTCATTTTTTAACCTCCTATGTGACCTTCCTCAATTGTGAGATTGTAACTTTTTGGGCATCTATAAAGCATGAAGTTTGTATATTACTGGTCTGGACTTTATTTTGTTTGCACGTTATAAATATGATCAAGTCATGATCACTTGTACCATTAATTTTTAGTTCTGTGATCAGTTCCCCATTAAACTGTCAGGAGACGGTCTAATCTAGAATTCCCCAGAGTTGGTTGCAATGCATCCGATGAAGTGAGCTGTAGCTCACGAAAGCTTATGCTCTAATAAATTTGTTAGTCTCTAAGGTGCCACAAGTACTCCTTTTCTTTTTGCGAATACTTTTTGAGTTAGGAAATTGTCATATATAATATTTAGAAATTCCGAGGATGTTTTTAATACTGGCAGTTTGAGACCTTCAGTATAGCTCTCTTGGATTGAAGACGCCCATGGTTATACAGCTTTTTTTCTTACATTATAGGTATGTAAAGAACCAGCCATTCTGTTCCCTAGTGTGATTTGGTGTTCTGTAGTGTGTACCCCCTCATGTTTTTCTCTTAGGATATTGATTTATAAACATTTCAGATCATTTTCATCTGACTTATCAGTGACTCGGAAACAGGTAATGGCATTTTTGATAAAGTACTGCTTCTGTTCCCCTTTTGTACACTTGATCCTTCCAAAATAGGTTATAACCATTGATTCTAACATTCCAGTCATGAGATCCATTCCACCAGGTTTCAGTAATACTACTGAGATCAAATTTATGCCCATAAATGAGCAATTCTCGCTCCTCATATTTGTTGTCCAGGCTTCTAACGTTGATATATAGGCAATTAAAGAATTTCTTCCTTTGGTTTCTTGATTAATTTTGTTCTTGGCATCTTGATTTCTGTACTTAGTGTTCATAACTTCCCTCTTTTTACCCTCCCCTTTAGTTATTAGTTTAACAGTTTCCAGACTACTATACTATAGCTTGTCCCATGGAGAGTGGTTCCCCTTCTACTGAGGCAGCAACCATCCAAATTATATTGCTCCATCTCCAAAGAAAGTTGGCTAATGTTCCACAAAACCAAAACACTCCATCACTTATGTGACCGATGGCACACTTCCTAAACATTCAGCCTTCTGTTTTCCTTTGCTTGTGGGACAAGAAGGATCTCAGAGAAGATTGATCCTTCTTCTTCAGCACACTTCTAAGTCATCTATTGTCTGTGAGCTATCCTGCAACACTGAGTAATTTGGGCTGATATGCGCCATCATCAATGGATTCTTGCCTGCTGACTTCAGAAGACCTCTCATGTCTTGCCTCAAGGAAAACGGTACACATCCTGTTGTCTGCCTGTTCCTGGCAGCATGTTCTTTCAATTCTTTTGAGTATTGAATCTCCAGCCGGATAATCTGTCTTCCGTGGATGGTTGGAGATGTCTTTGTGGGCAAGCTTGGTTTTCTTACAAGTGGGCTCAAATTGCCACCCCCAGCAGTGTCCCGAACATCTCTCTATTTCCTCAGACCATTTGGATCTTGAGAGAGATCTTCCACATTTTCCATGTTGAGGATCTGGTCTTGATTGGAAACTTCGAATGGTGAAGAATTCATTCCGGTCCTCTTCCTTCCTTGTGGCTATCATCTGCCCATTCTCATCTGTCTCCAGCCATGTAGACTGCTGCCGTGACCTATTGCTTCTTGTGGTTACAAACTGCCAGGCTTCCTCCTGTGACTTCTTCTCTAACTGGTTCCTTTGTGGACATTTCCAATCTTCCTTGAATCTGGGGTACTGATGTTTCCTGAACCTGGCTTTCTAGGATCTCCTCAGCTTCTCTGATTCTCAGTAGCATCTCACCTTGTGCCTCCAATCCAAGAAACTTTTCTTCCAGCGCAGCTGCTAACTTGCACTTCATAAACAGGAAGTTCATTTTTGGCTTGAGGCAGGAAAGAAAACATGGTACATCCATTACAGATAAACACCACTGTTCCATTGATGGCCATTGTGGAATTGCATGTAGAGCTGATCCTGGAAGGAAAACATCTCTCATTTCCTTTCCAAACTCCCTCAGAAGCTCTTCTGTTAGTTGCTCCTGTTTGCAGCCCTCAAGTTTGCCTAGCAAGTGACTTTTTATACAGAGTCTCCCCATGAAGCTCAGCACCGCTCACCACCGGGGAGTGATTAACCTCTAATACTTGAAACCATGGGATTGATCAAAACTCCAAGGGTCAGAGCCATATGACTCTTAGCAAGGCACCAATAAACAAAGCTGTCTCAGCTGCTTACTCAGGGGCCCATGGCCCAGCTACATGTACACTACATAGCATGATTTGGACCTCAGATATGTCCTGTTAGATTCTGCAGTGCAGCTGTTGGCTGGAAAGCTTGCATATGGCATGCTTCCTTGGTAATAAGGGAGAGTTGGCAGGGACAGAGATGATTGTTTCTGACCTAGAAAGATGTAATTAGCACATACTTATCAGGAAAAAAGTAACAGAACCAGTGACACCCAAATAGTCCATGATTTTATAATCTAAATGCATTTTCTCTTGAATCTCTCTAGCTGGAAGAAATAGTTGGAAAGGTCTTACTATAAAAGAACTTGTCCTTTATTTCAGTTGGGAGAGTAGATGGACATGTTGAACTCCTGGTATCTAGCCACCTGGACTTCTGGATACCTCTCACCATCTGGCTAAGCATCTGCTGCATAAGGAGGAGCAGCCTGGAAATGGGGAAGAGTACAGGCCATACAAGTATGAAGCAGACTCGCAAAAAGCAGCTGTTAGCCTTAGTTTGGGTATTGACAAGAGCCAGTGATGGAAAAGAAGCTTTAAAACGCTAGGGTTGTGTGGGGAGAATCTATTTTCTGGCCAGTTTTGTGAACTATGTCAATTGAAACATTAAACAAGCTCTTGTTTTTATTGGTAAAGGAGATAGAGTAAATTAGAACAATAAATAAAATTGAGGCAGGTGATTCAGCCCCAGCAGCCAAATGCGGGTCAGTGACAGGCTATTGACTTACCTACTACTGTTGAAAGAAGAAAAGGAGTACTTGTGACACCTTAGAGACTAACAAATTTATTTGAGCATAAGCTTTCGTGAGCTATAGCTCACTTCATCGGATGCATTCAGTGGAAAAATACTACTACTATTGGTTGCTCTCAGCAGTATATTTCCATTAAAGGAGCTGTGAATTTCAGCAAGAATGGGGCATACAGAATGTTTAAGGGAATGCAGAATATACCAAGATGCATCAAGTCTGGCAGTCATGATTTTTGTCAAGTTGCACAAGTTACTGAGAAGGATATTTAGGGTTAAGATGCAAGGAATTACATGACAGGTGAACAGACTGCAGATAGTACCCCTGCTAGTGGAATGAGTGGAGTATGTAAAGTTGGGGATTCTCAGGGCTCCAAAAGGGGAAGGCAATTGATCCTCTAATCCTTGGGAATAAAAATTTAGAACTGTATTATACATGATTCTGCATTCCTAAAAAAAGCCCACAAAGGTATACTTACTGGAGGGGATCTTGAATGGGCTAGATTTAAGGTGTGTTCTAAACACGTTTGGTTTTCACTCTCAGTTTGAGGCTGCTAGACCTTTTGATGTTAGACATATTTGGAAAGGAATTACTTGGTTTTTTCCAGTCTGAATCATAGTTATGCCTGTCTTCTTGACAATGTGTCTTCAATATGGATGCCTATCATTAAAAAACTTTTCTGCCATGTTGCTATAGAACATATATTTGCTCTCTGCAATATAAACTCAATGCATTATTACTATGTAAAATTCATTGCCATGAGATACTGCTGAGGCCTTGAGTTTATCATAATTCAAAAAGGATTAAACTCTTATGTGGATACTAAGAGCTTCTGCAGCAGCATTTGTACAACAAAAATTATAATGGACAAATTGATGCTTCAGGGCATAAGACATCCATTAACTTCTGCTCCTGTCCACTGGTTTTAAAAAAAAAAAAAAAGGATAAGACTAGATGGGCCACTGGTCTGCTCTGGTAGCTAATTTCCATGTTCCTAATAATATATCACTTCAAGTCTTTGGATATACTTTTGTGTTAAAGTGTAACATTTCAATGTATTTAAAATAGAATCCCCAACTGTTCCTCTGAAAGGTCCATAACAGTTGGTTGCGCCAATTTTTGTAATGCGTGCACAAACTCTCCAATGCTTGTCAGGGGAAGTTGGGGCTATTGGCATGAATGAAGGGGTGAAATTAGTGAGGGTATTTAGGCACACCAGAGGTGACAGCATACTGGGGAGGGAGTGCATTTCCATTTTGCCTATCTTGCAAAAGTTATTTACAATTTTGTACTTGGTAAATGTTGATCTTGTCTGGCTCTCCTGAAATATCCATGTCACAAACACACTGAGTACATAGTCACTGGGATACATTTGAATGGGTTTTCTCTTTTCAAGGCAATTTGCCTTGCTAAATCAGTGAACTTTTCATACCTGTCACCCTCCTCTGACATATTTGGCTCACATGCTGATTCTTGCAGCTCACACTCATTGTAAGGATCTGATAGGTTTATTTGAAGTACTATAGCAAAGTGCAATTTCTGAAGGTTGACAAACATCCAAACCTAACAGGCTTGATGAGATAAAAGCTTTCTCAATTTTGATCACAATGTTATCATTTGTGTTCCTTCTCCAAGGCCATGTTTTAAAACTGTGCTTTGCATTTCAATGAATTATTCAGTTTTTAAGACTACCATTTCTGCTTCTGCTTCTCTGCTTACTATAGACTTTAAATGTATAGCCTGTGTATACCCTGAGCCAGTCAGTCTTGCAAACTGGGCCTGTCTGCCTTTGATGTCATCCTCCCCCTTACAGTTTGAATGGGAATACACAGGAGGCCAGCCCCATTTTTTGCTGGTGTGAGATTGCAATCCCTTGTGGTTATATAGGAAAAGAATATTCCAGTAGCAACTATACTGAGCTGTTCAGAATTGATCCCACGGTGTACTATCTTGAGAAGTGTTTAAAAAATAATTTTTCACCGTTAGTGAATATTTCCTATTAATGACCTGATTACAGTTTTCCCTAATAGACACAAGACCAATATGAATCATCCCTTAAATCCAGTTATTAGAAATAAATTGAGTTTGGGAAAGAAGCTAATTTGTGTGCTTGTGTGACAGTTCAGGCCACTCCTGAATGTTAACTCTTAGGCTGTCTTTAGCCTTTGGCAGAAGATGCCTGGCAAAGTGCATTTGGCTAGGTCATGGAGAGCTTAAATTTCCTTCTTTCCATCTATGCATTCATGTTCAGGAATTGACAGTATGGTCCATAATAGTAAAGCCTGGAAATGGCATGCATATATATGACTCTGCTACTGGCTTCTATCAGCAGCTTAGCTAGGATCACATCTATTCATCCAGTGGCCTGTGACAGCACAATAGGAGAAAATTAGTGCACCTTCATCTCATTTATCTCTGTGATGGGGTGTAATAGCTGAGAGTTGTAAACACATTGCTTGGTAAGTATGTCTGAGTAAAAAGAAAAGGAGTACTTGTGGCACCTTAGAGACTAACAAATTTATTAGAGCATAAGCTTTCGTGAGCTACAGCTCACTTCATCGGATGCATTTCACGAAAGCTTATGCTCTAATAAATTTGTTAGTCTCTAAGGTGCCACAAGTACTCCTTTTCTTTTTGCGAATACAGACTAACACGGCTGCTACTCTGAAACCTATGTCTGAGTAGGATTTCAGTAGTGGCAATCATTATATGGCAACTTTCATAAAAGGCACTTATGAGAAGCTGTCTGGTTTACATCTTGGGCTTGCTCGTTCACGGCTGGCTGCTGAAGAAACTTCCATATTTTTAGACAGCCGGAAGTCTCAACTGAAGCTACCAGTCAGGTGACTGTAACCATTTAATAATTGGCAGAGCCAGATGGGCCAGTCAATTGAATAACTTTTACCCTTTGGCCCAAACTTAGGGTTTGTGTGAAGTATTCCATAAACCTTATTTACATGTAAAAAAAAGTCTTATCACACCACAAGTGGCCTCTAACATGGACGTCGTCAGCATTTTTAGACGCTTTCGAAGAGCTCCTTTCTGGGCTGCAACTTACCTACCACATTAAGGGCCAAAGAGACTTTTTTTGACCAGAGTTGGGAGGGATGGAGATCCTGGATGAAGGTACTCACCCTTCTTTCCAACCTCCAATATAATCCAATTATCTATCTTCTCTAGGAAAGTGCAGGATGTCTTGTATAACAGGAGAAAAGCATAAACTAGGAAGAAATACCTGCAAAAGTGGAAGAGGTTCCACAGCTGGTGTTCTCAATGACACCTGTTCCATGTTGACTGCCCCTAATCTGGGATAATAAATTACCTTTTGAGTTTGAGAACCTCAGGCCTTTTTTTTTTTTTTTTTTTTTTTTTTAGTTCTGTTAAAGTTCATTTAGTGGTCATTATAGCCTTCCACACCCTATATCGGAAACTTACTGACCGCTATTCCTACCTACATGCCTCGAGCTTTCATCCAGATCACACCACACGATCCCTTGTCTACAGCCAAGCTCTACGATATAACCCATTTGCTCCAACCCCTCAGATAGAGACAAACACCTACAAGATCTCTATCATGCATTCTTACAACTACAGTACCCACCTGCTGAAGTGAAGAAACAGATTGATAGAGCCAGAAGAGTACCCAGAAGTCACCTACTACAGGACAGGCCCAACAAAGAAAATAGCAGAATGCCACTAGCCATCACCTTCAGCCCCCAACTAAAACCTCTCCAACGCATCATCAAGGATCTACAACCTATCCTGAAGGAAGACCCATCGCTCTCTCAGATCTTGGGAGACAGACCAGTCCTTGCTTACAGATAGCCCCCCAACCTGAAGCAAATACTCACCAGCAACCACACAACAGAACCACTAACCCAGGAACCTATCCTTGCAACAAAGCCCGTTGCCAACTGTGTCCACATATCTATTGAGGGGACACCATCATAGGGCCTAATCACATCAGCCACACTATCAGAGGCTCGTTCACCTGCGCATCTAGCGATGTGATGTATGCCATCATGTGCCAGCAATGCCCCTCTGTCATGTACATTGGTCAAACTGGACAGTCTCTACATAAAAGAATAAATGGACACAAATCAGATGTCAAGAATTATAACATTCAAAAACCGGTCAGAGAACACTTCAATTTCTCCGGTCACTCGATTACAGACCTGAGAGTGGCAATTCTTCAACTAAAAAACTTCAAAAACAGACTCCAACGAGAGACTGCTGAATTGGAATTAATTTGCCAACTGGATACAATTAATTTAGGCTTGAATAGAAACTGGGAGTGGATGAGTCATGACATAAAGTAAAACTATTCCCCATGTTATTTCTCCCCCCCCCCCCACCTCCCCACTGTTCCTCAGCTGTTCTTAACTGCTGGAAATGGCCCACCTTGATTATCACTACAAAAGGTTTTCCTCCTTCCCTCCCTCCTCCCTGCTGGTAAGAGCTCATCTTAAGTGATCACTCTCCTTACAGTGTGTTTGATAAAACCCATTGTTTCATGTTCTCTGTGTGTGTATATAAATCTCCCCACTGTATTTTCCATCGCATGCATCCGATGAAGTGAGCTGTAGCTCACGAAAGCTTATGCTCAAATAAATTTGTTAGTCTCTAAGATGCCACAAGTACGCCTTTTCTTTTTTACTCCCTAATTGAGGGGTTTTCAGTGTTTGCTCATATCACTATTTCCTGTTTCATCAAGGATTTGCAAACCTTTTTCATCTCGTCAGGGAACCTACCTCTCTATGGGATTTAAATTTAATCCTCAAAGTGCTGATGAAACCTCCTTTTGAGTTACTGATGAGTGTTGTCTTGCACTTGTCTATGAAAACTTCATTTTTTGTGGCTATCAACTCTACTAAGAGAATTGGCAAGTTGGGGGGCCTTAATGGCTGATCCTATTTACACCATCTTTTATAAGGTCAGTGTACCTCTTGGGCCACTTAGGCTTTCTGCCTAAGGTATCTTTGGAATTCCATATCAAACAAGGCATTCAGATACCTGTTTTCTGCCCTAAACCTCATCAGACTAGAGAAGAGGCTTCTTTTCACACTCTAGATATCAGGAAAGCATTGGCTTTTTACTTGGAAAGGACTGAATCCTTTAGAGCAGTGCTACTCAAAGTGATGGTCCACGGACCAGCACAGCTGCCGGTCTGCGCGCACATTGGAAAGAAAAATTGCCAGTCCCCCACATCAGATAGCTTGAGAAGCACTGCTTTAGAGCATCTTCTAGCTTTGTTTGTGTCTTGGACAGAGAAAAAGGAGCCTCCATTTCAACTCAGACTTTTCAGATGGGTGTCTGGTTGCATTATCTCTTGCTACAAGGTTGTTCAGATCCAATATCCTCCTTGGGTTTGTAAATAATGAGTTCTTTTGATTATTTATTGATTGGGACATCAACTGGTTAAGTTCAAGTTTGATTTGTTAATTAGAGTAGACATCTAAGATCAAACAGAACAAGCTAACTCACCAATTCTGGGATAACAGTTTGTCATTCACCCTGTTCTGAGTTGTGACAGTTTAAATTGACGTTTATAGCTAAGGTATTTATATCACATTACAACTTGCAGTTTTAACTACAAAGCTGAGCATCAGTCAGTTAACAGGTGGACAGCTACATTTCCTTACCCTCCAAATTTTCAGCTACAAGGAATCAAAACAGATATAAGACTACTTTAACATTGGTTCAAAACAAGACTTCAAACAATCATTATTAAATGTCCTATTCCGTCATATCTGCCTGTTCGTTGTTTTTTCCTTTTATAAACTTATCCTTTTATCCCTTTCTTGTAGTTTCCATTACAATTTATAAATTGTTATTCGGTTTGGTTAGCCAATCGTATTTTATCTAGTAATCACATATGAGATTCTGCTCATTTTGGGGTAGCCTGTGAGAGATCACCAACACAACACTGAAACTTCAATTCTTATTAAAACAATTTATTCTGAAAAGAGAATAGTAGTAGTAGTAGTAGTAGTAATAATAGTAATAATAATAATAATAATTAATAAACCTTTTGAATATCTTCTGAATACTTAGCAAAACTCAGCAGGTAGGTCTGTCTTGGCTTAGTTATAGAATAATAAAAGGTAATATGCAGCATGTCTAGAAAGTAGTTTCCACTCTCTGGGTATGTCTCGACTGGGATAAGAGATGTTTTTTAACAAACATGTTAAGTGACGTGTCTGAACTAAACATGTTTTAAAACCCTAATGTCGAAGGGTCAAGTTATATTTTAACATATGCTCACCCAGGGTTCACCTCAACCAGCTAGCACATGTTGAAATATGACTTGCCCCTTCGACATGAGGGTTTTAAAACATGTTTAGTTAATTTGTGTCAGCTAACATGTTTGTTAAAAATCATCGCTTGACAAAGCCCTAGCTGGGATGATTTAACTGGGACTTGGTCCTGCTTTGAGCAGGGGGTTGGACTAGATGACCTTCTGGGGTCCCTTCCAACCCTGATATTCTATGATTCTATGATCTCTTACCCTCATTTAGACATACCTTCTGACCCTTTGTTTTGTCAGAGGCCATCCATCAGCAGTTCATTTCCCTTCCCATGCATCCGATGAAGTGAGCTGTAGCTCACGAAAGCTTATGCTCTAATAAATTTGTTAGTCTCTAAGGTGCCACAAGTACTCCTTTTCTTTTTCCCTTCTTTGTCTCCCAAATGTCTTCAGGCAGTACCTGTAGGCCTCTTTTTCAAGCACCAGGCCCTTATCCAGTCACTTGATGCGCATAGGAGATTTGAGTTCATTATCATATCCAGTACTTTTCACAAAAGGTGTTTATCCCCATGTCCTGGTTCATTATTCTATCAGAGGGCTCCCACTCTGTGTTCTATCTTACACTCCCCTGCCCCCCAAATGGTCCCTGAAAGGTAGATGCAGAATAGATATATACATCTGCAGTCTTCCATCCTTAAGGTGATTGTCCATTGTGGGGAAAAAGTCTTTAGAAATGCTAGTTAGTCTTCTTTCTAATACTACTTTCCTGACCACACAGCCAGCTCTTGGTCTGCTAAGTGGCATCCGTGCAAAATGTTTCTGTATTTATAAATGCAGCTTATAGGATTCCATAATTCTGCTCTGTATTAAATAAAATTTTTTGACTAACACACTCACTGTTACGTTTACTGTTTCAGCGATAGTACTGTTTCGCAACAATGAGGCACGTGGCTCTGGAAGGTTAGTGAAGGGCACCAGCATTTCTTTTAGGTCCTCCTTAAAGAGGAGTCATGGCAAACTGTGACAATAAAAAATGCAGTTATTTCTTATTCTCCCCATTTTGCCAGTTTTAAGGACAGGACATGTCTGTCTGATTAACTTCTTGGTAAATGCCTGTGGGTGTGTTGTGCAATGCCCAGGTAGTGCTGCTGGGTCGTGCTAGTAATATTTCTGGATTATACCTGGCACTGACTTTTGTTTTTCCCTGTGGATGTTCTGCTCCTTTTCGGTGACTTCTCAGCCTGCCGCTCGCTCCTCCCTCATCTCTACCCCCTTCCTCTCTCAGCACCTCCAGCCAGCCACTTGCTGATGGGCAGCCAGCCCTGGGACCGGAACCAGTGTAGCTACTGAGTCCAGAGCACCCCCTAGTTTTTTTCCTTGAGTGCTTGAGCCCTGGAGCACCCATGGAGTCCGCGCCTATGATTAAGGTTATGAGTTTGTTACGGAAGTCACGGATTCCATGACCTCTGTGACTTCTGCAGCAGCTGGTGCGCCTGGCTTAGGGGCAGTTCAGGCAGCCCCTGTGCCAGGCACACCAGCTGCTTCTGGGGCAGTCTCAGGCCCCCGCTCCCTCCCCGCAGCAGCAGAGTTGGAGTGTGGGAGGGGGCAGGGGTTTGGGGCACGGGATGGGTGAGGCAGGCTCTGGGCGGCATTTATGTTGGGGGGCTCCCCAGAAACGGCAACATCCCCCTTGCTCAGCTGCTAGGTGGAGGCGTGACCAGGCAGTTCTGCACACTGCCTCTGCCCAGGGGACCACCCCCGCAGCTCCTGTGGCCAATGGGGAAATGTACTCAGAGTGTCATAGCTAAATACAAGATGGAGCAGGTAAGGAGTTAACACGTGTTTAAAGAGACCATTCAAGGTGAAGTGGACAGTTAACACCTCTACAATCATAGGTCTAAGGAGGATTAGTGGGCTACTGATTGTTGTAATGAGCCATAAATCCAGTGTCTTTATTAAGTCCATGGTTTTTGATATCTAACAGAGTTATGAATTTGAGTTCCCAGGCTTGTCTTTTGAAGGTGTTGTGCAGGTTTCTTTGAGGTTGAGGACTGAGATGTCAGATATGGAGTGATTGTTTAGTGAAAAGAGCTCACCCACAGGTGATTTGGTGTTTTTTGTTGTTTTTCTGTGTGACTTCATTCAAGAGCGTAGCGATTGTCTCATTTTACGTACATAGTTGTTGTTGGAGCATTTAGTACGCTGGATGAGGTACACCACATGTTGTGGTAGGGATATGAAGGACTCCTGGATCTTGAAAGGTGTGCTGTGGAGTGTGTTGATCATCTCTGCAGTGGAGATATGTTTGCAGATTTTACATCTTTTGTTCTGGCAGGGCCTGGTGCTGCTTTGAATTGATGTGTCTTGGTCTGAGGGGGGCTTGGTTCTGGTGATGAGCTGGTGAGGTTGGAGTTGTTTGAAGGCCAAGAAAAAGGCTTCAGGAAAAATTTATTTCAGGATGTGGTCCCCATCAAGTGTGAGTTGTAATTGTTTAATGATACCCTGTATGGGCTCCAGGGTGGGTGGCAGGTGGCAACTAGAGGTGTGCGGTTGGAGGGTCTTTTTTTTACCCTGTGTTTTCATCGCGAATGGGGGTGGCCTGTTCTCTGAAGGAGTGCCTTTGTTTGGTGAAGGTGGTTTTATGTGTTTAAAGGTGAATATCCCAAACTTTCTCCTCAGAGCATATGCTGTGATCTCTCTGTGGGATTGTTCTAGAGAGAGTTCGTTGGATGGGTGGTGGTTATTAAAGTTGTGGTTGAAATCTGTGAGGGAATTTGTCGTCTGTCCAGAGGATGAAAATATTATCGATGTATCTCAGATATATTGGCTTTGTGCTGTATTTGTCCAGAAATTCTTTTTCAAGGGGACCCAGAAAGAGGTTGGTATATTGGGAACCATGGTTAGTTAACAGAACTATGCTCTGTTTAAATATATTAGGTATTATAATTCTATATACTGTGTGTGTATAAATCTTGTAACTGATTAATTCATGTTTCAGAGTAGCAATTGTGTTAGTCTGTATTCACAAAAAGAAAAGGAGTACTTGTGGCACCTTAGAGACTAACAAATTTATATGAGCATAAACTTTCGTGAGCTACTGCTCACTTTATTAGATGCATGCAGTGGAAAATACAGTGGGAAGATTTATATACACAGAAAACATGAAACAATGGGTGTTACCATACACACTGTAACAAGAGTGATCAGGTAGGGTGAGCTATTACCAACAGGAGAGCGGGGGGGGGGCGGGGGAGGAACCTTTTGTAGTGATAATCAAGGTGGGCCAATTCCAGCAATTAACAAGAACGTGAGAGGAACAGTACGGGGCGGGAGGAGAGGAACATGGGGAAATAGTTTTACTTTGTGTAATGACACATCCACTCCCAGTCTTTATTCAAGCCTGTAATCGAGTTTGGCCAAACTGGACAGTCTCTACGTAAAAGAATAAATGGACACAAATCAGATGTCAAGAATTATAACATTCAAAAACCAGTCGGAGAACACTTCAATCTCTTTGGTCACTCGATTACAGACCTAAAAGTGAAAAGAAAAGGAGTACTTGTGGCACCTTAGAGACTAACAAATTTATTAGAGCATAAGCTTTCGTGAGCTACAGCTCACACAAAAGCTTATGCTCTAATAAATTTGTTAGTCTCTAAGGTGCCACAAGTACTCCTTTTCTTTTTGCGAATACAGACTAACACGGCTGCTACTCTGAGACCTAAAAGTGGCAATTCTTCAACAAAAAAACTTCAAAAACAGACTCCAATGAGAGACTGCTGAATTGGAATTAATTTGCAAACTGGATACACTTAACTTAGGCTTATTTCCCCATGTTTATTCCCCCCCCCCCCCCACTGTTCCTCACATGTTCTTGTCAACTGCTGGAAATGGCCCACCTTGATTATCACTACAAAAGGTTTTTCCCCCACCCACTCTCCTGCTGGTAATATCTCGCCTTACCATACACACTGTAACAAGAGTGATCAGGTAACACCCATTGTTTCATGTTCTCTGTGTATATAAATCTCCCAACTGTATTTTCCACTGCATGCATCCGATGAAGTGAGCTGTAGTTCATGAAAGCTTATGCTCAAATAAACTTTTTAGTCTTTAAGGTGCCACAGGTACTCCTTTTCTTTTTGATTAATGCATGTAAATTGAAAGTCCATTTTTTTGTGGAAAAATTTGCTAAAGAAGATTGCAAGTCTTTTGGACAGTGCAGAAAAGTGGAGAAGTTTGTATTTTGGGGAAGATTGTCAGAGTTCTGTGCTTTAGTCACTCGAACATCCTCATTCCTGTATTCTCTGCTATGAGGATTGATCCACCTGGGAAGTTAAATTAAACTGATATCTGGAAACACTTTATTAGCCAGGAAAGCAGTTTTAAATTGGATCACTATTTCATTTCTAGAAATACAAGTGGAATCATGGGAGAAATGCATTTATGAGTTGTGTGCAGTCTGTTAAGCCAAAACACTTGCCAATTTGTGATACATTTAACGTATAGCCTCGGTCATATTCCCGCTAGTGACCTTGGGGTGACCCCATCCTGACGAGTTGGTTGGCTCTTTGTGTGTTGCTTTTATAACCTTTTTCTGTGAGAGGAAAACTGAATTTTCCATCTTGAACTTAAATCTGTTGCAATTAATTTTCACCATATGAATTTCATTAAAGTTGACAATGCATTCTGCTGGAATGGAATCTGACCTACACACTGTATGATGTTCGTTGGCGCTGGAGGACTGGCTGTTGGGAAATGTTACTGCTTAGTTTTTCTTTCTGCTACTTGCCAGTTTGTAACTGCTGCATACCTATTCCTATGGACTAGTTTCTTCTTTCTATACAAACTCTCTTGAATCCAATAAAATGAATATGAAACAGAGAACTGATTTCGGTACACTACAGCAACAGATGCTGCCGAATATCTGTGTTGGAATAGGGGAGAGTGTTGAGAGAGGGAAACTTAAATAACTGTTATAAATAGAGTTAATTTTTAATTTACATAATTTAGTAATAAGAAAAGGAGTACTTGTGGCACCTTAGAGACTAACAAATTTATTAATTTGTTAATAATTAATTTATTAAATTTGTTAGTCTCTAAGGTGCCACAAGTACTCCTTTTCTTTTTGTGAATACAGACTAACACGGCTGCTACTCTGAAACCTATAATTTAGTAATGTGAGAGATGGTGGTAGTGAAGTGCTTGGTGCTTTGTAATGGGGCCGCTGCCACTCCTGGAGTTCAGAGTCTCTTCCCCTTCCCAAAATTATTCCTGGGGGAATTCTGTGCTACTGCACGTGTGCATAATTAATGAGCTGCACGTACTTTTTTTTTTTTGCATAGAAAAAAGTATCTGCTGAAATGTTGCTGCAATTCTGCCTTTTGCCCACCAGAGGGTACTGTGGTGCAAGAAGAGTAGCAGCTCCCAGCAGAAAATAACTCCTGCAGTTCCACCTTTTGTCCACCAGAGGGCGCTGTGATAGACCACAGCAGCAGCTCCCTGCCAGCAAGGGAAGAGAAAGAGCCTGCCTTCTTCACAGTGCCTGTCAGGCTGGATCAGGAGACAGGCAGCATGGGGTGCTGGCGGGGGGGGCATACAGGGGCTCATAAGAGCTAGTTGGGGAGGACAGACTGGGGCGGGGCTGAATGCGAGTGGAGGCACAGGGCAGAGGGAGGTGCAGGGCCACATAGTGATGGGGGAGAGGGTGCAGAGTTACATAGGTGCAGGAGTGGCTGGGTGGGGGCACAGAGACACATGGGGATGGGGGAGGGGGTACAGAGCTGTATGGGGACGGGGAGGGGTGCAGGACCACATGGGGATAGGGAGAGGGGGTATCTGAGTGGGGGTAGAGGGACACATGGACAGGGGGTACAGGGACACATGGGGGTGCAGGAAAACATGGGGACAGGATCAGATGTGCCTGACTGAATGGGAGAGCTAGGGGTCTGCCAGGATCTGCATGGGGGAATCTCCCTAACAGTCCCTCTCCCCCCCCCAAAAAGAAACCTGTTCCATACTTTTCCCACCCATACCCAATAATCCTTCAAGTTCACACCCAGGCTCCTTCCCAGCAATTTACTTCCCTCTCCCTCAGCTCCTTCATTACCCCAGACTCCCCCAAGCCTTTGCACTGCTTCTGAGGGGTGCGGGAAATACAGTTCTGTATTGTAGTTTAAATGAATTATTACTCAGATTTCTGTATTAATATGCCTACTAAGGAATCTATTTTTCAAAAAACATTTCCTGAATCTTTTTTGTTGTCTGTATTTTTACAGACTTACTTGCTGACAGGTAATTTTGAAATAAATGACCAAAAATAATTGAAACTGGTATGATTATATTGTGTTGTTTTGACAAATAAAATATACAGAATTGTAAAATACTGTGTGCAGAATTTTTTAAATTTTTTGTTGCACAATTTTAATTTTTTATTTATTTATTTGGCACAGAATTCCCCCAGGAGTACAAAACAGAAGGAAATACATTCCAGTCCCAGCTTCCATGGCATTGCTGAGAGGGAAACAAGACAGGCACAGGGTAGCCTCTTTTGCTGAAGAGTCCAGAACAAACCATATTTACTGCATTTATAGCCCTTGGGAGCTGGAATAGTTCTCAATCAGGCAGGTGGTTTCCCAGTTTTAACTTGCTCTCCAGTCTGGGCTTGGTTCAGGAACAAGGGAGCAGTTGTTTTCCCTTTGCAGGAACCTGCCTAACCATTCCTGCTGGAAGCCTCTATTTGATTTTGTCTCACTGTCACAGCTGCGGGCTGCATCTCCCAACAGCCCAGTAAGACACAGCTGTCGGCTCCTCTTCCAAGCCTGGCAGATCCAGCAGTCTTTATAGACTAAGCTTCTTCCCTTGGCCCAGTGAAGGGGTTTAACTTCTTCCTGGTTCAGTCAGAGACAGGACATATGCACTCTGGCATATGCTTTTATGGGTAGATGCCAAAACCCAAAGTCTGTCTGATACAGATTCTGCAGTGATGCTTCTGAACTGTGTGTTTGGTATTAAAAATAAATGCCCCAAAGAAGATGGCAGCCTGATGGCACACAACAGTGTGTACGTGCCCTAACATACTAGAGATGAGAGTTCATGCACAGCTGTGGGGCCTAGCATGTCAAAACATGGCCCTCTGCAATTCCTAGGTTCCTGTTTCCCTTGGAGGGAGTGGTATATGAAAAAGATACATGTACAGTGGGGTATATTAAAAGCCAGAATCTGGCAAAGAAGAATGCATGTTCCAAGAAATGGCAATTGTAACATCGTGAGGGACTGCTCAGAGAGGAGTTAAGGAAGGCCTTTATGTGAGTAGCAGGGGAAGATAAACTTGAGAGAAAATAGGCTCATTAATAAAGAAGTTGGATTGTTGGTGGGGTCTGCAGGTCTCACAATGTTAAGGCAAAGGAGGAGTTAAAAGCGTGCTGTGAATAAAGGGGAAAGGGTGTATCCAATGTAGAGAATTTCTGTGAATCTGTATGCTGGGCAATAGTGACACAGACAGGATAAAGTAAAGGTAATTTAGGAAAGATTTTCAAACTGTTATTTGGAGTGGATGGGGAAGTTAGATTTGATATGAGTGGGAGAGAATAAAATACACTGGATGAAACATTAAATAACCTTTTTTTTCCTGCAAGAGCCTTTAGTTTGAAACTTGGCCCTCTTCCCCAGGGGGACTCTGAAGCTCTGTTTTGGTGGTCTGTACTGTAGGGGCTGAGCTTTGGCAAACAGAGATGCATGATGTCATTGAATGCATAACATATGCACGGAGGGCTAGTAAATGCTGTTCACACTGCAGTGTACAGCCAGATGTATGTGCTGGAACATGCTTTCAGAAATGGAAAAATAATCTTTATGAAGATACAAAGAAATGAAATAAGAATATCCTGTACAGAGCCTGGTCAGATCCACAGTACCTGCCAAGTATGAATATTCTCTGCAAGGCTTCTCACTCCCTAAACCTTCAGGTTTCCGCTCTTTAGTTGGCGCCTGGGAGCAGTCCATTCAGAAGACCTTATTCAGCATGTTTTTTCTGTGGCTGAGAGATGAGATCTGAGGGAAAAAAACTAATTTTGTCCATAAAAACATAACTGGAACTTTTTTATTGAATGATTTACAGCAGGTGGGAGGCATATGAATCCATTCTGTCTGTTTGCCACATTTTCTCTTTTCCTCTCCTAATATAAATGTGTCACAAAATTATCAGAGCAGAGGCTTCTGGTGCCAGCCATTGTTCCAGTTACTAATGTACAGAGGTGGACTGTCTGGTCCCATTGCAAAACAGCCTGATTGCAGAGGTTGTATGAATGTCTTATTCCATAGTACTCCATGTGGAATAAAAGCAAATGTGAGTTTACTAATCTCTTTGCATGTGGGTGAAAATACAATTTCTGTCCTGAATTTTCAAAGTCTTCCAGGTCTGTAGGAGTGTTGGGCAGTGTGCATGTCCATCTAATACCTCTTATACAAGGGGTTAACTCCAACTTCATGTTCCCCCTCCCCTTGCACAGGCCCTGAGGGGAAAGGGCTGCTAGAAGAAGAAGCAGAATGCCTGTGGAAAGGCAAGGCTTCCCTACCCAGCTGCTAAGGGTTGGGTGAACTCCAGGCTGGGGGGGTCTTTTAGTTATATATGTTTTTGCTTATTGTAATTTGTTTTTGATGTTCACTGATGAATTGCTGCTGCTGAAAAATTCTTGCTGATTAATGCTGTTTATTCCTGCTGAATCACCTCTCTCCTCTCCAGCTTAGTCATACACAGTTAAAACCCCATGCTGGTGTTTTTTGAAGAATGATTAGGCCATACTCTCATAATGGCAACTTAAAAGAATCTGTAAAGCAACTTCACTGGCTTCCTTCAACCCCCTCCCCCCCTTTTAAATCTCTCCTCAGATGTAATACCTGCAGAAAAAAACCTAAAACAGGTTAGGCACATGGGGAGCTGTGACTACTGCTTATCATGCTATTAATAATTATCATTGTTACCTTGTGCTTCCCCTTCTGTTAATTGTTAAAAACAATCCACCTGTTGTCTCTTGTTTTATATTTAATCTCTTTGGTGTAAGAGCCATCTTTTTGCTCTGTGTTTGAGCACTCGGTAGCACAGTGGGTCTTCATGCACTTCTGCAGTATAAATAATAATCAGAGCCTGATGGTGTTTTTGGGAATCCGAAGAGACCACAACTGGAGCATAAAATGGGATGATGGTTTGTGAAATCAGATAACAAAAGAGGCAAGTAGCTTAGTATGATTTTAATAAAGAAATAGCAGCCACTTAGGTTATCATCTGCAATTGTGCTAACTAGGATAAAAATTACAAACGCTCTCAGTCCTTCTATTTTAAGGCATAAAGCAATCACCAGTGCACCCAGGAAGGATTCCATATGCAGGATTACATGATTTGCCATGTGTATTTGTTTTTTCTCCTTCCTTTGAAGCATTATATGCTAAGCTGCTGGAGACAGGGTAGTAAAGTAGGCTACAGACCATTGTTTGATCTGTAATGCAGGAGGTAGGTTACCAGACTGCATGGACCATTAGCTTAATCCATTGTGTCAGAGGGGCTAAACTGGTCTTATAGGGTGTGGTAGGAGGAACGATGCTGGACT
This sequence comes from Dermochelys coriacea, assembly GCF_009764565.3. Lineage (NCBI taxonomy): Eukaryota > Metazoa > Chordata > Testudines > Dermochelyidae > Dermochelys > Dermochelys coriacea. The sequence goes on along the minus strand of NC_050082.1, from coordinate 32,539,558 downwards.
AAGTGAACAACTTGTCTGATTTGATTTGGTGATTCCAGTGTTCTTCTGACTGCGTTCCATGGCTTTATTTTTCAGTCAAGACTCCGTTAGAGAAGCAAATAATTTGAGAAAAATCCTTGAGCATTAGTAACACTGCTTTGGAATAGGACTCTGTTATACTTTCATGCGTCTCCCCTGCAGGTCTTAAGGCTAAATCACTACACAAATGAGCAGATCAGTCAGATGGTATTTATTGGAAAGTTATACCAAGTTTCTTTCAGGTACTCTGAGCTTGTTGGGAGCACTTCCACCTACAGCAAGCTATTTACACAACTCTGCCATGGGGTTCATCTTTCACAATAAACCCTTGGGAAGTGGTTGAATCAAGCGGGTATTTATTTTTATGCAAGTTGCTCTTCACAGATATGAAGTGTTTTATGAATAACTATTGGTGACTTTCAGTCACAATATACAGTTCTGTTCTTAGCTGTGTTGTGATATGCACTTTGTGTGTGATTCAGATATACCTAATTCTATTCGTAAGGTAACTAAATTAGAAAAAGATACTTTTAAGTAATCAATCTCACCTAAAACTGCATATATTGAGAAAAGGAAAGTTATGGGTTAATCTTCAGCCGTCTCTCCCCACCTTAATCTATGGATTGCAGGTCATTGTAAAAGTATAAAATACCCCTTTCTGCTGATACTCCTTCAGTACCCAAGCACATTGGGGTGAGGATTTACAGGACGTTTCACTCCCTTTTCTGAGTTCCCTGGATAGCTCTGGATGTTGGACTGTCCAATGCGGTTTGTAAAGGGATGTCCTACATCCTATCTTATTGTGAATTTGGATAATTAAAAAATTTATAATATGGAAATTGAAAGGGGTTTTTTGAATCCAGGATGGTCTGTTATGTAAGTGGGCACTCACTAGTTGTGATTTTGTTTGTCAACGCAAGTGGAACTTGTTTGTCAATTTAGTATTAGAGTCCCAAGTAGGTTTGCTCCAGGCTCTGAAACTGAAGATTAGATTGACCATTTAAAAAATAATTTCTCCTTTCATACAAAAGTATTATTCATCTTGAAGCAGTGAGCACATGATGTGAGCCATTGGCGGTAAGACTTCAGTTCAAAAAGATGGAGCCAGTTGGGCCATGGCTGAAAATGAAAAATAAAATCTCTATTAGTGAAACCCCACATGTTTAGAATTCACTAGGGTAGAGGACTTGGAGAGGAGAGCTTGCAGTTTATTGGAGAGAGGATAAGAGAGCCTTGATTTGTAATAGCAGAGCTAAAAATCGCTGGAAGGTGGGTTTTTTTTTTGTTTTTTTTTTTTTAAGACAAATCTTCTTTAAATCCAGCAGTCCAAGGAGGCAATGTTGCAATAAACAATCCTTAGCAGTTGCAAATATCGTAATGCAATTGATACTCTTCCAAGAACCTGTATCTAACTTAGGATGCACTGGAAGAAGGAGGTTGTTATTGCATTAAAATATCAATGTAGATGTTTGCGATCATTGTTGCCTATTGTGTCCTGAGGCAACAAAAGAGTATTAAAAATAAATCCAACTCCTGTTTTCATTCTGTTCCCTTAATGGTTTGTTCTATACATTTCTCCATCCAGGAGAAGGATTTATCTTTTGGGTTTTTTTATTTGTTTGTTTTTGTTAGCCAACAGCAGGTTCATGTGCATAGGGCTGATTTCCTTAGCATTAGCGGACAACATGTAGACCAGCCTGCTGAAAAAGGACAAGCAGTGGCTTCTGCTCCATCGCATATCCTCAGCTTTATAAGACTGAGATTTGGCAAGTTTTCAAGGACTTTTGGTAAATTACATCAACAACAAATACATTTAAAAAAATACATATTCCATTCCATTCCATTCCACTTGGAAAATGTAGACTAGGATCCATTTGTCACTGCAAAATATATATAGGCCAACAGCATTTGAGTTAATATTACATTAGCATTGCAGAGACTTGGGAAACCTTTTAGTACATTTTCAAAACTGACAACCTTAAAACTTAAAGGGAATGATACATACTGTCTGTTCAAAGCCAAAACTTAATCGGGTTAGATTTATATTTATTACATTCACAATGAGTAGGTAAAAGGATTTGGGGGGAATTATGTTTTCTCACATTTCTGAGAACAGTTGTAACAGTTAAAGGCAAGTAAATATGAAAATAGCCTTTTTCCTGTCTACTCTGAATGGAAACAGCTGCATTATTAGCCCTTTCTGATTCACCACCCATAAACCTGATACACATCTCCCTAAGTTTCATGTTTGTTCAGCATCAGATACCTGAACGTAGGATGTGAAATATGCCAGATATGATGTCCTCCAATGTTTTTATATAGAAATCCCTTGTGCTGCTCAAACATAGCTGCTACCACTGGCCTAGTTTTCTTTAAGTTCTTTCACAGCTTTATGTTTCAAGGCAACGTTCTAATCAGCAGTTTTAAAGTGGGTTTTGAGATGTAATCACATAGGGGTCTGTACATTTTAAAGCAAATTCAACTGAGGCTAACTTTGATCAAAGACCTCGAGCATGGTTGTAAGTGTCAAAGCATAAACCCAAACCTAATGAAACAGTCAAACTATTTGTCTGCCATCCAATGCCGGGCAGTGGCTCACAGGACTAATGCCTTGTTTTCCAGACCATTTTTCTCTGACCGCTTTCATTTGATGGAATGGTCGATGAAGGCAGCATTTAGTATTGATTTAACAAATTTCTGACTCACAGCCAAACTTGTAGAAGATGTGTGAAACCCTCAATCATTATTACTATTGAAAGTTCTGGGAGTGTAGATATTAGGTAGTGCAGGGTAGCCTCTCTGATTCATACCTGCTATAGGTCTTGATGCAACCAGCTGAGTTCAAGTGAAATGAGTGTGTGTCTTTTGCCAGATTAAGTGAAAGATGATTCTGAGACTACTGAATCATAGAATCGTAGGTCTTGAAGGGATCTCAAGGTCTTCTAGTTCAGTCCCCTGCACTCAAGGCAGGACTAAATATTATCTAGACCAGGGTAGTCAATAGGTGGTCTGTGGGACAAATCTGGACCGCCATATGCTTTAGAATGGACCCCAGAATCTTTTTATTTACTTATTATTAAGGTTATGTTTTAGTCATGGGTATTTTTACTAATAGTCACGGACATGCCACGGGCAGTAAACAAAAATTCATGGCCCATGATCTGTCCATGACTTTTACTATATACCCCTGAGTAAAACTTGGGGGGAGCCGTGGCTCGGGGGGGCAGCCTGGGTGCTCGGGGGAGAGGGGATGGCTCGGGGGCACCACAAGGGTTGTAGGTGAGCAGGAGTGGGAGAGGGTTGGCAGGGATGGGCAGGCTCCCTACCTGGCTTCTGAGCTCCACATCCTGCCTCCACTCCACCCCAAGCCATGGTTCTGCAGCTCCCATTGGCTGGGAACTGTGGCCAATAGGAGCTGCGGGGGAGGTGTCTACCAGCAGAGGCAACACGTGGAGCTAGGAGCTGAGGGAGGGGAGTTCCTGTCTCCCTTCTGGAGAGCCCACCCTAGGTAAGCACCACCCTGAGCCCACCCCACACCCAAACTCCTGTTGTTGTGGCAGGGGGGAAGACTGCCCCAGCAGTAGCCGGTGTGACTGGCCCAGGAGCTGCCTGAGCTGCTCAGGCACACCAGCTGCTGCAGAAGTCACAGAGGAATCCGTGACCTCCGTGACAAACATGGAGCCTTACTTATTATCATTATTATTATTTTTTATTATTTTCTCTGGAGTCTGGACCTTCACTATACCTTGATCAAGAAATTTGGACCTTGACAAGAAATTGACTACCCCGATCTAGACAATTCCTGACAGATATTTGTCTAACCTGCTCTTAAAAATCTCTGCTGATGGAGATTCCACAATCTCCCTAGGCAATTTATTCCAGTGGTTAGCTATTCTGACAGGAAGTTTTTTTCTAATGTCCAGCCTAAACCATCCTGACTGCAATTTAAGCCCATTGCGTCTTGTCCTCTCCTTAGAGATTAATGAGAACATTTTTTCTCCTTCCTCCTTATAACAACCTTTTATGTACTTGGAAACTATTACCATGTCCCCTCCATCTTCTCTTCTCTAAACTAAACAAACCCAGTTTTTTCAATCTTTCCTCACAGGTCCTGTTTTCTAGATCTTTAAATATTTTTTGTTGCTATTCTTTGCACTTTCTCCAGTTTGCCCACATCCTTCCTGAAATGTAGCACCCAGAACTGGATACAATACTGCAGTTGAGGCCTAATCAGCGTGGAGTAGAGTGGAAGAATTACTTCTCGTGTCTTGCTTACAACACTGCTTCTAATGTAACCTAGAATGATGTTTGGGTTTTTTTGCAACAGTGTTATACTGTTGACTCATATTTAGCTTGTGATCCACTATGATCCCCAGATCCCTTTCCAAGTACTCCTTCCTAAGCAGTCATTTCCCATTTTGTATGAGTGTAATTGATTGTTCCTTCCCAAATGGAATACTTTGCATTTGTCCGTGTTGAATTTCATCCTGTTTACTTCAGACCATTTCTCCAGATAATTTTGAATTATAATCCTATCCCCCAAAGCACTTGCAACCCCCTCAGCTTGGTATCACCTGCAAACTTTATAAGTGTACTCTCTAGGCCATTATCTAAATTATTGATGAAGATACTGAACAGAACCGGACCCAAAACTGATCCCTGCGGGACCCCACTAGTTATGCCCTTCCAGCATGACTGTGAACCACTGATAACTACTCTCTGGGAATGGTTTTCCAACCAGTTATGTACCCACCTTATAGTAGCTCCATCTAGGTTGTATTTCCCTAGCTTGTTTATGAGAAAGTCATGTGAGTATCAAAAGCTGTACTAAAATAAAGATATACCACATCTACCACTCCTCCTCCCCTCCCCACCCCCCCAATCCACAAGGCTTGTTTCCCTGACAAAGAAAGTTATTAGGTTTGACATGATTTGTTCTTGACAAATCCATGCTGACCATTACTTATCATCTTATTATCTTCTAGGTGTCTGCAAATTGATTGCTTAATTATTTGCTCGATTATTTTTCCAGGTACAAAAGTTAAGCTGACTGGTCTGTAATTCCCTGGGTTGTCCTTATTTCCCTTTTTACAGATAAGTACTATATTTGCCTTTTTCCAGTCCTATGGAATCTCTCCTGACTTCCATGACTTTTCAGAGAAGACCACTAATGGCTCTGATATCTCCTCAGTCAGCTCTTTGAGTATTCTAGGATGTATTTCATCAGGCTCTGGTGACTTGAAGACATTTAACTTGTCTAAGTAATTTTTAACTTGTTCTTTCCCTATTTTAGCTTCTGATCCTACTTCATTTTCACTGGAGTCTGGACCTTCACTACACCTTGATCAAGAAATTTGGACCAATTGCTACTAAACATTTTGAAAACTAAAACAAAAAAGTCGTTTAGCATTCTGCCATTTCCGTGTTTTCCATTATTGTTCCCCCCTCTGCCCCCTTGTTGAGTAACAGGCCTACCCTGTCCCCTGGTCGTCGTCTTGCTTCGAATGTTTTCTTGTTACCCTTTATGTTGTAGCTAGTTTAATCTCTTTTTGGGCCTTGGACTTCCTAATTTTGTCCCTACATATTCATGTTGTTTGTTTATATTCATCCTTTGTAGTTTGATGTAGTTTCCACTTTTTTGAAATCCTTTTTTTGAGTTTCAGGTCATTGAAGATCTCCTGGTTAAGCCAGGATGGTCTCTTGCCATACTTCCTATCTTTCCTACGCATTGGGATAGTTTGCTCTTGTGCCCTTAATAACGTCTCTGTGGAAAAACTGCCAAAGCTCTTGAACAGTTTTTCAACTTTGACTTGCATCCCATGGGATCTTACCTACCAACCCCCTGGGTTTGCTAAAGTCTGCCTGCTTGAAATGCATTCTTTATGGTGCTGTTTTCCCTTCTACCATTCCTTAGAGTCATGAACTCTATCATTTCATGAAAAAAGAAAAGGAGTACTTGTGGCAGCTTAGAGACTAACAAATTTATTAAAGCATAAGCTTTCGTGAGCTACAGCTCACAAAGTTGTTGTTTTTTCCCCACCAAATGCATCCGATGAAGTGAGCTGTAGCTCACGAAAGCTTATGCACTAATAAATTTGTTAGTCTCTAAGGTGCCACAAGTACTCCTTTTCTTTTTGCGAATACAGACTAACACGGCTGCTATTCTGAAACCTATCATTTCATGGTCACTTTCAGATTCTCAAGCAGTTCGTCCCTATTTGTCAAAATCAAATCTGGAACACTCTCTCCCCTAGTAGCTTTCTCCACCTTCTAAAATAAAATAAAAAATTGTTTCCAATACATTCCAATAACTTGTTGGGTAACCTGTGCCCTGCTGTATTATTTTCCCAACAGATGTCTTGGTAGTTGAAATCCCCCATCGCCATCATGTCCTGTACTTTGGATGATTTTTTTAGTTGCTTAAAAAAAAGCCTCATCAACCTCTTGGACTCAAGTTTTCAGGTTACCTGATTCTGTTTTGTATTTAGTAACAATTTTTCAAACTGAATAACCCCTTTGCATTGATGGCCGGATAGGAGGGAGTCAGATTTCCAATTCAGGACATATTACGGTATTTGGTTTATCTAGGTTTTTGTATTGACACCCCTCTGAGGTTACTTACCCATCTGACACCTATTTGTCACCAAAAGAGGTGACCAGGTGCACCTGATGATACCTGTTATGAGGTTTTGATACAGTCCTGAGAGGATGAAGTCTATGAGAGGTAAAGGGATTCAGCACTCACAGAATTGGCCTGTGAGCCATGTAGACAAGTGGTCACGGCACATGGATTAGTTAATAGTATAGTCCCTGACAAGGAAACTACAAGTTGAACGGCAACTCTAGGTGAATCCTGCAGCGTGTTGGACTTCTAGGTGCAGACCCTCAGTTGGTCTATATTATCATAGCTCCATTGACTTCAGTGGAGCTATGCCAGTTAACAGTACCTGAAGACCTGCCCCTCAGGGTATGTCTACTCTGCAAAGAAAAGATGTGTTCTTAATTTAGGACAAACTTGGATTGGCACAGCTGCAGCACTTCTGGTGAAGATGGTCTAAGCCAACAAGAGAGAGCTCTCCTGTCAGCTTTATAACTCCACCTCCATGAAGTGGTAGCTATGTCGGCTGGAAAGCCTCTCCCGCCAGCATAGCACTGTCTATGCAGGGAGTTAAGGTCAGTATATCTACTTTGCTCAGGGGTGTGGATTTTTTACACCCCTGAGCAACATAGTTGTACTGAAGTAAGTGTGTAGTGTAGACCTGGGGTCGGGTTAGCAAACTTGGATTAAAATAGCAGTGAAGACATGGCAACTTGGCTTTTAACTCAGGGTTAGTAGGACATATTAAAACCTATAAGGGAGTTTGGTGTTGAATTTATGCTGCTAACCTGAGATAAATATCTTCCCTGTTGCCATATCTTCACTGTTCTTTTTACCTGAGATAGCTAATGCAGGTTAGCTAACCCAAGTTAAGGAACATACCTGTTTTTTTTTTTTACAGTAGTGTAGACATACCCTTAGTATTGTGTCCTATTTTAAAATAAGGTTAGTTCAGATATAGCAGTAGTAATCCCAGTGTTCTCCCCACTGACAATGCAATAATGAGGGAATTGTTCTGTGCTAGAGGCAACATCTCTTTCTGGAGAAAATTTATTTAAATAATCTGTCAAAGGATCTCATTGGCTGAGCATCCCTTCGTGCTTTGTCATTGTACAGAGATTCAATTTACTCTTTGCTCCCGTGCCTTCCTGTAATGCTATAGCAGAAAACAGGACTGCTGTATAGCTTCAACATGTTGTGGTTTGGGGAAAAGATGATACCGAGTACAGATGAATTGTGTCACATATCTTATTCATATATTCCCGTCTGAATATGCAAACAGACACAAACTGCATTCCTCCTCCACTTTCTTATAAAAAAGTTCAGCAGTAGAACTGCCTATCATTGTAAATCAGTAAGAGAAGACTCCTTTGAGAATTGTAAGTGCTGTTCCTGACTATTATATTATCCTTTGTTGAATACCTCAAGGGCTCAGGAACAGGATAGATGTTGTAATATGCTTGTGTTTCCACAGTGTGGAAGAAAAATTTTGAATAGAGAAAACAGATCTTTTGCAATACAACAGTTTTATTGTGCAGCCTTTTCAGAGTGACAGAGTTCTGAATAAATCTTAGATTTCATTAAAGTTAGAACATGTACACCTGTGGCCTGAAGCATTAGGTGAAGCTTAATATGCATATTGAGCTGCAAATATGTGCAACTCCCTCCCCCATTTTGTGTTGCAGAGGATCCCTTGTGAGCTTCCGAAGAGCCACTATTTAAAATAGTTTGGATTGTGTTTTAGTTTGTGTTTGTAGGCCTTTTTCAGATGGACTATCTCATATGCCCACCTTTTAAAACAGGCATATATTTGTGTTGGCTGAAACTTCCATAACTAATCAGCAAAAGAGAACATAGACTAGGTAAGAACTGAAATGGCTGTCTCTGTGGCCGAGCATCAGTGATGCAAGTGAAAGGAAGATTTGCTTCTCTGTAAAATTCTTGTTTTCGTCCAATACTGTGATTTTGCTTTGCTGGAAATTACCTTCTTTTCTGGAGAGAGTTGTCATTTATCTATCCTTACTGCACTTGGGTTGCTTTTTGTAAACCTTTACAGCTGGGTTTAAAAGACTGATGAAGAGGATTCTAATGATTATTTTTTTAGAAATTTGCTATTGGTGTATTGAGCTATGCCAAGCTGCCATGGATTCACACTCTCTTATTTTGTGCTAATTAATTAACATGTAATAGCAGAAAGGAGAGTACAGCATTTCTTTGCATGCTTTATGATATATAGAAACTCTATATCCACGTGCCCATGACTTGCAATTGGTGAAGAAGCAAACAAACCTGTGATCTTTGCATAACAGTAGAAAAAATTGCAATTCAAAGATTACATGAACATGACAATTTAAGAGAAACTCTACTTAAAAAAAAAAACACACCTTTTCCTCTGCTGATGCCCTGTTTGTTCCAGGCACCCTTCAATAAGTGTTAGTGTGAATATCCCATAGATTTCTCCAAATTATGAAAACTGGGACCAGATCTGTGGGATCCATTTCTTGTATTTGTTTTTGTCATGGCTTCTCTGAGACTCTTCTATCCAGCTGGATTCTTCATTAAGATGCACAACTGTAGTACAAGAAAGGGCCATGATTTGGCCAAACACTTACTATACTTGACAGAAGTGCTGGATTTGTGTGGAGAGAAGATTTATTTTGATTCTTCAAGGTGTGGGGGTAAAAGAATAGAGTTAAAACTTTAGTCCTACAATACTGAAGTAGCCAAAGTCAATGAGTGCCACTTGTGTTAGCTACCTAGAGACCATTTTCTGCTCCCTAGCAGTAAAGTAGATGTCTGGTTTCAGTAGATTGCTGCTGTTAGCAATGACTGAGTAAGAATTGCATACTGGCAGTTCTGAACATTCTGGCCTACAAACATACATCCCAATTAGCACTAAAATTAGTTTCCAAATTTTGATATCCTGTGACTTTTGTTGCAGTTTTTGTTGATTATTGACACAATTAAAGAAGAAAAGACACCCTGAAAAACTCATTGGAATCTTGCCATTCAGAATAATAGAAATTAGAGATGTAAAATAAGTAGGTAATTTGCTTAACAGATCACATAGATAATTGTTTTGCACCTGGAATACTGTGTCTGGTTCTGGGCACCATGTACTAGAAATATATTGGCAAATGATAGGGAGTTCAGAGGAGAGCAACAAAAATTATCAGGCGGCTGAAGGGATTGTCTCACAAGGAAAGCTTGAAAGAACTAATTTATAGCTTGACTCAGTGAGCAATGGATGGGATGGAGATTAAGAGTCTGCAAGTACTTAAAGCGTCCCCATGAAATATCTTCCACCAAGGATTAGTTCAGTACATGAAGGTTGTGACACAGAGTACCTCAAAGTAGCACTCTGGAAACCCCGTATTCACATCTGTCATATAATTGATATGTTTTGTACAAATTATGCCTTGTGAGGTATCATTTTAAAAGTCTTGATCTGTTGAACATTAATATCCTGTTGGATTGTATGTGCTATGATTAAGACTACGTTTTAGTCACAGGTATTTTTAGTAAAAGTCACCAACAGGTCACGGACAGCAACAAAGATTCACGGTCCATGACCTGTCCATGACCTCTCCATTTTACTATATACCCCTGACCAAACCTTGGGGCGGGAGGGGTGCTGTGGATGCTTGGGGTTGGGAGTGCGTTGGTGGGAATGGGGCAGGCTCCCTACCCGGCTCTTGAGCTCCATGTGCTGCCTCCGCTCCACCCCAAGCTCAAGTTATGCAGCTCCCATTGGCTGGGAACTGCGGCCAATAGGAGCTGCGGGGGTGGTGCCTGCTGGCAGAGGCAGCATGTGGAGCTAGGAGCTGAAGGAGGGGAGTTCCTGTCTCCCTTCTGGGGAGCCCGCCCCAGATAAGAACCGCCCTGAGGCCCCCCCCCACAAAATCCTGCTGCTTGGAAGGGGAGGGGGGCATGAAACTGCCCCAGCAGCAGCCGGTGCGACTGGCCCAGGGGCTTCCTGAGCTGCTCAGGCAGACCCCCAGCCAGGCACACCAGCTGCTACAGAAGTCATGGATTCCATGACCTCCATGACAAACACAGAGCCTTAGCTATGATTGTATGTCAAGTTATGAAACATTGCTATATGTCAGGTTTCAGAGTAGCAGCCGTGTTAGTCTGTATTTGCAAAAAGAAAAGGAGTACTTGTGGCACCTTAGAGATTAACACATTTATTTGAGCATAAGCTGAATGCATCCGATAAAGTGATCTGTAGCTCGCGAAAGCTTATGCTCAAATAAATGTTAGCCTCTAAGGTGCCACAAGTACTCCTTATTGCTGTATGTGTTACTGAGATGTGTTGTGAAGCTGGGTTTGAGAGGGTGGCGAACTACTTAATGAACGTACACTGGCCAGACTTCTGACCATTGCCAAGCGGTACAATTCTGGGGTGCAAAGTTGGGGAGCTCGGGAGAATTGGTTGGACTCTCCCTGTTGATGGTTCATGAGTGGTTGGGAAATTATTCATGTAACACAGTTGGGTGTGTCCCTGCCTGTGGATGTCTGTGCAACTGTAGTGCCTATCAGAGGTTTGTAGCTTGACATCAGCATCACAGGGTGAGAGGCAGCCCAGGTTGGTGGGTTTGAAGGGCTTCAGGGGTCCCACAGTCCAGATTGCATCGCAGGAACTCTGTCACAGAGGTATAACTAGGAAAAAGTGGATGAAATTAGAAAAAGGAACATGTATGCTGAAAATTAGGAAAATCTTCCTGGCTGTGAGATCTATTGGGCTGTGTAACAGTCTCGCGTATGACCTGTTGAGAGTTGTATTATTGGAATGGAATATATGAGCTAAAGGGTGTTACTCAAGTCACTGTCCAATATTAAGCCGTGTTAAACAAGGTCCAGGGGTTGGTGTACAGAGTCCTCTGCCTGCTTAGTATCATGGCAAACACAGCATTAAAGTTCTTTAGACCTTGTACTGAAGATACGGAAAAGAAGGAAAAACAGATAAAGTATTCAATGGTATCAAAATGGTAATAACTGTCCTTTTGGGGGAAAAGAAAAGAAATTAGTTGAGATGGGCTGGAGGAGCTGCTGCTGCTGTTAGTCTGATCCTATTTCATCCCGGATATGCTGGGATTCAGCTGGAGCTGGTAGTGGTGGCAATATGATCTGTTTCCTTCTCTCTGGCCCTGTCTGGTCAGGACCTCTCTCAGGATTAGGATGATGGAGGCCTGGGGTCCCAGGAGATGGTGAGGGTGTTTGCCATCATGGCAAAGCTTGCTCCAGTTGCCTCCACCTGTTCTTCTCTAACCCTCCTCTCCCCCCCCCCCCCGAAGTCTCTTTCACATAGGGAATGGTGGGAGGAATAGCTCATCCCCTCATTATTTTGTCCACCAGTTATGCCTAATATCAATCAGGCACACCAGTTTGGATTCTTTAGTTTCCGGTTCCACATCATCTGCTTTTACTAAGCATGATTCAACACAGTCCTTGAGTTATATCAACATGGCCTTTTTTGTTTGGACTAACTTAGTCTCTGTCTTGTTCTCTTGCACTTGTTTATAACATTGATTACTGACCTACTTTCCATCACCATTTGTTGTTACAGGTTCTTTGAACATCTTATGAACTTTCATATATTTATTACAATTGAGTTTACAGTTAGAATAAATTTGTAGGATCAGTTATCACAACAGAGCCCCATTCCCTTGGACTTTTGAACTTGACCAGACAAAACTATATTGAATGAACAATCGGGATCAGTCCTGGACTAGCCCCAAGGAAATGGACTTGATATAACATCTCTCTGACCTCTTATTTCTGTGGTACTAATCTAAGGGTATTGTCTAAAATATAGTCATATTCCTGATTATAATAACATAGTGCTTAATGAATACAGCATCACGAGATGCCTGGACTTACATATTGATGAGTCTCTGCTTGCTCCTGACTTTTGTATAATTTCCATTTGGGCCTCTCCCTGCTTACTGTCTGATAGTTTTTCTTTAGAAGGTCACATTGAAATGTAAACCGGGAAAGTAGATGGTTTATGATTCTGAATGTACTAATATTTGAAATGTTTTTCTAAGCACCCTGTAAATGGTTAAACTTGAAGAAGCACTAATGAAGAATTACAGAGTTATTTGTTTGACTTCGCCACTCGGGGCTCTCAGCAAATGAGACTATTCATCTCACTGTGCATCCAGTCGCATTTCTTACAGGAAATTAATTAATGCAGTTTGTCTTCCCCTGGTATCTCTGATTATTCTCCTTTTGTTATTCCCTCACTATTCCACTTAGCTTTGCTTCCCCAGTAGGTTCCTTTTTTCAACTTCCTGTGTTTCTGAAATGCTGATAAGTAAAAGCAATTTTCCTCTGTTTTGTAGTTTCACTTGTTTTTGTACAATTGCCTATGTCTTCTTCCAGCCAGCTGAAGAATTCCACAGGCTGCATTCTCCTGTCCTTTAGTGATGTATTCAGTTTTCTTTCTTTTCCTTTGGTTTTTTTTTTCTTCTCAATATAGGTTACTGTTGCATGCACTCAAACAGGATTACATGCCAGTAATATGGCTCATTCTTTTAATTTATTATATCTGTGAATTTGTTTCTAAATGTCTTCCTGCCAGTTTAAATGTGTCTGGAATGTGCATCGTGTGTGTGTGTGTGTGTGTGTGTGTGTGTGTGTGTATGAGAGAGAGAGAGAGTGCGTGTGTTTGTATAATTTTTTTTTTCCAAATTCTATTTGGGAAAAGATAGCAACTTCCACAGCCTTGAAATGACATAGGAGCTGGGCTGTTGTTCACAGTTTCTTTGAATGTTTTTATTATTATTATTTCCAAAATAAGATTGCCTCTCTTTAAAGATACAGCAGCTGTCTGCTTTGCTTCTTGGTCTTGATTGCACGCATTTCAGTAGAAAGCCTTTTTTTAAATCACCATTTGTTCCAGGAGGCAGTTGCTGCAGCCCTACAGACCGAGCAAAGTATCAACTTGAGAAGTATAGGATCGTTATTGATTACACGCTGTGCTATTTGTGTGTAGGGAAATTTAGAATCACTACTGGACACAGCAGGAAGAATTGACTTGAGTATATTTAAAGTTTATTGAATGGGAACAGGCATGGGGAAAAGAAGGATGGCAGTGGGATTAATCAGGATTTTAGGGATATATAAACAACCTTTGATATCAGTCAAAAGATCAGTTAAGAAACAGTAGCAGAAATCATTAACCTGACTCCAGTGTTCTTGGATTTAGACTTTTTCAAAAGGTGCAAAAGGTATTCTGAGTTCATCAAACCTAGAATATACATTAGTGCAGTTTTGTGACCCTTCTCCTGCTGAGGTTAGCAGCTGGTGCTACTCAGAGAGCTTGTTGATGCCCTGGGCATGGAATTATTAAGAATAGGTCGGTGTTGCCTACTAGGTAAACACAGACCCCCATTTTTCTTCTAAGTGTGGTATGGATGTTTCATTCTAGCTTGTTCAGTAGGTGAGCCTTGGTGGCATTGAGTTTCATTGAGAAGTTGGCCTTCTGAAACGTAGGGTATGTCTACATTGGAGTGAAAGGTGTAATTTCCAGCTTGGGTAGAGATATCCATGCCAAATCTGATTGAGCTAGCTTGCTAAAAATAGCAGTATAGCCGTGGCTGTACAGATGGCAGGACAGGATTGTACTCGGGATGGTGAGCCCCTCTGAAACCCTATGTACATACTCAGACCAGCTAGCTCATCATACCACCTGTGTAGCTGTGACTATACTGCTATTTTTAAAATGTTAGCTCTGATTTAACTTGTGTGGGGGTCGGTCTATGCCTCCAGCTCATGTGTAGACATATATTTTTTTTGGTAAGAAGGCAGCACTGATGGATTTTCTCTGAGTCTTTCTATTCAGAGTGACTGCAAAAGCCACTCCTAATCATATGATGCATGTAATGCAATATGTGTAAAGGCATACATTAATAGATATTTTAATTATTTAATGTTGCATTTCTTGATTATAGAAATTCAGAAAGAACTTCATCTTGTTGGAACCCGATGTTTTTTCCTGCTAGGATAGATGACTTCTGTATTTAAAATAAAAGGCAGAAAAAGCGTCACACTGGAACTAGAAGCTAGGTCTGGGGATATGGTATAGTAAGACTGTGCAGTACATTTTGTTCAGTAAGACACAGAGTAGTTGAATATCCCTATACAGAAATTAAGGATCACAGCCCATCTAAAAATAAGCTTATTTGAGGAGATGAACTTCAGCTGTATAAGGAGTTAGAAAAACAAATTCTAAATTACAGTTCAGGCATTTCTTTGCCTCCTGCTTGTGGTGCCTTTTTGCTGAAAGAGACCTAATTGTGACAATGGACTGTGAGGGTGAAACCTAGGGGCAGAGACAACAAGGCAGCTTGACAGTAGAAACTGAACTTTAAGACACAGATAAAAAATGGGAAAGTGTTTAACAATAAGCACTTTACATCTGACAAATTAACATTTTATTTCAATCATAAACATAAAAGTTCTTCTGCTGTCCAGGGGCATCTGGACTGGGAATCAAAGCCATATCTCCTGCCTGGTAGTACACAGTAGTACACAGTATTAATCCTTAGGCCCATGAATTGACACTCTCTTCCTCTCCAACCATCTCATATTTGCTAAACCATGATGCAAGAGATCAGGAATCAAGCCTGTGGCGCTTGCATGACAATGCAAAATAATAGCCGCAGTCTTCTGAAGAGAGAGACCCAAAGACTGAAGCAGGGAGGGTAATGCTGGGTTGCAGTCTTTTTATTTCTTTAAAAAAAAAAAAATCTTGGGAGGGATGATCACTGGTGGGGGTTAGGGTGGGGACATAGCCATGTCTTTGCTAGTAGTCAGTATTAGATGCTTCAGAGGAAGGTGCAAGAAACTCCATAATAGACAATAGGTTACATCTCTGGTTTGGAATAAATCTAAGTGTAATTTGTTTTGCATTCTGAATACTTGGGTTTGTCATTGCTACCATTTGCCTGTCGGGGATGAATTCTGCACTGGGCTCTCTTATGTTACTTCTATGAGCTCTTCCTTCATTAATTTCTCAGCACAACTCTCCCATTTCACCTGAGAATCTCCTCTGCTGTCTAATGTTGTAACTGCTTTTTTTTGAGTGGGCAAAGACGCAATAGCATTGCATGTGTACTTAAACAAATCTTATTGGCTATAACACTTTTTAGTAAATTAATGGAATTCCATCATTGGGTAATGAAGGAGAAAGCACTTCTGTGAAACCCCTGGAGCCTTCAGCACTAGTTCCTGGCAGTGATCCTATATCCTTGTCAGTGAGAGACTTTAGCATTGGCTGGTGGGATATACCCAGAGCACTTTGGGGGTAATGGAAAATGTAGTGCATGTTCTTTGGAGGTGTGCTGAGTGCTTTGGGGTGATAGAGAACATAGTGCTGCCTCTGGACAGAAGTCCCAGCAGTTTAATGGATTTCACAGAATCAGCGAAGATTAGGGTTGGAAGAGACCTCAGAAGGTCATCTAGTCCAACCCCCTGCTCAAAGCAGGACCAACCCCAAATAAATAATCCCAGCCAGGGCTTTGTCCACACGAGGGCCTTAAACATCTCTAAGGATGGAGATTCTACCACCTCCCTAGGTAACCCATTTCAGTGCTTCACCACCCTCCTAGTGAAATAGTGTTTCCTAATATCCAATCTAGACCTCCCGCACTGTAACTTGAGACCATTGCTCTTTGTTCTGTCATCTGCCACCACTGAGAACAGCCTAACTCCATCCTCTTTGGAACCCCCTTTCAGGTAGTTGAAGGCTGCTATCAAATCCCCCCTCACTCTTCTCTTCTGCAGACTAAACAAGCCCAGTTCCCTCAGCCTCTCCTCGTAAGTCATGTGCCCCGGCCCTCTGATCATTTTCGTTGCCCTCTGCTGGATTCTCTCCAATTTGTCCATATCCTTTCTATAGTTGCGGGCCCAAAACTGGACACAGTACTCCAGATGTGGCCTCACCGATGCCAAATGAGGGGAATAATTACTTCCCTTGATCTGCTGGCAATTGTCCTACTAATGCAGCCTACTATGCCATTAGTCTTCTTGGCAACGAGGGCACACTGCTGACTCATACCCAGTTTCTCATCCCCTGTAATCCCCAAGTCCTTTTCTGCAGAACTGCTGCTTAGCCAGTTGGTCCCCAGCCTGTGTAGCAGTGCATGGGATTCTTCTGTCCTAAGCGCAGGACTCTGTATGTGCCCTTGTTGAACCTCATCAGATTTCTTTTGGCCCAATCCTCCAATTTGTCTAGGTTCAATGACACTATCTTTACCCTCCAGCATATCTACCTCTCCCCTCTGCTTAGTGTCATCTGCAAACTTGCTGAGGGTGCAATTAATCCCATCATCCAGGTCATTAATAAAGATATTGAACAAAATCAGCCCCAGGACCGACCCCGGGGCACTCTGCTTGAAACCGGCTGCCAACTAGACATCAAGCCGTTGATTACTATTCTTTGAGCCTGACAATCTAGCCAGCTTTCTATCCACCTTATAGTCCATTCATCCAATCCATACTTTTTTAACTTGCTGGCAAGAATACCGTGGGAGATCTTATCAAAAACTTTGCTAAAGTCTAGATATATCACGTCTACTGTTTTCCCCATATCCACAGAGCTAGTTATCTCATCATAGAAGACAATCAGGTTGGTCAGGCATGACTTGCCCTAAGTGAATCCATGTTGACTGTTCCTGATCACCTTCCTCTCCTCCAAGTGCTTCAAAATGGTTTCCTTGAGGACCCGCTTTACCAGTGGTGAGCTGGAGCCGGTTCACACTAGTTCGCTGGAACCAGTTGTTAACTTTAGAAGCCCTTTTAGAACCGATTGTCCCTCAAGGGCCAAAAGTGGCATCTTAGGTGCCGACTCTGTGCGTGCTCCAGGGCTGGAGCACCCACGAGGAAAATTTGGTGGGTGCAGAGCACCCCAGCTCCCCTCTGCTCCGCCTCCGCCCCACTCTGCTTCTCCACCTCCCATCCCCTGGTTTCCCGCGAGTAAGCTGCTTCTCCACCTCCCATCCCCTGGTTTCTTGCATGGGAAGCCAGGGAGGGCTGAGAAGCAGGCGGTGGCTTCACACTAGGTCCAGGAAGGCGGTGCTGGGGTGGATGGAGGGGGGGGGCGCAGCAGGTAACCTGGGGGGGGGGTGCATGCGCAGGGAACTGTTCCCTGCCCCAACTTGCCTCCACCTCCCTGGCCTGAGCGCGAAGCTGCCACCGGCTTCTCAGCCCTCCCAGGCTTCCCACGTGAACAGCTGATTTGTGGGAAGCCGGGAGTCGGGGGGAGGAGCAGAGCGGGGCAGAGTATAACTCGGGGTGGAGGTGGAGCAGAGGTGAGCTGGGGCCGGGCTCGGCTCCAGCCCTGGAGCACCCACAGAGTTGGTTGTTCCCCCTGCTTCGCCCCCAGCTTCGCTACCCCGCCCCTAGGAGCCAGAGGGACCTGCCGGATGCTTCCCGGGAGTGGCCCCAAGTAAGCCCCGCCGGGACTCCCCACCTCGCCCCCCAGCAGGTCCCTCTGGCTCTTAAGGGCGGGGTGTGGTGGGCAGGCACCCACTATGGTGACCCACGAGACCCTCCTGCCCGGTTCCAGGGGTAGTCAGGGGACAGGGGTGGATGGGGCAGGGGTCCCAAGGTTGCGTCAAGGAATGCGGGGGGTTGGATGGGGCAGGAGTCCTGGAGGGCGGAGGCAGTCACGACCCCCTCATGGGGTGAGGAGGGAACTGGTTAAGATTTTGGCAGCTCATCACTGCCCACTACGTGATATTTCCCCGGGCTGAGGTGAGGCTGACCTGTAGTTTCTGTAGGTCTGTAGTTTCCAATAGTCTTTGGAAGACAATGGCCAATGCTCTGCAATCACATCAGCCAATTCCCTCAGCATCCTCAGATGCATTAGATCTGTATTTGTTTAATGTTCTCTGGGCATATTCCTAAAAATGCAGTGCATGTTTGAGAAGCCATCACTGTGCTTTAGTGAGTCTTGTTGCAGACTCATTTGAGGCTCTGCTGCCTGGTAAGTGGTGCACCAATGGAGCTGTGCAGAGCTGCATATAATCGGGTATTGCCAGAGCAGTTCTTGTTAGCAACAGTTTGAGTATTGTTTTGATCAATGTAATTTGAATGGAACTATACCTCACTTTATCCAAATGCAAATCCTTGCTTGGAATGACAAATCTCATGTAGATTTTTTGGGCAGTCGCACAGAATTCAGCATTCTTACACAGTTTTCGCTACCCCGTTAAATTTATTTTGAATCATATACTTAATAGCGAGCCATAAACCCAGTTTCTCTCTCCAGTGACCACAGGATAAACCAGGATAACTGTTATGCAATTCCTATAACTCAGCATTGCTAGAGAATCCTAATGCAGTCATGAGAAATATTTTGGAAGGAACCTTGCTCCTAATACCATGGAATGAGCAGTCAGTAGGAGAGCAGGGTGTAAGCAAACTAAGACTTGAGAATCATGTAAAACTTTCCTGTTTTTGAGTGCATGGCAGCCTCTAGGCACAACATAGAACTCACAAGTTCAATCAAGTAAAAATGGCAAATTCTCTCATACACTTATCTTTATAGAAGTTACAATAGCCCACCTGTCCAATAGATGATGTATGATCTGTGCTGTATACGAACTTGCTGTTCATTTACAGCCAATAATGAGGATGATAAACTAGTTGTTTCAATAGAATTTGAATCCTACATACTAGTCAAAGTAACCCATTCTCTTTACTTCAAATTCTTAGAAAATGTAAGGAAACTACATTAGTAAGAGCTTTAGAAGTACCTGTGATTCAGTTTTACTTCTCTTATTTGCTTGTGTTGATTGATGTGTGTACAGCAGGGTATCCAGTCCTTATTTTATTTAAGCACTAAGAGTGTGCTTCTAGCCACCTGCTTCAATTGTGTCACTTCGTAATTCAAAGGTCTAAAGAAGAAAGATTCTGAGTCGTGTCAGAAGCATACAGAGCAGATTGAACTGGATTTCAGAAATTCAGAGTGCACTAGTTTTCCCAGTGACCCCCTGGGATACCCCCTGCCGGTACAAAGTGCAGCAGATGGATCTTGCTTGCCAATTTACTGAAGTTATTAAGACATAAAACTGAAAGGGAACTCCTGGGTCATTGAGTTCAGTCCCCTGTTGTTGCAGGCCACAACATCATATATACCTTTTTATAAATTTATTAAGCTGCATCTTAAAACCACTTAGGTTTCTGGCCCTCACTACTCCTTTTGGAAAGCTGTTCAAGAACCTCAGTCCTTGGATGGTTAGAAACCTTCTTCTAATTTTCAGCCTAAGTTTTTTCATGGCCAGTTTGTACCTATTTGCTCTTATGCCAACATTTGTTCTTTAGTTTAAACAGTTCTTTTCCCTCCCTAGTTAAGGAGGGAAAGGTTACATGGATTTAAATCGGAGATCTACTAATTTTTGAGTGTTTTGAGTTTGCCACAAAACAACTTTTATTTTTTATATGATCTTACCTAAATAATGAAAAAAGTAAAGTATAATAATCAGAAAGGAGAGAATCAAATATACTTAATATTACGCCTGAGCTGAGCTACACACTCACATTAGAATTATACAGATTTCCTTAGCTGGCTGTTGGATTTTCAGGCTCTGGAACTGTTAGGAACCTTTAACTATCCTTGATGTTTTCCTATAGATGGTGGTTTTTATTGTTTATTAAACAATACATTTGTCAATAGACAAATATTCAAAGGGGAATAATTTATAGCGCTCAGATTTTCCACTTCAGTCCTCAATTAAGGTTGGGGGGAGAGGGGAAGGGGGTGAGTTGGGAGAAACAAATCATTAGATAAATCTTGCTCTTAATTAAGGTACCTCCTGCTTCTCCTCAGGCCAAGATACAGTTGATCCATAAAATAAACACCATCTTTCAAAGCAAGCCTCATGTTAACCAGTGCATATAATCTAAAACAGTTTTTAAAAGTGTGTTTCATAGAAGTATAAAATTCAAAAGGAAGAATGTCATGGCTTATATTGGGATTATATGAAGTAATGACTGCAGAAAAGCATTTGTAAACCCATGATATCAGACTAAACTAATGAGTAGTCTGGTACAATGACATTTTCATTTCATCCCTATCAACCTCTTCTCTTCCCCCTACCCCCCACCTCACAATTCCAGCCGATGTGGTATCCAGTAAAAAATTCACTTAATCATTGTCCAAGAAAATATATTTTCCCCAGCCAATTTAACATTTTTCCTGGGGAAAAACACTGCTACCTCAACCTCAGTCAAAACAGAACTAAGCTTTCAGTAACAGTCTGTTTTCTTCTTTGGTAAGAGTCCTATGCCAAATACAGAAATGTGAGAACACTTAGTCCTAAATATGTTGCTTTTTTTTGTTTTGATGAATTTTCAATAAGAACTGATTAAATGTTTATTAAATATACACGAGAGTATAAGAATTTGCATATGCTTTCTGATTTGGGTTCTTAATAGTTTGTCCAGGGATTCTTGTTAGTTTTGTATATTTCTAATAGTAGAAAACCTTTTCTTCTAAGGCAGTCTCAATTGTAACTTGGACATAATCAGTCATTTCTGGCAAAATAGGTGTTCTACAATAATGAGAATTTTTAAATTAAATTTCAGGTTGTTCCTTCTGCATCTTAACTCTCTTTATCTAGCACCCAGTTTTCCTTGTAAGGGGCAGAAAAATGACTTTGTACGATTATTTGCCTGTAAAATGTTGTTTAGTATTTAGTTTGTAGTTCCTCTATACAGAAGTAAAAAGAAAAGGAGTACTTGTGGCACCTTAAAGACTAACATATTTATTTGAGCATAAGCTTTCGTGAGCTACAGCTCACTTCATTGGATGCATGCATGATGAAGTGAGCTGTAGCTCATGAAAGCTTATGCTCAAATAAATTTGTTAGTCTCTAAGATGCCACAAGTACTCCTTTTCTTTTTGCGGATACAGACTAACATGGTTACTACTCTGAAACCTATAAAGAAGTAGTGTCCGCTTTTGTAAGTCTGGCTGTGTACGTATCAAGCTTAATTTCTGGAGCCCTGTGTGCAAGGGATTGCAAGGCAATTGTATGTGTCACTCTTTGCTTTTCACACGAGTCTACTGTGAATGGGAGCTGGCATCTGAGGTTACACTTAATTTTGGGTTAGAATGGCATTTCCAGGACATTGAGATGTTGCTTTGCTACATTTTGTTATAGGGCTGTCGATTAATTGCAGTTAACTCCTACAATTAACTCAAAAAAATTAATCACGATTTTAAAAGGAATCACTATTAATTGCATTGTTAAGCAATAGAATACAAATTGAAATCTATTAAATATATTGGATGTTTTTCTACATTTTCAAATATATCTCTTTCAGTTAAAACACAGAATACAAAGTATACAGTTCTCACTTTATATTATTTTTTATTACAGATATTTGCACTGTAAAATGATAAATAAAAAATAGTATTTTTTTCAATTAACCTCATACAAGTACTATAGTGCAATCTTTTTATCAGAAAGTGCAACATACAAATGTATTTATTTGGTTACATAACTGCACTCAAAAATGAAAATGTAAAACTTTAGAGCCTACAAGTCCACTCAGTCCTACTTCTTGTTCAGCCAATTGCTAAGAGAAACAAGTTTGTTTACATTTACGGGAGATAATGCTGCCCACTTCTTAATTACAGTGTCACCTCAAAGTAAGAACAGGCGTTTGTATGGCACTACTGTAGCTGGCATCGCAAGATATTTACATGCCAGATGCACTAAAGATTCATATGCCTCTTCATGCTTCGGCCGTCGTTCCAGAGGACATACTTCATACTGATGATGCTTGTTTAAAAAAAAAAAAAATATGCGTTGCTTACATTTGTGACTGAACTCCTTGGGGGAGAATTGTATGTCTCCTGCTCTATTTTACCCACATTCTACCATATATTCCATGTTAAAGCAGTCTCAGATGATGACCCAGCACATGTTGTTCATTTTAAGAACACTTTCACTGCAAATTTTACAAAACGTAAAGAAGACACCAATGTGAAATTTCTAAAAATAGCTATGGCACTCAACCTAGGGTTTAAGAATCTGAAATGCCTTCCAAAATCTGAGAAAGAGGAGGTGTGGAGCATGCTTTTAGAAGTCATAAAAGAGCAACACTGTGATGCGGAAACTACAGAACCAAACCACCAAAAAAGAAAATCAACCTTCTGCTGGTGGCATCTGACTCAGATGATGAAAATGAACATGCATCATTCCACTCTGCTTTGGATCATTATCAAGCAGAACCAGTCATCAGCATGGATGCATGTATTCTGGAATGGTGGTTGAAGCATCAAGGGACATATGAATCTTTAGCACATCTGGCATGTAAATATCTTCAACACCAGTTACAATAGTGCCATGTGAACACCTGTTCTCACTTTCAGGTGACATTGTCAACAAGAAGCAGGCAGCATTATCTTTTGCAAATGTAATCAAACTTGTTTTTCTGAGGGTTTGGCTGAACAAGAAGTAGGACTGAGTGGACTTGTAGGCTCTAAAGTTTTATGTTTTATTTTTGAATGCAGGGTTTTTTTGTACATAATTTGACATTTGTAAATTCAACTTTCATGATAAAGAAATTGCACTACAGTACTTGTATTAGGTGAATTGAATAATACAATTTCTTTTGTTTTTTACAATGCAAATATTTGTAATAAAATAAATGTGAGCACTGTACACTTTGTATTCTGTGTTGTAATTGAAATCAATATATTTGAAAATGTAGAAAACATCCAAAAATATGTAAATAAATGGTAGTCTATTATTGTTTAGCAGTGCAATTAATCATGATTAATTTTAAAATTGTCTGATTGATCGTGATTAATTTTTTAAATTGCTTGACAGCCCTACTTGTTACCCAACCATTCTCAACTCCAACAGAGTGGACAGAAAGAAGAGGAACATGGAGAGAGAAGAGAAATCTAAGGTTTTGTAAAATATGTTAGGATAATTTTAAAAAGGTTATTTTTAATATAGAGTAATCCCCCAGGGCTACATTCTGAGAGGTAGAGCACCTGGAACTCCCCTTGAGTTCTCAGTTGCTCAGAATATCTTAGGATATGGCCCAAGGAATGCAGTAAAACCCCAATTTTCTGCAGTAATTACCCACATGAGAGAAAATAATGTATTTCTCATTGGTGTCTTGTATTGCATTATGTTATGCAATTACTTGAAAATAGGTCTGACAGTAAATTAAATATACTTTGCATGTTATATTGGCCAGAACAACATATTTAAAATCTATGTTAACCATTGAAAAATGAGCTCTAGCAAGGTAGAAACAAGCATTTGAGAGCAGGCACCAGTGCTTAATTTGTGCCAGTGCTGAGTTCCGATACCTCTAGGCTTGGCAGTTCATGGCACTGGCACCTCTGGGCTTGCTGGGAAAGTAAAAAAAAAAAAAAATCCTTCAGCCTTGGCACCTCTTTCATTACAAATTAAGCACTGGCAGGCACTTGCATAACACTATTTGGAAGTAGAAGAGAGCACCATGTGTTAGCAGTACAATGTCAGGGCAGGGAATAGAATGGCATGCAGGACAGGAATTACTTTCTTGGGAGAGCAGCTGGTGTCAAACTGGTTGCACCGTGATTGACAAACAGCAAGTAGTATAAGTGAAGAGTACAGCCATTAACCTCTCCATCATCGTGCTGTATTGTCTGACCCATAGCTTTGGGAGGAGAGACCTGCTGAATCTGAATGTCATGGATCAATCTGTAAACTCCACTTTTATTCAGGTTAAAATGACATTTCAATTCTAATAACACTTGACATAATGTGACTTGATCTCTCTTCCTGCCCGTTGCTCCCATCTCTGCATCCACCAGGGAGTCTACACAATTGGTCTTGGATATAACCAAAATTTCTGGATATTGTATTTAGATTTGGATAGTTTAAGACCCTATGGGAGTTAGATGCCAAACTCCCATGTAATGGCTGTTGAGCATCTAACTTCACAGGCTCTTTTGAAAATCACAGCCTTACTTAATGGCCCTCTAATATTATATATGGATGTCAGGGGTGTGTGTGTGTGTGTGTTCCACATATGATAGATGTATGAATGCTAGTATATTTTGAATCTCTTTGATTAATCATATATTTGCTGAACTATCCAGTAAGGATAGTACATAGGCTCTCAGTACTTTGTTATTTTTATGATGCTAAACAGAAGTTGTGTCCCTGCAGGCACTGACTAGAGGGAATGTTGTTGTATGTCTGATATCTGTATCCATCTGCAGTTGGTGTCTGTTGCTTACAGACTGTCTGCAGCCTTCAGGATTCCCACAAAATGATCCATGGGCTGAAGGAAAGTATGCTTTTCTGTTTTTGACAACATCTGTTGTTTTCATTCTTAAATGTACATTTTTAAAGAAATGACAATGGTTCTAGCCCTTAAAGCACAAGTCTTGTAGTATGGCTGGGGTTGCTTGGCAACCAGAAAAAGAGCAGGGAGGAGGGGAGAACCAGAAGCTTCCGAATGAATTAATAAAAGCACCTGCTGTGGAGACATGTGATGTGGGTGCCTGCAGCAGCCAGGGATGATTCCTGAAGTATTAGGTGGAGACTGTGACAGGATCACAGTTTTCTTCTGATTTAGCCATAATAGTAAAAACTAATTATTTCTAGAGTTCTCCTTTGTGAACCCCCCCCCAGCATCCCTGACAGTGCTCCCCATTTGTTCTCTGCTTTCAGTCCTCGTTGATGGCTCCACAGCATAGCTGCCAGTTTTTTGGAGCTAATCAATGTTGGTGTTTAATTGGCCAGAAGCATGTTACAGGTCACATGATGCTTTCCCTTTCCCATGTTGTTCACTGAACAGGAGCAGGAGAACTGGGATGGGAATTGAAGCTAATTCTTCCTCAAGCTTTTAACTTAATCATCTAAACTTATGTGGTAGGAAAGATCATACAGAAAACTGAGCTTCACAATAGCATTCTGACATTGCAGTAAAGCAGTTCCTTTCCAAGAGTTGGAAATCCAAGTCAGCAAACGAGGATTTGTGGACATTCATTCTGTTTTAAGGGCAGAAAACCCAAATTCTTATGTAACCCTTCTGCCTGTCAGAGTTGGCAGCAACAAGGGCCGGGTTCAGTATTTAGGGGTTCCATTCCAATAACACAATGCAAAACCAGCTCAAGCCCCCACCCAGTGACCTGGGACAAATATGTTGGGCACCTGCTGGGCACCTCCAAGAGGCAATACTTCCCCTCTCACAAGCACAGAGTCTGAGTGTAGCAAAGCCTTTTAATAACAGAGAGAAACAATGTGGCATTATGTTAGGGAAACACCACGAACAGGATTCCTAACACAACCCATGAGCAAAAAACTCAAGCAAATTGGGGCATGTCTTTTCCCTTTGGTTCTTGAGTCCAGCAACCCAAAATCACCCAAAGTCCCAAACGTCCAGCACCCCAAAAGTCTCTGTCCCTGGTCAATGAAAGCCCCAGAGTTTGAAAGTTTATCTGCAGAGTTTTACCTCCCAACCTGGGTGGAGATTGGGGGGAGGGAGGTTAAGGAGCACCTTACGTGGTCGAAAGCCGGCTGCCCCACCTCTTCATGCGGCTCCGCTCCGCCAGTCGTCCTACGAATCACTCTGCTCTGCCAGCCGCCTCCATGAGCTGCTCCAGGCATCCCACAAACTGTGCCAGTCTGCTCTGCCAGCTGTCCCATGAGCTGCTCCAGCTGTCCCGCGAACTGCTCTGCTCCAAGAGCCGCTCTGCCAGCCATCCCTCAAACTGCTCCCCCGCATATCTTCAGGCTCCCCCACTACTTAACGCAACACTAAGTGATTTCAGCTCTTAGTAAGTTGAGCTCTTTTGTGATTTCAGCTTGTAGTAGGGGAGCCCCAGTGCTGGTGCACCACTGGCCCAAAGTGAATTCAGCTCAGCAGCCTGTAACTAGATTCCTAATGGAATCAAGATTAGCTCTGAGATTCCACAGTGGAGAGAGGAGGAAATGCAATTACCATGAAAGGCCCTCACCAGGGGGCCCATACCACCAGGTATTAATACCTATCCCCAGCCTCTCTCCATTCACTGGGTTTTGGAACCCATGACCCTTGCCTAGCGAGTGCTGCTTAGTTGATGGTGAGTCCCTCCATCATAACAAAAGGCCAAGTACAGTTCTACTGTCCTTGATTCCTATAATCAGGATAATAACTGTTTATTCTTGCCCCAATAACAGAGAAACTGGGGCTCCTACAGCAGCCAAAGTGACCATCTAGGCAGGGTGGGTGTGCCTTGCAAATGAGATCAGCCCCTGAAGTTCTTTTCCACAGTGTACCATGACTCGCCATCAGATGTCAGGGTAGAGCTCATCCTGACTCTGCTTACAGTTGTTTGAAAAGCAAAATATCGCTAGGTATCTCTGTTCTCATACATCTTGATCAGCCTACATGTGTCTCCCTAGCAGCAGAAAAGTGTGCACACCCTGGAAATATGTGGGAAGAGGAGCCTCAGCTGATTACAAGTGTCATAGCATCCTAATAAATATTGACATGAGGTGAGAAACCAGCCCAAGAGGGCATGGCATAACCAATTGTTTTTACTAAACTGAATTATGACAGATGTTCCCCCAGCTTCTTTTCTGGGGGAAAATATCTGACTGAGTGAGATGATCCTGAGGGAGGAGGACAGCTGATGGGGAATGAGGCACAAGTCTGGACTGCATGGGGTTTCTTCCTGTTTAAGCAGAGTTTAGATTGAACAGTTTTAATCATATGTTTTATTTTGATTATATTGTGTCCTTGGTTGGCATTATAGCAGTGACTTGAACTGAATCTGCTTCAGTTATTGGCCTTAGAGATTGATACAGGCCAGGGCCATCCCAAAACAGACATGTTACAATTGCATGCTCTGTAGTATGCTTTACTTATTATTGTTCCCTTTCCTCTAATCTCTGACTGCTTGTCTGTCTGTCTATAGATTTCAGAGTAGCAGCTGTGTTAGTCTGTATTCGCAAAAAGAAAAGGAGTACTTGTGGCACCTTAGAGACTAACAAATTTATTAGAGCATAAGCTTCCGTGAGCTACAGCTCACTTCATTGGATGCATTCATTGGAAAATACAGTGGGGAGATTTATATACACACACACACACAGAACATGAAACGATGGGTTTTATCATACACACTGTAAGGAGAGTGATCACTTAAGATGAGCTATTACTAGCAGGAAGGTGGAGGGGGGAAGGAGGAAAACCTTTTGTGGTAATAATCAAGGTGTTAGAATGTGTGTGGTTGCTGGTGAGTATTTGCTTCAGGTTGGGGGCTGTCTGTAAGCAAGGACTGGTCTGTCTCCCAAGATCTGTGAGAGTGATGGGTCGTCCTTCAGGATAGGTTGTAGATCCTTGATGATGCGTTGGAGAGGTTTTAGTTGGGGGCTGAAGGTGATGGCTAGTGGCGTTCTGTTATTTTCTTTGTTGGGCCTGTCCTGTAGTAGGTGACTTTTGGGTACTCTTCAGGCTCTGTCAATCTGTTTCTTCACTTCAGCAGCTGGGTCTTGCAGTTGTAAGAATGCTTGATACAGATCTTGTAGGTGTTTGTCTCTGTCTGAGGTGTTGGAGCAAAGGCGGTTATATCGGAAATACTCACCAGCAATCACACAACAGAACCACTAACCCAGGAACCTATCCTTGCAACAAAGCCCGTTGCCAACTCTGTCCACATATCTATTCAGGGGACATCATCATAGGGCCTAATCACATCAGCCACACTATCAGAGGCTCGTTCACCTGCGCATCTACCAATGTGATATATGCCATCATGTGCCAGCAATGCCCCTCTGCCATGTACATTGGTCAAACTGGACAGTCTCTACATAAAAGAATAAATGGACACAAATCAGACGTCAAGAATTATAACATTCAAAAACCGGTCGGAGAACACTTCAGTCTCTCCGGTCACTCGATTACAGACCTGAGAGTGGCAATTCAACAAAAAAACTTCAAAAACAGACTCCAACGAGACTGCTGAATTGGAATTAATTTGCAAGCTGGATACAATTAACTTAGGCTTGAATAGAGACTGGGAGTGGATGGGTCATTACACAAAGTAAAACTATTTCCCCATGTTATTTCTCCCCTTTCCCCCAGCCCACCCCCCACTGTTCCTCAGCTGTTCTTGTCAACTGCTGGAAATGGCCCACCTTGATTATCACCACAAAAGGTTTTCCTCCTTCCGCCCCCCCCACCTTCCTGCTGGTAATAGCTCATCTTAAGTGATCACTCTCCTTACAGTGTGTATGATAAAACCCATCGTTTCATGTTCTCTCTCTGTGTGTGTGTGTGTGTGTGTGTGTGTGTGTGTGTGTGTGTGTGTGTGTGTGTAAATCTCCCCACTATGTTTTTCCACTGAATGCATCCGATGAAGTGAGCTGTAGCTCACGAAAGCTTATGCTCTAATAAATTTCTTAGTCTCTAAGGTGCCACAAGTACTCCTTTTCTTTTATCTTTAGATTGTTAGCTCCTTGGAGAAGGGCCCATCTTCCTTGAATGTTTGGAAAGGGCTAGACATACAGTGGAAACTAGCACTAATAAACAATAATACAGAAGCTGTAGCATTGGCAGCCAGACCTCGCCCAGCAACCGTTGCAGCACAGGGCAGGGTCTCGCCAAGCGAGATGGCCTATCAGGCTGAAGAGAGGAGGGTCCTTTTGGG
Organism: Dermochelys coriacea; assembly: GCF_009764565.3. Classification (NCBI taxonomy): domain Eukaryota; kingdom Metazoa; phylum Chordata; order Testudines; family Dermochelyidae; genus Dermochelys; species Dermochelys coriacea. The sequence continues at coordinate 32,510,279 of NC_050082.1, read as the reverse complement.
ACCTTGGGCAATCAGACAGAGAGAGGAGAAGGCTGGCTCAACTCTTCTCCTGCAAGATGCTGGGCTTGCCTGTCTGTGTACAACTGACAGGATCACTTGGTGATCTGCATGGATCCTGTCGGTTCTCATTTCAGAGCCAGCTGCCCAATTGTTGGGATTTGAATGGATTGATTGGTGTAAGAGGGTGCTAGATGTAGCACCCTGGTCACTAAAGTTGTTCCAGCACTGGGAAGATGGCAGGCTTAACTGAAGTTAATTAACCAGTTTCTACTGGGGATTACTGACATTTGGGTGGCAATTGCTGGTCTAATGAGGCAATTGATTCAGTAATTAGGAGGATATATTTGGGAGGAACTGGGAAGTAAATAGGTGGGCTCAATGAATGAGCCAGGAAGAGGCGAGAAAGCTTTGTGGAAGTTAACCTATGGTTGTATATCTACGGTTCCTTCTGTTATGCTTCAAAACTAAAGATTAAAAGCACACATGGTGAAAGGGGAACAGTTTATGTATATCCCTGGCTCTGCGACCACAAGAACAGGCAAGGCAGCAGTGCTCACAGAGTAGACAGACATGCCACTCTCGCGAATTGATTGCGAGAGTTACAAGTTCTGAGTCAAAAAGCCTCACTCATGATCTCCTGATAGAACTCTCAAATTTCAGTTTTTTTTTTTCAGCAGCAGTATATTCCTGAATGGGTTTCCAGCCAAACAGGAGTTACCCCACTCTAAACAAAGGAATGTGATTTCTTCAGGAGGCAGTTACTTTCAAAGTACTTTGAAAGACCACGAGAATTCATTTACCTATTAGATAAAGAAAGCTATCAAGCTAAAAGATGGGCGGGGAGGGGAGGGAGAAATTTCATCTGAGATATAAAGAAGGGAGCAAGGGCCAAACCTCAAATAAGCAACTGAATTAACTGGGGGAAAAAAATCCTGACATTTGAGAGCTCTAAAAGTGAGGTTTAATTTTACTTGGAAATCCTGTTAGCTGCTCCAGGAGTGAATGGGGGCTCCAGCTATCAGTCCTGGGCGGCTGCTCCCCTGCCTGTCTGGGAAGTGAGAGGGGTTCCCCCGCTGCAGCCCCCCCCCAGGCCTGCAGAGGGTGAAGAACCCTAAGGAGCAGGTGTGAGGCTGGGGAGCTGAAGTGATGCTGGTGAGGGTTGACGGGGTGGGAGAGCTGTATTGATGGGTTCTGAGCAGATGGGTTGGTGGTGGGAAGGTGAACTGAGGGCGGTAGGGGTGCATGGGGGAGAGGGAATGAACTGGTGGGTGGTGATAGTGCTCCGGGGGACTGAACTGGGGAGGCTGAATTGAGAGGGGTTAGATGGGGACAGAACTGATGGCAGTCTGCGGGACAAGATTAATTACTGGAAAGGAGATGGACAGATGTGGGAGTGAGAGCTCCTGCACCAGGGCCAAAATCCCCTTATCCACTACATGTGAGAAGTGGACAACACAATTGTCACATGCACACACCTGGGGATGGACAGGGGGAGCTAAAAAAATCAAGAGACTGACCTAAAAACACAATATAATCTGTTTTAAAAAGTCATGATTGCTGGGACAATCTCATGATTTTTGATCTCTTGAAGTTGGTATTACTAGGGTAGGTGAAGGGACACCCTGTGACAACTGGGTAGCAGGTAAGGGTTTGCCTGCCAGCTCCTGAAATGCCATCTGGACTTCTGGAGCAGCAGGGGGTGATAGATATCACTAAAAGAGAATTTGGAGAAGCAGTCTGCCCAAATGAGATCAGAAATCCCAAGGGGATTCTTGTTTGGAAATCTTTTGCAAAGAGATTGCTTTTGACCCACATCTTGATTAGATTAAACGTGTCTCCATAGCAGCAGTAAGAGAGCTTGCTGTGGAATGGGAGGGGACGGTCACAATCAGAGGCAGGTTCCAGAACAATATATTTTCTTTTCAGAATCATAAAAGGTCAACAAAATAGCTGAAACTTCTTAAACTAATAACAGGGTCACAATTTAAATCTACAAAACAATCACTTTCCCTGGTAAGACACAGTTATTTAAGCCTCAAATGAAAACAAAAGTTAAAATACATACCACAGGAATGAACATGTTGTGCCTGTGAATTATTTATGTAATAGTCTCACAGCAACATTATATTTAAATAATGTAACACTCTGGATGCAAACAGTCACCAGCCAGGAAATTCTGATTTACAACCCAAACCTCCATCCTTAAGCTGCCTTATCTGCAGTCCTCACAACCCCTGTTCTAAGGCACAGGATATACCCAGCAATTCTGTTGCTATATAAAAAGGAGCTATGCCCCTTTATTTTATTTGTATGTTATTTTAATTTTTTTTTTATTTTTGCCACCTCTCTTCCCCAGCTCTGTGCTGCTTGTCCCTGCTAGGACTTTGGCTGTCTCTTATTTTGTCCAGGGTAGTTCTGTTCCCCCTCCCTGTCTCTCTCCCCTCCCGCTCCCCCAATATCTATATTCCTACTCCATGGCTACCGAGGACTGGATGGCGCTCCCTTTGGAGTCTGCAAATGAAGGCTTAAGGGGTCCTTTGCATTCAATGCAAGTTCCCTCCTTTGTGGGTTGAGTGCTTAGCTGGCCACTCAGGCCAAGTCCTGTAAATTCTTTCTCTCTCCTGTATTCATTCTGTCTCCTGCATAGGAGACACCAGTGGCTCACTGGTGCATCCTGGATGTAGTGTTTATAAACTGCTCTTTGTCTGAAGTACTTGCACATTCCTGACAAATCACTTATTCTTTCTGTGCCTCAGTTCCCTATCTGTGAATTGGGTGTAATAATACTTACTTCTGCCATGTTTTCTATCTTATCCACTTAGATTGAAAGGTTTCCGTGGCAATGACTGCGTCTTACTCTTTGTATGTATAGCTCATAGCCCAGTGGGGTCCCCACTTCGGATATGGGCAGTAGGTACTATCATAGTACTTCTATATAAATAAAATAATAATAAAATAATGACAAATTCGTCAGTTAAATTTCTACCTGTGAAAAACTTAAAACTAGCCTTAAGGAAGCACTAAAACTGACTGTAGGGAAGCCAAGGTGGGTGGGAAGGGAGCCCAATAGGCCCTAATGGGCCTGCTTTTGTGATTTAAGAAAAAAAAGCTAAATCTTTAGGAAGATTCCTAGAGATCCAGAATTTGCTCCATGAAAATGGTAGTTTATTAAGTGTTTTCTGTTCACAAAGATGACTAAAACAAAAAGAGTGCCCTGGAAATAAGGGGACACATTGGCACAGCATCACGGTCTGCGTCAAACTTCCCTATTGGCCCTAGCAATGATACTTGTGTTGGGATCAGGGCTCTGGCTGATAGCTCAGACTTTTCTCCTCTGATGGAGTTTATGCTTCTTGTGGCATTAGTATATTATGCATGCAGAATTCCATAGTCACTGCAAGATCCCATAGAAGGAGAAACTGGAGTGAAGCTCAGGTTTCAGTAATTAGCATGTGTGGCAAGTAAATGCCTGAAACCCAGGAGAGGAGGGAAGGGATTTTGGTTTCAAGTCTGGGATGTTTGACAGTTTTCCCAGTATGAAAGCTCCTCTCCAGAAGTCCTGAGAGGGATGAACTTGTAAACACGGAGCTCTTGTTCTGGGGTTACCAAAGGGGAGGTTCATATGATGGTGGTAATGAGGCATTGTTCATATCTGTATGGCTGGAGAATCTGCACATTGACAGGGCTTCCTGGTTAGTTTGTTGTTTTTCGCTAATCTTCCTTTTTATGTGTAAAGAATGGAGTTTGCCTACTCTCTGGGATTCTGTAAATATGAAGAGTCTGATATTTAGAATGAAGTTTCAATTGCAACTGAGATGACAGCTGGGTGGTGGGAGCCCCACCGTACTACAGAAGGATGGGAGGGGCTCTGCATCCTTTTCTTCCTTGGTGATAAAGGGGTTGGGTAAGTTCTCCCATTCTGGATGCCAAAGGGTGGAGTGTAATAACCACATGATAGATGCCTTTTTTTTACCGAGTGGACATTAAATGAATGTCATGTCATGTCATCATGGGAGTCGATGCTTTTTAAAGGAGAAAAAATAAGAGTGGAAGGTGGAGATAGATCTCTTGAAACTGAGGACCCTGCTGGGAACCAGCCACAAGAACCCCTACTTTCCTTACACTTACACTGAGCAGCTCAGCAGGCAGGATGTAGCTATCTGAACTTGCTTTCTGGTAAGGGACGTGTTGAAATGTGACTGACAGTCAAGAGGTAACACCGCAGCCTTCACAAAGAGCAGATTGTGTATCACACTCTTTCCACTGGTTTCTTTTCACCTCATCATGTTAGACTGCTCTCTCACTTTCCGTTGCTGAAGCATAATGGCTTTAGCAGCATCATGAGTGAGATTTCAGCACGCTATTTTATTTGCCTTGTATAACAATTCATCCCTGCGCCCTGTATTTTGCCTCTTCTATTGCACTGACAGTTTTCCATATTTGCAAAGGTAGTCCTGGCCAATTGGATTTTCCTTTTCTATTTTGTTCCCTGCACTGATAGGCCAAGCGGAACCAGGTACTAATGCTGCAGACCAACGGTTCTCAAACTGTGGGTTGGGACCCCAAAGTGGGTAGTGACCCTGTTTTAATGGGGTCACCAGGGCTGGTGTTAGATTTGCTGGGGCCTGAGGCATCAGCCCTGGGTGGTGGGGTTTGGGCTGCTTCAAGCTTCGGTCCCCCTCCTGGGATCACATAGTAATTTTTGTTGTTAGAAGGGGGGTTGCGGTATAATGAAGTTTGAGAACCACTGTTGTAAACCTACCACTCCTCATAATGGTTAGGTCCATGCTTCTCAGAGACTGCAACCTTTTTCTGGATCCACATTTGGCTGACAGAGCTAACATACAAAGTCGAGGGTGTTGGAGGCAGAGCCTTCTCATCATTAGGCCCAAGTTTCTTGACGGTAAGGTCATAGGAAATCAGGAATAGTCCTACAGAATGAGAGCAGGGCATGTGCAGAGGAAGAAACCCAGGATTAATTATGAGGAGAATGGGAAAGAGACTAGACAGTTCTGTTTTCAATAATCCTTGTACAGCCTCTAGATATTATCGTCAAAAGCACTTAAAATATTGAGAGAGATCACCAATGTTTTCCTTGCCAATTTGTGAATCCAAAACATATCTGAAGTCTTCACCTGGAATGGGTTGAGAACCCAAAGACATTGTAAATTATATTACACACATTAATTAAGAAATAATAGTCTTGTGTTTAAGGCACTGGTCTGGCACTCAGGAGGTTCCCAGCTCCGTTACAAACTCCCTATTAGATCAAAACCAAGCCACTTCCACTCTCTATGTCTCAGTTTCCCACTCAACAGAATGGGTACAATAATACTCCCTTTCTCTCATCCTTTTTTTATTTTGTCTGTTTAGACTGTAAACTCTCTGGGGAGGGGGTCTCAGTATATTTATGCACAATGTCTAGCATAATGTGGATCCAGTCTCACAAAAAAATGAAACAGTAGGTCATAACACACTATGGAACTTTTAGGAAATGGTAACAGGGTCGATATAGCCAATTAGTGTGTGGCAAGTTAGAGTACTCTAGATGTACAACCCAGTTTTCCATGTGCTAACCATCCATGCAGACGTGCCCAGAGTCTCTTCCTGTATGTTCCCATAAGGTACCAAAAATATTGAATGGGGATGCTGTTAGTTAGACAAGTCCTGATAATAAACTGAGATACATTGCACAAGAAATAATTTCTCTCTTCCCCGGCCTCCCTCCTGTGCTCTCTAATAATTGTCTCAAGTGTCCCTCTTCTCTTGGTCAGGTTTTTGGCTTGTCAAGCTGATCATGTGTATTTTCATCCAGAACTTCTTTAGTTGCCAACAGGATTCTCAGGTTTTCTCTCTAGCAACATGATATTTCATCCTGTAGCTTGGAGATGCTAGGGTGTTGTTCACACTGCATACTGAGGATAACATCTCTGCAGTATGGCTGTTGCCTGCAGAATGGTGCAGCAGGAGTTCTGGGGGGTCTCCAGCCCCTTTTTGCACTAGCTGCTAACTCAGTATATTAAAATAATAATTTTGATTTACTGATCTATATATTTTATAGAGAAAAAAATCTTTGCTTTCTTTTCTTCCCACTCACAGGGCCTGTTTGCTAATCAAACTATTTAAAATTATTTGATTTCCAAAGGGAATGTATTCACATTTGAATGACTAAAACTCAAGGCACTATACCCAGGTGATATCCCTGAGGAACAAAGCCTGGCCTGAGACTGTGGGGGAGAAGCATGGAGCTCTGTGTCCCATGCACTGTACCAGACACAGGTGAGATGGCTGTGCACCAGTACATTCCAAGTTCTAGCTAAGACTTTAGTGGCTGAGAGGGGATTTTCTTTCACGATAAGATTAACCCTAGTCCTGTATTAACCTATTTGATCATTTCACAGTACAATTGAATAATTTGTAATTAGCTACAGGCACCTGCAGCCGAGAGATAATCCTGCTTGTGTGACTGCTTACTTCCCTTGTACCTCCCAGCTCACCAATCCATTTGCTAGTGATAAATGCTGCAAACACTTTCCTTATCTCCAGTTCAGGGCACTCTGCATCTCTTTGAACTCAATGACACTACAACTCCCTAATTAGTGTTAAGCGGGCAGTTTTTTCTCACCCTTCCCTCCTGTCAGATGTGGAATTTTCCAGATAAGCATATCATCATTTTTCAAAGCCCCATCTCTGGTTTTTCAGGCTGGATTAGACCTCTGAAAAAAGAGATTTTTCTGCTTGATTAAACGAAGTATTTTCTGGTTTCAGAGTAGCAGCTGTGTTAGTCTCTATCCTCAGAAAGAACAGGAGTATTTGTAAAAAGAAAAGGAGTATTTGTGGCACCTTAGAGACAAAAAAATTAATTTGAGCATAAGCTTTTGTGAGCTACACACACACACACACACACACACACACAATATGAAAAGATGGAGTAAGAGGCTAATTAATTAAGATAAGCTATTATCAGCAGGAGGAAAAAAACTTTTGTAGTGATAATCAAGATGGCCCATTTAGACAGTTGACAAGAAGGTGTGAGGATACTTAACATGGGGAAATAGATTCAATATGTGTTATGACCCAGCCATTCCCAGTCTCTCTTCAAACCCAAGTTAATGGTATCTAGTTTGCATATTAATTCAAGCTCAGCAGTTTCTCATTGGAGTCTGTTTTTGAAGCTTTTCTGTTGCAAAATTGCCACCTTTAAGTCTGTTACTGAGTGGCCAGAGAGGTTGAAGTGTTCTCCTACTGGATTTGAATGTTATGATTCCTGATGTCAGATTTGTGTCCATTTATTGTTTTGCATAGAGACTGTCCGGTTTGACCAATGTACAAGTATTTTTTGAAGTAATTTTCAGTCTTTTGAAGTGAGTCTGCTGCTAAAATACATACCCCTGGTAACCTAATGATAGTCATGATCCACTCCAGTATAGAACAGTCAACCTTTATCAGAAAGGGAGCAGGTCATATGTGTGCCAGCAGCAAGAGGCAACAGGAGATAAAGGCAGGTGAGCTAAATTTAACAGAAAAGGAAGGAAAAAGTATAATTTGTGAGAATTTCGTAAAAGGGTCTGAATCGCCATCCTCGTCCTCCTTTTTTCTCTCGTTCACCCTCTCTGATGCTACAAGTGGTCACACGTGCACTGATCCACACGTCAAGACAACACTGAATGACCCCAGAAAACGTACTTTCTATTTAGTACTCTATCTTCCCAACTAACAGCCTCTGACTCTGCCTTTCTCTTTGATTTCCTTTAAGTAAAATATCCCATGATGTGATTTGCATTTTGCAATTGCAGTTAAGCTCTTGGCTGGTGTAAGCAGAGTCCAGCCACTATTTCTCATGTTGCTAGGCTTTCCTGCGCTACGAGCTTGTTTCAGTGAGAACTCTGACAGCACTTCTTGAGAGGTGCATCCTTTTGTCTAGTGTGTTCTAGCAAATGCCCCAGGCCAGTCACCTTGAAACTCCCCTTTTACTTCTCATCACAGGCCACAAATTCATTTTCCTTGTCTCTGGGAATCCTCATTAACAGTCTAATTTTAAAATAATCTCACGTAAAGATTGTTTTTCTGGTTATTTCTTTAAAAATTGAGGGGAAATAGGCAGGCAAAATAAAATGGGGTGTAAAAAGTTCAAAGGGACATTAGTAACTTAATAATTCTTAAGTTTCCTATTTTTCCTATTTTTCTCTTTTTAAAATCAACTGGATAGCCTAACCTCTCTTTAGCAACATTCCTTGTAATTATTTTAAAACCAAGTACAGGTGAAATGTCCTAGTTTGATAGGTCTGGAGACAAGCCCTCTGTTTACCAAGGGGGACAACTAAGACTTCTCCCAGTCTTCCCCCTCCCCACCTTAGCCAGCCCAGGGAGGGACTTCAGGGAGGCTAACCTGCCTGTCTTGTGCCTTCCGCTTGCATCCTCCATGGCTCGCCCACTCCAGACACCCTGAGTGAATGGCTGGCCTGTCCCACCTGCCCCAGATGGCTTAAGCCCAGGCCACTGGCTGGCCCCAGTGCCAGACCGAACTGCTGGCTTTACCCCTGGGCTGGCCCAACCCCCAGGTCGAGCTTCTGAGCCCATGGCGGCCCTGGCCACTGGAAGGCCCAAGTTCCAAGCCGCTGCTAGAGCTGAGCTCCCACTGGCTTCAGGGGAGAGCGGGAGGGAGATGGGGCTTCAGGGTGGAACATAGGTGGGGCCACGGCCTGGATTAGAGGAGGCTTAGCCTGCCCAGGCCTTTGATACCCGCTGCCCATGGAGGGACCATCATGTGCAGGTGGGCGGAGAGTGTAGCTTCCGTGCCCATTCAGTTCTGTGTTTCATAGCACAGACTGCAAGGAAGGGGGTCAATTATGCCTTGTCTGGAGTAATTATCCTGGCATAAAGTCACTTTTATTTTGGAATAGCATGTCCACGGGGTGGGGAGTTATTCCATGATAGCTGTAGCAGAATAGTTATTCATAGATTAATAGATTCCAAGGCCAGAGGGGATCATTTATTACAATAATATAGTCTGACTTCCTGAATAACACAGACCACAGTACTTCCCCCAAAATAATTCCTAGAGCAGATCTTTTAGAGAAACATCCAATTTTGTTTTAAAAATGGTCAGTAATGGAGAATCCACTGTCACCTTTGGTAAATTGTTTGCATGGTTAATTACCTTCACTGTTAAAAATGTATGCCTTATTTCCAGTCTGAATTTGTCTCACTTTAACTTCCAGCCATTGGATTGTGTCATCCCTTTCTTTGCTACACTGAAGAGCCCATTATGAAATATATGTTCCCCATATAAATATTTACAGACTGTAATCCAGTCACCCTTAAACCTTTTCATCACACTCGTGGCTCTTCTCTGAAACCTCTCCAGTTTATCAACATCCTTCTTGAATTTTGGGCACCAGAACTGGACGCAGTATTCCAGAAGTGGTCACACCAGTGTCAAATATAGAGGTAAAATAACCTCTCTACTGCTACTTGAGATTCCCATTTGTGTGTTCCAGGATCACGTTAGTTCTTTTAGCCAGAATGTCTCAAGTTCAGCTGTTTTTTAATCATGTTCAGCTGTTTTTTAATCAAAATGTCATATGATACTACTTTCTTAACAGAAGTTTAAGTATATTACGTTAGCACTATTATCTTTGTCAACCAAACTTATAATCGCATCAAAAAATATCTAGTTAATTTGAGAGGATCTAAATTCTGTATATCCATGTTGATTTGCATTAATTACGTTACCCTCCTTTTATTTCTTTATTAATTGAGTTTTTTATCAGCTGCTTCCAAGGTGAGTCAGCAGAAGCTACTCTGTATCTTGGAGCAGATTCCTAGGATTTGACATTGGGTATATGCGTGTCTACTCTTGACTTCTAGCCCAGTTTTGCAGAGATAGGTAAGTATCAGTGTAAAGGGGTGAACTCCCCTCTGGAGCACTTCCTCATGGCCAGGTATGGTGTAGCGTTTCTCTCCTTGTCTCGTACCCCATGCTGACAGCTGCTCTGGTCCACTGGTCATCCACCTCTTTCTGTGACTTGGCCCTCCAGCCACGTCATGATTTAAGTCCTCCCCTTCCAGAGAAACAAAGGTTTTAGAATATCTATTCCTCTGAATTTCCCCAGTGTTGACAAGACCTTAGTGTCACTAACTCTAGTGGTTTTGTGATGTTGATATTTGACTCCTAGATGGACTAAGACCCTTTCCTTATACCTGTGTCATATCACATATGGCAAATAACCCAACACTCAAATATTGATCATTTAGGGCTCACTGCTGATGTGAGCTTGGGTTCAAACCCATGACCTAGAGGGAAAAATGTCCACACTATAGCTTATTCACAATCCTCTGATTTTCCTAGTTTGGGTTTCTTTTGTTCAGCTCAGTTTACGTCTCTGGGAACTGGCGTCATTGATGGTGTCACTACCCAGAGAATGGTGTTTGTTTGTTCTTCCTTCCTCCACATCAATTAGCTTCCAAGTTTCAGTTTTGCCACCCAAGTGAGTTCCTTAGCTGGAGTTTTCACAGGCTAGTTGCGGAAGACCCAGCTGTGTTTCTAGTCCCAAGTTCTTATTCCTGAAAACAATGGTAAATTGTACCCAAAGTGCACAGGAGAAAATAAGGGTATGTCTACAATGCCCACATTACAGCACTTCCTGGGCAGTGTAGACACACTTTATCGCTGGAGGAGAGCTCTCCCAGCGATTTAATTAAAAAAAAAAAAAAAAAACACACCAAACAAGCGGTGGTAGCTTTATTGCGAGGAGTGCAGCTCCTGGAGATAGGGCTGTCTATACTGGCACTTTTCAGCGCTAAAACTTTTGTTGCTCGGGGGGGGGGGTGTTTTTTTAGCGCTGAAAGTGGCAGTATAGACGCAACCTAATTTTGTGGAGAGTAGGTATCAGGTTAGAGCAGACTGTTACTTAAAGAAGACTGAGCCAGTGTTTCACTAATTTCTCATGATACAGAGAGCTGTGATTCCTCTGAGCCCCAGTTAAGTTCTCTATCTACAGTGTGTGCTTTACGAAGGAGCTCCTTCCTTGCCAATGACTAGACATCGCATCCAAAAGACCAGGAAAGTGTTCTGAAAGGAATTTTTTCTTTTGTAGCTCAGGCATATTTGTCAGCTACAGCAGCTCAGATTAAGAATGCTGTATCTGAGCTTTAAATATGTATGTGGTACTGCGTGTGTGTTAGTGGGAAGCAGACGGATCGATAGACATAGAGTTATTGTAATGAATTGAAAATCACTTTAATAAATTAAGAAATCAAAGCATTTGATGTTATACTTGCTGAATTTGCCAAGGGACCCAGCTATTAGATGTGTGAACTACAGCCTTCTTGCTCTGGTAGTGTGGTATTAACCTTTAAAGTGCTGTCATTTTTTCAGGCTGCTAGTCCAATGAATGCGCAAGAGGATATACATATTCAAATATCATTAGCTGTTGACATTTTACTCTGTATTAACACCAGGAATGCAGTGGTTATATCTATCTGATGAATTGTAGAGCTATGTGATAAATTTAATTTGTTATACACCTTGGACAGCCTTACTGACACTCGGCCCATAAAACTATCTCCAACAGGACTTAGTTTAACATTTCAAACTCCTTCAAACAGCTGCAATAATAATAATAATTAAGAATTAAAGAAAATCAGCAGCCAGAGATTGGGGGTTTGGGAGGTTTTTTGGTTTAGTTTATTTTATTTTTTTAACACTCAGATTGCATTGGTGTGAGGTGCTCTGTTCTGAGCATAGGCAGTATTCAGTCCTAGACCAATATTAGGGTCACATTCTGATATCTCATGACTCCTCCTGGCAAGAAGCAGTAATTTTATATCACTGGAGAGGAAGATTCCCAGATTGCCTCTGGGGGGAACAGCCCTTCCCACTGGCTCTGGAATGTCTCAAGATGTCAGACATTAATGTAAAAACGTTATTCTATGTAACTTTTAGGGTACTTACAATTTAAAAGTTGGATTTTTTTTCTCTCCTTCCAAGGCTTTTACAGTTGGAGTCCTGCTGCTCAGGTAGCCTGGCTTTTTCAGGAGGAGGGATATAAAAATAGTACAAATAAAACTTGTAAAACTCTCTGAAATGCTTCCAGAATAGTTCTTCTATAAAATGTGTGTCCATCTGTGTGTGTGTTCTGTCGTATAGTATAAAAAATTGGGTTAATATTTTAAATCAGTGTTCAACTCTTACTGAGAATGGAGCATAGGATGCAGCTGGTCATTTTTCAGGAAGCTCCCCATGTGGAAAAGAGGAGGTTGATAGTAGCTGAGGCAGGAAGTGTCTTGCCAGCAGGGATGCAGAGAAAGAAGCATTAGGATTTAGAGAGGGCCTGGATGTGAGGGAAGAAGGCAAGACAGAGGTTAAATGCATCTGACTATATGCATTTTTATGTGCAGATTAGAGATGAAAATACAGTCCTCCAGGCTTAATCACACACTCTGCTGCTCTTTTAGGGCCTTAGGGTATGTCTACACTATGAAATTAGGTCAAATTTATAGAAGTCGGTTTTGTAGAAAGCGTTTTTATACATTCGAGTGTGTGTGTCCCCACACAAATGATCTAAGTGCATGTAGTCGGCGGACTGTGTTCACAGTACCGAGGCAACAGTCGGCAACAGAGGACCTTTACACTGTGGGTAGCTATCCCACAGGTCCTGCAGTTTCCACCGCACATTTGAATTCTGGGTAGAAATCCCAGTGCCTGATGGGGCTAAAACATTGTTGCGGGTGGTTCTGGGTACATATCGTCAGGCCCCCGTTCCCTCCCTCCCTCCGTAAAAGCAAGGACAAACAATCGTTTTGCACCTTTTTTCTTGAGTTACCTGTGCAGACGCCATACCACGGCAAGTATGGAGCCCGCTCAGCTAACCGTCACCATATGTCTCCTGGGTGCTGGCGGACATGGTACTGCATTGCTACACAGCAGCAGTTTATTACCTTTTGGCAGCAGACAGTGCAGTATGACTGGTAGCCGTTTGTCGATGTAGTCCTGGGAGCTCTTTTAACCGGGCGCCTGGGCAAACATGGGAGTGACTCAGCCAGGTCATTTCCCTGGTTTCGACTCATGGCGATTGAGTCCTACCGGCAGTGCACTGTCTTTTAATTTGCAGCCAGCAGAAGACGATGGCCATTAGTCCATACTCCACCGTCTTCTGCCGAGCACCCAGGAGGTGACAATGGCTAGCAGGCGTACTGCACAGTCTGCTGCCAGCATGATGTATAAAGATAGATGAAGTGGCTCAAAACAAGAAATAGACCAGATTTGTTTTGTATTCATTTTCTCCTCCCTCCCTCTGTGAAATCGACAGCCTGCTAAACCCAGTTTTGAGTTCTATCCTTGAGGTTTTGAATTCTATCCTTGAGGCAGCCATTCAGTTTCTCGCAAAGCCCACCCCCTTTATTGATTTTAATTCCCTGTAAGCCAACCCTGTAAGCCATGTTGTCAGTTGCCCCTCCCTCCGTCAGGGCAACAGCAGACAATCGTTTCGCGCCTTTTTTCTGTGCAGACGCCATACCACGGCAAGCATGGAGCCCGCTCACATCACTTTGGCAATTAGGAGCACATTAAACACCACACGCATTATCCAGCAGTATATGCAGCACCAGAACCTGGCAAAGCGAAACTGGGTGAGTAGGCAACATCAGCGCGGTGATGAGTGATGAGGACATGGACACAGACTTCTCTCAAAGCACGGGCCCTGCCAATGTGGGCATCATGGTGCTAATGGGGCAGGTTCATGCGGTGGAACGCCGATTCTGGGCTCGGGAAACAAGCACAGACTGGTGGGACCGCATAGTGTTGCAGGTCTGGGACGATTCCAGGTGGCTGCGAAACTTTCGCATGCGTAAGGGCACTTTCATGGAACTTTGTGACTTGCTTTCCCCTGCCCTGAGGCGCAAGAATACCAAGATGAGAGCAGCCCTCACAGTTGAGAAGCGAGTGGCAATAGCCCTGTGGAAGCTTGCAACGCCAGACAGTTACCGGTCAGTCGGGAATCAATTTGGAGTGGGCAAATGTACTGTGGGGGCTGCTGTGATGCAAGTAGCCAACGCAATCAAAGATCTGCTGATATCAAGGGTAGTGATCCTGGGAAATGTGCAGGTCATAGTGGATGGCTTTGCTGCAATGGGATTCCCTAACTGTGGTGGGGTCATAGACGGAACCCATATCCCTATCTTGGCACCAGAGCACCAAGACAGCGAGTACATAAACCACAAGGGGTACTTTTCAGTGGTGCTGCAAGCACTGGTGGATCACCAGGGACGTTTCACCAACATCAATGTGGGATGGCCGGGAAAGGTACACGATGCTCGCATCTTCAGGAACTCTGGTCTGTTTCAAAAGCTGCAGGAAGGGACTGCAGGAAGGTCTTTCTTCCCAGACCAGAAAATAACCATTGGGGATGTTGAAATGCCTATAGTTATCCTTGGGGACCCAGCCTTCTCCTTAATGCCATGGCTCATGAAGCCATACATAGGCAGCCTGGAGAGTAGTCAGGAGCTGTTCAGCTACAGGCTGAGCAAGTGCAGAATGGTGGTAGAATGTGCATTTGGACGTTTAAAAGTGCGCTGGCGCAGTTTACTGACTCAGTTAGACCTCAGCAAAACCAATATTCCCACTGTTATTACTGCTTGATGTGCGCTCCACTATATCTCTGAGAGTAAAGGGGAGACGTTTATGGCGGGGTGGGAGGTTGAGGCAAATCGCCTGGCTGCTGGTTATGCACAGTCAGACACCAGGGCAGTTAGAAGAGCACAGGAGGGTGCGGTGCGCATCAGAGAAGCTTTGAAAACCAGTTTCATGACTGGCCAGGCTACGGTGTGAAAGTTCTGTTTGTTTCTCCTTGATGAAATCCCCCCGCCCCTTGGTTCACACTACTTCCCTGTAAGCTAACCACCCTCCCCTTTTCCCTTCGATCACTGCTTGCAGAGGCAATAAAGTCATTGTTGCTTCACATTCATGCATTCTTTATTAATTCATCACACGAATAGGGGGATAATTACCAAGGTAGCCCAGGAGGGGTGGTGGAGGAGGGAAGGACAAGGCCACACAGCACTTTAAAAGTTTAAAACTTATTGAATGCCAGCCTTCTGTTGCTTGGGCAATCCTCTGGGGTGGAGTGGCTGGGTGGCCGGAGGCCCCCCCCACCGCGTTCTTGGGGGTCTGGGTGAGGAGGCTATGGACCTTGGGGAGGAAGGCGGTTGGTTACACAGGGGCTGTAGCGGCCATCTGTGCTCCTGCTGCCTTTCCTGTAGCTCAACCATACGCTGGAGCATATTAGTTTGATCCTCCAGCAGCCTCAGCATTGAATCCTGCCTCCTCTCATCACGCTGCTGCCACCTTTCAGCTTCAGACCTCTCTTCAGCCCGCCACTTACTCTCTTCAGCCCGCCCCCTCTCCTCCCGGTCATTTTGTGCTTTCCTGCACTCTGACATTGTCTGCCTCCATGCATTCGTCTGTGCTCTGTCAGTGTGGGAGGACAGCATGAGCTCAGAGAACATTTCATCGCGAGTGCGTTTTTTTCGCCTTCTAATCTTCGCTAGCCTCTGGGAAGGAGAAGATCCTGTGATCCTTGAAACACATGCAGCTGGTGGAGAAAAAAAAAAAAAGGGACAGTGGTATTTGAAAAGACACATTTTATAGAACAATGGGTACACTCTTTCACGGTAAACCTTGCTGTTAACATTACATACATAGCACATGTGCTTTCGTTACAAGGTTGCATTTTTGCCTCCCCCCACCATGTGGCTAACAGCGGGGAACAGTTCTGTTCAGCCATAGGCAAACAGCCCAGCAGGAATGGGCACCTCTGAATGTTCCCTTAAGAAAGCACCCTATTTCAACCAGGTTACCATGAATGATATCGCTCTCCTGAGGATAACACAGAGAGATAAAGAACGGATGCTTTATGAACACCAGCAAACATACACTGCAATGCTTTGTTCTGCAATGATTCCCGAGTACGTGCTACTGGTCTGGAGTGGTAAAGTGTCCTACCATGGTGGATGGAATAAGGCTGCCCTCCCCAGAAACGTTTTGCAAAGGCTTTGGGAGTATATCCAGGAGAGCCACGAATGCCAGGGCAAATTAATCATTAAACATGCTGGCTTTTAAATCTTGTATAGTATTTTAAAAGGTACACTCACCAGAGGTCCCTTCTCTGCCTGGTGGGTCCGGGGGATACTGGCTCCAGGTCCAGGGTGAGAAACAGTTCCTGGCTGTCGGGAAAACTGGTTTCTCCGCTTGTTTGCTGTGAGCTATCTACAGCCTCCTCCTCATCGTCTTCCTCGTCCCCAAAACCTGCTTCCGTGTTGCCTCCATCTCCATTGAAGGAGTCAAACAACACGACTGGGGTAGTGGTGGCTGAACCCCCTAAAATGGCATGCAGCTCATCATAGAAGCGGCATGTTTGAGGCTCTGACCCGGAGCGGCCGTTCGCCTCTCTGGTTTTCTGGTAGGCTTGCCTCAGCTCCTTAAGTTTCACGCGGCACTGCTTCGGGTCCCTGTTATGGCTTCTGTCCTTCATGCCCTGGGAGATTTTGACAAATGTTTTGGCATTTCGAAATCTGGACCGTAATTCTGATAGCACGGATTCCTCTCCCCATACAGCGATCAGATCCCGTACCTCCCGTTCGGTCCATGGTGGAGCTCTTTTGCGATTTTGGGACTCCATCATGGTCACCTCCTCTGATGAGCTCTGCATGGTCACCTGCAGCTTGCCACACTGGCCAAACAGGAAATTGAAATTCAAAAGTTCGCGGGCCTTTTCCTGTCTACCTGGCCAGTGCATCTGAGTTGAGAGTGCTGTCCAGAGTGGTCACAATGGAGCACTCTGGGATAGCTCCCGGAGGCCAATACCGTCTAATTGCGTCCACAGTACCCCAAATTTGACCCAGCAAAACCGATTTCAGCGCTAATCCCCTTGTCAGGGCTGGAGTAAGGAAATTGATTTTAAGAGCCCTTTAAGTTGGAAAAAAAGGGCTTCGTCATGTGGACGGGTGCAGGGTTACATCAATTTAATGTTGCTAAATTTGACCTCAACGCCTAGTGTAGACCAGGGCTTAGTGTTAGACTGCATCTGCAGTTTGATTTGTGCTCTGAATGATGTTTTCTGGTATGGAATTATATACTTTGATGTTTTCTCACTTGCATGGTATTGCCTCCAGAACCTCAGGGAATTCAGAGTGAAACTCCTTCTAGTGCTAACTTATGCATGCAGAATTCTATAGTCACTGCAAGATCCCATTGAAGGAGATCATCTCTGTGATGATTGCACTAGGATGACCAGGTATCCGGTTTTGGACAGGAACACCTGGTCGAAAAGGAATCCTGACGGCTGTGGTCAGCACTGCTGACCGGGCTGTTGAATGTCCGGTTCGCGACACTACAGAGGGCCTGGCAGGCTCCCTGCTAGCTCTGCGCCACAGCCTGCATGGCTCCCGGGTCTCGAAGCAGCCAGCATGTCTGGCTCCTAGCCTTCAGAGCTTCTGGGGGGGTTCGTGTGCTGCCCTATCCATTGCCTGCAGGTGCAGCTCCCATTGGCTGGGTCATGGCAGGGGAGGAACTAGCGCCACTCACGAGTGATCAGCAGGTAGTTGTTGAGAAGTCACGTGGCACACACTTCTTCCACTGCTACCTGGCCCCTAGAGGTGCAGGGGGTGCTGCAGACCCCCCCACGTTTTATGCAGGGCTCCACTGCTGCTCCCCACACCCGGGCTTTCCGGCTGCCAGCCCTGTGTCCCGGCTGCCAGCCCCATGGCCGGGATCCCGGCAGCTGGGATAGACCCCAGCTGCAGGGCCGGCAGCCTGGAGGGACCCCAGTCGCATGGGTTGGCAGTCGGGACCCTGGGTGGAGTTTAACTGTTAATAGAAATGGATCAGTATCAAGCTTATTGGTTAGCCGGTTAACCGATTAAACTCTTAAATCCCTAGTATGAGCTGTAGCTGCTCCTGCAGCAAAGCCTCCTTGGAGACCAGTTTAATCACCAGAGCTACTTCGTTGGCATCATCAGTGCCTGCTGCTGATTCCCATCTGTTCCCATGCTGGATTCTGGGGTCAGCGGATCGCTTTTCTGGCTGACCAGATCATCGTGCAGCACTGCTGACTCAGTGGAAGAGGAAATATACAGTATCGAGTTTAAGTCCTCATAAACAAGTTCACAGAGGTGCAGTTCTGATTCCTGTCTTTTCAGTAGTTGGTTTGGAGTGACTTAATCTTTTCCCTGCACTGGCCACAAGTCTGGTAAATTTCTAATGTTGCCAGATTCTCTGCTGTTTGCTGGGAGGCATAGTCGTTCCCGGTACTCTTACTAAAATGGAATGTTTTGCTCGCCTCAAACCAGAGGTTCATGAAAATCTGGCTGTGCTCCTGTGACCAGGAAGCCTCACGCTTGGCAAAAGATTTTTGGTTGGTGGTCATTGCAGACTGAGGAGAAGGTTCACTGTGTTTGCAGCTCAGTTGTCAGAATAAAATTGAAGGGTTAAACGCTGAGATGTACTTGAACAAAGAGGGTTGCCTCAGTTTCCTAAGGGTTGATTGGCGACACACGGGATAGTGAATACAAAGGACGCTAGCCAATGGAATTGTGGGATGACATTGGCAGACCCCGCAGGGCTAAGTCCACTGCTGGATCCATGCTGCAAAAAAATAGGGCTTGAACTCTAGGTCTTACTGGACTCTGCTTCAGGCCCTCCACAGCTGTGGGGTTCTTAGGCCCTGGGTCTGAGTCTAAGAGATTTGTATGTAGACGGAAGTGGGGTAAGGGCTTGATCCTGAGTCTGAGCATGGGCTTACTTTGCAGTGTAGACGTACTCCTAGTGAGCTGGAAACATTCACCTTTGGTTGACCAAGATTATTTTCTGTTTCGTGGTTACACATTGTTAAACGAACTTGGCCACTGATACAGTTAAGTTTCACGGACCTGACAAGCACTTGAACTTGCTTGACTTTTACCAGATTCTCCTGGTGAATATGGCAGCTGTATGCCTGCGCATATTGGAGGCAGGGTGATCATGGATATGAAATGACTCCATACCAAGTGTAGGGAAGAGAAATTGAGAGCTAAATTAAACTGCATTTTTCTTTATAAAGAGTTCAGATAACTTTCAGACATTGGAAAGGCAAGTAATTGTTGCTGTTTCCTTCAGATACTAGTGTCATTCACATTACATTTATTTCAGATATTTCCTGTGGCTGTGGAAATAAGTATTGAAATTCTTCATCTGCTGTTGAAAAAAGATTTGTTTAAATATAGCAGAAATGCTAATCACTGAGTTAAGAATAGAGATTAACAGTGAGCCAGCTCACTTTCCCTGTGCATTGGTAGTGTGCATCCACATCTCCTGCTTTGCTTCATATTAATTATCTTTATGTAGGGAGAATTTCAATAGCCTTCTGTTGTTGACATCAAAAGAGTGCATTTTGCATTCTGCCTGTGAAACGAGCTCTGTTCTGGTATCATTATGGCATATGACATGATCTGGTGTCTGGGCATCTCCTTTCTTCTCTTTCAGATTTCTCTGGTGTTGGACACTACAGAGTGATACACACTAGTTTTTCAGAGAATGAGAAACAACACCTTTCCAAGTGCCTATGGGTCTGTTCTTGGGATGTTGAGGCATTACAGCTTGTTTCAGAGACACTGGATTGTGACCTTGGGGCCAGTGCAGCAGCATTCAACAGCAGAGGCTGAGAGCTTGTGTGATGGAATTGAGCTGCCCTGTACGCAGGGTTGCTCTCCTTTCCACATGGTCTGTACCTTCCATTAGAGTCAGCCAGAGTCCTGCACTCCTCAAGGACAGGAGGACTGGAAGTAGCTAAAGTTGACTGGTGAAGCTTTAAGGGACCAATCGGTAGGTGCCAAAACTTCACCAGTCTCTGTGTAGCACCCAAACATCTAATGACTTTCAGTATTCATCTTCAAACCAAGTGCTGTCAGGTTGGAGGCTCCATGGAGTGCTGTCTCATCCCCATTCAGCACAATGGGGAGACAGAGAGGGAGTAAAGTGACACGGGCATACGAGGAGCACAAGAGCATCAGGGGACATCTGAGAGCTTTTCCCTTGATAGTGTCTCACTTAATGAGCTGAAACACTATCTAGTGCTATGACATGATGTTTGATTTCAGAGTGCTTGCCTTTGCTCCTAGTGCTGCAAAGCTGTGGTGTGCCAGGCCAGGACTTCATTGCATTAGGCACTATGTATGTGCACATATTGAAAAGCTAGTTACACATCTGTGTAATGAATGCAGTCTTACAATTGGGTGGATCTTTCATTTTCCTTAGTCCTCTGGATCCTTTACAGTCTCAGTGCAGAAATGGATACTTGTCCTTACCTGTGACATTGACTTAATTCCTCTCAAAGTGAGGAAAGAGCAAGGTGAGGAAGCTGTTGGGCAGAATAAGCTTTGATAATACAGCCCAGATTTATATATTTTGTGTGTAACTGACTTTTCACTTTGCAGTTAGGAACACCGCACTCTGAACAAACTGGATGATGGACCCCAGCTCCTTTCCACTGTATAGAGGGTTGCTTTGCTAGATTCTCCCTGCAACAGTAGGAGCTGCTGTTCTAAATCATTTCAGTAAGCCTGGTTATGAACCTCAGGCAAACCTTGTTTTTTTCATATGCATTCAGGAGTTTTCCCTCCTGTAGAGAAATGGCTCAGAGCAGTGCCAATAGGTCTGGCTAAAGCTGTGCAAGCTTCAGGGCAACTCGGTCTACTGGAGAAAAGAACCTGGATGCTGAAGCCCTCCAAAGTCATGCGTCTAGCTGTGGCTCAGCAGTTGGGAAAACGTTGTAGAGCAAATACTCCAGCCATGACATGGCAGCTGGAATCATATGAGTGTTCCAGTAATAAATCTCTGTGTTAAATTACTTGAACTAGTAAATGAGAACTAAGATGCTGCTTGTCTCCTTAGTTTTCTTCCCCTGAGTTTCACCTTTGACCTCCAGTGATGGAACCTCAGGTCAACTGGAGAAATTGATTGCCCAAGAATTCAGGCAGGCGAAAGTCTCCATTAAATTAGAGACAAGTTACATTTGTTCCAGTATAGCGAACAGAACTGTGTCATGCACCCTTTCCCCTTGGAGCTCCTCTCCCAGAGAGTTTTATAGTAGATTACAAACCTCAACCAATGCTTCTGCTGGCAGTTTGTTTGGCTCTGTTTTCTGTGCATCACTAATGGATTTATCTTCTGAATACTTCTGTAAGGTAGGGAAGTGCTGTTGTCACCAATTAACCTAGAGGGAAGTGGGGGCACAGATTGGGCAATCTGCTCAAGGTCACACAGGCAGTTTGCGACAGAAGCCAGATCTGCTGAGTCCTGTCCTAGATCTTGACCATAAGACCATCCTTAGGGACAAAGAAGAGCTACAATGGTACTCCCTAACTGGGTGAAATGGGTTTCACCCTGAATTCTATGAGTGAAAGTCCTTGCCTGTTCTGGCAAATAGATGTGAAGTGAAAATCACTGACCTCACTTGGACCTACTTAGCAGCCTATGTATTCGTTTATTCCTGTCTAGAGGAAATAGGTTTACATGAGCATGTGCTAAAAAAACTTGTACCCTACTCAGCCTTGTCAGTTCATAATCTATTCTTTATTTTATTTATTTTTATTTATTTGTATTATTGAAGTGCTTAAGAGCCAGAGTCATGGACCAGGATCCATTATGCTAGGTTCTGTACAAACACCGAACACATTTACATTCACTTTCTCTTTAAAGCTGGCGGGGACAGAGCAGTTTAATACCAGCCTGTCCTTCCTGTTCCATCTTTTTCTATTTTCCATGTACAGTCCAAACTCCTTCAGTTTGCAATTTTATATGGCACTTTTATTGAATTTATCACTGAAATTACTGTCAATCATTGTGATCAGATTCCACTGGTTACTGAACACTGAGGCTGTTTATTCCATGAGCGTTTCAACTTCTTTATCTTTTCCTCTCACCATCTCCATTACACCATTAGATACTGTAGGATTAAACTCCTTGGCTTGTTTCTCATGTTAATATGTCTGTAGGCAGAGCTACAATCCAGCTGCCTTTTTGGCATCCTGCCCCAAACACTGATACATATACCTCAGTCCCCAAAATCTGCCTTTTCATTTGTTCTTAATAGAATCAAAGAAGAAAGATTTAATTATTAGAAATTAGCTGTAGTTCATTCTATTCCTTTAAATTTTAGGGGTTAAAAAAATTAAAAAATTGCCAGTAGGAAGATTGTGAAATGAAAGATGCTGAAGACAATAATGAATAAAATAATTTCTATTTTCTTCAATAGTATATTCAGAATTGTTCAGGTCTGGATGCCCAAGTCGCCCTTCAATAGTAAGATAAGGTAAGAAATTGTTTAGACAGCACAATTATCAGCCAAATCTCCTAATGGAGATTCTGAGATAATTCCATATCAGTGAGATGTGTATGTGTTTGGGGAGTGGAGAAAACCTTCCTTCTAGAGATGAACAGTTGTGAACAATGCTCTTCTTCTAATGCAAATGTGAATATTCTCATCTGTTGTTTGGGTTTGAATTGTAGGGCTTGTCTACATAGATATTTAGTGTATGTCTACACTTTGAGATGAAAGGTGTAATTTACACCTTGAGGGACAAACCCACTCTAGATCTGATCAAGCTGGCCCACTAAAAATAGAGTGTAGCTGTGATGGCATGGAAGGCTTGCTGCATCAAGTATGTTCCCGTCCAGGATGCTAGGTATGTATTTGGGTGGCTAGCCCCTTCTGCCATTCGCATCATCGCAGCCATGTTTCTATTTTTAGCGTGTTTACTTGATAAGAGCTAGGACAGGTATGTCTTCTTAATCTGGAAATTACACCTTCAGCTCCAAGTGTAGACCCACCTTTACTTTGTAGCAAGCCAGGATGTCACTCTACAGTGCACTAGCTTGGTATGTTCTGTCTGGCTGTGTGGATCCTGCTACTGTGCACTAAAAGTTCTGTAGTGCACTTTGATGAAACTTTGCGTGTGGTAGCATGGTCCACATGGCCAATTAGTGTGCAGCAAGCTATCGCACTGTAGATTTACACCCAAGTTTGCTGCACACTAAGTCTCAGTGTAGACAAGCTCTTAGATGCTTATTTACTTTTCATCAGATTCAAGTGCCTGATCTTCTTTATAAGAGCTTTCAGAAGGAAAAAATGGTAACCCTGTGGAAATGACAGTGCTCTGTGACACACTTTGTGTGTAATGGCACAGGAGACCAGGAACCCTCAGAGGAGTTCGGCACAGAAGTTTTTCCAAAGTGGGGAGACTCTATTTAAAACCTTCTTATGAAAACAGCACATTTACATTGTTCTCCATTTGAAATATTTTCATTATGAGAATTATATCTTCCTGGAGCACCTAAGAAAAGGCACTCATACCATGTTCATGAGCATGGTACAAATGCTTTGATAGAGACTAACTAATGAAACCAAGATATTTCTTATTTAGCCCAGTGTAACAGTGCCTTTTATTTGTATTGAACATAATGCATGAAGCAATGACAGTAGAACTAGCCCTCTGAACTTACTGTGAAGGGACAGGCCTTCTGTATTGTGTAGTGTATATGGTACTAAGGGGGACATCTTGGATTTTCTTCAAAGCAATGGGAAGGACAGTCCATCCCTGGGACTAGCAAATCTGTAATTACTTTTTGTTCTCAACTTCTTCCATTGCATCTTGCTGTTCGTAAAGGGTTCCAACATTACAGATAAGGCTGTAGACTGTATTAATAAAGAGCAGGTAATTGATATGTTTCATCACTACTTCATATTTCCTGCTTTGGCAATTCTCTCTAATTTAAGAACATCCATAATTTTAACTGTAACCTGCCACTTTACATAGCTCATTATGGGAACCTGGAGGCATTTGAGGGTCTCAAACACTTTAGAAAACTCCTTTGAAAAAGAATACTTAAAAGTAAACAGTATATAGATCATACATAACCCTGGCTTCTGCTTTCTTACCAGTATCTGACCATGGACTGATGAAATTAATTCTAGAATACATAAGGAACTAGCAGAAGCGAACTTGGAACTGCTAGCAGTTACCTTTGAGGACTTCTGAAGAATGGGTGAGGTCCCAGAGGACTGGAGAAAAGCAAAAATAGTATCTATCTTTAAAAATGGGAACAAAGACAACTCAAAGAATTTATACACTAGTCAGCCTAATTTTGATACCTGTAAAAATATTGGAACACATTATTAAACAATCATTTTGTAAGCAGCTAGAGGATCATAGGGTTACAAAGAATAACCAACATAGATTTGTCAAGAACAAATCATGCTAAATCAATCTAATTTCCTGGTTTGACAGGGTACTACTGGCTTAGTGGATGTGGGGAGTATGAATATATAATCTTGATTTTAGCAGGGTTTTTGACACAGTCCCACATGACATTCTTATAAGCAAACTAGGGAAATGTGATCTAGATGAAATTACTATAAGATGGGTACACATCTGATTGAAAGACTTTACTCAGAGTAGTTAACAATGGTTTGCTGTCAAACTCAGAGGGCATATTTAGAGGGGGTCAGTCCTAAATTCAGTATTATTCAATATTTTAATTAATGACTTTGATAATGGGGTGGAAAGTGTTGTTACAAAATTTGCAGAGGACACCAAGCTGGGAGGGATTGCAAGGATTTTGGAGGACAGGATTAGAATTCAGAACAATTTTGGCATATTGGAGATTTCAGCAACATGAAATTCAGTAAAGAGAAGTGCCAAGTACTTCACTTAAAAAGGAAAAGTCCAATGCACAACTACAAAATGGGGAATAACTGGCTAGGTGGTAGTACTGCTGAGAAGGCTCTGAGGATTATAGTGGATCACAGATTGAATGAGTCAACAATTTTCTGCTGATGTGAAAGGTTAATATTCTTGGGTGTATTAACAGGCGTGTCATATGTGAGACATATGGGAGGTAATTGTGCTGCTCTATTTGGCACTGGTGAGGCCTCCACTGGCATACTGGGTCCAGTTCTGGGTGCCACACTTTGCAAAAGATGTGGACAAATTGGAGAGAGTCCAGAGGAGAGCAATAAAAATGACCAAAGGTTTAGAAAACCTGTGAGGAAACATTAAAAATATTGGGGATGTTTGGTCTTGAGAAAAGAAGATGGAGGGGGGACCTGTTAAATCTTCAGCTATGTTCAGGGCTGTTGTAAAGTGGACTCAATTATTCTCCATATCCGCTGAGGATGGGACAAGAAGTCATGGGCTTAATCAGTATCAAGGGAGATTTAGGTTAAAGATCAGGAAAAATCTTTCTAACTCTAAGGACAGTTAAGCTCTGGAACAGGCTTCCAAGGGAGGTTGTGGAATCTCTGTCACTGGAGGCTTTTATGAACAGGTTGGACAAAAACCTGTCAGGGCTGGTCTAGCTTAATTTGTCCTGCCTCAGTACAGGGGTCTGGATTTGATAGCACCTTGAGGTCCCTTCCAGCCCTACATTTCTGTGATCTCTGCATAAAGCCCTGGAAAATTCTCCCAATCTGCCTCTACATCATCTTGGTAATCTTATCTGCTCACTGCCTACCTGAAGTGATGCACTAGACATCAGCCCCTCTCATGCAATCAAGAAAGAAGCAAAAGTGAGACTTTCCTGCAGAGCCAGGTTCTGGAATCTGTTTTGTGCCACTGGCCCTCCTGAGAAGGCCCAAATGCACCATGGCATGTGTGATTATTGTGAGTTTGTCCTCAAGCTGAGTCCTGTAGCTGCCTGCTATGGCAGGCACAGTGCCTGCTGGCTGGTTCTTATGCAGAATATATTTTGGCAACCCCACCTTAAGACAACCTGTTGTTTTGGTAACTTCAGTTCCTGAAGTCTGTGTAACCTTTTTCCAGGTCCTGTTCTGCCATGTAACTGTTCACAGAGCTTTTCATTGTCTAAAGAAGCCTGTAACTCCAGCATGCCATTGCTGTGACAGAGGAGAGGAAAAAATGACTCGTGTATTTTGCTGAATATGGGAGCCCACCTGTTGTTGGCACCTGTCCTCTAGTTTAAATATAAAGCACATTTGGAGAATGTGCCAGCTGAACTTATGGGCATAACAACTGCAGGCTGACAGTAGCACCCAGGAGGAATTTGGGCGGGGACTCTCTCATCACAAACTTAACCCAGTTATGCCCTAAAGCATCAGAACCCTTGGAAATTTTGTGCTGAATGTTTGTAGTGAAATTTGAAACTACCTGATTTGGTGTGGGCACTATGGGGTTAGAGGGTCCCCAGCCAGGGAAGGGACACTGGTCTGAATATCAGTCTGGTAGGTAAGCAGGCACCACTCAGACACTTAGCTTAGTTTAATGTGTTTGCTTTTATTATTGACTAAGATAGCGTTCAGTGCAGTGGAGAATTGTCTGTTCTTCTTGTTCTTCTTTCCCGGCACCTCTTCTTGCTTTCCCATTTCTTTTCTATCCGTTTCCCTTTCTTTCTCCCCATCTCTGATTTTTCTTCTGATTTGAATCAGCAAAATAAATGCCAAAAAAAAAAGATTTATTAGAAAATGCTATAACTCTTCTGATTGAAAAAAGGGAATTTCAAAGTGCTGTGTCTGTATGATGATGTCATCAAAGGATAGGTTTTCAGCCAAGTCCACTCCTGAGCAAATATCTTGTCGGAGGGACTCTGACCTTGTTATTAATATGATAGTAACACTCTCTAACTATGTGTCTCTGAATATTAATACAGTATGAACACATATAGACTTCAAAGGCATTTTGAAGTAGTCAACTGTAATTACAGGTTTCAGAGTAGCAGCCGTGTTAGGATTACCAAAAGAAACTACAGCATTTGCTCAAGAAACTCCCTGAAAAAGCCCAAGAACAAATCCGTACAGACGCACTCCTGGAACCCCGACCTGGGGTATTCTATCTGCTACCCAAGATCCATAAACCTGGAAATCCTGGACGCCCCATCATCTCAGGCATGGGCACCCTGACAGCAGGATTGTCTGGCTATGTAGACTCCCTCCTCAGGCCCTACGTTACCAGCACTCCCAGCTATCTTTGAGACACCACTGACTTCCTGAGGAAACTACAGTCCATCGGTGATGTTCCTAAAAACACCATCCTAGCCACTATGGATGTAGAAGCCTCTGCACCAACATTCCACACAAAGATGGGCTACAAGCCGTCAGGAACAGTATCCCCAATAATGTCACAGCTAACCTGGTGGCTGAACTTGGTGACTTTGTCCTCACCCATAACTATTTCACATTTGGGGACAATGTATACCTTCAAGTCAGCGGCACTGCGATGGGTACCCGCATGGCCCCACAGTATGCCAACATTTTCATGGCTGACTTAGAACAACGCTTCCTCAGCTCTCGTCCCCTAATGCCCCTACTCTACTTGCGCTACACTGATGACATCTTCATCATCTGGACCCATGGAAAAGAAGCCTTTGAGGAATTCCACCATGAATTCAACAATTTCCATCCCACCATCAACCTCAGCCTGGACCAGTCCACACGAGAGATCCACTTCCTGGACACTACGGTGCTAATAAGCGATGGTCACATAACCACCACCCTATACTGGAAACCTACAGACCGCTATTCATACCTACATGCTGCCAGCTTTCACCAGATCACACCACACGATCCATTGTCTAAGCCACGCTCTACGATACAACCGTATTTGCTCCAACCCCTCAGACAGAGACAAACACCTACAAGATCTCTATCATGCATTCCTACAACTACAATACCCACCTGCTGAAGTGAAGAAACAGATTGACAGAGCCAGAAGAGTACCCAGAAGTCACCTACTACAGGACAGGCCCAACAAAGAAAATTACAGAACGCCACTAGCCATCACCTTCAGCCCCCAACTAAAACCTCTCCAGCGCATCATCAAAGATCTACAACCTATCGTGAAGGACGACCCATCACTCTCA
This sequence comes from Dermochelys coriacea, assembly GCF_009764565.3. NCBI lineage: Eukaryota > Metazoa > Chordata > Testudines > Dermochelyidae > Dermochelys > Dermochelys coriacea. The sequence continues at coordinate 32,482,372 of NC_050082.1, read as the reverse complement.
CAGATCTTGGGAGACAGGCCAGTCCTTGCTTACAGACAGCCCCCCAATCTGAAGCAAATACTCACCAGCAACCACACAACAGAACCACTTACCCAGGAACCATTCCTTGCAACAAAGCCCGTTGCCAACTCTGACCACATATCTATTGAGGGGACACCATCATAGGGCCTAATCACATCAGCCACACTATCAGAGGCTCGTTCACCTGCGCATCTACCGATGTGATCTATGCCATCATGTGCCAGCAATGCCCCTCTGCCATGTACATTGGTCAAACTGGACAGTCTCTACATAAAAGAATAAATGGACACAAATCAGATGTCAAGAATTATAACATTCAAAAACCAGTCGGAGATCATTTCAATCTCTCTGGTCACTCGATTACAGACCTAAGAGTGGCTATTCTTCAACAAAAAAAACTTCAAAAACAGACTCCAACGAAAGACTGCTGAATTGGAATTAATTTGTAAACTGGATACAATTAACTTTAGGCTTGAACAGAGACTGGGAGTGGATGGATCATTACACAAAGTAAAACTATTTCCCCATGTTATTTCTCCCGCTCCCCTCTCTACCCCCACTGTTCCTCAGATGTTCTTTGCAACTGCTGGAAATGGCCCACCTTGATTATCACTACAAAAGGTTTTCTTCCTTCTCCCCCCGCCCCCCCCAGTTGGAATTGGTCATCTTAAGTGATCAGTCTCCTTACAGTGTGTGTAACAGCCATTGTTTCATGTTCTCTGTGTATATAAATCTCCCCACTGTATTTTTCACTGAATGCATCCAATGAAGTGAACTGTAGCTCATGGAAGCTTATGCTCAAATAAATTTGTTAGTCTCTAAGGTGCCACAAGTACTCTCTTTCAACTGTAATTAGTAATCCTCTGGGAATTGAGCTGCCCAGCTGAGGGCCTCTGCCCTACAGATGCAGGAGGTAGGGAGAATTCCTTACTTGCAGTGTAATATGTGGTGATTACATTACAGCGCTGTGTTTGGGGGGATGCATGTTGGTGTGGGGGCTGTTCATTTGAATAATAGAAGTAAGAGAGACCTATTTGCCTGCAGTCCTTCCCCACAGCTGCCTCTTCAGGATTGTTACTTACAGCACCTGCTTTTCTTTTCCCACTGTAAAAAATGTTGTTAAAGCAGAATTATTCTGCCTTTAAATGATAGAATACTGCTTCATGCATCTATATTCTTCCTACAGAGAGACCTCACAAATGCGAGCAGACAAAATGTGGAGCCACCTAAGGAAATAGCAAAGAAATGCAGTTTCTCCAGCTGCAGGGAACTGACCATAGGGGCTACAGGTTGTTACCTGGTTGGCTTTCCTTTTCTGACTGGTGTCTGGACTAAGGGCTGCCAGGCAGGAAGTTTTGGGTTTAGTGAGGTTTTGTTACTGTGCTTTTATGTGCATTGTGAGCATTGTGAGATGTCTTTATAGAACTTAATGTTTGAGCTTTTGTTGGTGTTTGTGCATTTCAGATTTGGAAAAGGACGAAGTGCAAAACTTCTTTAATATCTCTATTCCACGACCATGGAGTGCCTCAGCCAACCCTTGTTAAAGAAACTTTCAGACACACCATGATCTGGGGCATCTCTGTCTCATGAGACCAGAGTTTGTCATATAGGCTTCAGTCCAGATGCTTGAAAGGGTGCCTTTAACTCATTTGTCAGTGCTTTCTTCACTGGTGCCTTTGAAATGAAAGGCTTGCGTTATACTGTAATCCGTCAGTGGAAGTTTGGCTGTGCAGCGGAGATGTCAGAGGCACTAAGACCCAGGAGGCTCCTGCCTTGTTGGCTGGAGCAGGGCAGGCTGTGCATGTACAGAGGGAAGGAAGTCATTAGTGCAGGCTGAGCCGTGGAGTTTGGGGCTCTTGCTGGATTTCCCCACCAGTATTTAACTTTGTCCTTGTGGCAGTTTTTTGTGGGCAGAATTGGGCACCCAGCCAAGGCTGCTCCTTACACTGCAGGGTCTGTGAGGTATGTTCTGCTGATACACCTTTGGAATTTACTTCATGAAAATTTGACTGAAGCAGAAATGCATCCCGGAGTTGGGAATTCTTCCAGGCTGCGTGTGAGGGAATCATTGGTTTGATCTTTGTTAGCAGAGTAGCTTGGTTGGCAGTGGGAGTGTGTGTGTGTGCGTGCTAATTTCCTGCAGGAGAGAGAATTGCAGCTCCTACTTCACCAAGGCTCTTCCCTGAAGGAGAATCCCTATCCCAGGGACCCACAAGGCTGCAGGTCTCCCTGGAGAATGACCTGTCCAGGTAGTGGAGCTGCTGTTTCTGGGACTTCCTGATGGGTAGGGTTTTTATGGCATTTCCACCAGTTTTTCTTGAGTTAAATACCAAGAGACTCGAGACTTTTCCCCTTTTTCTGGCTCTGTAATTTCCTTCTCCAGTGACTATGGCAAAGATTTAAAGGGGCAGGACGGAGGCAGCATGACTTGCAGCTGCAGCTTCCCTGCATCCGCCACCAGCATCCAGACAATATCTTGATGCTCAACGTTTCTGCTTTACAAATATGATGAAATGGCAGCCCCGGAAGAAGGTGAGTGATGGTGAGGAGGTGGGATCAGCTGCCCAGTGTTCCCCCCACAGATAAATCCTGGGACCTTACAGCGCCCCACTGCTCTACATATGACCATGGTGAGGGTTGAGCAAACCCTTCCCCATCTCCCACAGGTAAATCCTGGGAGTGGGAGTGATCCTTCCCTCCTCGTCATTATAGGTGACCTGGGAATTGAGCAATTCCATGCCTCAGCTAGGGCAGCATACACGTTCTATTGCTGTTTTCACTATCACATTATTTTACAGCACCCAAAATATGCAGGGTGCTGTGTGGGGCTACGTTGTCCGCCTAGATTGTGACTGGCGGCATTAGTGAGCATTGATTTTTCTTCGCTTCCTTTGTCATTTCTCAACTCTGTTCCCTGCACTGGCCCACGGGTAGGAGGCACAAAGAGGAGAAAGGTGGACTAGTAGCTTTGTAGTGTAGGTTCTGGCCTGGATTCAGCCCCCTTGTGCTATAACCTGACAGAATGTGCCAAAAAGGGCTTTGGAGGTGATTGTGTACTGGAGAGCAGAAATCTGATGTAGATTTGCAGTGGGCACTGAACCCTGGGGAGGGAAGCACCAGCTCCTTACCTCTCGGGGTTGGGAGGGGAACAATGCCTTTTATTCATTCCTGGCTCCAATCCTTTGGAGATGTGTAATCAGGGTTTGGAGGAAGGTAAAAGCCTGCAGAACCTATTGTACCTCTTCCCACTGTTTCATTATGTTGAAAAAAGCGCTGAAATTGTACTTGGAATGGCCTAGCCCTGAAGGGGTTAATGAGGCTTGCAGGCCCACAACAGCTTCTCTGGGGTCCCACTGGGGGGCGAGCAGAACATTCACACAAACACAGGGATGGGATGGTCGGGAGGGTACAAGGGGTGGAGCTGCCTCAGCCTGTGTGCATGTGCCTGTGTTGGTGCATAGGTCAGCTTTGTTATTTGCTCTGCTTCTCGCTTAGAATGCATGCACAAATTGCATTCCTTCTCCTCCTGTAAGGCCATGAGTGTGTGCTGACCAGTGTGCCTGTATGAGTGCTGCTCTGTGTGCATTTGCCACCATGATTCCACCTCTGTATGCAACAGTGATTGTGCCTTTGTGTGTGTCTGACTGTGTTTGGCATACGGATCATAAATAGTAAATCTCTCTTTTCCGGCTATTTCCTAATATGGCTCCTGTGTTGGAAGCAGAGTCTACAAAGCTCGCTCAGTAGTTACGTAAAAATAAATTGCCATTGGCCACAGAAATAGTGTGTGAGATGAGGGAATGACCTCTCCAGCAGTGTGCTTTGAATGCAGTTAGCAAGTTGTCTGTGTTGTGGAGGCTCATTTTTGCTAACTTGTCTGGATTGTGATAACTATGCAGTGACCCTAGTGGTTTGCCGCATAGCAGGACATTTTTTAAAAACACATTTGGCAGTTTGTTTTATTGACATTCTTTAAAGGAAAATCTAGCAAACTGAATGTGCTGTGCCCCCCTCCAGCAATGACCCTCTGCTTCTGGCAGCTGTGGGCTATTATATTTCTTTGGAAAAACCTGCTTGAAGCTCTCTTTATAGCATGATGTGTGATACTGTGTTTTACATCAGGGCAGAAATAGAAATCATATGTGAAATGCGTGAGAGGGTCTCCTGCTTTGAGTGTTACTAGACACTGAAATGAACAGTGCTTCAGAATAGCGTGATTGGAGTTCGTATTCCCACTGCAGCTCAGAGTAATGGGTTAGGCTTCCATATCCTGACACCTCGTCTCGTCTCTTCTCTCCATTCAGAAGCCCAGAGATGTTCTTTTAATATTTCCAACCACTGATGTCTCAGATTAAAAACTGTTAAGTAGAAATAACTGAGGGAATGTAAGCTTGTTGGAGGCGTCTGTCCATTTATCAAGCTTCCGTCTCCATCTTCCTCCTTCAAATTGCTTTTAAGATGTCTACAAACTGTACATTCATAAATGTCTGTTTTTACTATTCCACCAAACATACAGTAACGTCTGTGGTTACGGCTGTGCAAAGCCCTCTAGGCCATGCATACAGAAGTATTGACTGAACCACTGAAATATTATTCTTGGCAGCTGGCTGGACTTTTTGACTCTAGAAGATTCTATTTCAAGTGTCAGGATTCACTCCACCGGATTGGCTCACCCTGGTGAGGCTTAAATCACAATACCAGAAGCTATATTTATTCTCTGCACTAATATCTAGTTCATAATCCCACATTATGATATTTCAAGCAACCAAACTTGATTCTGTAGAATGTGTAGGAGATTTTTTAATTCAGCCTCGGCTATCACATATCTTATTAATCTGGTAGTCTGAGTAAAAATAATTCCTTCTGCTGTGATGTGATGGAAACTCTTTTCATATTGTATTCAATTGTAGTATCGTACCAATAAAAATCCTAGCAGAGATTTGGTTTATTTAGTCAATGTTGCCAGAGTGCTCACATGAGCACGGCCAGGCTTTCTGCTGGCCTTGCATTAATGCTTTTGTAGTGTTAGGATCATGTGCTTTATTGAGCAGTTTCAAGAAAATAAATCAGGCAAAATACTAACAGATGGCACAGTAGTACCACTCTTACTCAGTAGATCAATATCATTTTAACAAAGCTAAGGAGAAGATACAGTAGCTAGCATTTCTGTAGCTTCCAGCTATGTTTAGGTATAGGTCAGTTCAGATAATGAAATGACTTGCCTTCTCTTGCTTATTAAACAAATGTTATGTTACAAAACCAGAAACTGCAAACATTTGTAAATGAGCAAACAGCATATTTCCTTAAATTTACCAAATGAGTGCTCTATTTTGATTTATTAGATTTGCACTTGCCCCCTTTTTGCCATGTTTTGTCTAGAGATTTTGAAGGAGTATATTCTTTGCCCCCAGGCTGTGTCCTTTCAGGTGCCTGGCTAAGTACCATAGGATGGTTTAACAGAGCATGCAACTTACCAGCTGCATTAGTGCATGGATAGTCCTGTAAATAGACTGAGGGTAAGCATCCTTTTTTCTGATCCTAAGGTGTAGCTATAACTTTTGAAGCGGCAAAGAGTCCTGTGGCACCTCATAGACTAACAGATGTATTGGAGCATTGCATGACATGCCTCCGATGAAGTGGGTATTCACCCACGAAAGCTTATGCTCCAATACGTCTGTTAGTCTATAAGGTGCCACAGGACTCTTAGTCTGGATCTGTAAAAGCGGCAAACACGGCTACCCCTCTGATACTATAACTTTGAGTCCATGCATTTTGCACCCAGCAAATAAATATATAAAAGGGATTGAAGTAAGCCTCTGCTCATAGACTATATGTATGATCGTAAAGTTAGAAAGATTCAAACTTTGTGTAATCAAGCAATTAATGTTAGCTGTTTTAGGGTAAATAGCGTAAACAGAACTGCAATTAAGAACTGTAAGGAAGGGGACGGTGACTAGATCTTCCAATGGCCTATCTATTCTGTCTTACACAAGGATTATGTGAAGCATGGCATCCTGGGAATCTCGCACCATGTGTTGTCTTACTGGTATTGGCAAGTGGCTCATTTAGAATTCCCCCAGGAAGAAGACAATCTATTTCCTATAAGGCCTCATTGTTAGATCCCATCTAACAATCATCACCACTGGGTGCTTGCACTCTCCACTCCAAACCCACCTGGTAGGCCAGTAGTTCCATCCTATAGACTTACAGCAGTCACCTGGAAGCGAGAATGAAGGTTACTTCTCCTGTAACTGTCTATCTTGTTCACAAAAATGGGCTCTTAAGAGAGAAGAAGCCATTGAATGAACAGCTTCACAGACTGACCACCAACTTCGGTTGGTGAGAGAGACAAGCCTTCAAGCTTACACAGAGCTTGTCTGGGAAACTTGTCTTCACATACAGTGCGACAGCTGCACCGGCACAGATGCACTGCTGTCACACTTTAGTGAAGACTTTCCTATGCTGATGGGAGAGCTTCTCCTGTTGACATAGTTAATGCACCTTTCTGAGAGGTGGTAGCTATGTCAATGGGAGAAGCTCATTGTCTACACCAGGGGTTAGATCAGTATTACTACATCACTAAGGGGGGTGGATTTTTCACACCCCTGAGTGAAGTAGTTATACCAATATAGGTCTGTAGTGTAGACCTCACCTCTGAGTGTCACATGTAAATACAAGATGAAATAGATAGCATGAGTAATTAACACCTATTTCAAGGAATCGTTCAAGGTGAAAAGAAAAGGAGTACTTGTGGCACCTTAGAGATTAACAAATTTATTTGAGCATAAGCTTTCGTGAGCTACATCTGATGAAATGAGCTATAGCTGTAGCTCACGAAAGCTTATACTCAAATAAATTTGTTAGTCTCTAAGGTGCCACAAGTACTCCTTTTCTTTTTGCGAATACAGACTAACACGGCTACTACTCTGAAACCTGTCATCATTCAAGGTGAAGTGGCCCATTAACAGCCAGTCATAGTGAAGAAAGGAAGGGGGAGAATAGCATCGGGGGGGGGGGATTGTCAGTGGGTTGTAGATTTTTGTAGTAAACCATAAATCCGGCGTGTTTGTTCAGTGGGCCACTGCACCTTGAAAGGTCCATTGAAATATGTGTTAACTACTTCTGCTAAACTGTCTGTTCTACCTTGTATTTAGCTGTGACATGCTGAGTACGTTTCCCAGACCTGAAGAAGAGTTCTTTGTAAGCTCGAAAGCTTGTCTCTCTCACCAACAGAAGTTTGTCCAGTAAAAGATATTACTTCACCCACCTTTTTATACTGGGACCTACACACACTGCAACAACACTACATACTAGAATTGTTAAACCTGGAACACTCCTGAAGCAGGCAGTCTGGGAAGAAAAGTGGGGTGGTCTGTGTTTCTAATGGTTATTAAACCTATCTTGTTTGTGATGGAAGGGGCTACCATGATAAATATAATAAGTGTCAGAGGCTGCTGAATACATAAGAACATAACATAAGAACGGCCATACTGGATCAGACCAAACATCCATCTAGTCCAGTATCCTGTCTTATGACAGTGGCCAATGCCAGGTGCCCTAGAGGGAATGAACAGGTAATCATCAGGTGATCCATTCCCTGTCTCTCATTCCCAGCTTCTGGCAAACAGAGGCTAGGGACAGCATCCCTGCCCATCCTGGCTAATACAGTTGGTCCAAGTATAAGAAATACACCCAGCAGCTGCATTTATGTCTGTTAATCACTGACTGGCCATGTCAGGTGTAGCTCCAATGGAGGATTCATTAAATCATTAATAAGAATGTAGCAAAACTTCTCTGTTATTGATGTGCTAAAATCATGTATGTTTACTGAGAGCTAAAGTGTCACATACCTCTGACACCGGTAAGGCTGGTTCATATAGCTTTGATACCAAACTCACCTCTACATAAATACTTCAACCTTTTCTGTAGGAAAGAAGAAAATCTGCTCCCAGTTGATTCAGGCAAATCTTACCCTATTGTGAATTATTTTACTTTCACAATAAGCTTCATCATTTTAACCAAGTCTGGACCTATTGTAATATGCTTTGTTTGAATGTTCTGTAAAGATTTTTAAAACATGTATGACAGTTTATAAACAAATTTCAGCTAGCTTTCCTACTTTCTAAAATATTTATTGTTTTCAGTTTAAAAATGTAATACTTGAGGAAGGGCAAAACCTTTTCTGGGTTTCCCCTTACATCTATGTCAATGGTCTGCAGTCCTAAACTGCTGTCAAGTGTTAGCCCTCTTCTTTGCAGATTGCCACTTGTTGTGGCGTACAAACGAACATCTGCTCTTGTCTAGGTTGAGAGCACTCTGCTTATTCCCTGCATCCCTGAGTTCATGAATTGAGCCCAGGTGAAAAGTGAATGCATTCTATAGGAAATCGCTACTGAGTCTATTCAAACAATGAGATCTTTCAGTGACCTTTTTTCTTACCAGTGATCATGCTTCTGTGGTGTATTGCTTAGAAACACTGCAGAGAAAACATCTTGACTGCTATCTACACCACTTGTGAAATGTCACCAGCTGAATTCCCCCTCTCTGTAGCAAACTGGGTAGACCGATTCCCTTGCAAGAAGAAAATTTGTTTGTAAATATCTAACTCCATATTGCTTATAGAACTGAAAGATGTTTCCTAGCTTGGGAGAGATTCCTAATTAGAATGAACAGGAACTCACTGAAATGATCATTTCTCCAGAACAGGAAGATTAATTGGCCCTTAGGTTATTTTAAGGGCAAGTTACTTTTGTGAATTGCAGGATGTGGTGGAATCAATTGCATTAAAAGTTAAGTATACTGTCTGGGCTTTTGATTTGCCAAACTAAAGCATCTCTGGCAAAATTCTATTCAGATCAGGTGAAAAAAATCCAGACAGATTGAGTAATGACAGAAGGCATGTAACTAATGTTGTGGCTAAGATATGAACTTTTATCTGTATTTTGAAGCAGTACTTGTCAGAAATAGGTCAGAATAATTAATTTGTATAGAAATTCCTATATTCACTATTTAGAGGGTATATTTAATGTCTCAGAAGAGCATTTACAAATCTGAGTCTGACTTTTAATCTAGTTTAATTAAAAGAAATTATAAGGAGTCAGTGTTGTTGGACAGTTAAATATTGTATACGTTTTCCTTTTATGGGTATTGTGAATTTTTGCTTTGGAAATGACATCCTACCTGAAAGCACAGCTCTGCCTAGGCTATTAATTATTTTCTGGCCAATGTGATAGGACAGCACTGCTTTTTCTGCATTCCTCCACCAGAGACCTGGAATGGAGACGCTTCCCCCCAAATCTGATGGCAAATCTGACGAGAAATATGGGTGGTTCAATTGACTGATGCAGCGGTTCAGAGGACTTTAGTTTTAATAACCTTTACTTTGAATTCGCAAAAAGAAAAGGAGTACTTGTGGCACCTTAGAGACTAACATTTATTTGAGCATAAGCTTTCGTGAGCTCACTTCATCGGATACATCCGATGAAGTGAGCTGTAGCTCACGAAAGCTTATGCTCAAATAAATTTGTTAGTCTCGAAGGTGCCATAAGTACTCCTTTTCTCTTTACTTTGAAGATGCTCTCATGATGAACTGTGGATACCTAGTTCCCTGAGATTTAAGTGAAGCAGCTTTGTTGTTCAGTTTCACATACCTAGATTAAAGACATGAAAATTATGTGCACCTGTTTTTTTGTGGAATCCATGCTACTGTCTTGTTGAAGGTTTTGGACAAAGAGGATAAACTTGCAATGCTTGACATCAAAGGAATATATGGAATAGACTAGAGCACTTTTTATCAGTGCTAAGATCTCCATAGTGTCCAATGCAGGAAGAAAAGGACAAAGAACATGAAGTCAGGTAAGGTAGTGGGTTACTTGGAGACTTGAAAAGACTCTAGTTAAAAACTCCTGGTACTTGCCTCATGAAGCATCTGTGAGATTCAAGTGTTCTGGAATTCATTTTGTTGCCTTAGAAATCCTGTACATGAAAGTAGATGTGCTTTTTGAAGGGAGGGCACTATATTGCTTGTAGAGAATGAGGTAATAATTATATGCCTGAAGTAGTGCAAACAGGTTAGAAGAAGAAATGACCAAATAATGCAAGCCCTATTGTAATGTGACACTTCATAATGTAATTGCATTCCTTTTCAGAGAGACTACAGGCTTTAATTTTAAATTAGTCTCCTTTATTTCAGAGGCTCTTTTCTGAACAGTTTTCCTGCTCAGTTATCTAGTCCATTGTTGTCTCCTAGGAAGAAACATAGAATCATAAAAATCTCAGGAGCTCATCTAGTCCAACCCCCTGCTCAAAGCAGGACCAATTCCCAACTAAATCATCCCAGCCAGGGCTTTGTCAAGCCAGGCCTTAAAAACCCCTAAGGAGGAAGATTTCACCACCTCTCTAGGTAAAGCATTCCAGTGCTTCACTACTCTCACAGTGAAATAATGTTACCTAATCTGATGTCCCCCACTGCAACTTGAGACCATTACTCCTTGTTCTGTCATCTGGTACCACTGAGAACAGTCTAGATCCATCCTCTTTGGAACCCTCTTTCAGGTAGTTGAAAGCAGCTATCAAATCCCCCCTCATTCCTCTTTTCTGCAGACTAAATAATCCCAGTTCTCTCAGTCCCTCCTCATAAATCATGTGCTCCAGCCCCCTAATCAAGGAGTAATAATATTCCCCTATCTAGATGATTGTTTACTAAAAGCTTCCATTCGGGCAGACGCCTTCGACATTACTCAGACGCCTTCGACATTACTCACAGAACGTTTGCCCTCTTCCTGAGACTAGGTTTACAGATAAATGTACAAAAATCAACTCTAAACCCTGTACAGAAGTTGGACTTCGTTGGGGCCCATCTTGACTCCCTGGAAGCCAAAGCATTACCACCAATGAACAATTTTAACCTCATCTCTTCAGTACTGAACAGTCCATGTGTATCGGCACAAACCTGTCTCCAATTGTTAGGCCATATGGTGGCAACCACATTTGTGGTATGACATGTATGTCTTCATATGCGCTGCCTTCAGGGCTGGCTAAGAACCATCTACGTACCACACAAACACAGCCTAAGCAGACACCTTACAATGTCGACCAAAGTCAAAGACTCTCTACATTGGTGGATGCTACCCAACAACATGTGCGCGGGAGTTCATTCCATTCAGAACCCACTCTCAATGATACTCACAACTGATGCCTTCTTGATCGGCTGAGGAGCCCATCTGCAACACCACACAATTCAGGGCAGGTGGTCTCCCCCAAGACATTGCTACACATAAATCTCTCAGAATTTCACACAGTTCGCAACATGTGTTTCCACTTCCTACCATTGATAAGGAAAAAGAGTATATAAATGACTGACAACATTGCCTGCATGTTTTATATAAATTGACAGAGAGAAGCCCAATCACATTCTTTATGCACTGAAGCCCTGAAACTATGGAACTCACGTATTCAGCACAATATCAGCATCACAGCGTTGTACCTCCAGGCTGTCAAAATACTATAGTGGACACACTGAACAGAGAATTTTTTCAGGATCATGAATGGGAACTAAACAACACGGTCCTACAGAATGTATTCCAACAATGGGGCCACCCATCAGTCGACCTTTTTGCGACATCCCAGGACTACAAATGCCTATGGTTCAGTTCGAGACCAAATTTGGAGTCTCAATCCTCGGGGGATGCCTTCCTCTTCAAATGGGAAGATGCCCTTTTAATCCCTTTGTTGTTGAGAGTGATGCACAAAATATATACTAACAAGGTCAAGATCATATTGATATCCCAGTGTGGCCCAGACAGACTTGGTACCCTTCCCTATTGCAGATAGCACACCACGCACTCTTTCACTCCTGCCAGACCTTTTATCACAGGACGCGGGATGGGTTCACCACCCGAACCTGGAGAGACTTCATCTGAAAGCATAACTCTAACATGGTTCCATCATGACAAACTAGACTGTTCGTTTGGAACAGATTATAGATGGTCAACCATGCGCAATACTTACCTTGAGAAACGGAAGTTTCTACCTGTGGTGCCAGAACAAACAAATTGGGGCCGTTTCCTTACCTATGCCCTTGATATTGGACACTCTCTTGGAACTAAAAAAATCTGGCCTCTCCGTTAGTTAGATCAAAGCACATCTCACGGCTATTAATGCCTTCTACCAGAAGATCAATGGGACATTGCTATTTGCCCATCCAATCACCAAACGTTTCCTTATGGGTGTGATGGATTGGACCCCCCCGTCAGGGGTGCCACCTGATGTGCTGGGGACCCACTGAGCTCACCTGTCCCTCCAGCCTGGGTTCCCCTTACTCTGTGTTGCTGTGACAGGCTCTCAAGCCCCCTTCCAGCACAGGTGTAGAATCACACACAGTCTGCATTCAGATCTGAGTGGGAGGACTCAGCTTGGGGATTTCCCAGCACTCAAGTACACACACCCTCTGGAGTGTAAACCCAAAATTATATTGTCTTGTGTTGTATAGAGACCTATATAGCATAAGCTTATGAAATTTGCCCCCTCTCTGAATGTGGAGGAAGATATGCACAGCTTTTTGTCCTCCTTCCCCACCAGTTATGAATTGCATAAACTGGGTTTTAGAATAAACAAAAAACAAGTTCATTAACTAAAAAGGTAAATTTTAAGTGATTTTAAGGCTTAGTAAACATGACAAAGCAGATTACTGAGCAAATAAAACAAAACACACAAACTAAGCTTGATACACTAATGAATACTGTCTACAAATAATTTCTCACCCTAAATGTTGTTTTAAATATGTTGCAGAATTTCTTGGGGGTTAACTGCACTGCTTGCAGTTTAAAACTCCAGGCATACCCTTCCCTGGCCAGACATTATTCCCAGCCCGGGCTCAGCCCCTGCCCCGCCCAGCCTAGTTCCTTTGTTCTGGTGTTTTCAGCAGTCTTCCTTCTTAGGCGGAGAAGAGCCTAAATTAACTTAATCCCCAGCCTTAAATAGGATTTGCATATGGTGGGAATCTTTTGTTTCCCAGTTTGGCCCCCCACCCCCTTCCCATGAAAAGTACCAGCATTTCAAGATGGTATCCTGTATCAGGTAACTTGATCACATGACCCTGCAGCGTCAAAGCAGCATCCTAGGAAACTTCTCAGGAAGAAGAGAGATTAGTATTTTCAAAGTCCTATTATCCTTCCTAATGGCCCATCCAGGCTGATTACATACTGTGTGGTGGGCATTCCCCAAATACACACACAGTTGTAATTGTTACATAGTCAGTATTCCTAACTTCAGATACAGAAATGATGCATACAAACTGGATAAGCACATTCAGTAAATCATAACCTTTCCAATGATGCTTCACATGACCCCTCTTGCATAAAACTAGGGCTGTCAAGTGATTAAAAGAATGAATCACAATTAATTGCTCTGTTAAACAATAATAACTACCATTTATTTAAATATTTTTGGATGTTTTCTACATTTTCAAATATATCGATTTCAGTTACAACACAGAATACAAAGTGTACAGTGCTCATTTTATATTTATTTTTGATTACAAGTATTTGCACTGTCAAAAAACATTATTTTTCAGTTCACCTAATACAAGTACTGTAGTGCAATGTCTTTATAATGAAAGTTGAACTTACAAATGTAGAATTATGTAAAAAAAGAAAAAAAACTGCATTCAAAATTTGTCACCAAATTTGCAGATGATACAAAATTGCTCAAGATAGTTAAGTCCCAGGCAGACTACGAAGAGCTGCAAAAGGGTTTCTCAAAACTGGGTGACTGGGCAACAAAATGGTAGGTGAAATTCACTGTTGATAAATGCAAAGTAATGCACATTGGAAAACATAATCCCAACTATACGTATAAAATGATGGGGGTCTAAATTAGCTGTTACCACTCAAGAAAGAGATCTTGGAGTCATGGTGGATAGTTCTCTGAAAACATCCACTCAATGTGCAGTGGCAGTCAAAAAAGTGAACAGAATGTTGGGAATCATTAAGAAAGGAATAGATAATAAGACAGAAAATATCATATTGCCTCCATATAAATCCATGGTACGCCCACATCTTGAATACTTCATGCAGATGTGGTTGCCCCGTCTCAAAAAAGATATATTGGAATTAGTTTAGAAAAGGGCAACAAAAATGATTATGGGTATGAAACAGCTTCCTTATGAAGATAGATTAATAAGACTGGGACTTTTCAGCTTGGAAAAGAGACAACTAAGTGCGGGGGGGGGATATGATTGAGGTCTATAAAATCATGGCTGGTATGGAGAAAGTAAATAAGGAAGTGTTATTTTCTCCTTCTCATAACATAAGAACTAGGGGCCACCAAATGAAATTATTAGACAGAAGGTTTAAAACAAACAAAAGAAGTATTTCTTCACACAACGCACAGTCAACTTGTGGAACTCTGCCAGAAGATGTTGTGAAGACCAAGACTATAACAGGGTTTAAAAAAAGAACTAGATGCATTCATAAAGGATAGGTCCATCAATGGCTATTAGCCAGGATGGGCAGGGATGGTGTCCCTCGCCACTGTTTGCCAGAAGCTGGGAATGGGCAACAGGGGATGGATCACTTGATGATTCCCTGTTCTGTTCATTCCCTCTGGGGCACCTGGCATTGGCCACTGTCAGAAGATAGGATACTGGGCTAGATGGACCTTTGATCTGCACAGTATGGCTGTTTTTAATGTAAAATTTTAGAGCCTGCAAGTCCACTCAGTCCTACTTCTTGTTCAGCCAATTGCTCAAACAAGTTTGTTTACATGTGCAGGAGATAATGCTACCTTCTTCTTGTTTACAGTGTCATCTGAAAGTGAGAACAGGCATTCTCATGGCACTGTTGTAGTTGGCGTCGCAAGATATTTATGTGCCAGATGCACTAAAGATTCATATGTTCTTTTATGCATCAACCACCATTCCTGGGGACATGTGTCCACGCTGATGATTGGTTCTGCTCGATAACAATCCAAAACAGTGCGGACCGACACATGTCATTTTCATTATCTGCGTCAAATGCCACCAGTAGAAGGTTGACTTTCTTGTTTAGTGGTTCGGGTTCTGTAGTTTCCGCATCGGAGTGTTGCTCTTTTAAGACTTCTGAAAACATGCTCCACACCTCGTCCCTCTCAGATTTGGAAGGCACTTCAGATTCTTAAATTCTGGGTCGAGTGCTGTAGCCATCTTTAGAAATCTCACATTAGTACCTTCTTTGTGTTTTGTGAAATCTGCAGCAAAAGTGTTCTTAAAATGAACAACATGTGCTGGGTCATTATCTGAGACTGCTATAATATGAAATATGTGGTAGAATGCAGGTAAAATAGAGCAGGGTCATACAATTCTCCCCCAAGGAGTTGAGTCACAAATTTAATGAGCACATTTTTTTAACAAGCGTCATCAGCATAGAAGCATGTCCTTTGGAATGGTGGCTGAAGCATGAAGGGGCATACAAATGTTTAGCATATCTGGCACATAAACACCTTGCAATACCAGCTACAAAAGTGCCAGGCAAATGCCTGTTCTCTCTTTATGGTGATATTGTAAAGAAGAAGAAGGCAACGTTATCTCCTGTAAATGTAAACAAACTTGTTTGTCTTAGCGATTGGCTGAACAAGCTGTAGGACTGAGTGGACTTCTAGGCTCTGAAGTGTTATATTGTTTTGTTTTTCAGTGCAGTTATGTAACAAAAAAAATCTATATTTCTAAATTGCACTTTCACAACAAAGATATTGCACTACAGTACTTGTATGAGGTGAATTGAAAAATACAATTTTTATCATTTTACAGTACAAATATTTGTAATAAAAATAATATACACTTTGATTTCAATTACAATACAGAATACAGTATATATGAAAATATAGAAAAACATCCAGAATATTGAATAAATTTCAATTAGTGTTCTATTGTTTAACACTGCAATTAAAAGTGCGATTAATCGTGATTAATTTAAATTGTGATTAATGTTTTTGTTAATTGCATGAGTTAACTGCAATTAATTGACAGCCCTACATACAACATATCTTAGTTATGCCATATTCCAATTGTAACTATTTCTATGAAGAATATCGGACATAGTGTCACAATGGGCATCAGGAACACTTACCGCAAAGTATGT
Source organism: Dermochelys coriacea (assembly GCF_009764565.3). Lineage (NCBI taxonomy): Eukaryota > Metazoa > Chordata > Testudines > Dermochelyidae > Dermochelys > Dermochelys coriacea. The sequence goes on along the minus strand of NC_050082.1, from coordinate 32,466,236 downwards.
GCACCCACTCCACTTTGGGATTTGAACCTAGTATTACACTGTCTCACTTGACTGCTGTTTGAAGCCTTAGCAACATGTTCTCTTACACATCTGTTGATGAAGATGGAATTCCTAATGGCTATCACATCAGTCCATCGCATGGGCAAGTTAGGAGCCCTCATGGCACACCCACCTTGCACCATTTTTTTTTTCAAGAACAAGGTCATCCTAAGATCTCATCCAAAATTTCTAACTAAAGTGTCTTCTTCCTTCCATGTAAATTAGCCAATCTATCTCCCCATATTCTTTCCCAAACCACATGGCGTACACAGGATTCAGTATTTTCATACTCTAGATTTCAGACATGCACTAGTGTTCTACCTGAATAGAACTAAGTTTTTCAGAAAATCTCCGAGGTTATTCATTTCCACTATGGAACGTTCTAAAGGTTCCGCTCTAAAGTCTACACAAAGACTATATAAATGGATTTCCCGATGCATCCATCCGTATTATCAACAAAAGAACCTTCAACCGCCATTGGAGATCAGAACTCACTCTACCAGATCCTTTTCAACTTCCGTAGCCTTTCTAAACAATGTTCCAATCATGGATATATGTAGAGCAGCCACTTGGGCCTTCACATATATGTTTACAAAACACTATACAATCGATCGGAGTTCAAGATCTGCACAGGGTGAGTAACCTTCTCTGACTGATTGCTCAATTGGCTGATATGGATAGGACCTGCTCTTTTTCAGTTCAGCAAGAGCAGATGTCAGAATGAACGGTCTTGTGTGCTAAACAAGAAGAGTCAAGGTGGGACAATGTGTTGTATCTTCTTAGGCGGAAGTTCCCTTTACGTTTTAAAAGATGTTCTTTATTTCCAAGGCTTTTCAAAGTCTGGAAATAGATGGTAATTTGTCTAAAGATTCTGCAGAAGTGACTGGCACATAGGCAGTGTTGGGAAGGCAGTGTAGTATTTGGCTAACTCTGAGGCTTCAGGGTTAGTAGGATTTTACTCCTCAACATTTGTTTCCTTCAAATGTTTTACTCAATCTTTAATTAACTGTTTCATATAACTCTTTCACTTCCCTGCCTCCTGTTCCTCTTCCCTATCTCACCCATTACACTCTGAGTGCACATACTAGATATCCATAGCTGTTTTTTTAATGTATTATCATTTATTATTTGTATTATTGTAGTGCCTAGGATCCCTGCTCCTAGCCATAGGTACATGTGATTTGCCCTTCTGTAACCAAACTATTGGTTCATCAAGTTGAGTATCCTGCAGCAGTGGCAAATACCTGATGGTTTAGAGGCAGAGCAAATTATTATATGCCTGGTCACAGAGGAAATTATATAACTGTGCAATGCTGGTCACAGAGGTAATTACTTCCTGACCCTTGCAGCAGCTATTCCGAGGAATGAGATTTGATACTCTTATTTTAGCACATAACTAGCAACGTTATTCATTCCCTTTCTGTATGTAGGATTGTGGAACACGTGTTATTTTTTCATATCCAGATCTTCATTACATCACTCAAAGATTCTGAGGGGACCTGTTTTGGCTGACTTGTACATCATGATCCTGCTAGCACTGAACAGGGTTTGAATGGGGTTACTTGAATTTTATTTTCATTGGTTGTCTTTGTAAACTGTTGCTTCTAGACTCTCTAGTATTTGTGTTTGAGTCTTTTCTCTTGGATTATTGACCTGATCCTGTCAGTGCATATTTAGAGGTTTTCAAAGTGGTAAATGTTTGCCCCTGTGTTAATACTATTTAAGGAATGTAGCAGCTGGTTCTAGGGGAGACTTTACAGCCTCGCTTGTAGATCAGTACTGAATAGAGCATGAACTCTTAACAATCTTCGTACAGATAGGCTGTGAACAGGCCCAGTGCAGAAACCAATTCTCAGATATTTTGGATATTTCTCTTTTTGTTGTGTTGGATACTGCAAGAGCTTTGTTTTAGTCCTGGTCCTGAAACATGCAACATTTCACTGTAAAACTGGAGCCCCTGTTAGTGTCATAACAGTGGTGCATAAATTATAATGTGTAAACTGAGATAGTAGATCGCGATGGAGATGTGCAGACACAGCAAAAGTCCAACAGTCTCAAACCCTGGTGTTGACAGTGGGTTTTACATGTTTAGGGTTTTACATGTTTGCTTATGAAGAAATGATGAGTGACTTGTTTTGCTTACATTTTACTTCTACTCAAGAAGAAAAAACAAATGCAAAGCTCAGAGTTGCTTGTAACCTCTGGTATTTTGTTTGGCTTTGCACAGTTTTTAGAAATACTGCAACAGCTGTTTCCATGTTTCTCCTAATTACCCTAAGAAAAAGTGCACATCAAAATAATGTCTCCAGGTTTCTTAGCAGAAAGACACTTCTTAGGATTATGTTGTATTTTGTTTTAATTTTACTTTAATTTTTTCTTTTTTTGCCCTTGCCTCTGGAACTAGCTGAATTTTTTTCACATTCTTTAATTTATGCTTTTTGTTGCTGTGGTGATCTTATGAATGGGTGTTGTAGTTAGAGTTAGGATTAATTCTAATAGCTGCATATTCACACACACAGCAGAACTGTAATCAATGCAATGCCAAAATATTATTCACAAAGAAACATTTGCTCCTCTATTTTCCAAATAAAGCATTTGAAGGGAACACTCTTTGCAGTAAGTGGTATAGTAGGGAGTTTCAGAGAGTACAAGATAATTATTTGTAATTATGGACATGTCTGCAAGGGAAATCGTCTTAATTTGTTCCTGCTAAGAAACAGAATTGCCCTAGTTGCAACATATGAATCCTTGTAGGAGATTAATGCCCTATGCCTTTGATACTGTGCATAGACACTGTAACCTCTGGTTTCAGAGAAGCAGCCTTGTTAGTCTGTATCCGCAAAAAGAACAGGAGTACTTGTGGCACCTTAGAGACTAACAAATCTATTTGAGCATAAGCTACAGCCCACTTCATCAGATACATAGAATGGAATATATAGTAAGATAGATATATATATATACATACTGTGATAAAGCATGGCCAGAGGGCAGCAGGAGAGTGTTAGAAGGGAGCCTTTTTCCCTGTAGAGGGAAGAAAGTTTGCTATAAATTAATTAAAGCACCTGAAGCCAATTAAAGCACCTGAAGCCAGTCACATGATAAAAACCCCCTGCTTCAATCAGACAAGAGGAGGAGTTGAAGCAGAGTGGATTGGTGTTGGAGCAGAGAACAGTTTGGAGGAGTTGAAGTAGAGTGGATTTCATTGGAGTAGAGAGCAGTTTGGAAGGAAGCAGAGGAGAGTTTGGAGAAGTGCTGCGGTGGGCTAAGACAACAAAGACCCTAAGTAAAGGGACACCTGATTTGTGCAGAGGTCACAAGCTGAAGGGCAAGAGAGGGAAGTAGCCCAGGGGAAGGAACCACTAGTTCCAGTGGTTTACTGCTATTCCTAGGGCCCCTGGGCTGGGACCTGGAGTAGAGGGTGGGCCCGGGTCCCTCCCTCTCCACTCCCCTCCTCTAGGACACCAGTGGAACAGTTAATACCCCAGTTCAGGGGCAAGAAATGGTGCCCTGAACCCCACCCAAGAAGAGAGAGTGCGAGACCCATCATAGTAGTGACGGCAATTTGACACAATACATACAGAGAACAAGAAAAAGTGGAGTAAGATGTACCTCTTGGTTTATCTAAGATCGCCCCTTTAATCCCACTCTTCAATTTGAATTTTTGCCAACAGAAGACTTCAATTAAAAAAAATACTTAATGAAGTGCAGACAGCCCATTAGACTGAATTGCTGCCTTCACTCCAGGATAAGTGATACTGAATAGTAAACTTATAGTTGAGAGAACAGATGTTAAAAGGTATAATGTAGAGTAAGGGCATGTCTACACTACCACTTACGTTGATATAACTTACATCGTTCTGGGCTGTGAAAAAGTCACCCCCCCAAGCGACACAAGTTACAACAACCTAAGCACCAGTTTGGACAGAGTAATGTCGGCAAGAGATGTTCTCCCACCAACATAGCTACTGCCTTTCACAAAGATGGAGTAATTATGCTGACAGGAGAGCTCTTTCCCATCGTCATAGAGCGTCTTCTCCAGTCATGCTATGGTGGTGCAGCTGCACTGATGTTGAGCTTCTAGAGTAGACTGGCCCTAAGATTCCTCTCTCAGCTGTAGTGTACCACACCCAGGGTAGAGCTTTGCAGTATCGACAAGTCCTGTAGTTTAGGAAAGGAAAGCTTCAGAAGTTTTCTTGCCTTGAAACTGTTGGGGGAATGGATGTGTAGCACATTAGATAGGCTCGCTATCTGGAATCTGGGAAGAGAATAGAGTCTAAAATCACTTCTCTTGCCCTGCTGCTGCCTGTGCTGTACCTGCCCTGTGGATAGACAGAAAACTTCGTTCTCCAAAGTTGTATATTCAGCACCTTTCTTCAGGGTCAAATCCACTAAAAAAAACTCTTTGAATCTGTGCATATTAACATTAGAGAAAATAAACAGATACAAGCACATGCTGTCAGCAGACGGTTCGTTTCATGGTTTGTTAGCTTGCACTGTTACGAGGAATTAGAATATAGAGCTGAACTGCAGCCATCCCGTAGCTCTAGAATCCAACTGAATAACAGCAGCTCATCTTCCTCCTTTTGTCACTCAAATAACATGCAAAATACCAAATGAAATGATGATAAATGTTAGGTTTAATCCCCAGACCTGTTTTTGAGAATCAGGATTTCTGCAGTAGCATCACCCATAGAAATACGGTGTAGCTTGTATGTGCACTGAAATGCCATCAGAGTGGTATCATTTTTATTTAGTTTATTACTGTCTAGAAATATCCATTCCTTTATTACTTTTCATTAGTTTTTAATAAATATGCAGCTGTATGGGATTCATGTGCACTTCATGCAATGAGCAGAATCAAGGCAAAAGTGAGAACACCTCTGCAAACTGAATACCACTGTCCTTAACTCATAAACAAGGGGGCATTGTTTTAGTGTAGGGATGGGCAAACTATGGCCTGGGGTCCACATCCGGTTCTCCAGGCATTTTAATCTGGCCCTTGAGTTCCTGCCGGGAAGCGGGGTCCGGGGCTTGTCCTGCTCTGGTGCTCTAGCTGGGGAGAGGGGTCGGGGTCTTGCACCACTCCACATGGCTCCTGGAATCAGCGGCATGTTCCCCCTCCGGCTCCTATGTCTAGGGGCAGCCAGGGGGCTCTGTCCACTTCCCCCGCAGCTCCCATTGGCCGGGAACCACAGACAATGGGAGCTGCAGGGGCAGTGCCTGCAGACAGGCCAGCGTGCAGAGATGCCTGGCTGCACAGGAGCTGGAGCGGGGACATGCTGCTGTTTCTGGGAGCTGCTTGAGGTAAGCGCCACCCAGAGCCTGCCCCCTGACCTCCTCCCACGCCCCTTCCCTGCCCTCCAGCATCCCAACCCTCAATTTCGTGAGCATTTATGGGCCACCATACAATTGACATACCTGGATGTGGCCCTTGGGCCAAAAAAGTTTGCCCACCCCTGTTTTAGTGAGTTGCCTGGCTTATCCCTAAGAGAGAATGGGCCTTTGGTCCTCATGCAAGACAAAGAAATAGGGGGCACTCTTTCAAGTTCAGTTGGTAGTTTGCTCAGAATACAACATTAATAATAGGAAAGAGACAATCAACTTAACCAAAGTGCCAGTGTCAAGAGGAAAGCTTGTCTAAACAAGCAAGTCTATATAATCACAATGATCACCCTGCTTAAAATGGTTCTTTTCCCTTCACTGCGGTATAGCACGTTGGCTGTCCATCCCTGCTGAATCAGGGGACACCAAGCACATAAGTAAAAACTGCTTAAACTTGAAATGGAAACAAATGGCACAAGTCTGAATGCCTCAGAGAGATATTTGGAAACCTTGTGGTTCAGTAACCCTGACCCAAGCTTCTTAGAATAGCTGAGTTTTCAATATGGATTTTCTTCTGTTCCAGTTGATTTGAAAAAGAACATCCAAAGAGAGGACTGACTATCATTATGAGTTTGTTCTCAGTTTCTGCATGGGGAGTCCCAGCAAATCAAGATAAAAATTTAGCATTAATGCTTAGGCAAAACTGATTTGAGAACAGCATAAGATATGAGATGTATTTCTGTTGACTGTAAGTCAACTTAGTGTAGTGCTGGTGGAGGAATTCTGCATAGTACCTGGACAGGTTGGTAGCAGAATTTAGGGACCCCCCAGGTCAAATAGTTTTCTGCCCAGGTGATTCCCTTAAACTGATGTATTTCAGGGACTATTGCCTCATTTCCCTGAATTGCTGGTGCCAAGGAAGTGAAAGCAAACTCTGAAACTGAAATGTGAACCACAGCAGTGCAGTCTGCTCACTGAACTACTCAGATTCATTATTATTTTCCAGTGTCCAGAGGTGTGCTAGGCTTCTATCTGTGCATAGAAGAAATGGAAGCAAATATGGCAGGCCACCAGCTTGGCTTAACAGAAATCTTTGGTGAGCCTAAACACAAAAAGGAAGTTTAGAAGAAGTGGAAACTTGTATAGATGACCAGCGAGGAGTATAAATATATTGCTTGAGCATGCAGGGATGTAATCAGGAAGGCCAAAGCACAATTGGAGTTGCAACTAGCAAGGGATGTGAAGGGTAACAAGAAGGGTTTCTACAGGTATGTTAGCAACAAGAGAAAAGGTCTGGGAAAGTGTGGGACCCTTAATGAATGGGCGAGGCAACCTAGTGACAGATGATGTGGAAAAAACTGAAGTACTCGGTCTTCACAGACAAGGTCAGCTCCCAGACTGCTGCACTGGGCAGCACAGTATGGGAAGGAGGTGAGCAGCCCTCAGTGGTGAAAGAACAGATTAAGGACTGTTCAGAAAAAGCTGGACATGTACAGTCCATGGGGCTGGATCTAATGCATCCGAGGTTTGAGAGTTGGCTGATGTGGTTGCAGAGCCATTGGCCATTATCTTTGAAAACTCGTGGCGATCAAGGGAGGTCCCGGACAATTGGAAAAAGGCAAATATAGTGCCCATCTTTAAAAAAAGGGAAAAAGGAGAATCCAGGGAATTAGACTGGTCAGGCTTACCTCTGGAAAAATCATGGAGCACCTCAAGTAATCCATTGTGAAGCACTTGGAGGAAAGGAAGGTGATCAGAAACAGTCAATATAGATTCACTAAGGGCAAGTCATGCATGACCAACCTGCTTGCAGTCTATGATAAGATAACTGGCTCTGTGGATATGGGGAAAGCGGTGGATGTGATATACCTTGACTTTAGGAAAGCTTTTGATATATTCTCCCACAGTATTCTTGCCAGCAAGTTAAAGTAGTATGAGCTGGATGAATGGAGTATAAGGTGGATAGAAAGCTGGTGGGCTCAACGGGTAGTGATCAACAGCTCGATGTCTAGTTGGCAGCCAGTATCAAGCAGAATGTCCCAGGGATCGGTCCTGGGGTCGGTTTTGTTCAATGTCTTCATTAATGATCTGGATGATGGGATGGATTGCACCCTCAGCAAGTTCGTGGATGGCACTAAGCTGAGGGGAGAGGTAGATACACTGGAGAGAGGGATAGGGTCCAGAGTGACCTAGACAGATTGGAGGATTGGGCCAAAAAAGGTCTATTGATGTTCAACAAGGACAAGTTCAGAGTCCTGCACTTAGAATGGAAGAATCCCATGCACCGCTACAGGCTGGGGACCGACTGGCTAAGTAGCAGTTCTTCAGAAAAGGACCTGGGGATTACAGTGGATGAGCAGCTGGATATGAGTCAACAGTGTGCCCTTGTTGCTAAGAAGGCTAACAGTGTATTGGGCTACGTAAGTAGGAGTATTGCCAGCACATCAAGGGAAGTGATTATTCCCCTCTATTCAGTACCAGTGAGGCCACATCTGGAGTATTGCGTCCAGTTTTGGTGCCCCCGCTACAGAAAGGATGTGGACAAATTGGAGAGAGTCCAGCAGAAGGCAATGAAAATGATCAGGGGGCCTGTGCACATGACTTATGAGGAGAGGTTGAAAGAACTGGGCTTATTTAGTCTGCAGAAGAGAAGAGTGAGGGAGGATTTGATCAGTCTTCAACTACCTGAAAGGGGGTTCTAAAGGATGGAGCTAGAGTGTTCTCAGTTGTGGCAGATTACATAACAAGGAGCAATGGTCTCAAGTTGCAGTGGAGGACGTCAGATTAGGTAACACTATTGCACTGGGAGGGTAGTGAAGCACTGGAATGCTTTACCTAGAGAGGTGGTGGAATCTCCCTCCTTAGAGGTTTTTAAGGTCCAGCTTGACAAACCCTGGCTGGGATGATTTAGTTGGGGTTGGTCCTGCTTTGAGCAGGGGGTTGGAATAGATGACCTCCTGAGGTCTCTTCCAACCATAGTCTTTTGTGATTCTAAGATGAATCATGGTCCTTGCCCCATGCAGCTGAGATGTGACTGTTTGCAAGGGAAAGAAAACAGCAGGGTGGGATGAAAAAAGAAGGCTGTGTTGTCACTCGTTGAAGGCAAATGTACATACGGGGGAGCAAAATTTAGGTCTTTAACTCAATGTTTGTCAATGTGGTGGCAAAGTAGGTCTTCAGGAGGGATTCGAATAAGGAGAGAACTCAGGAAGAAAGTTCAGTGCACGGGGCCAGCTTGGAAAAGGGTATGGAGATGGTTGTGGGAGAAGTGGACAAATTGGGCTTCATTGGCGGGGCACAGGATGCAATCAGAGACCAGGTCAGATAAGATTTGCAGGCAGAACTCAGTGCCATTTAGAAATGTAATGTGTACATGCTAATGTAAATTATTCATTGGTATGGATGGCAGAATAGACCCCCGACCCATTCTGGATTCATCCAACAGTTTTGAATCACAGTTCTCCATTTTATGTGAACAAGTGGAACAACTTTCAGCTGCTAAATGGTATCAAAGTACTTTTGATATATTGATAATATTCCTTTCTGCTTGTCTACGTGTTGAGCTGAGCTCCTGCTCTGGCTGTTGAGCTCTCATTGAAGTGACTCCTGGATCAGTTTGTAACAATTTCCCCAGTAGATCTCAGGATTGGTGGATGTATTTTATTAAAGGTATTTATACTGGGACTTGGACTATATTTCATTAAACTTGGAAATAAAGATTGAGCTATTGATGCTATCTAGATCTCCCCTGACTTAGGGACTCTACCTTTCAGGAGCATAGATTTAACCAGCGGAGCTCTAGAGCATGGTCTCTGTGTTTATCCTAGCTATGACTGAGTAAACAAAAGGGTCAGATGGAAAAAGGCCTTCAGATCGCTAGTTGAATAGTATTGCGGTTTATTTACCTTTTGGCTACAATAATGTTATTCTAATCCAAAAACCCTGAGTAAATGTTTGTTGAGAGTTTCTGCAATGTCTAAATATTGAACTGTGTGCATTTTTTAGTGGTAGCATGACTGAATGGTAAACATCTGCTAGGAGCCATTCCACAACTGCTCTAACACATGAGCTTAGGGAAGGGAAGCTGAAGATGCTGCATGGCTGCTACTGCCACTGAGAAGTTGATTATATTGTGGACAACCAGAGATGCAAACTGTAGAGTAAATTTGTTTCCATCAGCAAACCAAACTAAGACATGAAGCTCCACTATAAAACCTGTTCTCTAGAAGCTTCATGTTTGAGAGGCTGGGGAACGTCCATGACAAGAGACAGAGTAAAGAACATCTCAGCTCTTGCTGGAATTTAGGAGTCATCCCTTCACCTTTTGAAAGTGTAAAATACTTCAACAGCCTCAAATGTTCTAGCGCTTTTGCTTGGGAGTAAGAAGACTCCCTCCACTTCCAAAAAGACTGATTTAAAGAAAATTTTATATAAAAAATGATACTGATTCTCCCCATCATGTTAATAGACTACTTAAATGTTTTTAAAGCTTTTTTGGACTTCATGTATTGTGCATGTTTGGGCAACCTAAGCCATTCCAGTCATTTCCTTTTAGTTCACAAAACTAGACAATAGTGATGGAATCCAGAGACTTATTAAGCCCTGGTATTGTTGTGGTTTGTTTTTAACAATGTATGTTGAGTCATGTGTTCAGGTGAGAAATACCTTGTTTCCATTATAAAGAAATGTTGCTGTTTTTATTGGAGCTGCTCACAGTTGTTTTATTTTCTTTCTTGTTTACAGCTTATTACATTTAGTTGAGGTAAAGGAAGATTGTGAGATGCTACTAAATGTCATTTTGTTGCAAACTGCGCTTACATTCCCTTTGCTGGGGGCATGAACTAAGTTGTTTCTCAGAGCACCTTAGTAGTTTCCTTCAGGATTTAGAAATTATATGTTTCATTTTCATTATACAAACAATTTTGCCTTAAGTACATGAAAACTGGAGCTGAAGTTCGGTATACATCTTCAGCTGAGCAGAAATGTTTCTGGAACTGGCTCGCCTAAACCCCTGCACTCAGAATTGAGTTTATGGTTTTCAGTTGCAAATAATTTGTGTAATTGTAGCAGGAGATGTTCTGAAAGAGCATTTTTTGCAGTTGATGTACAAATCAGTTGCACCTTCTGTAAAATGCAGACAAAACCAGTGCTATCAGAGGATTTAGGATTGATGAAAAGCCCATGTATTATGCTGATGGGAGCCACTTAAGTAATTATCTAAGACATAAAATCTTTCATCTCTAACTTGTTTTGATTCTATGTATTTTCTGAGAGACGTACAGAATTCTTTTCTGTGCCATGTACTCCCATCAAAGGCTAAAAGGACACCTTTCTAGGGACTCATAGTAAACTTTCTGCTACCCTTCCCGCTAACCTTTCCGTTTTTACTTTGTATTAATTAAATTGCTTCTGATGTAGAACCTTTCTAAGCTCCGTAGTAATTATTATCTTAGTTATTTTCAAATGGGAGCTACAAATACTCTGGATTGAAGGGCTAGTTGATTTTATGGCTGCTTCTGTAAGCATCTCCATATCCTCTGTTAAAATGCTGTTTTCTAACTTCTCACAGCAAACCCTGCACAATGGATTGGGAACAATCTAGATTGCTTGGTAAAATGCGTGCAACCAAACAACATGCATTTTAATACAGTAAAATGGAATGCTATACATCTGGGAACAAAGATGTAGGCCATACTTACTGGATGGGGGAGTCTATCCTAAGAAGCAGTGTCTCTGAAAAAGATTTGGGGGTTGTGGTGGATAATCTGCTGAACATAAGCTCCCAATGTGACACTGTGGCCAAAAGAGCTAATGGGATCACAGGGTGCATAAATGGGGGAATCTCAAATAGGAGTAGAGAAGTTATTTTACATTTTGTTTGGCACTGGTATGACCACTACTGGAATATTATGTTAGTTCTGATGCCCACAATTCAAGAAGGATGTTGATAAATTGCAGAGGATTCAGAGAAGAGCCACAAAAGTGATGAAAAGAGCTCAGCCTTTTCATCAGAGAAGGTTTAGGGGTGATTTAATTGCAGTTTGTAAATGCCTATACAGGGAAACACGTATTTAATAATGGGCTCTTCAGTGTAGCAGAGAAAGGTCTAGCAATCTAATGGCTGAAGTTGAAGCTAGAGAAATTCAGACGGGAAATAAGGCTTTCATTTTTGACAGTGAGTGTAATGAACCATTGGAACAATCTACCAAGAGTCATGGTGGATTCTCTGTTGGTGAGAATATTTAAATCAAGATCAGATGTTTCTCTAAAAGATATTTTGGAGGAATTATTTTGGGGCAGTGCTGTGGCCTGTGCTGTACAGGAAGTTCAGACTAGATGATGACCGTGGTCTCTTGTGGTATTAGAATATATGAATCACCGTGGAATATTCCTATACCTCAGTGAGCACAACGAATTGTTATGCCTGTTCCTCCTAATGTGGAATTACACCTATTCAGACATGAATAAGTCTTCACTGAAGTGAAAACATTAACAGTATTACTGGGGAAGAAAAAGTGGAAAAATGTTTGGTTCATAAAGGATCCAGCTGGATGAGTTGTTCATCTTGACTCAGACCAGTCCCTCCTGGGGACTGTTAACATCTGGCCCTGTCCTGTTTTCCGGCACCCATCTATGTGATTGGATCCAGTTGCGTGTGTCTAAACCCTCCATGTCTGGGTAATGGCTAATAACTGTTCTAGCCTTGGGCCTTGTAGTCTGGTTATCTAGAATCATAGAATTGTAGGACTGGAAGGGACCTCGAGAGGTCTTCTAATCCACCCTGTACTCAAGGCAGAACTAAGTGTTATCTAGCTATCCCTGACAGGTGTTTGTCTAACCTGCTAGTAAAAATTTCCGGTGATGGAGATTCTACAACCTCCCTAGGCAATTTATTCCAGTGCTTAACTACTTGACAGGAAGTTTTTTCTAATGTCCAACCTAAACTGCCCTGACTGCAATTTAAGCCCATTGCTTCTTGTCCTATCCTCAGAGGTTAATGAGAACAATTTTTCTCCCTCCTCCTTATAATAACCTTTTATGTACTTGAAAACTGTCATCATGTCCCCTCTTGGTCTTCTCTTCTCCAGACTAAACAAATCCATTTTTTTCAATCTTCCCTCATAGGTCATGTTTTCTAGACCTCTAATCATTTTTTTCCCCTATTCTCTTGACTTTCTCCAGTTTGTCCACATCTTTCCTGAAATGTGGCACCCCGAACTGGACTATACTCCAGATGAGGCCAAATCAGTGTCGAGTAGAGCAGAAGAATTACTTCTCGTGTCTTGCTTACAACACTCCTGCTAATACATCCCAGAGTGATGTTTGCTCTTTTTGCAACAGTGTTACACTGTTGACTTATATTGAGCTTGTGATCCATTATGACCCCCAGGTCCCTTTCTGCAGTGCTCCTTCGGCCGGAGCCCTTCCAAGCCACCTTGTTGTTTAGAAACATTCATCCCCCCAGACTCAACCTACCTGTGGGGGCTCTGGTTTCCTAGTTATACCCTTCAGGGACTACATGGCAATAAGACAACCAACAGAGGCTTAGCAAACAAATTTCTACCCTTTAAACAGCCCCAGAGTTACAGATCATAGGAAAACAACAAACTCCTGAATGCTCTCCCCTTGGCCTGACTTCATCACTTCTGTGAGTCCTGGGTTTGGTCAGAATCATTAGCCTGGGCAGTGCCTCTTTCCCTTCTTGCTTCTGGCTGTGGAATGCTCTCCTTGCTTGGAAAAGTGGTCTCCTTTTAAAACTGTTTCACCTTTCTTGCCCATGCACTTCTGCTAGGGAATTTCCAGGGTCTCTTACCATTTCTTTTCTGCCCTGTCCCCCAGACCTCTTTCCTTTGTGTCCCCTCTATTTTCACTTTTATTTTATTTTAGCTTCTCTCTTCCTAACTAAAACCCCCCTAAAACAACCCCCGCCCCCCAAAACTGGCTCTAACCTGCTAATTGCTGCCATCACACACTTCTTACTGGGTGTATGTTCTACCCTGTCTTATCTATTTAGGCTGTAAGTTTTTTGGGGCAAGGACTGTCTGATACTCTGTACAGTGTCCAGCACGGTGGGTCTCATTCTTGGTTTGTCCTTAGGCCCCACCATAATTAACAATTGAAGGTAGCACAGTATGGGATTAGGGCTGAAAACTACCAGGAGATCATAACGTCTTCCCTTAAACTATAATTGCAATGTGGGAACAAGGCTGATCAGGTGCAGGTTTTTATTATTGCTGAATTTAAACAAAGGGCATTTTCCCTTCATGTGTCAGATTATACAAGAGCAAACAAATGTCAGGTCTGGTGGATTTATTTTGGATAAAAATCCATGTAAATTATCGGTGGCACTCAGGCTTCTGGCACATTGTTAGTGTGGCCCTTGCTTTTAAAAAGTTTGGGTGTAAATCCTGTACTTCATATAAAAGAGGGAGAAGCCATTATGAGATGGTGTTTAACTCCCATCTGGGATTTGTGGGTTTGGTCAACGTAACTGAGATTAAAGAGAGGGTAAAAACATCTGTTACCTCATTCATGTTTTCTGTAGTTTGCCACTAATAATTAGCAACACAAGAGGAGTAGATTTTTTTCTGGTTGTGAGAAAGGAATATCAAAGTATATGGTATTCTGCACTTAAATGTGCTTAGTCATGAGCCAGAAATTCTCATCTGTCTTTTCAAACAATTAAAAAAAAATGCATTTACCCTGTCAATGAACAGGCATTGGAGGCTATAGAAATACAAGTAGCATCTGCCAGTGAAATTAAAGATTTAACATATCTCAGTATGAAAGTTTCATTAGGAGAAAGAAATCTATCCTTTATGAAACACAAATCCCTGTCATTCTTTAACTCCTGATGAATCTGCAAATGACACCTGATAGACTGAGACTCGCACTGTTTTTCTCTCTTGTTAAGAGTAGGGCAGGACCTTTTATGCTGAGACTGAGAAGAGCCATTAATTAGGGGGTATATCCTCTGAAGATAAAGCAGCTCTGTATAGTATGTGGATATTTACAGTCTCCAAGAGAGGAGGAGATATATTACTTACTTGGTGAAATAGGGACTAACCCTGCAATCCTTACTTATGTGACTATACATAGTCCTGCTGTGAGTGCAGGGGACTGGACTAGATGACCTCTTGAGGTCCCTTCCAGTCCTACAAGTCTCTGATTCTGTGATTCTGTGACTAGTGCGTTGAAATCAACTACTTGGATTAGCAAGTTCTTGCAGCATTATCCCTATGGTATGGACACACACAATTACATGATAGCCATTTTAAGTTGGATTTCATTTTTATACAAAAAGAAAAGGAGTACTTGTGGCACCTTAGAGACTAACAAATTTATTAGAGCATAAGCTTTCGTGAGCTACAGCTCACTTCATGGGATGTGGTTTTTCCACCAAATGCATCCGATGAAGTGAGCTGTAGCTCATGAAAGCTTATGCTCTAATAAATTCGTTAGTCTCTAAGGTGCCACAAGTACTCCTTTTCTTTTTGCGAATACAGACTAACACGGCTGCTACTATGAAACCTATTTTTATACAAGTGTCAGATTTATTTCAGTGATAACTTGTTCTCTTTCCTGAAGATGTATTATGTGTTTCACATGTCTGATAGAAGTCTGATCGCTGTAGTATCTGTGTGCAGGCTTCGTTGCCGACTGGAAAAAAAACTGTTTCTTAATAGTGAACAGTAGCAGCCATTATTTCCTGTACAGGAGCCCAAGTATCTGATTCAAAGTCCCTTGAAGTAAATAGAAATACTCCTATTGTCTTCAGTGGGCATTGGGTCAGGCCCTGAATCATGATGGTGATATGGTTTATACACCAAAGCTACTGTGGAAGTGGATGGAAAATGAGTTAGGTCTTTCCTTGATTGCGTGGAGCAAAGGTTAAGGCCTGTCTATCTGACCTTTACAGTATGTACTTTGACTCTTATTAAACTCTGTGGGGATTTTTAGGAAGCAGTTAAGGGGGATTACCTAACATGTAGTTTTCTGCCATGTTAGATCGCTATTCCTACAGAGTGCAGCTCGCTTGCTTACCAGATCAGCGGTTGGCCAGTGTGGTCAGATGTTGGCTGCTTATGTGTGTTCTCTCTGTGAGCTGTCCCAGCTTTGCACACATAGTTGGCACAGCCAGACCTTGATCAAACTGCCCAATAACCACAGACCTGTTGGTAGCAATGGAACTTGATTAGATTTATTGTCAGTCAAGCACAGTCCTAATGCCCTGGGCTGCTCAATGGTTACAGGTACACTGACACATGTATGCCATTGCAATGGACTAGCTCAATTAGTGGCGGGACTTTCCGCTATCCCGTAGGCCCTCTAGACACGCTCCCTTTGAAGCTTCATTTTATACATCAATACAAACAAGTTAAATATTGCCCCTCTACCATGGTTAGTTACTGCCTCCTGGTTTGTTACCACCCATTATGTTGTACATGCTGGTTCGATCAAAACATCTCTATCCATCACACCGTCCTCCTGACCTTATGTTTAGGAGAGGTCAGTGGGTTCTTGTTCTCCTTGGGGGTGTGTTTGTACCATACTTGGTATCAGGGTGTTCTGGTATCACCCTTCTGGAATGTGTTTGTGTGAGTGTCCTGTGCCTAGTACCTCTTAGGAATGTGTGTGTTTTTGCAATATCACCCCTATTCTTGCCAGGTTCTGTAGCCTGCTCACAGCCTGTCGCTTGCTAACTTTGCTTTATATTAGCAAGGCTTGACCACTACTTTAGTGCAGGCCTCAGACCTCACACCAGTCTTCTGATACAAGGGCACTTGATTTGTTATAGCTACTTAAATCTACCTGCTAAGCATTTTTAGGCACTTAATTGCATAGAGGCTTAGGGATGCATTCCTTAAGATGCTGAAGACACAGCTTTACTGAAGTCTGACACACTTTCCTCCTTGGTTATATAGGCACTCTGAGATAATTGTGTGGGAAGGATTTCCAGTGGCCTAATTACTAATCTCAGGCTCTCTTCCTACTATAGTTGGTTTAAACCACAGGTGTTAAGGCCTTGGTCAGAAAGTTCTAGAATGGCTTTTTTGAGAATCTGTATTTTCATTCCCTTTGGCATTATCAAACACTTTGTTTTGTCCCTTCATTGAAGCAAACGTGTCTTGAGGTTCTCAAATTAAAATTGTAGACAAACTACAGCATTTTGAGTTCTAAGCAGTTCAACTGCTTAGGTGAGGGCGGGTAAGTCAATGCACTTGATTTGTTATAGCTACTTAATTCTACCTGCTAAGCATTTTTAGGCACTTAATTGCATAGAGGCTTAGGGATGCATTCCATAATATGCTGAAGACACAGCTTTACTGAAGTCTGACACACTTTCCTCCTTGGTTACATAGGCACTCTGAGATAATTGTTTGGGAAGGATTTCCAGTGGCCTAATTACTGGCTTCTGCAGGCTTTTCCCCTCATAATTCCTCTGTCCACAAAGCCTGAAGTTCTGTTGCTTTGGAGTGTGTGTGTGTGTGTGTGTGTGTGCGTGCGCATGCAAGCAAGAGTTCTACATGGGTTCAGACTGGAGTGAAGTAGGACTTGTATTTTAGTGAGTAAGGAGCTGTATAAGGAAATCTCTTGCAATTTATATAGGCACAAGATATACTGTGCAGTGAAAAGAAAAGGAGTACTGGTGGCACCTTAGAGACTAACAAATTTATTAGAGCATAAGCTTTCGTGAGCTACAGCTCACTTCATCGGATGCATTTGGTGGAAAAAACAGAGGAGAGATCCACCAAATGCATCCGATGAAGTGAGCTGTAGCTCACGAAAGCTTATGCTCTAATAAATTTGTTAGTCTCTAAGGTGCCACCAGTACTCCTTTTCTTTTTGCGAATACAGACTAACACGGCTGCTACTCTGAAACCTGTGCAGTGAAAGAGAGACAGCAAATATTACCAAACCCATTGTCATTCCTAGACTTCCATTCCAAATAACACCTCATATCAATGCTGTGATTTGTTCATTTGGGTCTTTTGTCATTTTAGCTTAGGAGACTCTGGTGTTTTGATGGCTTTTCCTGTGCTAGAAATTGGATCAGGAGCCAAATGTCTGCTGTAATGGAGCTTTGACATGAGGCTTTGATGACACTGTTGAAAAGGCATCTGTTCATTGCCCAATCCTGCTTGTGCTAAAGCACCAGCCCCTCATGCTATTTAGCATCTGTGCATGTGCCAAATGAGTCTAAGCAATGCCAGGCCTGTACCATCACCAGAGTTCACGTTTGGAATGAACACAGAGTGAACCAATTTTGTCTTCGATCTGTGCACACCATGGATGGCATTGTGACCTGGTTGGGTTACATCCCTATAAACAGGGATATTGTTCATACCTAATAAATCGGGACTGCCTCTAAGCAATGTTCTTTAAGATGAATTTGGATGGTCCAGTTAGCTTCCACAGGTTTCTCAAGTTCTGTTGTAATGCAGCCTGTCCTGGTGGCAGCCAGAACCATGGTGCAACTTTAGCATTCTTCCTTGTTAAGATGCTCTCCTAGTGTGCGCATGATCAAACAGAAGCAAAGGTGGTTGTCACAGAAAGCAGGGAGGGACTGTTGCTGTAGCAGTCATTAGCTAAAGTAGGATACTAGTAGCTGTTTCTTAAACCACCTTTCTTTCTTTAAAAAGATCAGCCCAAGTTTAAGCTAGCACTGCCCTCCAAACAGATGGGCAAGTGTGATCTAAGGAGCCAAGATTTCTTGAGCAAAATTCCAGAGTGGGGGTCTCCAAGCAACAACCCGTTATGAGATGCTTGAGACAGGGGTAAGGTAGTAGAGGTTGGTTTAATTCTCAATTTCAGGGTAGGGGAGTTGTCTGTAACTGTGCAGGATTGCCAACTGAGCAGAACTCCTTTTGATAGTTTCCCAGTTTGGTGTGCTCTGCTCTGTGTAATTTTCTCATCTAAACCGCTTACATGAGAAAATTTCAGGTTTCAGAGTAGCAGTCGTGTTAGTCTGTATTCGCAAAAAGAAAAGGAGTACTTGTGGCACCTTAGAGACTAACATTTATTTGAGCATAAGCTACAGCTCACTTCATCGGATGTATCCTTTTCTTTGAGAAAATTTAGCACTCTAATTATATCCAGGAGTCACCCCAAAACTGACGATCACAAATTAATAAGATAAATGAAGGCCAAGTTATGTGAGCATAATTCCTACTGAAACTACACTGGACCCTCGCTAGAACACATCTATATAGCGCAGATTTGCATATAATGCAGTCGCGGCCACAGATCCCAAATTTAATTACTTTGATTGGAATTCATTTTAATGCTGTCCCCGCGTTAACGCGGTACCATGCATGGATCCCAAATCCTGCGTTCTAGCGAGGGTCCAGTGTACAAGCATGATTCAAGGTCTGTCTGATCTCTGCCTAATGTTGAGAGACTGAAGAAACTCAATGTCTTTATTTCAGAATAGCAGCCGTGTTAGTCTGTATTTGCAAAAAGAAAAGGAGTATTTGTGGCACCTTAGAGACTAACAAATTTATTTGAGCATAAGCTTTCATGAGCTACAGCTCACTTTATCGGATGCATTCCTTTAGTTAGAGAAGGGTAAGAGGTTACTTGATCATGGTCTGACAAGTGAGAAGATTTCTGATGATAGACAGCTTTTCAATTTAACAAACAGAAGTACAACAAGATCTAATGACTGGAAGCCAAAGTTAGACAAATTCAGACTAGAAATAAAGCACAAATTTGTAACAGTGAGGCTAATTAACCATTGAAGCAGCTTATCAAGGTAAGCGGGTAGTTTCTCCATCACTTAGCGTCTTTACAGCAAAATTGCATCTTTTCTAAAATATCTGCTCTAGCTCAACTAGATCTTGCAGGTTTGATGCAGGAACCACTTGGTGAAATTCCGTGGCTGGGGTTATACAGGAGATCAGACTAAATGCCATAATGGGCCCTTCTAGTCAAAAAATGGATGACTCAATGAGCTAGGATTCACTGTAGAATTCTACAGATCTTCTTTCTATGCAAACACTCAGCCGTATAGTCTGACAAACATTACTGCAGTTGGTAATCAGGGAACACACACAACTCGGAACCTGTTTGTTGTCCAGGCTCCAGCAAGTGGAGGAGGTATCCCTTGGAAGCTAATGATGGCAGTTGCATCAAGCTGACACAGGGAGGAGAGCCAGCTGGTAAGGTATTGGAAGGGAAACATGTTATGGAGGACAGCAGTGTGCTCCACTAGCCCAGTGACTGATAAACAATTTTTATAAGAGGAGAATCTTGTAGATGATGCTTAAGTAAAGGAGGAAGCTGATAGGACTGCCTGTCTGTGGTAAGCAGCCCAAGGCTGCTCCTATTAGTGGACTTCTCAGGCATTCCACCTAGGTTTTCTCCAGATTTTTTATGGGTAGAAAAGAAGAGGGTGGGTAGCCTTGTATGTCCTGGCATTATGCAGTAAGTCCCTCCCTTTCAGAAACACACACAAGAAGATGGGACCCAAATGCACTCTCAAGCATTGTGTTTCCTATGGTGCTCTTCCGAGTGTGATGCTGGGCCAGCTAACCAACCTGGTCAGGCCTGGGGAATAGCTGTTTAATTGGTTTTAGAATTGTTTGTTGTTTCACTCACACCAGTTAGAAAGTTTAATCTCCTTCATGGCTCAAAGTGAATACTTGAGTCTGTGCTGCTGCTTTGTGTGCTTGCTCATGTTGATTCCATTGTAGTGTATGTGCATGCCCACGTACGCGGTGGTCGGAGACTTTTGCCTTAGCGGTATCCGTAAGGCCAGCTATGGCGCCCTCTGGAGTGCCACACTCATGCCGCAGTATATCAGGTTCCACCGGCCCTACGCCCTCTCAGTTCCTTCTTACTGCCAGTGGTGGTCAGAGGTGCTTCACAATTGGTCAGCAGTTTTTTCTCCTATCTCAGCCTTGTCCTTTCAGGCAGGGCAGCGCCAGGTCTCCAGCCCTTTATTGGGAGGTGCTTAGCCTCTGGGTCTTTTGTGTGCAGCATGCCGTTCATCTGGTAGCCACTCACTTTCCTGGAACCAAGAACATCTTGGCAGATCGCTTCAGCAGGACCTTCTTGTCTCACCATGAATGGCCACTCCATCCGGTTTCACTGGTAATTCTGAAAAATTAAAGAAAACAAAACAAAACAGTTTTGGGTTGAACTGAAAATGGAAGTTTTTAGAAATATTTGAGAAATTGAAAAGTAAAAGAAAACTTTGTAAAAGATCAAACAAAGCATTTTGTTCGATCTAAAATGAAACATTAATTGGATAAAATTAGATTTCAAGCATTTTTAATAAAAAGAAAAGGAGTACTTGTGGCACCTTAGAGACTAACATTTATTAGAGCATAAGCTTTCGTGAGCTACAGCTCATTTCATCGGATGCATTTGGTGGAAAAAACAGAGGAGAGATTTATATACACACACACAGAGAACATGAAACAATGGGTTTATCATACACACTGTAAGGAGAGTGATCACTTAAGATAAGCCATCACCAGCAGCGGGGGGAGGAGGGGAAAGGAGGAAAACCTTTCATGGTGACAAGCAAGGTAGGCTATTTCCAGCAGTTAACAAGAATATCTGAGGAACAGTGGGGGGTGGGGTGAGGTGGGGGGGAGAAATACCATGGGGAAATAGTTTTACTTTGTGTAATGACTCATCCATTCCCAGTCTCTATTCAAGCCTAAATTAATTGTATCCAGTTTGCAAATTAATTCCAATTCAGCAGTCTCTCGTTGGAGTCTGTTTTTGAAGCTTTTTTGTTGAAGGATAGCCACTCTTAGGTCTCTAATCGAGTGACCAGAGAGATTGAAGTGTTCTCCAACTGGTTTTTGAATGTTATAATTCTTGACGTCTGATTTGTGTCCATTCATTTTTACGTAGAGACTGTCCAGTTTGACCAATGTACATGGCAGAGGGGCATTGCTGGCACATGATGGCATATATCACATTGGTAGATGCGCAGGTGAACGAGCCTCTGATAGCGTGGCTGATGTGGTTAGGCCCTATGATGGTGTCCCCTGAATAGATATGTGGACAGAGTTGGCAACGGGCTTTGTTGCAAGGATAGGTTCCTGGGTTAGTGGTTCTGTTGTGTGGTGTGTGGTTGCTGGTGAGTATTTGCTTCAGATTGGGGGGCTGTCTGTAAGCAAGGACTGGCCTGTCTCCCAAGATCTGTGAGAGTGATGGCTCGTCCTTCAGGATAGGTTGTAGATCTTTGATGATGCGCTGGAGAGGTTTTAGTTGGGGGCTGAAGGTGATGGCTAGTGGCGTTCTGTAATTTTCTTTGTTGGGCTTGTCCTGTAGTAGGTGACTTCTGGGTACTCTTCTGGCTCTGTCAATCTGTTTCTTCACTTCAGCGGTGGGTATTGTAGTTGTAGGAATGCATGATAGAGATCTTGTAGGTATTTGTCTCTGTCTGAGGGATTGGAGCAAATGCGGTTATATCGTAGCGTGTGGTATGATCTGGATGAAAGCTAGGGGCATGTAGGTAGGAATAGCAGTCAGTAGGTTTCCGATATAGGGTGGTGTTTATGTGACCATCGCTTATTAGCACCGTAGTGTCCAGGAAGTGGATCTCTTGTGTGGACTGGTCCAGGCTGAGGTTGATGGTGGGATGGAAATAGTTGAAATCATGGTGGAATTCCTCAAGGGCTTCTTTTCCATGGGTCCAGATGATGAAGATGTCATCAATGTAGCGCAAGTAGAGTAGGGGCATTAGGAGACGAAAGCTGAGGAAGCGTTGTTCTAAGTCAGCCATAAAAATGTTGGCATACTGTGGGGCCATGCGGGTACCCATCGCAGTGCCGCTGATTTGAAGGTATACATTGTCCCCAAATGTGAAATAGTTATGGGTGAGGACAAAGTCACAAAGTTCAGCCACCAGGTTAGTCGTGACATTATCGGGGATACTGTTCCTGACGGCTTGTAGCCCATCTTTGTGTGGAGTGTTGGTGTAGAGGCTTCTACATCCATAGTGGCTAGGATGGTGTTTTTAGGAAGATCACCAATGGACTGTAGTTTCCTCAGGAAATCGGTGGTGTCTCGAAGATAGCTGGGAGTGCTGGTAACGAAGGGCCTGAGGAGGGAGTCTACATAGCCAGACAATCCTGCTGTCAGGGTGCCAATGCCTGAGATGATGGAGCGTCCAGGATTTCCAGGTTTATGGATCTTGGGTAGCAGATAGAATACCCCAGGTCGGGGTTCTAGGGGTGTGTCTGTGCGGATTTGTTCTTGTGCTTTTTCAGGGAGTCTCTTGAGCAAATGCTGTAGTTTCTTTTGGTAACTCTCAGTGGGATCAGAGGGTAATGGCTTGTAGAAAGTGGTGGAGGAGAGCTGCCTAGTAGCCTCTTGTTCATACTCCGACCTATTCATGATGACGACAGCACCTCCTTTGTCAGCCTTTTTGATTATGATGTCAGAGTTGTTTCTGAGGCTGTGGATGGCATTGTGTTCTGCATGGTTGAGGTTATGGGGTAAGCGATGCTGCTTTTCCACAATTTCAGCTCGTGCACGTTGGCGGAAGCATTCTATGTAGAAGTCCAGGCTGCTGTTTCGACCTTCAGGAGGAGTCCACCCAGAATCTTTCTTTTTGTAGTGTTGGTAGGAAGGTCTCTGTGGGTTAATATGTTGGTCAGAGGTGCGTTGGAAATATTCCTTCAGTTGGAGATGTCGAAAATAGGATTCTAGGTCACCAGAGAACTGTATCATGTTTGTGGGGTGGAGGGGCAAAAGGAGAGGCCCCGAGATAGGACAAATTCTTCTGCGCATCATCAAAGATCTACAACCTATCGTGAAGGACGACCCATCACTCTCACAGATCTTGGGAGACAGGCCAGTCCTTGCTTACAGACAGCCCCCCAATCTGAAGCAAATACTCACCAGCAACCACACACCACACAACAGAACCACTAACCCAGGAACCTATCCTTGCAACAAAGCCCGTTGCCAACTCTGTCCACATATCTATTCAGGGGACACCATCATAGGGCCTAATCACATCAGCCACACTATCAGAGGCTCGTTCACCTGCGCATCTACCAATGTGATATATGCCATCATGTGCCAGCAATGCCCCTCTGCCATGTACATTGGTCAAACTGGACAGTCTCTACGTAAAAATGAATGGACACAAATCAGACGTCAAGAATTATAACATTCAAAAACCAGTTGGAGAACACTTCAATCTCTCTGGTCACTCGATTACAGACCTGAGAGTGGCTATCCTTCAACAAAAAAGCTTCAAAAACAGACTCCAAGGAGAGACTGCTGAATTGGAATTAATTTGCAAACTGGATACAATTAACTTAGGCTTGAATAGAGACTGGGAATGGATGAGTCATTACACAAAGTAAAACTATTTCCCCATGTTATTTCTCCCCCCACCCCACCCCCCACTGTTCCTCAGATATTCTTGTTAACTGCTGGAAATAGCCTACCTTGCTTGTCACCATGAAAGGTTTTCCTCCTTTCCCCCCCTGCTGCTGGTGATGGCTTATCTTAAGTGATCACTCTCCTTACAGTGTGTATGATAAACCCATTGTTTCATGTTCTCTGTGTGTGTATATCAATCTCCCCTCTGTTTTTTCCACCAAATGCATCCGATGAAGTGAGCTGTAGCTCACGACGAAAGCTTATGCTCTAATAAATTTGTTAGTCTCTAATGTGCCACAAGTACTCCTTTTCTTTTTGCGAATACAGACTAACACGGCTGCTACTCTGAAACCAAGCATTTTTAATGTTTTTCAGTTTTTAAAAGTAAAATTTAATTTTGAAACAAAGTAATTTTGAATTGGAAAATCTAAACATTTAATTTAAAAAATGTTGAAACAAAGTGTTTTGATTTTTTTTTTCCAGAATTTTTAGGGTTTTTTCTTTTTAACCCAGAAAATTCATTGAAGCTGATCAGATCGTGCATCATCATGATCAGGGATCAGAGATAAGGACAACAAAAGAGAAGCACTTGAGAAGACTTGAAGCCATTTAAATGATATGTTTGAGGACAGTCAGAGGGGCAATGTTGCTGGGACCACATCTGGAATGATGTCATCAGGAGTGAGAACAAGTTTTGTGGTATTGGAGAAGAGTTGCAAGAGAGGAGGCTGTAATATGTATGGGCACATACAAAGGATGGATGAAGAGAATCCTGATAAGGAGGCATTTGAGACTAGCGTTTGTGGACAAAGAACAGGAGGATGACCAAGAGGTGGATAGACTGTGTATGGGAAGACAGAGTGGATACGGACCGAGTGTTAGGGGGCTTATTCCTTCACCCACTTACTTCCCTGGTCCTTCTCTCATGAACAGAGAGCAACAATACCCGAAGTCCAAAAGTGCAAATAATTCGATGTTTATTGGAGTGAACTTCCAGCAAGCATGATTCCAGTTTCCTTCCTTAGTGTCCCCCTTCCCAGCTCTGACACCACAGAGCCTTACACCTGTGTCCCTGTTCCCATTCCCCACCCCTTAGCCAAACATTATTCCAATTTCCCCACCCCCATTCCCTGTTCTCATTTCCCCTACCCACACACCCACCCACTTCCTGATTGACTGCAGACTATATAGTAAAACTTGAGTTCTGCTTAGCTATACCTTAACCAATCATTTTCCTGAAATTTAACTAACCAATCCTAACATATTGTAACATGATTATGTAACCAATTATATCCCACCACCTTAATTAGTTTACACCCAGCAAAAGTAATTATACAGCAGACAGAAACAATCACAGAACCAGACAGAGATTATACAGACAAACAATGGCAAATTGGGAACTATAATGAGAAAACAATACAGAAGTGAGTATTTCACATCCCAGCTATTGATAAGTGAGTTCTTGCCAGACAGGATGCTATTAAACTAAGTTTCCTTTTACATTTTCTAGACACTTCCCTTTCTTATTTTTTTTTTCCACTGAATGCATCCGATGAAGTGAGCTGTAGCTCACGAAAGCTCATGCTCAAATAAATTTGTTAGTCTCTAAGGTGCCACAAGTACTCCTTTTCTTTTTCCCTTTCTGTGGAGGCGATAGGCGTTATCAGGACAGGACTGTATTCCTAACAGCCCAATAGCACCTTCTTTCAATGTGACTAGTTTGGAATGTGAGGAGGTGACCTGGTGGCTTCCCAGTTTATGGCTGCCTCTGCTGCCTTGCCAAAGATCTTAGCCTAAGAATAGGGCCTCAGACTGTCACAGTAAGAAAATGACCTTACACTGGCAGACAGTGATTTTGATTCTTTCTTTTATACCTCTAACTACCCAAGTGATAAGAATACACCTACATTCTTAGAGTGTATAGGCCTTTACAGACAGGCCTGAATATCTATATCCTAACACAGAACATTGGACTAGCAAGTCTAGAAAAGATTGATCCAGCAACCCGACCCCAACTGGCTGGGAAGAGTGAAGCTGACACATTTACAAAATATTTTAGTGTTGCCACATCTGCATTTTTCACCAGGTTTTTGTCAAAAAATTTCACCCAGCTCTATGAGGGAGGCCCCAAGTGTATTTCTTCCTATCCATAGTGGTGATGCTCCTTATCGCTTTGTTGGAGCTGGAATATACCTAAGGCCATCTACATCAGCAACATAATTAACTAATAAGAAAAGGAGGACTTGTGGCCCCTTAGAGACTAACAAATTTATTTGAGCATAAGCTTTCGTGAGCTACAGCTCACTTCATCGGATGCATCCAATGAAGTGAGCTGTAGCTCACGAAAGCTTATGCTCAAATAAATTTGTTAGTCTCTAAGGGGCCACAAGTCCTCCTTTTCTTTTTGCGGATACAGACTAACATGGCTGCTACTCTGAAACATAACTAACTAATGCATGTTTTGCCTGAGAGAACAGCCGAATCCCAGCCCTCCCTCAGCGGAATCTTCAGAGGTGTAGGGATAACAAATGTCACATAGCCACAACGTTAGCTGCTCTTTCTGCAATGAGTGACCCTGTCCAGATAAACACATCTGAGATTTGCATGTTCCTGTGGGCCCAGAATGAGCTACCTGATGATACTTATTCCAGTAGTAAAATGGTATTCTCATCTGAAAGCAGAGGATTTTCTGATATATGCAAATTGAGCCAGTGTGGATTCCCAGAGTGGAACTGCCTGAACCATTGTGACAACCTGAGCACTCAGGCTGGGGAAAAAACACAGGTTTTTGATTAAACTTCTTGGCCCCCTAAATATCCTGAGTGTGCTGCAGAGGTTTTTGTCACAGAGACTTTTGGGCTACAAGGAGCCTTGCTCGCTGGTGTTCTGCGTTGTGCCTTGCTCTGGAATGATAATCTGTGAGGCTTTCAGGGTCCAGAACTGCTTTGCGAGGGCTGTAATTCTGACAATGGGAGTTGAGTTCCATTTATTTCGAGACCATCATTTAGAAATACAAAATGGAAGGAGCCAGACTGCTGCAGCTGGAGCAGTTGTTGAGTCCTCCTATGATCAGACCTATAATTTCTAGGCAGCAGTGTCATTGCAGTCTTTGCTGCCATGGAGACGCATCACTAGTGGCCATTAAACTAGCACTGAGGCTGCTGCTGTGATTCTATCCTTTTGTGTCTGTCAGCATCTTCTATTTTCTCTCCTACTTTGATGGACTCCATGTCTTCTGTGCTCAGAGAACAGTTTTTGGTGTGTTCTTTCAGGCAGTGACCTGTTGGGCATGGTGCTTTGTGCCCAAAAGAAGGCCGCCTCTCTCTTCTGCATTTAAGGGGGTACCTTTTAATTTCTGAAATGCAGCACTCTGAGGTGTCTAGTACCCTCTCGTCACATAGGGCAGCTCCACACCATCATGTGATCTGTGAGGAAGCGTGAATTCTAGGAAGAACCTGTGCGTGCCCTGTACAAGAGGAAAACTGGTTATGTAGACAGTGGATCCAGATGGGACATGGTTGGTTGGAGTGGAGTACAGTCATTTCTGATATTCATGAGACCCATTGTAATCCCACTGCATAAAATGATCTGTGTGGAAACTGCAAAGCCAAGGAAATTTGAGGGTTTACAATAAAAGTACTTCCTCAGCCAACTCAGCTAATCTGCAAATTTAATCCAAGCGCCTCTTGGAAAGGATGAAAACTGGTTTGAGCACTTTGGTTATGTGGATTTAAGGTGCATTCTGGGGGTTACAATGATTTGAGTGAGAGTTGTGAATTCCTCCAGTGTAGATAAGGACAGGGAGAACTCATGCTATGCAATATTGAATGCAGATTAATTTTCCAATCCTGTTCTTCAAAGTTTTTGCAACCCCTCCCAGCTTGTGTCTACTCCATTATCAAAATCATTAATGGAAATATTGAACAGTACGAGACCCAGGACTGACCCCACTAAATACACTCTCCCAGTTTGACATCAGACCATTGATAACTACTCTTTGAATATGTCCTTTCAACTCATTGTGCGCCCACCTTACAGTAATTTCATCTAGACCACATTTTCTCTAGTTTGTTTATGAGAATGTCATGTGGGACTGTGTCAAAAGCATACCTAAAATCAAGATGCAGAAACTCTCATGCTTTCCCCCCCATCCACTAGGCCAATACAGCAGTTTTCTTTGCTCATACTATTCAACCTGCCAAGGCTCAAATATGGAATGCAGTGTGTGATAAAGACCCAAAATGGAGGTGGGGAGGAAAAAAAAATGATTCATGCCGAAGGCTTAAATGCTATGGGAACCCTTCCTTTATTTTAAATAATTCCTTTTACAATCTGTTTCATGATTCATTATTGCAGTTGTATTTTATGCTCCCATTGTCCCTAAACCTCCAAATGTGAGAAGCTGGGACTGGACAACAGGGGATGGATCACTTGAAATTGCCTTGTTGTGCTCTTTCCCTGTGAAGCATCTGGCACTGCCCACTGTCAGAGAAAGGATACTGAGCTGGACGGACCATTGGTCTGACACATTATGGCTGTTGTTAATTTTCAACAGGATGACCTTTAGAATGGATGTGTTGCTGGTCTTGGGGCCCAGCCTGTCATTGGTTAATTAAAATAATGGCATAAATTTGTATAATTTTCAAAAATAAATTAAAAAAAATGAAATAGGAAGAGGTTTTAAAACACAAAGTTGAAATAGGCAGAGGGGAAGTTAATTTTAAAAATGAAAATAGGTAGAGGCTTATTTTAATTTAATAAAAGGCAGAGGTTAAACGATCATAGGTGAGAGTTATGTAAACCAACAGAGTGCAGGTAAGCTTTTTAAAGTTAATTATCCTGCCAACTTTTTAAACTTTTACTGAATTGCACTCACCAAGATGTGTGCATAGGAGCCTTTAAAGCTGAGTCATTTAACTTGTTCTTTTCCTATTTTAGCCTCTGATCCTACCTCATTTTCACTCACATTCACTATGTTAGATGTCCAATCACCACCAATCTTCTTGGTGAAAACCGAAACAAAGAAGTCATTAAGCATCTCCGCCATTTCCACATTTTCTGTTCTTATTTTCCCCCCTCATTGAGTAATGGTCCTACCCTGTCCTTGGTCTTCCTCTTGCTTCTAGTGTATTTGTAGAATGGTTCCTTGTTACCCTTTGTCTCTAGCTAGTTTGATCTCGTTTTGTGCCTTGGCCTTTCCAATTTTGTCCCTTCATATTTGTGTTATTTGTTTATATGCATTCTTTGTAATTTGTCCACTTTATTGTGCTGTTCTCCTTCCTACCATTCCTTAGAATCATGAACTCTATCATTTCATGATCACTTTCACCCAAGCTGCTTTCCACTTTTAAATTCTCAACCAGTTTCTCCCTATTTGTCAAAATCAAATATAGAACAGCACTCCCCAAGTAGCAGTCTCCATCTTCTGAAATAAAAAATTGTCTCCAATACATTGCAAGAACTTCTTGGATAATCGGTGCCCTGCTGTGGTATTTTCCCTACAGATGTCTGAGTAGTTGTAGTCCCCCATCACCACCAAGTGCTGTGCTTTGGATGATTTTGTTAATTGTTTAAAAAAAGCATCATCCACCTCTTCTTCCTGGTCTGTCTCCTATTTCCATCTCAACCTCAGTTCAAGTGTATACATTTTTCCCTTTTCCCCCTGCCTGACCTTCCTGAGCAAGCTGTACCCTTCTATACCAATATTCCAGTCATGCGTATTATCCCACCAAGTCTCTGTGATGCTAACTATGTCATAGTTGTGTTTATTTACTAGCATTTCGAGTTCTTCCTGCTTATTCCCCATACTTCTTGCATTAGTATACAGACATCTAAGATACTGATTTGACACACACCCCCAAGTTCTGTCTTGTCTCTCCTTTATCCCTGCTATAACAGCCCATGCTCCCCCCAAATTCCACATGTTTTTGACTTACCTGTGGGCTTTGGTCACCTGCCCCCTTCGAACCTAGTTTAAAGCTTTCCTCACTAGGTTAGCCCCTCTGTATCCAAATATGCTCTTCCACATCTTCGGCAGCCTTCGTGGCGCACATCCCTATCCAGGACATCTGTAGAGCTATAATGTGGTCCTCTGTCCACACGTTCACGGCTCATTATGCCATCACTCAGCAGACCAGAGATGACGCTGGGTTCAGCAGAGCTGTGTTGCAATCTACACATCTGTGAACTCCTACCCACCTATAGGGGTACTGCTTTGGAGTCACCTAATATGGAATGGACATAAGCAAGCACTGGAAGAAGAAAAGACAGTTACCTTTTCCGTAACTAGTATTCTTTGAGATGTGTTGCTCATGTCCATTTCACAACCCACCCTCCTTCCCCACTCTAACAATTTCCAGCAAGAAGGAACTGAGGGTGGAGGGAAGCCAGCGGCACTCCAGAGAGCGCCAGAGCCACTCTACGGATACTGCTGAGGGAAAAACTTCTGGCACCAGTGCATGTGGAGAGCACACACACCTCATGTGGAATAGACTTGAGCAACACATCTTGAAGAACACCAGTTACGGAAAAGGTAGCTGTCTTCTCTTTAAAGCAGGGTCTGTCTTCCTGTGCCATACCTAGCACAATGTGGCCCTGATCCTGATTGGGGCCTTCAAGTGCTACTCTTATGCAAAAAGTGCATAATAATACTAATAGCATCTCCATCTCCAGTTCTGGAGGATTGCCAAGCACTTTAGCAGTATATGCAGGTGGTATGCCATTCACCATTGAAATGCAGCCACCACAGGATGGAACATGGTAGCTATTAAACAGCTCACAACAACACTGCACAAGAAGTTAGATAAGGACATGGAATAGTTTACTAGATCCATTTTGAACTTCAGAATGAATATAATGATGCTGATTGTTACATGAATTGCAGTTGTGCAGGACACGGGCTCTGTCACCCCAGCTTCTGCAAAAACTCCAGCAAGCAGCTTTTAGTCTACGTTC
This sequence comes from Dermochelys coriacea, assembly GCF_009764565.3. Classification (NCBI taxonomy): domain Eukaryota; kingdom Metazoa; phylum Chordata; order Testudines; family Dermochelyidae; genus Dermochelys; species Dermochelys coriacea. Next base: position 32,435,561 of record NC_050082.1, on the reverse strand, counting down.
TGAATCTAGCCTTTACACTGTGTCCCGTTGAAAAGATAAAGGTTGATCACTTTATTGTTTTAGTTTGTATTGTGTTGCATTTGTTTGCCATTCTGCTTTTGGCATTGCTGGTGTTTGAGACAATTCTGTCTTTGTTTCAGTGTCATGGTCGAGTGCTTGGCAGCTGGTGACAGCAGTATGTATGAAGCTTGTGAAATGCCTGAGAATTTGCATGCGTTTGTGGGGAAGAACTAAAGCCAAAGCCTCTCCTTTTTGAGGATTATGATCACATCATTACTGGAGGGAGTTCAGAGAAGAGTAAAAAGGTGATTAAGGGGCTCGAGGGATTGATTTATGAGGAAAGATCAAAAGAGCTAAATTGTGTCACTTGGATAAGTGACAACTAAGGGAACATAAAAGTTCACAATTATTGGAAGTTTGTAAACAGTGAAAGGGGTGAGAGATTATTCAGGATTTGACAAGGAGGGTGAAAAGAAAAGGAGTACTTGTGGCACCTTAGAGACTAACAAATTTATTAGAGCATAAGCTTTCGTGAGCTACAGCTCACTTCATCGGATGCATTTGGTGGAAAAAACAGAGGAGAGATTTATATACACACACACACAGAGAACATGAAACAATGGGTTTATCATACACACTGTAAGGAGAGTGATCACTTAAGATAAGCCATCACCAACAGCAGGGGGGGGAAAGGAGGAAAACCTTTCATGGTGACAAGCAGGTAGGCTAATTCCAGCAGTTAACAAGAATATCAGAGGAACAGTGGGGGGTGGGGTGGGAGGGAGAAATACCATGGGGAAATAGTTTTACTTTGTGTAATGACTCATCCATTCCCAGTCTCTATTCAAGCCTAAGTTAATTGTATCCAGTTTGCAAATTAATTCCAATTCAGCAGTCTCTCGTTGGAGTCTGTTTTTGAAGCTTTTTTGTTGAAGGATAGCCACTCTTAGGTCTCTAATCGAGTGACCAGAGAGATTGAAGTGTTCTCCAACTGGTTTTTGAATGTTATAATTCTTGACGTCTGATTTGTGTCCATTCATTCTTTTACGTAGAGACTGTCCAGTTTGGACACAAATCAGACGTCAAGAATTATAACATTCAAAAACCAGTTGGAGAACACTTCAATCTCTCTGGTCACTCGATCACAGACCTAAGAGTGGCTATACTTCAACAAAAAAGCTTCAAAAACAGACTCCAACGAGAGACTGCTGAATTGGAATTAATTTGCAAACTGGATACAATTAACTTAGGCTTGAATAGAGACTGGGAATGGATGAGTCATTACACAAAGTAAAACTATTTCCCCATGGTATTTCTCCCTCCCACCCCACCCCCCACTGTTCCTCTGATATTCTTGTTAACTGCTGGAATTAGCCTACCTGCTTGTCACCATGAAAGGTTTTCCTCCTTTCCCCCCCCTGCTGTTGGTGATGGCTTATTTTAAGTGATCACTCTCCTTACAGTGTGTATGATAAACCCATTGTTTCATGTTCTCTGTGTGTGTGTATATAAATCTCTCCTCTGTTTTTTCCACCAAATGCATCCGATGAAGTGAGCTGTAGCTCACGAAAGCTTATGCTCTAATAAATTTGTTAGTCTCTAAGGTGCCACAAGTACTCCTTTTCTTTTTGCGAATACAGACTAACAGGGCTGCTACTCTGAAACAAGGAGGGTGTGGGATTATGCTAATGAGGGGGAAATGGGTGCTAAATAGCAGGAAAATCTTCTTGATTCAGATGTGTTTCACTGTGGAATTTCCTCCTGGTTCAAGACTTGTCACTTGCATCATCACTTTAAAATTTATTTATTTTTAAAAGTTCCAAATGTAAATATCAGTACAAATACCAGAATCCACAGAAAAATTACTCCTGTGGTTGTACATATTCAGTATCTTTGGCTTTTAGGGAAATTAGAGACTGACTTTAAGTTTACAGTTAAATATCAAATGTTTACATTGTACAGTTCTTACTATAGGTAGAAATGACTGGACAAAACACTGGGTAATACAAAAGGAAAAGGAGTACCGGTGGCACCTTAGAGACTAACAAATTTATTAGAGCATAAGCTTTCGTGAGCTACAGCTCACTTCATCGGATGCATTTGGTGGAAAAAACAGAGGAGAGATTTATATACACACACACAGAGAACATGAAACAATGGGTTTATCATACACACTGTAAGGAGAGTGATCACTTAAGATAAGCCATCACCAGCAGCGGGGGGGGGGGGGGGAGGAAAACCTTTCATGGTGACAAGCAAGGTAGGCTAATTCCAGCAGTTAACAAGAATATCAGAGGAACAGTGGGGGGTAGGGTGGGGGGGAGAAATACCATGGGGAAATAGTTTTACTTTGTGTAATGACTCATCCATTCCCAGTCTCTATTCAAGCCTAAGTTAATTGTGTCCAGTTTGCAAATTAATTCCAATTCAGCAGTCTCTTGTTGGAGTCTGTTTTTGAAGCTTTTTTGTTGAAGTATAGCCACTCTTAGGTCTGTGATCACCTTCAGCCCCCAACTAAAACCTCTCCAACGCATCATCAAGGATCTACAACCTATCCTGAAGGACGAGCCATCACTCTCACAGATCTTGGGAGACAGGCCAGTCGTTGCTTACAGACAGCCCCCCAACCTGAAGCAAATACTCACCAGCAACCACACACCACACAACAGAACCACTAACCCAGGAACCTATCCTTGCAACAAAGCCCGTTGCCAACTCTGTCCACATATCTATTCAGGGGACACCATCATAGGGCCTAATCACATCAGCCACACTATCAGAGGCTCGTTCACCTGCGCATCTACCAATGTGATATATGCCATCATGTGCCAGCAATGCCCCTCTGCCATGTACATTGGCCAAACTGGACAGTCTCTACGTAAAAGAATGAATGGACACAAATCAGACGTCAAGAATTATAACATTCAAAAACCAGTTGGAGAACACTTCAATCTCTCTGGTCACTCGATCACAGACCTAAGAGTGGCTATACTTCAACAAAAAAGCTTCAAAAACAGACTCCAACGAGAGACTGCTGAATTGGAATTAATTTGCAAACTGGATACAATTAATTTAGGCTTGAATAGAGACTGGGAATGGATGAGTCATTACACAAAGTAAAACTATTTCCCCATGAAGAAAAGGAGTACCGGTGGCACCTTAGAGACTAACAAATTTATTAGAGCATAAGCTTTCGTGAGCTACAGCTCACTTCATCGGATGCATTCATGCATCCGATGAAGTGAGCTGTAGCTCACGAAAGCTTATGCTCTAATAAATTTGTTCGTCTCTAAGGTGCCACCGGTACTCCTTTTCTTTTTGCGAATACAGACTAACACGGCTGCTACTCTGAAACTGGGTAATACAGTGTCGGGAACCCCTCCCTCCAGGATTAGCTTGTTTCTGTCTGTAATGTTCCATCATTCTGGCGGTTTCCCACTAACACTGCTGCACTGGGGGAGTGTCTGACACTGTTTTTCAGGAGACCTGGATTTTTCATAGATTTGGACTCTTCCCTAGAAGATAAAAAGAAAAGGAGTACTTGTGGCACCTTAGAGACTAACAAATTTATTAGAGCATAAGCTTTCGTGAGCTACAGCTCACTTCATCGGATGCATTTGGTGGAAAAAGCAGAGGAGAGATTTATATACACACACACAGAGAACATGAAACAATGGGTTTATCATACACACTGTAAGGAGAGTGATCACTTAAGATGAGCCATCACCAGCAGCAGGGGGGGGAAGGAGGAAAACCTTTCATGGTGACAAGCAGGTAGGCTAATTCCAGCAGTTAACAAGAATATCAGAGGAACAGTGGGGGGTGGGGTGGGAGGGAGAAATACCATGGGGAAATAGTTTTACTTTGTGTAATGACTCATCCATTCCCAGTCTCTATTCAAGCCTAAGTTAATTGTATCCAGTTTGCAAATTAATTCCAATTCAGCAGTCTCTCGTTGGAGTCTGTTTTTGAAGCTTTTTTGTTGAAGGATAGCCACTCTTAGGTCTGTGATCGAGTGACCAGAGAGATTGAAGTGTTCTCCAACTGGTTTTTGAATGTTATAATTCTTGACGTCTGATTTGTGTCCATTCATTCTTTTACGTAGAGACTGTCCAGTTTGGCCAATGTACATGGCAGAGGGGCATTGCTGGCACATGATGGCATATATCACATTGGTAGATGCACAGGTGAACGAGCCTCTGATGGTGTGGCTGATGTAAAACTATTTCCCCATGGTATTTCTCCCTCCCACCCCACCCCCCACTGTTCCTCTGATATTCTTGTTAACTGCTGGAATTAGCCTACCTGCTTGTCACCATGAAAGGTTTTCCTCCTTCCCCCCCCTGCTGCTGGTGATGGCTCATCTTAAGTGATCACTCTCCTTACAGTGTGTATGATAAACCCATTGTTTCATGTTCTCTGTGTGTGTGTATATAAATCTCTCCTCTGCTTTTTCCACCAAATGCATCCGATGAAGTGAGCTGTAGCTCACGAAAGCTTATGCTCTAATAAATTTGTTAGTCTCTAAGGTGCCACAAGTACTCCTTTTCTTTTTGCGAATACAGACTAACACGGCTGCTACTCTGATCCCTAGAAGATATTGAACTAGAAACCGAGACATGGGGTTTTAGCTTTCTCCCTGTATGATTTTCAGCATTCTGAATAGTTTATGCTCATGTGCCCAGTCTGCAAGGCCCAGAGCCAGAGTGACTGCATTCTGCATTACGAGATCTGCAAGGCATTTGTTCATTTTCATTTCCTTATGGTGGTTATGTATGTATCTCCTGCCTCAGTTCTCATCCTGCTTTGTTTATAGGTCACCCAGATCCCTTTTTTGAGCTTCTGGAATGCCCCTCACTTCCCCATGAGGGATTGATGCTCAGAATACAATACTGCTGCTTTTAAAACAATCTTAGTAGGTTCCAATCAGGCAACAAGATGATGGTTTTTAAAGCTGCTCTCTGTTGCTCTCATATCTGTTGCCAATTTTTGGTTCTGACTATTTGAGTTCCTTCAAAAGCCCAGTTCTTCTGGGTTGCTTTGATAAAGACCGGCTAGCTACTGTGATGGATGCAGCTCTGAGAGAGTAGAAGATATTGGGGTGGTGTCCTAGCTGTTTTTAGAAAAACTATCTGGGAAATATGCAGATGTATTTTTTTTAATGTATGTGCTAGATATAGATCTTTCTCCTGCAGCTGTTAATAAAATAACAAATGAATTTTAAAAGTTCTTGGCTTATACTCTAATGAGGAGCCTTTGCCTTATATTAAGGCTGAAATTCCACCCATTGTGACTGGGGAAGGCAGCTATTCTGGGCTCCTTTGGGCAGGTACAGTAATTTCCTATACCAATTAACTGAAATAGCAAGGCACAGCAACTGGATGAGGATGGAATTCTAGCAGCAGTTCTGCATTTCTGGCCTGTTGGTTTAAAGCAGACCTTGTATATTACTTTAGCATATTTTTGTGAGTGTAAACTATCCATACTACCCTCATTTTTCTCTCTAAATGGGATTCTCAAAGTCTGCAACTCAGAAGCAGCTGCCCAGGCTGAGGAGATTACAGCTGCTCTGGACAATTATCTTTCTATGTGCCCTGTAAAAGATGAGAGGTCTGAGGCGTTTAATCAAACAGTGAACTGATTAAATGGATTATCAAACTGTGCACTCTCACACCCATATATACATACAGGTCTCTATATATAATACACATCCACAGTGTTTTTGAGTTTAGGTACCTAATTTACACCTGAACAAAATGTGCACCTAGATTAGGGAACCACAGATGCAAACAGAGATTAGGTGCATAGTTACCCACACTGTTTGTGCAGAGGCCTCTTTTTGCATAAAACAATGTGCACGCTTGTTTTTGCTGGCACAGCTTAAACAACATATTTGAAACTTTAGCCCATGCTATGCAAATAACTTTGCCTAAATGGAATGCTGCTTTATAATAATTTCTTGTGCTCCTTTTACTTGAATTTATATACCAGCTTTTGCAAGTAATCATTGTGTCATATATGAGTATAATGTTGCAATGACATGAATTTAACATTCTAATGGAGCTGGTGTCACTTAATTTGATGTGAGGATACATTTTTTTGCAAGCAATAAGATGAGACAGATTGCACATTCCTGGTAGTTCCAGCTCACATGGAGCACACTGGGACTTCTAGGTACTTCAGTTTGCTTAAGACTGCAATAATCACATGGGAATTTACTGCCTGTCAGGGCTTGTTGCTGCTATCGGCTGGAAATGCTTAAAATAAGTAGGAAGAAAGGTCATGTGTATGGGTCTGCTGGGAATTAGCAGAAGTCTAATGTCAATATGGAAGGTCGTCCTGAAACTTGTTTGGCACCAAATCCACTTCCAGCTGAGTAATATGAGAGAGAAAAGTTTCATTGTTTGCATCTTCTATCCGTAGGACCACTTCTGTCTGTGGCACTTCTGTCCACCTGATCATTGTCTTCCTCCCACACGCTGCTCTCAAATTCGATGAGAGTCAATCTTCATTAGTGCCTCCCAGTTATGAGGAAAAGAACATCTCAAAGAGAAGGTGCTACATTCAGGTTCTAAATCCTTGTCACAGTTACAGGACAAGCTGCTCGTTAGATCCCTTTATGTCCTCAGGAGTTACACCCCTCTGGTGACAGGTTTTACTATCTTCACCCATCTCTGGGTGGAACCATGCAGTTCTACCACTCTTAGACTCAGTCTCTGGGCTGCAGCACCCCTACTTATGTGAGAACATGATAGGTCCAGCTGTGTTTGACACCATTAAGCCTTTTTCCTTTGGTAGCCTGTGACCAGTGGCTAATAAAGATACTTAAAAACAGCTTCTTCAAAACCAAATATTATTTATTCAACCACAGGTACACAGCAAGCAGAGAAAAGGGATAAAACAACAAAAGGCCTGTACACCTTACCCAAAACTTGCAAGAAAAGAATAAAGTTTAGGTAAGTTTCATTCAGCCCAGACATCCCTGCTCCTGCCCTGGGAGAGACAGATAGCTCTTTCATCATCCCCTCAATATTTGTCTGACAAAGACTCACCTCCAGTCATTGCTGCACACTCACCCCACCCCGTTCTCCCACTTCCTCTCTCGGATGGAGTCTTTAACAGTTTAGTGCCCTTTTAATCTTAGGTTCAAGCCCGGGATAAGTAAACCTGCTAGCCTGCCTGGAACCCAGCAGGTGGGTGTTTCCTAGTTAATAAATCCCCCATTGTTCCCTAAAGGAAACTTTGTATTCTCTCTGGTGGTACCTTATCTCCATCATTGTTTCATTTCCTATTTGTTTCTTCCTAAAAGCTTCCTTTGATTTAACTGATTGCAGTCATGCAAGATAATAATCAAGCAGATAAACTACGGTGCTAATAAGAAATGGTCACATAAACACCACCCTATACCGGAAACCTACTGACCGCTATCCTTACCTACATGCCTCTAGCTTTCATCCAGACCACACCACACTGTCCTTGTCTACAGCCAGGCTCTACGATACAACCACATTTGCTCCAACCCCTCAGACAGAGACAAACACCTACAAGATTTCTATCATGCGTTCCTACAACTACAATACCCAGCTACTGAAGTGAAGAAACAGATTGACAGAGCCAGAAGAGTACCCAGAAGTCACCTACTACAGGACAGGCCCAACAAAGAAAATAGCAGAACGCCACTAGCCATCACCTTCAGCCCCCAACTAAAACCTCTCCAACGCATCATCAAGGATCTACAACCTATCCTGAAGGACGACCCATCACTCTCAGACCTTGGGAGACAGGCCAGTCCTTGATTACAGACAGCCCCCCAATCTGAAGCAAATACTCGCCACATAACACACGCCACATAACAGAACCACTAACCCAGGAACCTATCCTTGCAACAAAGCCTGTTGCCAACATCTATTCAGGGGACACCATCATAAGGCCTAATCACATCAGCCACGCTATCAGAGGCTCGTTCACCTGCACATCTACCAATGTGATATATGAATCATAGAATCATAGAATCATAGAATATCAGGGTTGGAAGGGACCCCAGAAGGTCATCTAGTCCAACCCCCTGCTCAAAGCAGGACCAAGTCCCAGTTAAATCATCCTAGCCAGGGCTTTGTCAAGCCATCATGTGCCAGCAATGCCCCTCTGCCATGTACATTGGTCAAACTGGACAGTCTCTACGTAAAAGAATAAATGGACACAAATCAGACGTCAAGAATTATAACATTCAAAAACCGGTCGGAGAACACTTCAATCTCTCCAGTCACTCAATTACAGACCTGAGAGTGGCAATTCTTCAACAAAAAAACTTCAAAAACAGACTCCAACGAGAGACTGCTGAATTAGAATTAATTTGCAAACTGGATACAATTAACTTAGGCTTGAATAAAGACTGGGAGTGGATGGGTCATTACACAAATTAAAACTATTTCCCCATGTTTATCTCCCTCCCCCCCCCATTCCTCAGACATTCTTGTCAACTGCTGGAAATGGCCCACCTTGATTATCACTACAAAAGGTTCCCCCTCGCCCGCCCCCTGCGCGCTCTCCTGCTGGTAATAGCTCACCTTACCATACACACTGTAACAAGAGTGATCAGGTAACACCCATTGTTTCATGTTCTCTGTGTATATAAAATCTCCCCACTGTATTTTCCATTGCATGTATCTGATGAAGTGAGCTGTAGCTCATGAAAGCTTATTCTCATATAAATGTGTTATTCTCTAAGGTGCCACAAGTACTCCTTTTCTTTTTGCGGATACAGACTAACATGGCTGCTACTCTGAAACCTGAGATGTATGGGGGGAGAGGGATAGCTCAGTGGTTTGAGCATTGGCCTGCTAAACCCAGGGTTGTGAGTTCAATCCTTGAGAGGGCCATTTAGGGATCTGGGGCAAAAATTGGGAATTGGTCCTGCTCTGAGCAGGGGGTTGGACTAGATGACCTCCTGAGGTCCCTTCCAACCCTGAGGTTCTATGATATGATATTCATAAAAATAAACCAGACAATCCCCTCATCCTCCACATTCCCTTTTGTCTCAGAGCTGCAGCATGCTTTCCAGTTTAGAGAATCCAAGGTGCCACTGAGGTTTATAAAACAAAAAAGCAGCTACTAAGAACTTGACGTTGTGCAGAGCCCCTGCAAAGTGCAGCATATGTTACTGGCTAGGTTTGGACCATTACTCTGCTACCCACTGAAAAAGACAGTTATGCAGCTCTCCCTAATTCTAGAAATTAGTGATGGAAAAGGCCTGTGAGGTCATCTAATCGGTCCCTTGGCGCCAGTGCTGGATGGTGAGCACCAATTTCACCAGAGTTAACTCAGAATTATACTTGGCTCTTTCAACCAATTTTTTGTAATTACATAAATTTGCCCAAATGAAGCTTCCTTTTACAGTCCATAAATTTAAACATTTCTTGCTATAATTTTGCATAGAAGTAGAAATCTCATTAAGTAATGGAATATGGATGTCAGAGATTGCTGGGGCCAGAGGGCCCAGGGTCACGTGTCTGGAGTTCTCTGACACACTCAAGTTTTCATCCAAGGAATCAATTTTAAAATGATGAAGTGCTTTTCTGGGGACAGTCCTCCCATGCTTGAGATCTGGCCCCTAAACTGCACACTGTGAGGTTAGATACACAGGTGCTTCTGCACATTTGCTTAAGTAAGAACATAAGAGCTGCCACACTGGGTCAGACCAATGGTCCATCTAGCCAGTGTTTGGCTTCTGGCAGTCTGTGTTGCATCCTTGACCCTCTTGGCTAATAGCCACTGATTGGACCAATCCTCCATGAACTTATCTAGTTCTTTTTTTTAACCCAGTTATACTTTTAGCCTTCACAACATCCCATGGCAATGAGTTCCATGGGTTAATTGTGCGATGTGTGAAAAAGTACAATATCTTGTTTGTATTAAACCTACTACTTGTTAATTTGATTGACTGACCCCTCATTTTTGTATTGTGGGAATAGGTAAATAATGCATCTTTATTCGCTTGTTCAGTACTATTCATGATTTTATAAACCTTTATTGTATCTGTCCTTAGTCATCTCTTTTCTAAACTGAACAACCCAAATCTTTTTTAGTCTCTTCATATGGAAGGTATTCCCTGACCTTTGATTATCTTTTTTGCCCTTCTCTGAATCTTCTCCAGTTCCACTATCTCCTTTCTGAGTCAGTGATGTAGCTTGAAATGCAGGGACATGGTGGCTGTGTTAATCATTAACAACTGATTCAAACCCATCTGACTTTGGACAGTTTGGTGCATGTGGACATAACTAATAAAAATAATTCCAGTCTTGTTAATAAGATAAATATTTGTTTTCCACTGTTTGGGGATTATAGACATCAGATTTAAAGAACAGGAGATTTAGCAGAGGATTTTCAGCCTCTGTCATTAAATTCATGAGAAGTAATAAAGCAAACCCCATTTTTGTAGGTATCCAGGTGTCTTCACCCTGGGTAAGGATATAGTCATTTGGCTTGGGAAGGGATTGTGTGTCCTAGGTTGGCCTTGTCTTTGAAATTGGAGATCTTTCTCTTGTTTATTAATTTCCGTTAAAATATAAAAAAGAACAAAGGCTTTATTGCCCTGACAATAGAGATTTACAATCATAAAGTACTTCAACAGCAGCAAAATACAGTGAGAAAAATATCTGCTATAGCAGCACATACCCATCCCACTCCACCTTAAAGCCTGTATCTGTTCTCCCAAGAAATTCTCTGTTATTAGTTATCATTTGTACAACACCATTAGTATGCTTGGCACTTTAAAAATAGAATGCTTTAAAGATTGATACGGGAACCTAGTCAGTGGCTTGGCTCCTTTGCTTGCTGTACTCTGGTTCTCCCCATTCACTGTGGCACTCAGTCTGGATCTGCTAAGACCACACCTGGAATATTGCATACGTATCTGAGCAGCTCATTCCCAGTAAAACTCTGTTGTTTGAGGATGCTGTTTGAGTTTCTTTAAATGTTGGTGATCTGGGAGCTTTGTCTTCTGGCAATTATTGGCAGCTCATTACTAACATGATCTTCGAACAGCAAACGTGTTGAGGAGATGGGCTTATGGGAGGGGCTCATCTCATCAACTAAGATAATTTAAAGTGAACAAACTGGAGGGAGTTCAGAGAGGAGCAACAATAATGATGTTGGGTTTGAAGGCACTGAGTTAAGAGAAGAGATTAAAAGTGATAAATATGTTGTCCCCAGGAGACCACTCTAGGAAGGTAGAGCAAGCTTGAGCTACAAATACATGAAGGGTGTAAACAACTAGGAGAGGAATTAATTAGTGTGATACATGGGGGCATAACAAGGATTTTAAATATGAAACCAGGAAAGAAAAATTTAGGGAAGAGGTAGAAGTTCCATTTTCGGGGGGACTTTTAAAGCCAGACTGTCTAAAGCCCAAGAAAAAATGTTCTAGAACACATTTCTCCACTGGCTGCAGCAGATGGGCTGGATGATCTATAGGTAATATCCAGTTTTCAGTAAGGCTATTACATTCACTGGTAAAGACAGCAGGGCTGTTTTGGTTATTGGTAGGTTTAAATTAGCTTTTAGATGCCACAGTGATACTTGCAGACTAAAAACCTAAAACAGGCTGTTTGGTTGTGTTAGGTGGTGGGGCCACTCAGACTCAGTGCTTAATTTGTAGTGAAAGAGGTGCAGGGGCTGAAGCAATTTGTGTACTTTCATAACTGATGCAGCAAGCCTAGAGGTGCCGTGGCTATGAACTGCCAAGCCTAGAGGTGCCGGGGACTCAGTCTTTGCAAGCCCTGGCACAAATTAAGCACTGTCCAGACTGTTCTGGTTTCACAGCTGATCTCTCAATCTCTGATCTATTTCCATGTTTTAAGTATCCGACAGAAGCGACTTAGCAGCAACTACAGAACTGTATAAAGCCTGCAAATTTCAGTGTGGATTTATGTCGTCCTATTTCTCTGTGATACTAACCTCAGAGCTGAGGGGAGTGCATGCTGAGTCACACTGACAGCAGAACTGACACCTGCCACTGAGAAGGCAGTTCCATGGCGTCAGATGGTTCTTTACTTTTATGGAAATCAAGCTTGTCTGATAATGCTCTTCCACCGATCCCTGCTGCACAACCCCCCTGTGCGATCAGCTGGTTGTCTCCTCAGACACTTTCTGAGAAGCATTGCAGCGATTGTTTTGTTAGAAATAAAGCCCCTTGGTAACTACAAACTGCATGAAGCCACTTACCTCTCCTGGCACCAGGTGGACTAGAGAGTGCCTAATGGCCTGTTGTGGTAATTGAGCCGACAAATTTACCCTAATTGTGAACTCAGTTATAAAAAGTATGTGAAAGTTCATAAGAAGTTACAATAACTTATAATAACAAATGCTAATGGAAAGTAGGTCAAGTTGTGTTCAATAATGAATGTTATGAACAAGTGCAATGGAACTAGACAGAGAAACTGGATTACTTCAGAGAAAAAGGGCCTGCTGATACACGTCAAGGACTGTGTTGAAATCATGCTTAGTAAAAACAACAAGATGTGGAACTGGAAATTCATGAACCATAGTTGGCAAGTCAGATACTAGGCCTAATTGGTGGACAAAATCATGAGGGGATGAGGTGTTCTGCCCATCATTCCCTTTGTGGGTCCTTAAAAGAGAGAGACTTTGTGAGGAAAAGATGGAAGAAGAGCTACTGGAGAAAGCTTCACTGTTGTGGCCGCTACCCTCACCCTCCTTGGACTTGCAAACTTTCTTCATCCTAATCCTAAGGGATGCCCTCACCAGATTGAGCCAGAGGGAGGAACCCAGTTGACATCCCCACCCCTACCAGCTCCAGTTGAATCCCAAACACCACCTAAGATGAATTGAGATTAGACTTCAGCAACGGCAGCAGCAACAATAGCAATTTCAGCTCATCTCAACTATTTTTTCTCTTTTCCCATTTGCTGTGAAGACCATGCTGAGTAGAATTTCCTTCTAACATGGACTGTGTCCATAATGTTACATCCCTAGAAGGGAGATGGCGAAGGCAACGACCAGACAATAGCTCAACGCAGCTCAGCTCCAGCCATTGATCTAGCCATTGCACTGCTCCATTATTGAACACGATGCTCAGTGCTGAAGTCAAGATTTTGCTAACCGTGAAACAAGGTTTTTTTCCTTCAGAAACTCTCCAACTAAAGGGAACAAGGGATGTTGTTAAAATGAAACCCTTACCTAATACTTTACATTTCAAATACTTTTAACTGTTTTTCCTTCTTTTCTGTATCTTTAATAAAAACTTTAGAAGGATTTTTAGTGGTGTGTTTGCCATGGTACTAAGCAGGCAGGGGCCCCTGTATACCAAACCCCAAATCTTGTTTAACACTGTTAATGGTGGACTGTAAGTGGTTTCTGTTAACACTTTTGGCCATATTGTCCATCTAAATGAAGATTCAATGAAAGAAGTCCCAAGATTCTGCCTTCCTATAGTCAGTCGACTGCACTCAGCCGCATTCAGACAACACACAAAGGTGTGGATATTTCCTCCACAAATGGAAAATCAAAGCATCACCAAATGGTGACTGTGGTGAGGTACAAACCATGTGATCCATCACAGACAATTGCCCCATTCACGTTTAGAAGGATGGTACAAGGGGTATCCAGCTAACTACCCCAGAAGCATTAGAATGCCTTTAGAATCTTAAAATTCAGATATAATCCAGCTCATTGCTTTTCAAATGCCATAACAAAGAAGTCCATCTAAACTAATATAACATGCTTCTGTGAGACTTTGGAATCGCCCAAGCCTTGTTAATATGTGAAGCGGAAGACACAGGCTGCCTTGTGAGGCTAGGGATAATTTGCAGGCAAGAGTCAGGTCAAATGATTGCTATTTATCTCAGGAGAGTAGAGGTGGTCTCAGTGCTGCTTCAAAAGCAGTTCTCTGGGAAATTGAAAAAAGTATAACTGGCATCCTTTGGGAGACACCTGAGCTGGAGGACAGCATTGATACAGAGCGCAGCAAAAATATGAGGTGACGTGAACAAATGTTAGCAAAACTTTGACTTCAGCATCCTGTTCAATAATGGAGCATTCCAACAGCTAGATTTATTGCTGGAGCTGAGCTGCTCTATCATGTGGTCGTTGCTGTTGCCATCTTCTTTCTAGGGCAGTAGCATTGTGGACATAGCCTGTGCTAGAAGGAAATTTCCTCGGCGTGGTCATAATAGCAGCTGAAATGAAAACATTTTGTAGTGCAAAAGTACACAGCCAGATACTGACATAGAATACAAAATCCCCCCCCATCCATGGTGTTACTAAAGGGGAGGGGGGATGGAGGATGGCAGTTCAGTATTGGGACTAGAAGGCAAGAAGGACATCTTTAGATAATAGCCCACTTTAAAAAGAAAATATTTTAAAATCTTCCCCAGTGCAACTCAAACCTCCCCACATGCCTTACTTTCCATTAGTGCAGCGCTGGGCTGGGTCCAGGATGTTTGGGAACACTATGATGACAGGAGTACTGATGCATTTCAGGGTGCAGGACTCTTTATGTTTTACTATTAATTTGTTCTGTGAAGTGTGATGGGACATGCCCTCACCCCAGTGGTGGAAAGTGGACTGTAAATTGGGGTCTGAAAAGACCCTGTGAGTGACCCAGATTCCTGCTGGGAATGGTAAGATTTCCAGGAGTGGGGGCTCCTGTAGGAGACTTGGGGCAAGAGACTTCAAAGAGACTGGCTGAGCCCAAGATGGGGATTCGCTGCCTACAATTGATGGAGACTGCAGGCATGAAGTTCTACACCTGATAAAAGGCATTGAGAGCGAAACAGGTTCCTCAAGAGGGCATCAGCCAAGAGGGACCCTGAGCACTGGTGTAAGTAGATGGAGTGCAAACAAAAGCAGGCCAAGCAGCAGATGTTACAGCAGTAGATGACCCAGCAGCAGGACCAAGCAGCACAGCTGCTGAAGGTGATTTTTTCTAGCAGCAAGAATTCCAGAGAGGTCTTCTGCAATAGCTAAGACTCCTACCAGGAGTTATTCAAGATGGGCCCCAAGGTCAATCCAGAAGCATTCCTCACCACCTTTGAGAGGGTAGTGCTGGCCTCTCAATAGCTTCCAGAGCACTGGATGTTGGTTTTAGCACCATACCTGATGGGACTGGCACAGCTGGCCTACCATAATCATAATCCAGGGCAGACTAGAGACAATAATTGGATGAACTCCACCATTTTACATTACCTAGATATCAGTGTAGACACACATCGGCAGCACTTGAAAGCTGAGATGTACCCCAGGGGGGCACTTCCCTGGGTAGTGGTGCAATCCTTAAAAGAGCATTGCTGGTGGTGGCTTCACCCAAAGGAGCCCAAGTTGCAGAGTTGGTCCTAAGCAATTTGTATCCATACCACCAGTAGTGGGTGCTCCAGCATTGCTCTGAGTTGTTGTTGGATGCACTGCAGCTGATGGAGAATTTTCAGTTGCTAGACGTGGGACCTGTGCAACCTCCATCCACTCGCCACCTAGGGCATCCAACAGAGTGGAACACCTGCCAGCAGACGCTGAGCCTTGGGTGCAACAAAGTGTGTACAGATCCCACTCCAGCACCCTGGGCCACCTGCACAGAAGAGGGGGAAGCTTGGGGAGACATAGGGTTGAGCTCACATTAGGTATTGTCTGGATACCCACACAGCAATGAAGATAGCAAGGCTGGAGCCCTTGAGCTTGGACACTGGTCCTACTCAGGGGTCAACCCTGCTCCCTGCCAGAAAGGAGCCCATGGACAACAGGGGCATATGAAGAACTAGTGCCCATTGATGGACTGTGAGTATGCCTGGAATCGAATGGCAGAAAGGAGGGCCTGTAGAAGGGCTCCCCCCAAGTTGACAGTCCTGGTATAGGTCCAAGGAAGGGGATACGAGGATTTATAGATTTGGGGTGTAGCCAAACAGTGACACAAACTGCCTGCAGAGGGACAGTTTGCTTGCAGTGTGTACGTGGAGACATGAAGCCTTATCTCAGTAGATGACTGGAACTGACTGTGGGAACCCACGCTGATTCAGTTACAGTAGCACTAGTTACTGAATTAATGTGCCCTGTGATAATCGTAATGAACTGACCAATTGCTGCAGCTGAGCCATGTGACAGGCCCCAGCCTGTAGGTCTGGGGTACTCTGAAGACCCCGCAGGTGGGGATATCCTAGGGTACAGGACCAGCCAGGGAGACACATGAATGGCTGGCACCTGCCACGGATCTCAAAGTCCTCATGGAGGGGGAACTTTCATCCAAGAACAGTGTGATTACATGACACTTAGCCACATTTTTGAACAGGTGACATCTGTGGATGGGGAGGCAGCAAACCGTCAGCGTCGTTCCTGAGACAATTCCCACATTGTGCTGGAAAAAGAGCATCTGTATTGCATGGAGTAGAATCCACAGTTCAGGCTAATAACTCAGCTACTGGTATCCCATGAGTACTGCCACCCATAATGCAGTTGGTTCATGATGTTCCCTGCACTGGGGCAGCTAGTGTGGGAGAAGACCCTGGGGATGTACTGACAAGGTAAGGGAGCATTACTCTTCCTGCCCTGAGTATCAGTACTCAGCACCTAAGAATAGCCTGAAGGCCCTGTAGGTCCAAATGCCATTAGTGGAAACACCATTTGAAAGAACAGGGGTATAGTTACCCAACCCTGCTGCTGTAGAACCTTCTTAGAAAACCTGCTTGCCTCAGATCATCTCTTTATATTATCTACCGGTTATACCAATAACATAAATACCAGCAGGATCTTATTAAAGGGGAAAAGGCAAAATGCCACATTTATTGTGAAGCCTAGTAAGAAGTTAGTTAAAGCTGTAACATTCCATTCAATTTCATATTTATTCACACACACACACACACACACACACACACACACACACACACACACACACACACACACACACACGGTTCTGCAAGGTTGTTATAATAATTACCAGCCTTAGAGTTACTCGTGCCAAGCCACTGGCCAGGTGGCCTGGACACAAGGAGGGAGCAAGGCCTTGTCAGATGCACATCTGACACTCCTGGAAGTTGGTTTGCAGAATCAGACCCCAAAGTTCTCAGTTTCTAGAGTCCGTTTTTATAGGAATTTATTCCTATGCAAGTCTATGGGAATTGCTTCATCATGCTGTTGCTGAATTAATCAACAGCTGGTACATTCCTGATGGCTCCGTGCTGCCAGATGTTACCTTGTTCTTCAGTTCTCCCATCCTTGAGGCTGTTGGGTGGATTCCAGTCTGCCCTCAGGGGGTCCTCTGGTTGTTTCCACTTGACGCCTTCTTTGCTGATCAACACTGGATTCTTAGGCTGGCACCTCCCTGATCATTCATTTATAATCCACACCAAGCATCTATCACATACATCCTCTATCTCTATTTTAGTCACAATTGTTAACAAAGTGAGATAAATACAACAAAAGGGCGGAGAGTCTCTGTGTGCTGTTTCTGTTACAAAGTATCGCTTTGAGTCTCTGTGTGAGTAATTGTTGTTACAAAGTATTGCTTTGAGAACAGACTCTGTTTTAGGATGTACTAACACAATTAGCAGCTTGCAAGTTTCACACAGAAAGGGAGAGAAACAATAAAACCAAGAGACCTCTTAATTAGTAATACTCTGGAATTTAAACTATGGGGAATCAAACTCATTTGTGATTTTAATACAGAACTTCTTTAATATGATCCAGCATAACATATCTGACAGAATGGCTGTGTCAGGCATTTAGTGTAACCAGGAAATAATCTCCTGTATCTTCCTTTCCTCTACACAAAGAAATTGAACTGGGCTGAATCCAGCCGTATGTCTAGACCTAAAATGCTCCTGCATGTGCAGACAGCAAGCCTGCTAGCTTCCCCTGTGAAGTGGTATATTTGCTGGGAGATATTCCAGGGACCTCCAGACCAAAGGGTAGTTCCAAGTGAGGGAGGAATTAAGACCATATTCTGCCTGAATTTTCTGGTATTCCGGGTGTGAAAGGGTAGCAATGGATCGGCTGCTAGAAAGCGTTGTGGAAATTTGGCAACACTGCCACCACCACCTGTGATTCTTGACTTTATTAGTCAAAGTAGAAGTCTTACTAGCTATCTCCAAGTCTCACACAGTGATTGAAGCCTACACTTAGCCTTGGGTAACAGATGGTTCAGCAGCAAATAAGAGCTATAATACATGATTACAAACAACTCTACTCTGATACTGTTTTCCTAATGCCAGGTTTTCTGAGAGTTGACTTTGAGCTCACCCTCTGTCTGCCTTTGACTAAGGGTTGAAAGATTTATGCGATGCTGGGGGTGTGTACTCTCAGGCACAGTAGGAGTGTGTATATATTGATATTACATCACTAGTCTTCCCATGAGTTTGTCCAGACCTTTTTCTTCCTCCTCTCTTATTCCCTCATTGTCTGACAATGAAGTCGGTAAGGGTCATCTTCATTTCCTAATCCCTCACATTCTCCTAGCATGTTCAGTTCCTGAGCTTTCCAGATCTTCATCCCCATCTGCACTGACCCAGTTACCCAGTGGCTTTTGCAGGATGACTGACAGCTACACTTATTTCTACTCAGTTATTCACACGCAGAAATCTACACTGAAATTGCATTACAAGTGCAGCATGAATCACCAGGAACTCAGGAATTCTGATGGGAAATGGGCTGGACTTCACTGATGGCAAATAAAACAAATGAACCAAAAAAACCAAAACCCACCAACTCCTGTACTCCAAAGTCCTGTCTGAAGGTGGAGTCTGTGCCATTCCAACTCTTGGCCTTCTACGCTGTATGTATGTACATGTGTATGGTATGCAGGGAGGGCTTAGGGAGTAGGCACATGTGTCTGTAGAGAAGAGGCTTTGTGTGCATCGTAGGAAGGGTCTGTGTACTCTAAATAAAAAGGGGGGCATTTTTCTTTCCGATGGAGTATTTCAGAGCAGAGGCTTAGGGCTTGTCTACATGTGAAACTCTACAGAGGCATAGCTGTGCTTCTTGCATGGACCTAGTACTGTCTACACCGGCATTACGTCCGCTTAACTACATTGCTGAGGGCATGGCTACACTTGCAGATGTAGAGCGCTTTGAATGAAACCCGCTTTCGGAGAGCGCAGTAGGGAAAGCGCTACAGTCTGTCCACACCAACAGGAACAAGCACATTGGTGTGGTCACATTTGCAGCACTTGCAGTGGCATTGGGAGTGGCGCATTATGGGCAGCTATCCCACAGAGCACATCTTCCCATTCTGGCACTGTGGCTTGTGGGAAGGGTGCAGGGCATTCTGGGTCCTGTCCTAACGCCCCGTAATGCATCGGTTTGCATCCCAGCAATCCTTGTGATTCTGTACACATTTGGCACCATCTTTCAAGGTTTTTTGTACTGCGCGCTCTGTCTTCTCTTTCGGTGTGCAGGAATGGAGCCCGAACCACTGAGGAGTATGCTGACGAGTCTTGCCAGCACATCACGTTGGGCAGTTGAGTTATTCCTTATGATCCAAAGTGACAGTGAGGGCTCCGATGATTATATTGACTCGAGTAATGCATATGACATGAGTTTAATTGTGGCATTCATGGACATGCTTACCATCATGGAACGCTGCTTTTGGGCTCGGGAAACAAGCACTGAGTGGTGGGATCACATCATCATGCAAGTCTGGGATGACAAGCAGTGGCTGCAGAACTTTAGGATGAGAAAAGCCAGTTTCATGGGTCTGTGTGAGGAGCTCGCTCCCACCCTGCGGTGTAAGAACACAAGATTGAGAGCTGTCCTGACAGTGGAGAAGCAGGTAGCTATTGCAGTCTGAAAGCTGGCAACTCCAGACAGCTACTGATCGGTCACTAACCAGTTTGGAGTGGGGAAGTCATAGATTCATAGATACTAAGGTCAAAAGGGACCATTCTGATCATCTAGTCCGACCTCCTGCACAGCGCAGGCCACAGAATCTTACCCACCCACTCCTACGAAAAACCTCAGCTATGTCTGAGCTATTGAAGTCCTTAAATCATGGTTAAAAGACTTCAAGGAGCAGAGAAGCCTCCTTCAAGTCACCCATGCCCCATGCTACAGAGGAAGGCGAAAAACCTCCAGGGCCTCTCCAATCTGCCCTGGAGGAAAATTCCTTCCCGACCCTAAATATGGCGATCAGCTAAACCCTGAGCATATGGGCAAGATTCACCAGCCAGATACTACAGAAAATTCTTGCCTGGGTAACCTCAGATCCCATCCATCTAATATCCCATCTCAGGGGATTAGTCCTATTTACCCTGAATATTTAAAGATCAATTACTTACCAAAATCCTATTATCCCATCATACCATCTCCTCCATAACCTTATCGAGTAGAATCTTAAAACCAGATAGATCTTTTGCCCCCACTGCTTCCCTGGGAAGGCTATTCCAAAACTTCACTCCTCTGATGGTTAGAAACCTTCATCTCATTTCAAGTCTAAACTTCCTGGTGGCCAGTTTATACCCATTTGTTCTTGTGTCCACATTAATGCTGAGCTGAAATAATTCCTCTCCCTCTCCTGTATTTATCCCTCTGATATATTTATAGAGAGCAATCATATCTCCCCTCAACCTTCTTTTAGTTAGGCTAAACAAGCCAAGCTCCTTAAGTCTCTTTTCATAAGACAAGTTTTCCATTCCTCAGATCATCCTAGTAGCCCTTCTCTGTACCTGCTCCAGTTTGAATTCATCCTTTTTAAACATGGGAGACCAGAACTGCACACAGTATTCTAGGTGAGGTCTCACCAGTGCCTTGTATAACGGTACTAAAACCTCCTTATCCCTACTGGAAATGTCTCTCCTGATGCATCCCAAAACCGCATTAGCTTTTTTCACAGCCATATCACATTGGCAGCTCATAGTCATCCTATGATCAACCAATACTCCAAGGTCCTTCTCCTCTTCCGTTACTTCTAATTGATGCGTCCCCAACTTATAACTAAAATTCTTGTTATTAATCCCTAAATGCATAACCTTACACTTCTCACTATTAAATTTCATCCTATTACTATTACTCCAGTTTACAAGGTCATCCAGATCCTCCTGTATAATATCCCGATCTTTCTCTGAATTGGCAATACCTCCCAGCTTTGTATCATCTGCAAACTTTATTAGCACACTCCCACTTTTTGTGCCAAGGTCAGTAATAAAAAGATTAAATAAGATTTGGTCCCAAAACTGATCCCTGAGGAGCTCCACTGGTAACCTCCTTCCAACCTGACAGTTCGCCTTTCAGTAGGACCCGTTGCAGTCTCCCCTTTAACCAATTCCTTATCCATCTTTTGATGTTCATATTGATCCCCATCTTCTCCAATTTAACTAATAATTCCCCATGTGGCACGGTATCAAATGCCTTACTGAAGGTAAATTAGATCCACTGCATTTCCTTTATCTAAAAAATCTGTTACTTTTTCAAAAAAGGAGATTAGATTGGTTTGGCACGATCTACCTTTTGTAAAACCATGTTGTATTTTGTCCCATTTACCATTGACTTCAATGTCCTTAACTAATTTCTCCTTCAGAATTTTTTCCAGGACCTTGCATACTATAGATGTCAAACTAACTGGCCTGTAGTTACCTGGATCACTTTTTTTTCCTTTCTTAAAAATAGGAACTATATTAGCAATTCTCCAATCATTCAGTACTACTCCTGAGTTTACAGATTCATTAAAAATTCTTGCTAATGGGCTCGCAATTTCAGGTGCCACTTCCTTTAATATTCTTGGATGAAGATTATCTGCGCCCCCCCCCCAATTTAATCCCATTAAACTGTTTCAGTTTTGCTTCTACCTCAGATATGGTAATATCTACCTCCATATCCTCATTCCCATTTGTCATGCTACCATTATCCCCAAGATCCTCTTTAGCCTTATTAAAGACTGAGGCAAAGTATTTGTTTAGATAATGGGCCATGCCTAGATTATCCTTAACCTCCACTCCATCCTCAGTGTTTAGCGGCCCCACTTCTTCTTTCTTAGTTTACTTCTTATTTATATGGCTATAGAACCTTTTACTATTGGTTTTAATTCCCTTTGCAAGGTCCAACTCTGCTCGACTTTTAGCCTGTCTCACTTGATCCCTACATGTTCTGACCTCAATTAGGTAGCTTTCCTTGCTGATCCCTCCCATCTTCCACTCCCTGTATGCTTTCTGCTTCTTCTTAATCACCTCTCCAAGATGCTTGCTCATCCAGCTTGGTCTACAACTCCTAGCTATGAATGTTTTCCCTTTTCTGGGGATACAGGCTTCCGATAGCTTCTGCAGCTTTGATTTAAAGTAATCCCAGGCCTCTTCTACCTTCAGATCCACAAGTTCTTCAGTCCAATCCACTTCCCTAACTAATTTCTTTAATTTTTGAAAGTCAGCCCTTTTGAAATCAAAAACTCTAGTTGCAGATTTATTTTTGTTAATCCTTCCATTTAGTTTGAACTGAATTAGCTCATGATCACTTGAGCCAAGATTGTCCCCTACAACCATTTCTTCTATGAGGTCCTCGCTACTCACCAAAATTAAATCTAAAATGACATCCCCTCTAGTCGGTTCAGCAACTACTTGATGAAGGAATCCATCAGCTATCGCATCTAGGAAAATCTGAGCCCTATTATTATTACTAGCACTGGTCCTCCAGTCTATATCTGGGAAGTTAGTCTCCCATGATCACGCAGTTTCCATTAGTATTTACTTGATTAAAAACATTAAAAAGGGCTCTATCCATATCCAGATTAGATTCCAGAGGTCTATAGCACACCCCAAGCACTATCGTAGGAGAGGCTTTACTAGTTATCTTCCCCAATGTAATTTTTGCCCAGACGGACTCCATCTTATCCATTGCATCGCTTCTTATTTCTTTACATTCTACCTCATCTTTGATATACAATGCTACTCCACCACCTTTACCTTTTTCTGTCTTTCCTAAACAGCACATACCCTTCAATACCTGTAGTCCAGTCATGACTCCTATTCCACCATGTTTCTGTTATCCCTATAATATCTGGTTTCACTTCCTGCATCAGTAGCTCTAGTTCCTCCATTTTGTTACCTAGGCTCCTCGCATTGGTGTACAAACATCTTAATTTTTGCTGTTTGGCCTCGCTCACATTTTGTACCCTATTAGGCACAGTCATTCTACAGCCAGTATAACCTATTAGACTAGTATCCACACCGCCCTCGCTCCTTATATACATTCGCCTACCCACGGCTGTATCCTTTCTTACTTCATTTCTTCCCTCTCAATGCTAAAATCTGGCGTGGAGATTTCCTGGACATCTCCCCCTAATTCCTAGTTTAAAGCTCTCTTTATCAGTTGTGCCAGCCTTGATCTTAGAAGTCTATTTCCTTCCCTACTCAGATGAAGTCCATCCCGAGAGAACTGTCCTCTGTCTGTGAATGCCTCCCAGTGGCCATACATCCCAAAGCCCTCCTTATAGCACCACTGCCTAAGCCATCTGTTGACAGTCATAATCTTGTCACACCTTTGTTGCCCTTCTCTAGGAACAGGAAGGATCCCACTAAAGGTCACCTGAGCCTCAATTTCCTTAAGCGTCTTCCCCAGCCTAGCATAGTCTCCCTTGATACTTTCCAGCGAGAATCTAGCCGTATCATTTGTTCCCACATGAAGGATAACTAGGGGATTCTTTCCCGCTCCCTTTAGGATCCTTTTCTACATCAGATCTACATCCTGTATCTTAGCACCCGGAAGACAGCACACCCTTCTATTCTCTGGATCAGCTCTAGTTACAGCCTGTCTATTCTTCTCAATAAAGAGTCCCCGATCACATAGACCTTCCTTTTCCTGGTGACGGTGCTATTCTCCAGTCTCTCCCCTGTTCCCTCTGGCTGCAAGTTCTTTCCATTCCTATTTTCCCTTATAATCCTCTTCAACCCATCCTGTATCCTCCTGGGGCTCATATTTGGTGTAGTCTCCCTTGACTCTTCCACTTTTCCTATAGGACTAGCCTCTCTTCTCTTCTTCCTTACCCTTCCACCTTCAGCAAGTACCTGCCGAGCCCCTTCTTCATTTTCCAACTCTGCAAACCTGTTCCTAAGCTCTATTTCTCCTTCACTAGCCCGTCTTTTCCTCTGCCTGGTTCTTTTAGTCACATGCTTCCACTGACCACTTCCCTCACCCAGTCTCCCCTCAGAATTCCCCAGCCCTGCTTCCATCTGTGAGTCTGAGCTTTTCCCTTCAGATATCTCATATCTTTGCTCCATCATCTGCCCAAACCCCTTCCTAAACTCAACGAGACTTTCCACCTGCATCTCCAAACCTCGGATCTTTTCCTCCATCAGCTCTATCAGACGGCATTTCATGCAGAAAACACTCTTACCAGGTCCCCCCTCCAGGATCATGTACATACCACAGCTTCCACATCCAGTCATCCTCAATGTGTCTTCCACTACAGGAGTCACTCCCACAGCTGCCTCCGTATCTGTCATCGCCTTCCCACCTAAGTCCTGTTAATCTGGGAAACACAAGCCACACCAAAAAGACCACCTCCCCCAGCAAAAGCAAACCCCAAACAAGCACCACAATACAAACTCCCCTTTGAAACTCCCGTTTACAGCTCTGTTTGCTAGCTCCTGTGCCGCTGCAGCTGTCTGTGCCGCTGCCTGATTGGCTGGCTACCTTTATAGGACCTCTAGTCAGAAGCCCCCCCCCCCCTTAATCAGGGCTCAGCTTCTCTCCCAGCACAAAGTCCCTATAAGCCTCTATATATATATACACATACACATACACATACACACACACACACACACACACACACACACACACACACACACACACACACACACACACACACACACACACAAATACTAAAAATACAAAACCAAGTACAAATACCTTCTCCTCCAACAGAACTCCCACTCAAACTCCCCTGTTTACAGCTCTGTTTGCTAGCTCCTGTGCTGCTGCAGCTGTCTGTGCCGCTGCCTGACTGGCTGGCTACCTTTATAGGGCCCCTAGTCAGAAGCCCCGCCCCCTAGGCAGGGCTCAGCTGCTCTCTCAGCACAAAGCCCCCATGCAGTACAGCCATCCTTTAGTGCGGCATTCATTGCACAGCACTCCAGACAGGAAGGCTGAATATGATTACAGGACATACGCAAATCTGTGATTGTATCGTTCTCCACCCCACCCCCTTGCCCTTTCTGTTTCCCAAGCAGTTGTGTTTCTTTTCAATAAATGAATTTTCTTTTCAATAATTGGATTTTTTGGCTTTGAAAACATTCTTTAATTTTGCATAAAGTAAAAGATGCCTTAACCCAGGAAAGAAACAGGCACTGCAAGTCAGCGTAGCAAACACAGATTCCTACTAACATTGGAACCACTGCACTTCACTCCCGTGCAGGGCCTCAAATTGCTCCCTCAAGGCATCCTTAATCCTTGCAGCCCCGCGCTGGGGCCCTCTAATAGCCCTGCTCTCTGGCTGTTCAAATTCAGCCTCCAGGTGTTGAACCTCCAAGTTCTATGCTTGAGTGAATCATTCACCCTTCCCTTCACAAATGTTATGGAGGGTACATCACACAGATATAAACACAGGGATGCTGTCATTGGCCAGGTTCTGCTTCCCATACAGAGAGCGCTAGCGGCCCTTTAAACGGCCAAAAGCTCCACAGTCATTCTGCACCAGCTCAGCCTGTTGTTGAACCACTCCTTGCTGCTGTCAAGGCTCCCTGTGTAGGGTTTCATGAGCCATAGCATTAAAAGGTAAGTGGGGTCTCCAAGGATCACGATGGGCATTTCGACTTTCCCTATGGTGTTCTTCTGGTCTGGGAAAAAATGTCCCAGCTTGCAGCTTCATGAACAGGCTAGTGTTCTGAAAGATGCACGTGTCATGCACCTTTCCGGGCCAGCCTGCGTTAATGTCAATGAAATGTCCATTGTGATCCACAAGTGCCTGGAGAACCATAGAGAAATACCTCTTCTGATTAACGTATTCGGAGGCTAGGTGGGCTGGTGCCAGATTTGGAATATGTGTGCCATCTATTGCCCCTCCACAGTTAGGGAAACCCATTTGTGCAAAGTCATCCACGTTACGCAGAGTCATGGTGGTTCTGAGCAGGATGCGCCCTGCAAACTTGCATCAACACAATTCCAGCAGTCGACTGACTAGAGGTCCTATAAAGGTAGCCAGCCAGTCAGGCAGCGGCACAGACAGCTGCAGCGGCACAGGAGCTAGCAAACAGAGCTGTAAACAGGGGAGTTTGAGTGGGAGTTCTGTTGGAGGAGAAGGTATTTGTACTTGGTTTTGTATTTTTAGTATTTGTGTGTGTGTGTGTGTGTGTGTGTGTATATATATAGAGGCTTATAGGGGCTTTGTGCTGGGAGAGAAGCTGAGCCCTGATTAGGGGGTGGGGCTTCTGACTAGAGGTCCTATAGAGGTAGCCAGCCAATCAGGCAGCGGCACAGACAGCTGCAGCGGCACAGGAGCTAGCAAACAGAGCTGTAAACGGGAGTTTCAAAGGGGAGTTTGTATTGTGGTGCTTGTTTGGGGTTTGCTTTTGCTGGGGGGTTGTGGTCTTTTTGGTGTGGCTTGTGTTTCCCAGATTAATAGGACTTAGGTGGGAAGGAGATGACAGATACAGAGGAAGCTGTGGGAGTGACTCC
This sequence comes from Dermochelys coriacea, assembly GCF_009764565.3. NCBI lineage: Eukaryota > Metazoa > Chordata > Testudines > Dermochelyidae > Dermochelys > Dermochelys coriacea. Next base: position 32,408,966 of record NC_050082.1, on the reverse strand, counting down.
TGCAGTGAAAGACACATTGAGGATGACTGGATGTGGAAGCTGTGGTATGTACATGATCCTGGAGGGGGGAACCGGTAAGAGTTTTGTCTGCATGAAATGCCGTCTGATAGAGCTGATGGAGGAAAAGATCCGAGGTTTGGAGATGCAGGTGGAAAGTCTCGTTGAGTTTAGGAAGGGGTTTGAGCAGATGATGGAGCAAAGATATGAGGTATCTGAAGGGAAAAGCTCAGACTCTCGGATGGAAGCAGGGCTGGGTAATTTTGAGGAGAGACTGGATGAGGAAAGTGGTCAGTGGAAACATGTGACTCAAAGAACCAGGCAGAGAAAAAGATGGGCTAGTGAAGGAGAAATAGAGCTTAGGAACAGGTTTGCAGAGTTGGAAAATGAAGAAGGGGCTCAGCAGGTAGTCGCTGAAGGTGGAAGGGTAAGGAAGAAGAGAAGAGAGGCTAGCCCTATAGAAAAAGGGGAAGAGTCAAGGGAGACTACACCAATTATGAGCCCCAGGAGGATACAGGATGGGTTGAAGAGAATTGTAAGGGAAAATAGGAATGGAAAGAACTTGCAGCCAGAGGGAACAGGGGAGAGACTGGAGAATAGCACTGTCACCAGGAAAAGGCAGGTCTATGTGATCGGGGACTCTTTATTGAGAAGAATAGACAGGCCTGTAACTAGAGCTGATCCTGAGAATAGAAGGGTGTGCAGTCTTCCGGGTGCTAAGATAAGGGATGTAGACCTGAGGTTGAAAAGGATCCTCAAGGGAGCGGGAAAGAATCCCCTAATTATCCTTCATGTGGGAACAAATGATACGGCTAGATTCTCGCTGGAAAGTATCAAGGGAGACTATGCTAGGCTGGGGAAGACGCTTAAGGAAATTGAGGCTCAGGTGATCTTTAGCGGGATCCTTCCTGTTCCTAGAGAAGGGCAACAAAGGTGTGACAAGATTATGACTGTCAACAGATGGCTTAGGCAGTGGTGCTATAAGGAGGGCTTTGGGATGTATGGCCACTGGGAGGCATTCACGGACAGAGGTCAGTTCTCTCGGGATGGACTTCATCTGAGTAGGGAAGGAAATAGACTTCTAGGATCGAGGCTGGCACAACTGATAAAGAGAGCTTTAAACTAGGAATTGGGGGGAGATGGATGGGAGATGTCCGGAAAATCTCCACGCCAGATTTTAGCATTGAGAGGGAAGAAGATGAATATGACTGGACTACAGGTATTGAAGGGTATGTGCTGTTTAGGAAAGACAGAAACAAAGGTAAAGGGGGTGGAGTAGCATTGTATATCAACGATGAGTTAGAATGTAAAGAAATAAGAAGCGATGCAATGGATAAGACAGAGCCTGTCTGGGCAAAAATTACATTGGGGAAGAAAACTAGTAAAGCCTCTCCTATGATAGTGCTTGGGGTGTGCTATAGACCTCCGGGATCTAATTTGGTTATGGATAGAGCCCTTTTTGATGTCTTTAATAAAGTAAATACTAATGGAAACTGCGTGATCATGGGAGACTAACTTCCCAGATATAGACTGGAGGACCAGTGCTAGTAATAATAATAGGGCTCAGATTTTCCTAGATGCGATAGCTGATGGATTCCTTCAACAAGTAGTTGCTGAACCGACTAGAGGGGATGCCATTTTAGATTTAATTTTGGTGAGTAGCGAGGACCTCATAGAAGAAATGGTTGTAGGGAACAATCTTGGCTCAAGTGATCATGAGCTAATTCAGTTCAAACTAAATGGAAGGATTAACAAAAATAAATCTGCAACTAGGGTTTTTGATTTCAAAAGGGCTGACTTTCAAAAATTAAGGCAATTAGTTAGGGAAGTGGATTGGACTGAAGAACTTATGGATCTAAAGGCAGTTGAGGCCTGGGATTACTTTAAATCAAAACTGCAGAAGCTATCGGAAGCCTGTATCCCAAGAAATGGGAAAAAATTCATAGGAAGGAGTTGTAGACCAAGCTGGATGAGCAAGCATCTTAGAGAGGTGATTATGAAGAAGCAGAAAGCATACAGGGAGTGGAAGATGGGAGGGATCAGCAAGGAAACCTACCTAATTGAGGTCAGAAGATGTAGGGATAAAGTCAGAGAGGCTAAAAGTCGAGTAGAGTTGGACCTTGCAAAGGGAATTAAAACCAATAGTAAAAGGTTCTATAGCCATATAAATAAAAAGAAAACTAAGAAGGAAGAAGTGGGGCCGCTTAACACTGAGGATGGAGCGGAGGTTAAAGATAATCTAGGCATGGCCCAATATCTAAACAAATACTTTGCCTCAGTCTTTAATAAGGCTAAAGAGGATCTTGGGGATAATGGTAGCATGACAAATGGGAAGGAGGATATAGAGGTAGATATTACCATATCAGAGGTAGAAGCGAAACTGAAACAGCTTAATGGGACTAAATCGGGGGGCCCAGATAATCTTCATCCAAGAATATTAAAGGAATTGGCACCTGAAATTGCAAGCCCATTAGCAAGAATTTTTAATGAATCTGTAAACTCAGGAATAGTACCGAATGATTGGAGAATTGCTAATATAGTTCCTATTTTTAAGAAAGGAAAAAAAAGTGATCTGGGTAACTACAGGCCAGTTAGTTTGACATCTGTAGTATGCAAGGTCCTGGAAAAAATTTTGAAGGAGAAATTAGTTAAGGACATTGAAGTCAATGGTAAATGGGACAAAATACAACATGGTTTTACAAAAGGTAGATCGTGCCAAACCAACCTAATCTCCTTTTTTGAAAAAGTAACAGATTTTTTAGATAAAGGAAATGCAGTGGATCTAATTTACCTAGACTTCAGTAAGGCATTTGATACCGTGCCACATGGGGAATTATTAGTTAAATTGGAGAAGATGGGGATCAATATGAACATCAAAAGGTGGATAAGGAATTGGTTAAAGGGGAGACTGCAACGGGTCCTACTGAAAGGCGAACTGTCAGGTTGGAGGGAGGTTACCAGTGGAGTTCCTCAGGGATCGGTTTTGGGACCAATCTTATTTAATCTTTTTGTTACTGACCTTGGCACAAAAAGTGGGAGTGTGCTAATAAAGTTTGCAGATGATACAAAGCTGGGAAGTATTGCCAATTCGGAGAAGGATCGGGATATTATACAGGAGGATCTGGATGACCTTGTAAACTGGAGTAATAGTAATAGGATGAAATTTAATAGTGAGAAGTGTAAGGTTATGCATTTAGGGATTAATAACAAGAATTTTAGTTATAAGCTGGGGACGCATCAATTAGAAGTAACGGAAGAGGAGAAGGACCTTGGAGTATTGGTTGATCATAGGATGACTATGAGCTGCCAATGTGATATGGCTGTGAAAAAAGCTAATGCGTTTTTGGGATGCATCAGGAGAGGCATTTCCAGTAGGGATAAGGAGGTTTTAGTACCGTTATATAAGGCACTGGTGAGACCTCACCTAGAATACTGTGTGCAGTTCTGGTCTCCCATGTTTAAAAAAGATGAATTCAAACTGGAACAGGTACAGAGAAGGGCTACTAGGATGATCCGAGGAATGGAAAACTTGTCTTATGAAAGGAGACTTAAGGAGCTTGGCTTGTTTAGCCTAACTAAAAGAAGGTTGAGGGGAGATATGATTGCTCTCAATAAATATATCAGAGGGATAAATATAGGAGAGGGAGAGGAATTATTTCAGCTCAGCACCAATGTGGACACAAGAACAAATGGGTATAAACTGGCCACCAGGAAGTTTAGACTTGAAATCAGACGAAGGTTTTTAACCATCAGAGGAGTGAAGTTTTGGAATAACCTTCCAAGGGAAGCAGTGGGGGCAAAAGATCTATCTGGTTTTAAGATTCTACTCGATAAGTTTATGGAGGAGATGGTATGATGGGATAATGGGATTTTGTTAAGTAACTGATCTTTAAATATTCAGGGTAAATAGGCCAAATCCCCTGAGATGGGATATTAGATGGATGGGATCTGAGTTACTATAGAAAATTCTTTCCTGGGTACCTGGCGGGTGAATCTTGCCCATATGCTCAGGGTTTAGCTGATTGCCATATTTGGGGTCGGGAAGGAATTTTCCTCCAGGGCAGATTGGAGAGGCCCTGGAGGTTTTTCGCCTTCCTCTGTAGCATGGGGCATGGTTGACTTGAGGGAGGCTTCTCTGCTCCTTGAAGTTTTGAACCATGATTTGAGGACTTCAATAGCTCAGACATGCGTGAGGTTTTTCATAGGAGTGATGGGTGACATTCTGTAGCCTGCGCTGTGCAGGAGGTCGGACTAGATGATCAGAGTGGTCCCTTCTGACCTTAGTATCTATGAATCTATGAATCTATGATGATGGGGGTTGAGTGCAGAGGGTAAGGGTCGTAGTTTTCAGGGCTGGGTGGTGAAGCTACAGGTGTTGGAGGCAACTGGTGGCGATAAGAACCCAGATATTGGGGAAAGTGGGTTGGAGGTGACATGGGGGCACAAGAGAAAGTGTTTTGGAACAAGGGCTGCAGGGGGAGTAGGGCACTGTAGTGTTTCGCCTGCATGGCTATGAGCACCTGGATCGAGTCTGCTTGGCGCTCCATTATGCTTATCAGGCAATCAGTGCTTTGCTGCTGGAGCACCGTGCTTTTTTGCTGGTGCTCCTCATTCTGCTGGCAGATCTTCCTTTCGCTGTCCTTCCACTCCTGCACTTTTTGATTTTCATTACTTAAATGCTCCATTACTTCATGCAGCATGTCTTCCTTGCTTCTACATGGCCTCTTTCTGATTCTTTGGAGTCTTTCAGCCCGTGATAACACGGACGGCTGAGATCTCAAGGTTGAATCTGTAAAGGCAAAATGCAACACTTAACAGAGACAGCACTGTTCACACCAGACAGAGCAGTGACTCCCCTGTACTTAAGGGCAAGCACAGTCTACACAATAGCATAATTTGCCCGTCCCAAAGCGAGTGCACATAACCCACAGGAGCCCCAAAATGGTGAGTAAGCACTGCGTCAAGCGTGACTGATTGTTTCATGGCTGTACTGTCCTCTGGGTTTGTGTGCCTTGGGGAGAGCCAACAAGGGCAGGGGCCCCCTATATTGTCCCCACATTTCCACAGGAATTCGTCCTGAAGATATCTCACTGCTGAGGGTGACCTGGGAAGCAAGGGAGGGTCTTCTACTGCAATGCGGATTCCGCCCTAGCCCATATGCAGCTTGCCTTTGTGTAGCAATGGTCCCCTCGTCCCTCACGGCACAGTGGCATGGACAAGTTAGCCTAACAAGGAATACAGTGGCTCTCTCAAGAAACCTGCGCAAGTACCTTGCCCAAGTTCTGGATGAGACTTTTGAGGAGATCACTGAGGCTGATTACCACGATGTGAGAGAGCACATCAACACCCTATTCTGCATTGAGGCATGCATGCAGCCCTAATCCTCCTCACCGCAAGAGCCCACACGGAATAACTTCCTTCCCCAAATAAAAGCTGCTTACTGGGAACCTCTTCTGGTGTTTGTCCTTCTCAAGCACCAGCCACCGTGGCTGGCTACCTTCCTCCTGGCTTGAGAACAGCTCCTGGCTGCATGCATCTAGGGATAGTGGCGTGTCTTCCTCCACCTCAGCACCCTCTTTTGCTTTGTTGCTCCTCCTCCTGCCTTGTTGAACTGGGCTCTGAACTCTCCATGGTGGTACTCAGAGTGGAAGTGGGGTTTGTCCCAAATATTGCGTCCAGCTTTTTGTAGAAATGGCAGGTTGCAGGGGCAGCACTGGAGCGGCTGTTTGCTTTGCGGGCTTTGCAGTAGGCTTCCACAGCTCCTTCACTTTAACCCTGCACTGCAGTGTGTCCCGGTCATGGCCCCTTTCCAGCATGTCCCTTGATATCTGCCTGAAGATATCGTAATTCCTACGGTTGAAGTGCAGCTGAGACTGGACAGCTTCCTCCCTGCAAAACTGATAAGGTCCAGCAACTCACCATTGCTCCATACTGGGGATCACCTGGCGAGTGGAGGCATGGTCACCTGGAAAGATGCGCTGAGAGCACTCCACGCCTGGCTGAGCAAACAGGAAGGGGATTTTCAAAATTCCCAGAGAATTTAAAGGGCAGGTCTGACAGTTGGTCACCTGAGGGCCAGGCAGTAGAGTTCAAAGTGATGACCAGAGTGGCTAGAACAGGCATTGTGGGACACTTCTGGAGGCCGATCAGAGTGCACTATAGGACCAGGGCATCCATACTGGCGCCATGGCGATCCAGCGAGGGCGTAACAAACGTTATTCCACTTGCTAGAGCGCTGCTCTAGCCACAGAGTCAGAGCGCTCTGCATGCCTTGCCAGTGTGGACAGGTAGTGAGCTAGTGCACCCGGGGCTCCTTTAATGTGCTCTAACTCGCAAGTGTAGCCAAGCCTTTAGCAGTTGGGATTTCCATGCCCCTGAGCAATGTAGCTAGATCAATTTAACTTTTGAGTGTAGTCCTGGCCTCATTGGAATTGTGCTTTGACTCAGGGAGTCCTCCAGGAATGCTAGTGTAAAAGGGCAAAGGAGAGGGGATTAGAATTTCAGCTTCCCTCCAAACCTTACTGAACTGGGTTTTTTTTAAAGGGGAGCTAGTTACAAAGGAAGAAATACTCTGAGGTTCTGTACGTTTCATCACCTCCTTAGCTGGGGAGTTACAAAGAGAGAGATTACATTGTTAGCTGTTAGGTTAATGCGTGTCTGTAATCAGTGAAAGTCTGTCTGCTGCTAGAGGAGTCTTCCACTATGCCCATCATAAAGCAGATAATCCTTGTTCTTCTCAGGGACTGTATGGCCATTGGCTGTGTTTCTACTGCATGAGTGAAAAGCCTCCAGCTTGTTTATGGAAACACAAAATTAAACACAAGTATAATTGCTTGATGCGTCACTTCGCCATCTCCCCAAAGCAAGGATTTTTCTATATAGATTCTGCCTGGTGACTGAATTTCTATCTTGTGATGTTAATGTAGAAGAGGAATAAATGTTGAGTAACTAAACAGGCAGTATTCTTACAGTTAACAGCTCTGCTGAGGTAGTGGGTTTTCAATGTTTCCTTTAGGAAGTCTGGTTGTGCAAAGGCAAGTTTTAGATGCAAGCAGCAAAACCCAAGCACTAAGGATCAAGTAGGAGCCTTTAGCCTAAAATCATCTTGTTCTTCTAGACTGGAGTCAGGCTTCAGAGGGCCCCAGTTTCAGAACTGGTTGGACAATAAAGGTTTGCCTGGGTATTCCTTGACCTCTCTATGTATTTTTGACCTTCCTGTGTGTGTGTGTGTGTGTGTGTGTGTGTGTGTGTGTGTGTGTGTGTGTGTGTGTGAGAAGAACTGCATGTTGTCATAGGCCACATTTTGTAAATAAGCTGTGTGTGTTCATGTGTGCTTGCAGTGGTATAATTGACCCATAGAATCTGAATGCTTATTTTTGGCATCAGTATTATAGAGGAATGTCTTTTGCACGCACCTTATATCAAATAAAAAATCAAATTCTTTTTTGGAGTCCAACAGGTAAAACTAGTTTGAAGATTTCAAAGTTAGTGATTCTTTTTAATCTTAGTGTGTCTGCATTCACTCCCCACAAAACCCGAAACCCAGAAGACTGACATTTGAAGGACAAGTACAGTTATACATACCCAAATGTATTGATGCAAATATGTGTTATGCAAGCAAATTCTTGCCCATTCACTCTATTGTGACCCAAGTGACTGCCTTGCACAACATGTTAAATACCTACTTTAAAACCAAGCCAAGATTTTAAAATAACTGGTAATTCTTTAAAAAAAGAAAAGGAGTACTTGTGGCACCTTAGAGACTAACAAATTTATTAGAGCATAAGCTTTCGTTAGCTACAGCTCACATCCGATGAAGTGAGCTGTAGCTCACGAAAGCTTATGCTCTAATAAATTTGTTAGTCTCTAAGGTGCCACAAGTGCTCCTTTTCTTTTTGTGAATACAGACTAACACGGCTGCTACTCTGAAACCTGGTAATTCTTTGTTACTTTACAAGTACCTTGGCACTGGCCGCTGTCAGAAGACAGGATACTGGGCTAGATGGATCTTTGGTCTGACCCAGTAAGGCCATTCTTATGTTCTTATGATATTTGCTACTGGCTTATAATCTATTAAATTTGATGTCTGCTGCGAGGTGAAAGGGTTCAGGGTGCAGGAAAGGGGCCGTTTATTCCTCAGAGTGCTGTCTCTTTTATGGCACTGGAATGCTGAGAGTGGCACTAATATCTGAGTGCATGGGAGTTTAGTACAATGAGCTTTTGCTATCTGAATCCTTTAATTGAAATCCCCAGCTGGGGATTCAAATTAATGATGAGCGTATGGCAGATGTCACTTCCACCAGCACATGGGCTTTTTATCTTATTGATGGGAAGAAGAATGTTTTAGCTGTTTCTCCCGCATGAGCCAAAGCAAATATTGCAGCTCGAGCACATGTAACTGCCTCATTGGGGGAGAGAAGAAATGGAGGAATAGGGAAAATAGTATAAAATGCTGAAGAACCAGAAATTCACACTTAATCCGGGTGCTTGATGTGCAGTAAAAGGATTCAGGGGGTGGGGAGTTTACCTTTTGGAGTGCTGTCTCTTTCATGGCACTTTTCGGAGTAGCAGCCGTGTTAGTCTGTATCCGCAAAAAGAAAAAGAAAGTCCTCTTTTCATGGCACTAACATGCTGATATTGCTATTAATATCTGAGTGCATGGGAGTTTAGTAGATGAGGACACAAAGCTGGAGGCCTGACTTGTTACTGAGAGTGGGAAATGGCCACCATTTGCCTATCATTTCAGATTCTTTTGCTTTCATGACACACACAATAAGCCTTTCCTTATTTAGGTCCCTACCAAATTCATGGCCATGAAAAATGCATCACTGACCCGTGAAATCTGGTCTTTTGAATGCTTTTACTCTATACTATACAGATTTCATGGGGGATACCAGCATTTCTCAAATTGGAGGTTCTGACTCAAAAGGTAGTTGAGGGGGGACGTAGTGTCGCAAGGTTATGTTGTGGGGGGCCACGGTATTGCCACCCTTACGTCTGCACTGCCTTCAGAGCTAGGTGGCCAGAGAGTGGTGGCCGGAAAGTGGGGGCTGTTGGCTGGGCTCCCAGCTCTGAAGGCGGCGTCCCACCAGCAGCAGTGCAGAAGTAAGGGTGGCAATGCCAAATCGTGCCATCCTTATTTCTGTGCTCCCGTCCTCAGAATGGGGTGGTTGGAGAGTGGCGGTTGCTGACTGAGGGCCCAGCTCTGCAGACAGCAGTGCAGAAATAAGGGTGGCAATACCATACCATGCCATCCGTCCTTCTGTGCTGCTGCTGGCTTCGGTTCTGCCTTGAGAGCTGGGCTCCCAGGCAGCAGCCACTGCTCTCCAGCTGCCCAGCTCTGCAGGCAGCGCCACCGTCAGCAGCAGCACAGAAGCAAGAGTAGCAATACCGCAACCCCCCTACGATAACCTTTCCTCCTTCCTCCCCTAACTCCTTTTCGGGTCAGGACCCCTACAATTACACCATGAAATTTCAGATTTAAATAGCTGAAATCATGAAATTTATGATTGTGAAATTGACCAAAATGGGCTGTGAATTTGGTAGGCCCAAGTGATAGATGTAATCTTTCCAAAATACAGAGAGGACAGGTGGGATTCTGCATTTACTGCATTAAGTGAGCAATGGTTATTTTATTTATTTGTTCAGCTCTGACTCATATTATTATGCTAAAGAAGATGCAAAGGTAAAACAGTGTCTGCCTCTGAAAGTTTAATGTAGTAGAAACTCTGAGAGTGCAGGACATGCACTGGGGTTCCAGAGTAGGGAATGACTCAATTTATAAATATGTCATGGTTATTTTTAGTAAAAGGCATGGACAGGTCACAGGCAATAAACAAAAATTCACAGGAGCCGTGACCTGTCTGTGACTTTACTAAAAATAACGGGGGGGAGGGGGCTAAGTGGAGTGGGGGGGATTGGCAGCTGGAGTCGCATGGTGGGGAGGAATGACAACTGGAGCCCCATGGGGAAGGGGCCACAGCCAAAGCTGTGGGGCGATGGTGCACAGTCCTGGCTCCAGCCCTGATTACAGTGATGGGGAGAGTGGTGATGCACAGTCCCAGCTGAAGTTGTGGGGCAGGGGCTCATAGTGCTGGCTCTGGCGAGAGCCGGCAAAGTGCATAGTCCCAGCTCTAGCTGCTGCTGGGGAGAGGCCAGAGGAGCACAGGCCAGGCTCTGGCCACAGCCACCGAGGGCGAGGGACACAGCTGAAGATGAAGAAATCACTGAGGTCTAGTAAAGTCATGGATTCCCAGACCTCTATGACTAAATCGTATCCTTAGGCATAATTAAGGTATCTCATACCAGGTAAAAATACGGTATTGTGAATAAGTAATTAAAGACTGTATCATAATGTGTATGCTCAAGGCGGCTGAATATTGGTTGCACAGACCACCTTAATTTTGGCATTTCCTGACCTTTGTGTGCTTGACTTTCAACCTTAATGTTCTTCTAACCTAGTTTATCATATGTATTTTCCTACTTTTTAAAAAAAGCAAACTGGAAAAGCAGAACTTCTGTCATATGGAACCGTATTGACTCCCACGTGGTTTGTCAGCAGGGTTAAAACCTTTAGGTCCAGAGCAGAGAGCTATGTCACTTGAGCTGGCAGGGTAACTAATAGCTGTTGTAGTAGGTCATTGTTTTTGAGTTGGGCTAGTCACTAGAGGGAGATGAGGTGCACATTTTGCCAGTGGATTTCATGGCTATTTCCAGACAGCAAAGGAATATTGAGACAGTTTCCTTGCTTTCGGTTCCTGAGCCTGGCAACACAGTGGTGTCAGGCGGCTAGGAGGAGCATTTGCAAGGGAAAGTTCTGCTTACTGGCTGCATCCCTGGGATGAAGCATGCTCAGTACAAATAAAATCTTTGGAGAATTTACTGGCCAAACTCTAACAAGTCTCTAATCAGCATGTGAGAAATTAGATTTTCAGAGGTTCATAGGTTGGCCAAATTTGGACAGATTTTCACATGGATGGCCAGAGGTATATTCCTGACATGGGGCTGAACTCCTAAATAAATTGGAAGCTGCTGCTCCAAAAACATGGCGGCGCCAGTCCCAATCAATGGGCAAAATGTGTTCCCTAGCCTTGTTTTGAGAAACAGCTAAATAATTTTAGCTAAAACTTTCTAAAAATTGCCAACCTGAGGCCAACACCCTGCATAGAAAATTTCAGCCCAAATCATTAAAGTTTGGCAGTTATAAGCACCAAAAATCAGCCTCTTATAATGAGATGTCAGACAACCTGAACAATAGACTGTGCTACCTGCTCTACCTGTGTTATTGTTATGAGCTTGCAATGATGGAAGAAATTATTTTAGAGAGTATTTGATGTTGCTGGCACCCAGAAATTTCTTTCTGATGCCCTGGCATATGAGCAAGGAGATCTGCTTCCTGGATGCCCCAGTAGGTAGTTCAGTTTCCCTGGGCTATTCTTTACTTGTCATCTCCCAACAAGAGTGGCTTTCATACTGGTGACTTTGTGAGATGGACACCTGCCTGCTAGGAACTGGGCTGATGATAACTACCAACTCTTTGTGTGCAGGCCCTGAGCAGCCATTAGATACTAGTGACTGAAAATCACTACCAAACTGGACTAAATTTTAACCATTAGGGCTGTAAGGCTGTTTAATGCTGAGCCATCCAGTATCTTGTATGTTAAATGAAATGTTCCCCTTCACTTGGGTTTTCTCTGGTCTATAATGAGACGAGAATCACTGGGACCCTTTCAAGATATGAAACTGATATGAAACTCGTATCAAGGAGGCTGTAAAATGGGAAACAATAAAGCTAAAATTCTAATCCCATGACTCCATTCTGTGAAGACTGTGATTTTGACAGCAAATATCTCTGCAAGTAGATTGTGCTACTATTTTTTCATACCGTATAAATAGCATTCATTTAAATTTACATTAAATGGAACTGCCATTACTTACCAGATTAATAGAAGTTATGGTAATTGCTTTTGTAGTTTCCATTTATAGATCAAGCTTCTATGACTAAATTTAATTACTTACAGCTGAATCCAATAAAATAAGTTCAAAATAACCTCTATAGAGCTGCAGTGAAGGAAGCATGTTCCCAGAAATGGGCATTTCCTAACAGCTTTATTTTTCAATTCAATAAAATAATTTAGGCTTTGCATATTTAATGTCAGGTTAAGAGAGAAATCTGGCTCCCAAGACCTCTCTCACATAGGGACAGGCTCCTCCCTGCCTCCGATTAACAGACTAATACTCTGTAGCACGTATAGCACTTTTCCTTACATCAACCTTACACTGCTTTACAAAGATGTCTTGATATTATCCCCTAGTACAGATAGACTCAGCCAAAGCACAGAGGTCACACAGCAAGTGAATGGCTCAGTTGTCTTGTACGCCTTGCAAGATCAGGGACCCTTACATGGAGTAGGCAAATCTGATGACTTTTCTCATGATTAATTCATGCTCAGCCATAAATCCCTGATCCCCACTGTTTACATAATGCAACAGAGACCCATTCGCACAGAAGGGCTTCTCCAGTTTCTGAGGAATGATTCCCCTCTGCCTCTATTAGAGGGGGTCCTTTTGAAAGGGAGTTATCCCTCCATTGTTCCTTAAGCTCTCTGACTTTCTTGTTGGGGGAGTGTTAGATTGTTCCAATGTGGGGTCACTCAGCTGTATCCCTGAATGGCAGGCCTGTAACTGTCGGCCTCTCACTTTTCCAGCAGTTTGCCATTTCTGCATTGGTCTTAGAGAGCTGCACTTAATCTCCAAGAGCCTGAAGATTTAGCAAAATGTAAATACGGGCAGTAGTGGCCAAAGAGCAAACAAAATATGAAAATGTAGGAGAATGGGGTAAAAAATAATAATGAAAATAATATTATACTATTATATAAATCAGTGGCATGCCCTTATCTGGAATAGTTTGTACATACAGATCTCCTTGTCTAATCACCCTATCTTAACTAGAAGCAGATTCAGAGAGGGTGATGAAAATGACTATAGACCTTGAAAGATTGTTCACATAAAGAGAGTGAAAAAGTTGGGGCTATTTAATTTAGAGTGCAGACAGTCTAGAGGCGGTTTGATAAAGGTCTACAAAATAACAGATAGTGTAGTGCGTCAGTTTATCCTCTCATAATGTAGAAATGAAAAGAAGCTTCTTACACAGTGCATAGTTAGTTGGAATTCACTGCCACGGAATAATACAGAGGCTAAGAATATAGTAGGAGCCAGAAAAGGATTAGATGTACATTATACATTACAGGCATAAGTGCATCTTCATCTGGTACTAGCTACTGTCAAAAACAGGATGCTGTATGGCATGGACCCCTGGCCTCATCAGGTGTGGTGGTAATTATGTTCCTGTGGGTTCCGTTCATGTACACTGACCAAAAAGTGAGTCGTCATAAATTCTTCCATCCAATATACTGGAGTATTCCCTACCCTGACTCAACAGCTACTTGTCTACTTCCATTGGGCCCCTTTAATGTCATTCAGGGTCTAATTCAGGCTACATCTACACAATGAGCTAGGGGTGTGATTCCTAGCTCCCTTAGACATAGTCCTGTTAGTTCTCATCTGAACTAGCTCACTAAAAATAGTAGCGGGGATGCTGTTTGATGTGTAGTCCATATTTAATCATCTGACGTATTTAGCTATATTCAATATGTTTTGTTTGTATGTTGGAGCTAAAGCATTCTGAGTACAACCAGTTGTGCAAAAGAAAGGGAACTTAACTAGAGTGCAGAATCATTGATCCTCAGTCACTAGAGCAGACCAAAATGGCTCATTTGCAAAGCAAATGTTTCCTACAAATGAACAGAAATGACTGGTATCACATGGAATTCACTGCAGGATTTATTCAACGCAGTGGTAGTGGTGAATTCTGTGCTATTCTCATCATTTCTGCTTCATACTGTTTCATATTCAGTAGAATGTTTCTGACCTGGGCTACTCTTAAAGAATATATTGTTTAAAAATGGTATCAATGAATATTTCATATCTTATATTAAAGTGAATTATTTAAGGTAAAGTTGTTAAACTCTGTGACTTGGTGATTACGGGGAGATAATGCTCTGGTGAAATTGTTCAGGTTTTATGATTTCATTTTGAGTTTTCTCCTGTATACAGGTTAATGGGATAAGATCAAATCAATCTTAGAAATTCTGTCTATTTAATTATAAATCTTTAAAATTTTGTACTGAGCGAGAATTTACAATGTTTCACTCAGTCCACTGGTCCTAGTCATCTGTGCTGGTAGATGCTCGGTGATAGTTCAAGGTAATGAGCCAGTGGCTGGAAGCATGGACCTAGGGCTTTATGGAAAGTCTGCTTGAGCAGAATTTTGGCTAGTCAGTTTCAGAGGATGGGACTACAGGAGAGATACCACTGTTTATAGACTCTGTGTACTTTGGGATGATGACATAAAAAAATCTCTGTGGCCTGCAGCTGCATTTTCTCTCTCTGATGTGCTTAACCGCTGTTAAGCAGCTTCAGCTGAGAATGTGGATTCCAGATTCTCTGTCTCGTTTTTCCAAGCATAGCCAATGGTTTGTCAAGCAGAGAAGGTCCACTGCTCATGAGGAATGCACTTCATTTTGTCACCCATTCACAACTCCCTGCACAGCACACCAATGCTACTCACACTACAGTTCTCAGCTTCCATGGCACCCAGCAACTACAGCATATAAGATTTCACAATGCAGTAACAGTGAACAGCGAGCTTCTAGCAGTAACCAGTGGCTATATTTAAAGCAGTATTTGTGAACTAATTTTTATGCACATCATTAATTTTAAATGTTTTAAGAGTCTGATGGACTCTTGCATTTTGTGAGAGACTGAATACAGAAAGCCAACCCCTCCTTTCTCACTTTACTCCTTCATTTGAGGCCACAGACCTACTTTATTGTTTTTTTTTTAATGCCAGAATAAATTTAACGTTTTCAAATAGCTTGCCTATCAAAGGTAAGTGATTAATCTACAACGCCCATGTATCCATTGGGCCACTGCGAGTCTGCAGTGATGATACAGGCTGCTTTAGATATGTTGATCCAACTGCATGCATCTGGGTAGTAGCACAAGGAAACCAAGGTCTCGGTAACTGCATATAGCAGTAAGAGATTCTGGCATATGAGCTTTTCTCTCAGATAATGAGGTTTCTCTCCTTGGAGACTGGTGAATAGGAGATGATATGGTGTAAATTGGCTCTGCATTACTTTTTCTCGACCACAGAGGCCAGAATTACAATCCCAATCAAGGTGTGAATCCTCAAAGACAGTTCATCATATGAGACATTTCCTATAAGAGGAGATTGAGGCATGGAGGAGTCAGTCAAAGACTTGTCCAGTTGGGAGAGAGTTGGAAAGCTGGGTTCTGCATATATTATTATTACTATTGTTGTTGTTTATAGGGCAGTAGCACCCAGATGGCCCACTAAGTTTGGTACTGCCACATGTGTAGACACTGTCCGTGGTGTGAGGAGTCTTTACTCTTTAAGATGACAGGTAAAATAGAAGCATTGGGGGCGGGGAGAGTGGGAGAATTTTTGCTACACAATTTTTAATGTGCAGATATGTTTTCCCTTTCTCCTCGAGCCTACTCATCATAAATTGGCTGATTTCTTTTGGCTGTCCTAGTAGAGTGGGTTGTGAAGAGGGATGGGGAAAAGAAGAATGTGTTGAGGGAGGGTGTCCAGTACATAAGAAACAGCACAGAAGAAAGCACAGAGATGTGTTTCTGGGAGAAGTGGACAGCCAATTGGTCGAGGCTAGCAGGAGTTGGGATGGAGATAACATAAGAGATAAAGTGGCTATTTAGCGGTAGTCAGAGCTATAGAGAGTTCTGAATGCGAGAACAGAAACTTGAGCTTGATGCTGTGGAAGAGAGGGAGCCAGAGGAGAATTAGGTGATTTGGCCAGTGTGATGTGCAAGGAAGATGCTCTTAGCAGTTGCATTTTGAATAGCGTGAAGAGGGGTTGAATATACAAAGGTGAAAGCACCTAGTGAGAAGGGTGGTATTGCAGTTGTCAAGATAGGATAAAAGGAGTGTTGGGTGTTGAGGTTTAACTCCCTTGGGATGTGTAGTTGAGTCATTAGTGCACGGGCCTAAGACTTGGGAGGTCTGGACTTTAATACTATCTCTAAAACAGACTCACTGTGCAACCTTGGTAAAGTAATTTCCTTCCTTGTCTCATATGGTCAAAGTCATGATACTGAGAGGGATAATGGGGCATATGGGAAAAATATTTGCCTCACTCTAAACCAAGTATGGTGCGCCCAAATATCGTCCTAGGGGCTGCTATACAAACGCCTGTAAAAATTATATTTTGCTTGGTGGAAAGTAGACTATAGTCTCTCAAACTCCTTTCCTACCAATCTCCTTAAGAAATGTGGGTGGGGAAGAACTATATATGGAATGCACATCTCTTTCAGAATTTACACCCCACAGGTAATGGAGGCTCATCTTGGTAAGAGGGGAAGTCACAGCTGGAACATTTGTTCCAGATCAGTCTCTGAGAGGAGAGAAAAACTAACAAGTGGGAGAGACGCATGCCAGAGCTGATATGCACCAGTAATTGATGGGTTTGAAATCTCTGTAATTATGTACTCTGCTGCTGAGGGAAAACATTGTCATGCAGATCCTCTCCACTTACCCAGCTTCTGAGGTACATATGCCCTGGTGCATCTTGGGAAGAGCTGCATGTTTTACCATTGGTTCAGGGAAAGGAGGCTTTCTCAGGAGCAGCTGCTCTGTAATTCTCCATTTGTGAATGATCATGCTTAACTCTTTCTACTCTCTGATTTATTCCATCCACCACTGGTTCTTCCTTTTAATAATACAGCTATTTTGCAAGGAGATGCGGCTGTGCTCTTTGGCTGATAGTCTGGACTACCCTTTGGCTGCTTCTGCTTTGGGAATTCATCAAGGGAAGTGGCTGCTTGGAAAGAGACCCTGCTTAAATTATTGATGTCAGCTGCTACCTTCTATCTTTTTATTAGTCAGAAAGGGGGCATTGTAAAGCAGGGGTCTGAACATAAATAACTCAGACTTTCCTAAGTAGAAAATTGTCCGTTTAGCACTTAGCACCCTCAAATACTTCATAAAGATCAGCTGATCAGACCATTGGTTCATTGGTCTCATGTGGGGCTACGCTTAGATAACCATGGTGATGAGCACTTTATAAATACTTAAACAAACAGTGGCTTTATACATAGGTCTTCAAAGAAAGATAAAGTTTTAAAAAACCCTCCTCTTTACACCTGGCCAATTGTACTTCGCTGCATGTTGGTGAGTACGTTACCCCATAACACCTGCATGTCCCAGACGTTATGCTGGGAGCTTACATTTGATTTTCCTGGTCATAGTGAATAGTTAAGATGTTGTTTTTTGATCATAACTTCTCTCTGTCTCCTTAGGGTCCAGCCCCAGGTTCTCACTCCCGGCTGCCTGTGGCAGTGTACTGAACAGACTGGCCATTTGTCATTTGGCAGGGGGGTTTCTTACAACTGTACTTAATTTGTTGTCTGTTGATGTTGAGTGGCTCCTTATTCTTTTATTATGAAACAGGCTAAAAAGGATGGAAACATTTTTACTAGAAGCATCCTAATTTTAAACTCCTCAATCAATTCCTATCAAGTCTTTGTCCTTTCCTGGCTTAAAACTTAGTTTTGCAATTTCCCACCATATCTATCCTTGTACTTTTCTGGACCTTTTCACTCTGGTCATTTTAAAGATAAATCAACAACAATTGAACCATGGTCCTATAAGTGAGTAGCCATTATTTGCTATATTATCACTATAATAGGGTATATATTTCTATCTATCCCTTCTTAGTGCACCCAATAATCCCCTTTGTTGTTTAACTTCTTTTGCAAACTGTGCAGATCATAGAACCATAGGGTTAGAAGGGAACACAAGAGTCCTAATCTTAACCCCTGCCACGATGCAGGATATCCTCACTGAGAAATCCACAGTGACTCCCAAGTCTCTTTCCTCAGAGGATCTCATGAGTACAGAGCATATGTGAAAAATCTAGAATATATTTGCTAGTTTGTAATATCTAAATTGAATGTCACCTGCTCTTGTTCTGCTCCAGACCGTGTATTTAAACCCATCCGAAGTGTCTTACACTCCTCTCTGCTTTATAAACTGAAAACATTTTGTCATTGACAAATGTTACCAATGGAGTATCCACTTGCTGCAGATCGTCAACAGCTGTATTCAAAGAACACTGGCCAAGTACCTGACCCCTCAGAAATTCCTCTATTATTAACCTTTCCCTGCTCTGAGCAGCCATTCATTGGCACCTTTCTGTTTTCCTTAACCACTTTTTAATCCATTGCCAGTTATTGCCCTTTTAAGTCAGTTATTAATGTAACTCGGGTTTTTTGAGGAGCCTTGTCAAAATGATTTTGAAAGCTATTTCTACTGTATCTCTTTTAATTAATATTTAATATTTAATTAATATTTTTCAAAGAACTTTGCATGTTAATTTGGATCACTTCCCCATACAGAAACTGTGCTAATTTGATGCAATCAGGTTATGCGTTATCACTCTGTAACCCTTATTTTAGCCATTGACATAGGTCACAGTAAAAAAACCATAAACAACCATCCCTGCTTCCCCCTGAATCAGCTAATTTCTGGTCACCCCTTATGATGAAAGTTAGTGTTACGAAATGTGTCCCAGAGCTGATTGTACAGGACAATTGTCATATTATAAAGACTCAAATGATACAAGAAAAGGAAAGTTTGTGTGACCTATAAATAAAACAGAAGGTGCACAGAGACAGAGGTAATACTTCGAGTCAAGTGAAAATGAGGTTCAAGTAGCATTTTCCCCAACTGCTTCATATGGTTAGAGGGCAGAGAGCAGGAGAGCATCTGGACTGAGAGCCTTTCCGGCCTTATTTTCATTTCACCTTTCACCTCTCCATTCTTATTTAAATGATAAAAGGAGAAATTGGAACCTCCAGAAATGGAAAGAGTCTTTCTCTGAAACCAGAAGAACTAATACATGGGGGAATTATGGTAAATATCCTCCTCTCCCCAGACAATCAGTTGAAACTCACTTTGCAAAATGAATGTAAGCATAGGTAAAAAGGAAAATTAATTGGCGAGTGCTGTCCTTCCCCACAGAGAATACTGTGAGCCTACTGTGTCCTGTCAGGCTTTCCCTTCTTTTTGAGAAGATGCTCAGGGGAATGGCTCAGCTAAAAGGAATTCTTCTGTAATTTAAGGGATGAACTCGGAGGTAATTACTTATGCCAGCAGGTCAGAAGAATTAGTATTGATAAGGGCTACTTTAGGTGTGTTATATATGGATAAGTCTTTGGTAGCTAAGAACTAACTTAAATCCTGCAAGCATTTTTGTGCAGAAGAGGGTAATGGTATATTTCATAAATGGGTAGCAGAATTCCAGGGCAATTCAAGTAGGCCTGACTGCCTATTTTACCGGGGAACAGCAGATTCTTTCCCCTCCCCAACCCCCAATGCTGCAGTCTCAGGGCAGAATGGCAGACAGTTCAGGATGATGGAGGGCTCCTCCATTCTCTTCCTTTGGTTGGCTTTAAATTTGGTACAGTAACTCCTCACTTAAAGGTTTCAGAGTAGCAGCCGTGTTAGTCTGTATTCGCAAAAAGAAAAGGAGTACCGGTGGCACCTTAGAGACTAACAAATTTATTAGAGCATAAGCTTTCGTGAGCTACAGCTCACTTCATCCGATGAAGTGAGCTGTAGCTCACGAAAGCTTATGCTCTAATAAATTTGTTAGTCTCTAAGGTGCCACCGGTACTCCTTTTCTCCTCACTTAAAGTCATCCCGGTTAATGTAGTTTTGTTGTTATGTTTTGTTATGTTGCTGATCAATTAGAGAACATGCTGGTTTAAAGTTGTGCAATGCTCCCTTATAACGTGGTTTGGCAGTCGCCTGCTTTGCCCACTGCTTGCAGGAAGAGCAGCCCATTGGAGCTCTGAACCAGGGTGCGCCGGCAGCCCCCCCATCAGTTCCCCACTCCCCTAAGTTCCCTATGCTGCAGCTGCCCAGCAGGCTCTCAATTGCCGGCAGTTCAGCTGTCCCTCTTCCCACTGCCAAGTTTTGCTCCTGCCTTCTGCCTTGGAGCTGCTCCCTGGAGCCTCCTGCTTGCTGTGCAGGGGGGAAGCAGGGCTAATGTCAGGGTGTCCCCCTCCCTCCTGCACCCCGCTTACCCCATCTTCCATAGAGCAGGGGGGATACATGGGCTCAGGATGGATGGAGCTTCCTGGCAGCAGCTGTCTCAGCTTGCTGATTAACTTAACAAGGCAGTGTAGGTAAGAGTGGGATCAGCGTACTTAAAGGGGCAATGCACATCTCGCACACACGGTGTGTGTGTGTCTCTGTCTGCCATGCTGTCTCCCCTCCCTCCATTTGTGCTGTCTTGTAGAGTGTGAGGCTACATTAGCAACAGTGTGTTAACCCTTGAGGGCTCAGCCAATTGCTAGTTCATCATTTAGCAGTAAGGCATCCCCTGGGAGATATCCCCCCACTCTCTGACTTCACCACCGCAACCAAGCTTCACAATCATCATCACTGTGTACCAGTATTAAATTGTTTATTTAAAACTTGTACTCTGTGTGTGGGTGTGTATATAAAATATAGTCTTTTATCTGGTGAAAAAAATTTCCCTGGAATCTAACCCCCCCACTCCTTACATTAATTCTTACGGGGAAACTGGATTCGCTTAACATGGTTTCGCTTAAAGTCGTATTTTTCAGGAACATAACTACAACGTTAAGTGAGGAGTTATTGTACTGAATTTTTTTTTTAAGGTTTCTCATCTAGTTTCCTTGTCTTTTGTTGCTTGGGATCATATAATCAAAAAAATTTTTCAACTTGATGCAAAAAGATTCTTGATCTTCATTGTCTCCTGCTGCATGCTGGGTCTTGGGCTGTCTCCTCATTAGATCTAATTATTCCTGAGAAGTGGTTAGAGCGGCAATTTCTGTTAACTTCTTCATATGTTAGGAAAAAAAATACCCAGAGGTCAGCAGCTGATTTATAAGGTTCTGAACGTTGTCAGTGTGCAAATCATCTGATTTTTTTTTCTTGTTGGCATCCTGTTGTCAGAAATTGTCCTCATTCTGAGACCTCAGGGGTTCAGGATCCTAAAATTTAGTAATGGAAAAGACTTACAGGATCATCAAGTCTGTCCCCCTGGCAAAGGTAGGATATATTTCTTGAGAAGCTTTTAGAGAAGATGCCTCAGATATTAGAAACATAGTACACATGGTCTTAGCTTAGAGAAGTGTATTCAGGCTCAAAGTTTTTCTTTATTACAACAGAAACCTGTGATACTAGGAAAAAGTACCCAACAGTTCAGTAATTCTGAATAGAATTATTCATAATAGACTAATTTTGTTATTTAGATAGATGCTGATGTTGGTTCCAATGACTCTCGCTGTTTCACAGATCTTAGCTTTGCATGAGGAAAAAAATGTCTTGTGTCCTTGGGAACAAAACACTGCAGAGGCTGGAGGAGGATGTAGGAGTCTTTGAATTTAAAAGGACATTTCAGGTCGGCTTCTAGGCAGGGGTTGGCTGCCCCCTTCTTAAAACAGGGAGCAGGTCACAAGATATTGAACAAGGAAGGGACACAAGGTCAAGGACCACAGAACACTGGGGCGTGTCAGAATAAAATGCCTGATGTTTCCGTTTAGGGCCCCTCTGTTGTTGTTGATACAATTGTGCTTAGGAACATCAGTCAAGGATCTGTACAGAAAGACTATAAAAAGCCCCAGAAAGCTGAAAATCTTAGGTGTCAGGTTGTGTCAGCTCAATGGTCCATCTGTCAGAGTATCCTGTCTCTGACAGTGGCCAGTGCCAGATGCTTCGGAGGGAATGAACAGAACATTGAGTGATCCAGCCTCCTGTCATCCAGTCCCAGTTTCTGGCAGTCAGAGATTTGGGGACATCCAGACCATCGGGTTACATCCCTGACCATTTTGGCCAGTGATAGACCTGTTCTCCATGAACTTATCTAGTTCTTTTTGGAACCCCTCTATAGTTTTTGCCTTCACAACTTCCTCTGACGAGTTCCACAGGTTGACTGTAAATAGTATAAAGAAGTACTTCTTTATGTTTGTTTTAAACCTGATGGCTATTAATTTCATTGGGAGACTCCCTGGTTTGTGTGTCATGTGAAGAGATAAATAACACTTTCCTATACCCTTTCTCCATGCCATTCATAATTTTTATAGATCTCTATCATATCCTCCTTTAGTCATCTCTTTTTTAAGATGAACAGTCCAAATCTTTTTAATCTCTCCTCATATGGAAGCTGTTCCATACCCTTACTCATTTTTGTTGCCCTTCCCTATACCTTTTCCAATTCTAGTATATCGTTTCTGAGATGGGGCAACCAGAAGTGTATGGAGTATTCAATGTGGGGGCATATCATGGATTTATATAGTGGCATTATATTTTCTGTCTTATTATCTATACCGTTCCTAATGGTTCCTAACATTTGTTAGCTTTTTTGACTGTTGCTACCCATTGAACAGATATTTTCAGAGAATTATCTATGATAATGCCAAGATCTTTTTTGAGTTGTAACAGCTAATTTAGACCCCATCCTTTTGAATGTATAGCTGGGATTGTTTTCTGATATGCATTACTTTGCATTTATCAACTTTGAACTTCATTTGCCATTTTGTTGCCCAGTCACCCAGTTTTGTGAGATCCTTTTTAAACTCTTTGCAGTCTGCTTTGGACTTAACTATCTTGATAAATTTTGTATCATCTTCAAACTTTGCTGCCTCACTGTTCAACATATTCATATGATCTGGAAAAGTGAGCAGCACTGGTCTCAGTACAGATCCTTGAGGGATCCCACTATTTACCTCTCTCCATTGTGAAGACCATTTATTCCAATCCTTTGTTTCCTGTCTTTTAATCAGTTCCTGATCCATGAGAGAGCAACCCTCTAGTCTTGTAGCCTGGTACATTAGCTACCCTCTAGCCTGGTACCGAGGCTGATTTAAGGGATAGGTTACATACCAGTGAGTAGTTCTGCAATTTCATATTTGAGTTCCTTCAGAACTCTTGGGTGAATACCATCTGGTCCTGGTGATTTATTACTGTTTAATTTATTGATTTGTTCTAAAACCTCCTTTACTGATAACATAATCTGGGACAGTTCCTTAGATTTGTCAGATGAAAAGAATGGCTGAGGTGTGGAAATGTCTCTCGCATCCCCTGCAGTAAAAATGAATGAAAAAAATTAATTTAGCTTCTCTACCACAGCCTTGTCTTCGAGTCCTTCTTTAGCACCGAAGTAACAATAAAACGAACAGAGTTTAGCAGAACCGAAGTTTTAGCTTATGAGTTGCATAACCAGTCTGAGAGAGTAACAATTTTTAGGCATTACAAAAAAAAAAAAAAGGTTTTAAGGGGGGGGATTTAAGAGAGGATAGATGGGTGGTGGCTTCACACATTTTGATATGGAGTTTTTCCCATGTAAGGGGTGTGGCATGCGGGAGAGGACAGAGGTACCAAAAAGTGAAACTGACCAGTGTGTTAGAGTAGTTCAACCAGAATGTATGGCTCACTGCATGAATTGCTGGGTGAAATTCTATGGGTTGTGTCATGCAGGAGGTCAGAATAAGTGGGCACAATGGTCTCTTGTTAAATTATTGGATCTGATAGGGCAGGGTTATTGGCCCAAGTTGTTACCTTCACACCTTCTGCTTTTGATGCCACTCTGCAGCCTTAGAGAGGGAGCCTAGAAAAAGAACAGATTAACAGCAATCCTGGATGTGGCCACCTGCCGAAATCACCAATACATCTGTATTAGATGCTCTTTGTACACTTCAACTCTTTGCTGTTTAGGAGACATTTTGGTGAAGATAATGCAAATGGAAACTTAGATTTTTGCAGTGTCTGATACTGACTCATGGAAATTAGAGATAATACAGATTAATTGGTCACCTAGTCTCATCCCTTTGGGTGGCAGGACTGTTCTGTACCGGGCCCTTTGGTATTTTTGTGTCTCATCACTCACGTCCATAACATCTCACAATCTAGTCTCATCTGCAAATATAATAAAGGGGCTGTTGCCACCTTTACCAGCTCATTAATGAAGATGTTCAGTAAGATTGAATTTAACAGTGATATCTGAGACATGCTCACCCTCACACGGTGCCATTCTATCATTAGGCTTTGGTTATGGTTCATCAGCCAGATTTCAGTCTGTATAACAGGGTTCCTGCTGAAGCCAGTGGAATTAATTTTACAGGTAAGAATGTCAGACTGTAAATGCTGAAAATCCACATAAATCACATTATTTCCTTTATCCAATAATAATTTTGATCCACAGATTTTGTATTCTATTAAAAAACTGATCAGGGTTGTCTGGGGTGTTTTATTTTTTACATACCTAAGACTCTTCATTGCTCATGTTTCCTTTAGCATCTACATACTTCAGTGACAGGTGCCTTACAGAACCCTAAAAAAACAGATTGATGTTTAGAAATATTTTTTCTGAATTTTTGCTCCATTATTTTCCTAGGAATGTGTTTGAAATGACAGCTTGCTTGCACCTAAATACGTTATAGGCGTTGTAGATAAATTCTCCTCCAGTATAGATTTCCCTCAGTGTTTACCAGCTGGGGGAGAGCAGATTATTTTACAAGTACTGTTTGAAGATTATGCCCTGCAAATATTCTAGTTCAGCATAAATTCAGGTTCATTGTTCTTTTAAAGCTCTTTTCATTTATTGCTCTTGTTGAGATTTACACAAACTTTAAGTGCTGTCGGCAGCGCTGTTCATGACAACTAATTTGATGCACATTGCATGGGGGAGTAGCATAGCATGAATTTTTCCTACGTTATATTTAGGAAGAAGGTATAAATTAGAGCTGTAGGTTTGCAGCAAATAAATTAGTAGCTGTGGGATATTTGTGGTATAGAAAGATTTGTTAGTTGATTTTTCTCTTCTCATCTATTTAATCACCTTCGTCTACCTACACAAATGGGAAAAAAATATAGTTTTGTAGGTTCAGGCACTGATAGATGTGCAGGTGTATACACAGATAAACTTTGCTATGTCCATGATACGATGTAATATAGGAGAAAATATTTATGACTAGGAGGAACGTGTTGTATAGCAGTATAACTTCCGGGCACCGTGAAATTCCTTAACACATCACACGATACTTTTCTGCTCTCATTCTACGTGCTTTATTGCTATCATTAGGATTGTGGAGATTTTGCAAGCCAACTACTGTAATGATCAGATGCGAAGTATGCTTGCTTCCCATAATTAATCTACTTTTCATAATCAGAATGTGTAATGCTCCAAGGGTAATGTGAAATCAAGTGATGTATCTCATTTGATTTCATGTGCTGCAGTGCTCCATTTATAATCCTTTGGCTAGTGAAACAGTGTTAAAATGGAGGGATAGCTAACCAGATGATATTTTTGTAAGCTTTAAATTACTGTTTATTACATAATGCTGAACAGAAATTAAATTATTACAAAAAATCACATTTGAAGAGACTGGGCAAGATTTTCAAAAGAAACCAACTGACCTAGGGGCATTAATCCCATTTACTTACAAGGGAGTTGCATTCTTAAATCTTGTACATGCTTTTGAAAATCCTAACCGCTGTATAAATATATGCAGATAGTTTAAACTGTACTTACCCTTTGGATTGGCTCACTGGTGTAAATTTGGTGAAAGTGGAGTTTTAGAAAGGAAAACTTTTAACTCAGCTCATGACCAAAACTTTAAACTGAATAAAGGACCAAAAATCTGTGAAAGAGAAGGCTATCAATCTAATCTTAACTTTCTACAGTTCTTTTATCATCTCCACCACTGTTGTCTGAATGCCTTCGGGGTCTGCTTGTGCATCCTGTTGGAATTGGGATTAATACTTGGCCTTTCCTCATGGTACTAAATGATGTTGCAGACTTGTGTTAACTGCTGGAACACGATGCTCCAAGTAGCCTTTCACACAGGAATGGCAGTACTCTCCCACACTCCTCCAAAAGCCTGGACTTGAGTGGGTGGCATGATATTTGAAATCTAAATTCAAAAAACACTTGCTGAATAGTGATTAGCAATGATAACACTGGCAGACTGCTGAGGTGGTGCATGTAAGATCAAGGTTCCATAAAGAACTGCTGTATCTTCCAGTGCTTCCTGTGATGGGAGAAATTGCTTTGGACAGTTTGGTACCACAGACAAAGTGAGGCATAATCATGGAGTCACTGCTTTATATGAATGAAGTCAGGAGTAGCATCAGAAAGGCAGAACTCATTTAATTTCTGTCTGTGCAAGATGTTCTCTCACCTTGGTGACATGCTTATAGGTTTCATTGCACAGGGCCTTGGTGCACTGTTTTCTTATAGGCCTCTGAAATCCTGAATTAAAATCCTGTCCTGGAGTGTAAGTAATAAGGAAACCCCCAGAGTGAGGGAAACTGAAACACAGCAGCAGCAAGACTGCCAAATAAAATGCTGGAGCCTCTACCCAGTACATTTGCTTGCTGTTGCTGTAGTCAGGCTTCCACAGCTCCTAAGGGTTTGCTTATACATCAGTAAATGGTGCGTTCTTAACTCAGGCTAGCTAACTCTGGTTAAAATAGATGTGAAGACATGGCAGCTCGGCTTTTAATGCTAGTTAGCAGTGCGAGTTCAACTCCAGGTTAAAGCCTTTATACTTCAACTTAGACTGATAATTGAGCTAAAAAGATAAGTTACGATGTCTTCACTTATATGTTAACCAGAATGAGTTAAACTTAGTTAATATCCCCCCCCCCTTTTTTTTTTGGCAGTTTAGACATACTCCAAGAGCGCTGCTACTGGGTGAGGGTTCTAAAGCTTGAGATAAGCATCTTTTGAAATGTATGGCTGTTCTCCCATTTCCTGCATTTGTCTGTCCATAGCTGGCTCACGTAAGTAAGTCTTGCTCCTGCCAGAGGGGAATTAGGGCAGTGGTTTAACTTCCGGCATGAGGGTATGCAACATTTTTCATGAATAAATCCTTGATGAAAGCTTATGCTTAAATAAATATGTTAGTCTCTAAGGTGCCACAAGTAATGCTTTTCTTTTTGCAAATACAGACTAACACGGCTGCTACTCTGAATACTAAGAAGTATAACCAACCCTTATCAGTATATTCACTAAACTACACTTCTCCACTAAGCTTTTATGTGGTCTCTGGCATGTGAGGTGCTTGGTGGGGGCAGAGCTCAAGTGTCTTCTGAAAACTTCACTGGGTGTTTTGAAGTTAGAAACATTACCATTTTTGTTTTTCCGAAGTGAGCTGAGGTCTTGTGCTGACTCTGGGTGCTGATCAGCGTAGGAGGGACAGCAATGAGGAGTAATGTGCTGTGGGTGATTAGCTAGTACAGTTACTGTAATGGAGGACAGCAGGATTTCCTGGGCAATGTCAACCCTGCATGTACATTCGAAAGAACCTTAAAACTGGGCATTGTGGACAAATATAAAAATTGAGCTAGATTCAGTTATGTCATGCAGGTGCCTAGGGCACCAGTCTGACCTAATGAATGTTCTTATCAGGATTAAAGGCAAACACTAATACCATCTGGCTTGTGCCCTGTTTCCTGTGTGCATTTATATCAGAGATCTGCTGCTAGGAAGGAATACATGTCAACCAGCACTTAGCAGCATAGTGACTTCATAGCCGAATTATGAAGGATGGAGCTCTTTTTTATGGAAGGACAAAAATCCTTACCTGGGTTTTCAGAGGGTGCCTTCTGGGAATTTGGGGTTAGTTTTGATTTCAGGGGTGATTTGGATTGATGTTTGTCCATCAAATTTCAGGAACTCACATCTCAAACAAACTGCCTCTAAACAGAGAGAGTTTGAACAGAGGCATCTTGCATGAGGAGAGAGCTCTGTAACCCCTGTCCTTCCAGCTGAGCTCAATCTTTTAAAAACATATTTTCACTATTCTGAAAACAGAGAATGTTAAAGGTCCTGACCCTGTTCAACACCTTCCTGTGCAGCAGCTCTGCACCTTCCACATATCCACCAGCACTGAATGTGGACAGCAAACTAAATAGGAGTTTTTAATGCTGTGCAGCAGCTAAAAAGGCCAATGCATATATAGAACCATTGTGTAAGGCAGTAGAGGGAAAAAAAACCACACACTGAGTGGCTCTGATGTGACAACATCTGGAGTATTATGTTAATTTCTTTGCCAAAAAGAGATGACATATTGGAGAGGTTCACAAAAGAGTAAAAATAATGGGTCTAGGGTGAGGAGGGGCGCTGAAAGACTTGATTTATAAGGAAAAATTAAGAGACATATATAATCTTTTACAAGTGATAAGTAAGGGAGCATGATATATAAGAATCTACAAATATTAGAAAGATGCAAACACTGAGGTGAGGAATTATTTAGTATGGCACAGGAGCCTTGTAACTAGAAGTTATTGGGTGAAGTCAAGAAAAGACCTACTGAAGCCTTATGGAACTATGGTCATGGCTCCATAGTTAAAGTTGCATCCATGTTCAATTATAACCCATACTTTTAGCTTTAGCTTCTATAATTTTGACTAGGAAAGTTGGTTTGTCTGGAAAATTGCCATATTTATTCTGAAGTGAATAAGTGAATGTGTGCTCAAGATCAGACTCTGTTTGAGTGACCAGCCATTACAAAGAAAATAACCATGATTTAAAAATTTGACTCGCATTTCTTTGGGTCCCTCTATCTCAGAATTTACTTGTTACCATCCCTTTCTGTCTGCTTAATTAAACCTTCCTTTCTTTAGTAAGCTGTCTGAATTTGAAGAAATTAGGTTATAAGTAGGGCAAGTTGTATCCAATTGTAACAGTACTAGTGTTTGCATGAATGTGAGGGAGGTGGCAGGAGTGAGCTCATGATTTAGGGCTGTATGCGATGTGATGTTTTATACTTGTATTTGAGATTGTATGATCCGTGAAGGTTATGGGATATTTATCGCCTGCCCTCAACCCTTTATTTTTATACCTAAAAATGCTTGTTTTTTCACCTGTAACGGCCTTAGGTTTACCTGTCTATCTTGTGGTTTTATACTGAGGCCCATCACTGAGACATAAGATTTTTTTAACCATCTTAATTTAAATGAAACAGGCACAGAAACAGTTTTCTTAACTTGTCAAATCTTTTTTTAAACTTTCCGTTTATTTTTTTAGTAGTTTATATTTAACACAGTACAGTACTGTATTTGCTTTTTTGTGTGGCGCTGCTGCTGCCTGATTGTATGCTTCCGGTTCCAAATGAGGTTTCTGGTTGACCGGTCAGTTCGTAGCTCTGGTGTTCGTAACTCTGAGGTTCTACTGGAATACTTCCCAGGGTTTACATTGGTAATGCTTCTTCCTTAGAGAAGTTGCATACAATCCCACAATAAGACATAAATTTTGCATTTATAATACAATGGTCTCCAAAGCTACTTAAACTTAATTCAAGATCTCCCAAAGATATTGCAGGAAATTGCTATATCTTTCTCAGTTATCTGGCAACTTTAATTTAATGATAACAGATTTTTTTTTTGCCTGATAACCAGGAAACTCTCTTCATTACAATTTAGTAAACTGAGCTCTGGAATAACCCCTTAAGGAAGATGATAGAAATTCCATCACTTTAGGCTTTAAAAATAGGTGGTAAAAATACTTGAAAATCTTGTAGAAGGATTAGTTATGCCCTGGCCCAGAGGCAAGAGTATGGATTAAGCCTAATGTCTTTTCCATTTCTTGTTTCTATATTCTAGAATTAATTGTATTGTATTTCTTTCCTGCTTTATGTATCTCTGCCTTGTCTATCTTTGAATTATAAGCAGACTGAGGTAGTGCTTTTGATACTTCAAGAATAGTTATTGGTCTCCCAGTAAAGGAGATGATCCAAAACCTGTTAAAGCTCCTCTTCTTCTCACACAGCCACTGAAATGAGTCTGATGGGTAGATAGAAAAATCTTTTATCTAGCCAGATATGCCAACAAGAGTAAATGAAGAATGTGAGATGAGAGCTAACTCCCAGCCCATTTCATGAGCCCTGTGTTTGACACACACTTCGCATCTTTACATGCTGCACAAAATGTTGCATTGTGTTCATGGATGTGTTGCAAGATTAGCCCTCACAAGTACCCTGACTGCTTCCTGATTTCAGAAAGTGTCTGTCTTGTAGAGGTTGAGTTTGATTTAATTTTCTGATATTTTATTGTTAGTAAAATAAGTAGCAGTGAATGGACCGTTGATGCTAAATGCAAGAAATTTAGTGAGGGGAGGGGTGGGATCTGTCAGTGGCTGGAGCAGCACATGTGTACACACATTCTCAGTACCATGGGTCCTTTTATTCCTTTGGTTCTCTTGGTTGATTAAACATAGGGGGTAACTGGTTTGGTGTATGGGGGACTGTGGTGGACATAATATACTTGGATTTCAACAAGGCTTTTGACACAGTACCACATGACTTTCTGATAAAGAAGCTGGAGAAATGTGGGCTTGACATAATTACCATTAAGTAGATACATAATTGGTTAAACAACCACAAACAAAGGGTAACTGTTAATGGAATGATGTCAGATTAGAGGGAGGTCTCAAGTGGGATTCCACAGGAATCTGTTCTAGGTCTGGTGTTGTTTAACATCGTTATTAATGATCTGCATGTAAGTATGTAGAGCAGACTGATCTAGTTTGCAGATGACACAAAGCTAGAGGGGGTTTCCAATATTTTGGAGGGTAGAGCTAAAATTCATACGGACCTTGATAAATTGGAGAACTGGGCGATAGCCAACAAAAAGAAATTCAACGAAGACAAATGTGAGGTGCTACACTTAATGGAAGAAAAACGAAATTCCCAAATACAAAAAGGAGGATAACTGGCTTGGTGGCAACACTGCTGAGAAGGATCTGGGAGTTGTAGTAGATCCACAATCTCAACACGAGTAAGCACTGAGATGCTGTTGCAAACAAAGCAAATGCTATTTTAGGTTTCATTAACAGAGGCATAGCATGCAAGCCATGGGAGGGGATAGTACCGCCCTACTTGGCACTGGTGGCCTCAGCTGGAGTGTGGTGTCCAATTTTGATCACCAATGTATAGAAAGGTTGTAAAGAAACTGGAAAGGATCCAGAGGGGAGTGACAAAGATGCTCAAAAAGATTGTGCTATTTAGATCTTACTTCTAGCCAGCTTTCTTTTCTCGATGTTTTCTGACTGATTGGCCGGGGTGAGAGGCAATTGTCCCAAAGCTTCTGAACAAATGTAGTTTAGTTCAGCCAGAAACATTCTCTTGCTGTTTGTGAATGTTGATTGGAAAATTAGGATGAAATAGCCATTTGCTTCTTGTGAGGAGATGGGGCTGTGGTTACACAAGCCCCTGTAAGCATGCAACTTCTTGGCCAAATCCTATAGGTGTGTTAGGTACAACATCTTGGCATGGGATGTGGAAGGGAGCTCCAGTCCCTGATATTGGTACCACCTGGTGCTGAGCAGCTTCTCTCTCCCTGGTCTCAGCATCAGTGTATTATTCTCCTTTGCAGACAGCTGGGTTAACCTCTGAGTTAGGTCCAGGGACTTGGAACATGGTTGAAAAGAGCAGTGAGTTATACCTGGAACATTGTCAGTTTGACAAGGAATAATGCTGTTCACAATGTCATGGGTGTTGTGGCCTGGTTTCAGCCCCAAATCAAAGCAGAGTCTTATTCTCGGAAAGGAGAAACTTTTCTTACTCAGCAGGTTTTGCCTTTATTGTTTTTAGGTGTCAACAAAAAGAAAAACCCAGCTGTCAGAATCCTGAAACCTGTCACCCCAAAACTTGTCATAAAGGATCCATGTAGTAAAGGTGTGTGGAGGATGGCACTTTCATTTCACAAAAGTGTAGAGATTTTGGAATGTGGCTTTGTATAGAATCAGAGCAAAAATTCAAAATTCTCCAAAGGAAAATTCCAAAGAAACATGTTGAAACATTGAAACATGTTGTTTTGAAACATTTGTAAAAATAAATGATATTGTAGTATAATTTCTAGTACAACATTTAAAAAATTGGAAGGAAAGCTCATTTCAAAACAAAAAATCAAAATGTTTCCTTTTGGAAAAGTTTAAATGGGACCTTTCAGTGTTGTTGGAACTTTTTTGTAAATGAAATTCTGGCAAAATCGATTTTAATTTTGCAAAGTGTTTTTGATTTTGATGGAACTGCTTATTCCAAGAGAATATGGTTCCATTATAGTTTCTCTCGCCTCCTCTACTTTGCCCATCACAGGGACCAGTAGGCAGATCCTAAGGAAGACCTAGAACTGGCCTCAAAACTAGATCACTGGGCAGAGAAGGCTTGTGCTGTGTAACTCACCACATGGAGGCCGTAACATTGTTCTCCTGAGGCCTGTCCTGTAGCGATTTATACAGCATTTCACTGTGGTGGTGCTTTCCACTGGGCGTGATGGGATGCTGAGGAAGGGGTGCGTTCTCACTTTAAAGCAGAGATTTACCTGTGTTGTCCCCCTGCATTGGGACTTGGCTATTCTGCTGTGCATTGATACTGTTAGGGAACAGTTGCCCCTGTTTCTAAACATGTCTTTATACATGTCACTCATCATCACTAGAGGTTACAGACATGGAAAATGACAATTAAAAATAAAAAATTAGCTGTTAGAAACGATCCAAGTGCAAATAAACATCTAGGAAATTCTGAACAATTGCAAGGCAGGAGCTGTGCAATGACTGCTGCTTGATCTAGTAGACATGATTGTTTCACTGATACGCTCATCCTAATTGACTTATCCCTGTCTGTTTCCTGTACCCACTTGTTGTCTCTTACATACACATAGATTCTAAGCTCTGTTGGCCGGGGCTGCCTTTTTTATTGTGTGTACAGGTTTCAGAGTAGCAGCCGTGTTAGTCTGTATTCGCAAAAAGAAAAGGAGGACTTGTGGCACCTTAGAGACTAACAAATTTATTTGAGCATAAGCTTTCATGAGCTACAAGTACTCCTTTTCTTATTGTGTGAACAGTGTCTCTCACAATACGGCCCTGATTGTGGCCTGTAAGCACTACAGCTATACAAATTGCCACCTTTTCTCATGCTTGTTTCTGAGATATCTAACTTTCATGGATCCACAGGGCATGCTGTGCCTATGATCTTTATATACATCTTTACAAGGGTGAGCTCTGAAGCTGTACAGCTCTTTGAGACTCAGCCCTTTGGCACTAAGCAAGGCCTAAAGAGCTTGAAATCCTGTTCAAGGGTTACCCCGTTGGGAGCTAGGCAATCAGCAGATATTTCCAGAGACACAGGTCAGCCTTTCCAAAACAAAACAGCACTTATAAGTCTGCTGGAATACCATCTTTTAGGCTCATTAAGACAGAATGGAAAAGCACAGCTGACATCTGCTTGTGCATGCTTGGCAGCACACTAGCCTCTCTCGCCCAACACTGACTGAGCAGGATTCAGATCCCTCATTCCCCCTGCACTGAGCAGCAGTCCTTAAAACAGTCTGCTGGTACTTCACATGTTCCTCCCTTGGCTGGCAATTGTTAAAAGCTAGTCCTTGGTCTTCTGTTGTCTCTCCAAGGTAACTCCATTCATATGTTGACAGTTCTTGATGGTTCATTCACACCAGCCCAGAGGAGACTAGCCAAACATCTACACAGCAAAAAAAGATAAAAACAAAAACCTGCCGCAGAAAGTCTCAGAGCCTGAATAAGTTGACCCAGGCTCTGAGACTCACTGTCACGGAATTATTTTTGCTGTGTAAATGTATGCTGGGAGATCAATGCCTCTCTCTTATTGCCCTGTCCCAGGAAAGAAAATAACCTCCTGAGTCCTAGTAGGTTACTATTCAAAAGTGACAGGTTTCAGAGTAGCAGCCGTGTTAGTCTGTATTCGCAAAAAGAAAAGGAGTACTTGTGGCACCTTAGAGACTAACAAATTTATTAGAGCATAAGCTTTCGTGAGCTACAGCTCACTTCATCCGATGCATTTGGTGGAAAAAACAGAGGGGACATTGATATGCACACACAGAGAACATGAAACAATGGGTTTATCATACACACTGTAAGGAGAGTGATCACTTAAGATGAGCCATCACCAGCAGCAGGGGGGGGAAAGGAGGAAAACCTTTCATGGTGACAAGCAAGGTAGGCTAATTCCAGCAGTTAACAAGAATATCGGAAAGAAAAGGCGTACTTGTGGCACCTTAGAGACTAACAAATTTAAAGCTTATGCTCTAATAAATTTGTTAGTCTCTAAGGTGCCACAAGTACTCCTTTTCTTTTTGCGAATACAGACTAACCCGGCTGCTACTCTGAAACCTGTCAAGAATATCAGAGGAACAGTGGGTGGTGGGGTGGGGGGGAGAAATACCATGGGGAAATAGTTTTACTTTGTGTAATGACTCATCCATTCCCAGTCTCTATTCAAGCCTAAGTTAATTGTATCCAGTTTGCAAATTAATTCCAATTCAGCAGTCTCCCGTTGGAGTCTGTTTTTGAAGCTTCTTTGTTGAAGGATAGCCACTCTTAGGTCTGTGATCGAGTGACCAGAGAGATTGAAGTGTTCTCCAACTGGTTTTTGAATGTTATAATTCTTGACGTCTTGAATAGAGACTGGGAATGGATGAGTCATTACACAAAGTAAAACTATTTCCCCATGGTATTTCTCCCCCCCACCCCACCCCCCACTGTCCCTCTGATATTCTTGTTAACTGCTGGAATTAGCCTACCTTGCTTGTCACCATGACAGGTTTTCCTCCTTCCCCCCCCCCCCACTGCTGGTGATGGCTTATCTTAAGTGATCACTCTTCTTACAGTGTGTATGATAAACCCATTGTTTCATGTTCTCTGTGTGTGTATATCAATCTCTCCTCTGTTTTTTCTACCAAATGCATCCGATGAAGTGAGCTGTAGCTCACGAAAGCTTATGCTCTAATAAATTTGTTAGTCTCTAAGGTGCCACAAGTACTCCTTTTCTTTATTCAAAAGTGAATGGGGGAAACTAATGACATAAGAATGGCCCTACTAGGTTAGACCAAAGGTCCATCTAGCCCAGTATTCTGTCTTTTGCCAGTGGCCAATGCCATGTACTCCAGAGGGAATGAACAGAACAGGTAATCATCAATGATCCATCCCCTGTTGCCCATTCTCAGCTTCTGGCAAACAGAGGCTAGGGACAACAGCCATACCCTGCCCATCCTGGCTAATTGATGGACCTATCCCCATGAACTTATCTAGTTTTGTGGGTTTTTTAACTCTGTTATAGTCTTGGCCTGCACAACATCCTCTGGCAAGGAGTTCCACAGGTTGAATGTGCGTTGTGTGAAAAAATACTTCCTTTTGTTTGTTTTAAACTTGCCACCTATTAATTTCATTTGATGACCCCTAGTTCTTGTGATATGAGAAGGAGTAATAACGCTTCCTTATTTACTTTCTCCACACCAGTCATGATTTTATAGACCTCTATCATATCCGACCTTAGTCATCTCTTTTCCAAGATGAAAAGTCCCAGTCTTGTTAATCTCTCCTCATACGTTCCATACCCCTAATAATTTTTGTTGCCCTTTTCTGAACTTTTTCCAATTTCCGTATATCTTTTTTGAGATGTGGGGTGACCACATCTGCACACAGTATTCAAGATGTGGGCATGCCATGGATTTATATAGAAGCAATATATTTTCTGTCTTATTGTTAATACGTTTCTTAATGATTCCCAACATTTTGTTAGCTTTTTTGACTGCCGCTGCACATTGAATTGATGTTTTCAGAGAAGTATCCACAGTGACTCTAAGATCTCTTTCTTGAGTGGTAACAGTCACACATATTTTTCATAAAAATGCAGAAATTCTCCAGGATCTCCACACAGACGCATAAACAATGAGGAGTCTGGTGGCACCTTAAAAACTAACAGATTTATTTGGGCATAACTTTTCATGGGTAAAAAAACCCCACTTCTTCAGATGCATGGAGTGAAAATTACAGATGCAGGCATAAATATACTGACACATGAAGAGAAGGGAGTTACCTTACAAGTGGAGCATCAATGTTGACAAGGCCAATTCAGTCAGTGTGGATGTGGTCCACTCCCAAAAATTGATGAGGAGGTGTCAATACCAAGAGAGGGAAAATTGCTTTTGTAGTGAACCAGCCACTACCAGTCCCTATTCAAGCCAAAATTAATGGTGTTAAATTTGCAAATGAATTGTAGCTCTGCAGTTTTTCTTTGAAGTCTGTTTTTGAAGTTTTTTTGTTGAAGGATGGCTGCTTTTAAATCTGTTTTAGAATGTCCAGGGAGATTGAAGTAGTGTTATACTGGCTTTGTATGTTACCATTTCTGATGTCTGATTTGTGTCCATTTATTCTTTTATGTAGACTGTCCAGTTTGGCCAATGTACATGGCGGAGGGGCATTGCTGGCACATGATGGCATATATCACATTAGTAGACGTGCAGGTGAATGAGCCCTGATGGTGTGGCTGATGTGGTTGGGTCCTCTGATGGTGTCGCTAGAGTAGATATGGGGACAGAGAGTTAGGCAATGGGGTTTGTTACAGGGATTGGTTCCTGGGTTAATGTTTCTGTGATGTGTGTAGTTGCTGGTCAGTATTTGCTTCAGGTTGGGGGGCTGTCTGTAAGCAGGGACTGGCCTGCCTCCCAAGGTCTGAGTGAGGGATCATTTTCCAGGATGGGTTGTAGATCATTGATGATGTGTTGGAGAGGTTTTAGCTGTGGGCTGTATGTGATGGCCAGTGGTGTTCTGTTATTTTCCTTGTTGGGCCTGTCCTGTAGTAGATGACTTCTGGGTACCTGTCTCACTCTGTCAATCTGTTTCCTTACTTCCCCAGGTGGGTATTGTAGTTTTATGAATGCTTGATAAAGATCTTGTAGGAGGATAGTGGCCCGTAGAATATGGTGTTGGAGTGTTGCCTGGCAGCTTCCTGTTCATAATCCGACCTGTTCATGATGACTACAGGACCTCCATTGTCAGCCCCTTTGGTTATAATGTCAGAATTATTTCTTAGGCTGTGGATGGCGTTGTGTTCTGTACGGCTGAGGTTATGGGGCAAGCGCTGCTGGTTGTTCACTATTTCAGCCTGTGCATGTCTGCGGAAGCACTCTATGTAGAAGTCCAGTCTGTCATTTCGACCGTCAGGAGGAGTCCACACAGAGCATCCGATCCCACTGAGGAGTACCAGAAGAAACTACACCATCTGCTCAAGAAACTCCCTGCTGTAGCACAGGAACAAATCTACACAGACACGCCCCTAGAGCCCCGACCTGGGGTATTCTATCTGCTACCCAAGTTCCATAAACCTGGAAATCCTGGACGCCCCATCATCTCAGGCATTGGCACTCTAACAGCAGGATTATCTGTTCATCTGAGAGAGAGACTAAGTCAATAAACAGCTGAAAGATGGGCTTAAACAAAAGTCAGCGGATGTTGCTTTGTGAAGCAAAAAGCCTCTAGGGACCATTGTAAATTAAAAGAGTTAGATTCATAGATCAGCCATTATCAGTCATGTTTATTTTTCCATAAAATCTGCTTACATGGTAAGGTGAGCCTAAGTTCTCCTTCAATTGCTGGTTCCTATGTGTATGCTACACGTCGGTGTAACGCTGGCAGACCCTGTGCCAGTTCATGCCAAGGCCCCAGACCACACTGAACACTGACAAATACATAGCTGGAAGCCAGTCTGGCTTGCCAATGTGTTAGTATTGTTAAAATACTTATTAGAGTTCATAGAATCATAGAATATCAGGGTTGGAAGGGACCTCAGGAGGTCATCTAGTCCAACCCCCTGCTCAAGCAAGACCAATCCCCACCTAAATCATCCCAGCCAGGGCTTTGTCAAGCCTGACGTTAAAAACTTCAAAGGAAGGAGATTCCACCACCTCCCTAGGTAACGCATTCCAGTACTTCACCACCCTCCTAGAAAATTTTTTTTTCCTAATATCCAACTCTAAATTATAATAAAGTGTTTAATGTTGAGACTTTATGGAATACTTAAAGAATGGTACATGTATTAATCCTGCTTATAATATCTGTATCCCATGTCATAAGGTAATGTTTAAATGTTTGCTCTGTAACTATGAATATGTTAAAAGAAAAGGAGTACTTGTGGCACCTTGGAGACTAACAAATTTATTTGAGCATAAGCTTTCGTGAGCTACAGTTCACTTCATTGGATGCATTACGAAAGCTTATGTTCAAATAAATTTGTTAGTCTCTAAGGTGCCACAAGTACTCCTTTTCTTTTTGCAAATACAGACTAACACGGCTGCTACTCTGAAACCTATGAATATGTTGGCTAAGACTGTAAACACCCCACGCCACCCCAGGTATGGGAGAAGCATTACTTAGTGTGAAATGCTAGTTTACCACAAGAGGTGTTATCTCCTCCCCAATAAAAGAAGGTCTACAGACATCAGACAAGCCATTGCAGACAAAATACTTTGTTGGTTGCTTCCTCCACACCTCCCGAAGAGGGTACATGCACAATCCCACATCCCATCACAAGCTGAATGCTGAGGGAAAGAAATAAAAATGCCTGTTAAGGAGAAATTGTCCTCAGTATGCTGCTTGGAATTCAGAGAGGTAACACTTCTAAGCATAAGTGAGGGATCCCTGAGCTGTTTGGCTTAGGTTAGCCCTAAAGGACACAGAAGCTTCCATTTTCCTTGCAACTTAAGATAACTCATTTGTATGCTTACCTGCTTTAACCTTAGAACTTATTTCCTTTTCCTAGTTAATAAATCTTTAGTTAGTTTATTACGGGGTTGGCTACAAGCATTGTCTTTGGTGAGAGATCTAGGGTAGGATTAATCTGTGGTAAGTGAACTGGCCTTTTGGGACTGGGAGTAAACTGAATATTATTGTGATGTTTGGTAAAAGGGGCTATCAGTCACAGAGGCAGGGTTTCCTGGGGTGGTAAGATAGTCCCCTTGGGCACTCCAATCTATCTGTGACTCCATGGTAAGGCTGTTCTAATGGCTGTGGAGTTCACACTTGTTACTTAGTTGGTGAAAGCTAAGAACATATAACCAATTTGGGGTTTGTGTTCTATTTCCTGACAATCTGCCCTGAAGTTGGCGCTCGCACTCATTAGCCCTTCCAGATAGCGTGATGGTGGGTATGCACCTCCATGCACCTGAAATTGGAGATTTGTAGCAAGCAATGTCCATTGGTCTGTGCCTGTACAGTTGTTCTCCTCATGCTCTGATTTGCGGGTATAAGTGGTGATGTGGACTGACTCCTCCCCAAGTTCCTTCTTATGCCGCATGGCCTGAGTCAGAATCTTCTGAGAGAACAGTATTCCTTGTTCTTCACTGGATCTGTAACTGTATATACTGTATATAGTTTTATAGTTTTAGTAGTTTACTGGTTTAGTAGTTTATAGTGAGTTCAATTCTCCCTGTGCCCAGGAGTTTTCCTCGCGGCGAGGACTTTGTGCCCAGAGTCCTGGGGTTTAAGAACTGTATCTCCTGTTCGCACTCCTCCATCAGCAACAAACATTAGCACTGCCTTTATTGTCCTGGAGATGCTCCCATTGCTGCCAAGTGAAGCACTTGCTTCTCTTTCCCTCCCTGAACCTGTGAGGGACAGGAAGTTGGTTTGAAGAAACATCTCTTGGAAAAGGATATGAGACCACATTCATACCCAGGTCAGGGAGACCCCCACATATAGCAGCCTCAGGCAAGGCTTTGCTGCCCCTTTCAAAAACTTCATTGATTTTTCTAGTCTTCTGTGAGCACGCTGAGACTGACACAATTTACAGGGTGCTAGGACTCAGTGTGGCGTGTTTGTGATGGGGTATACAGCGGCCCCATACTCAGTAACATAGGGCTAATGTGGGCACAGGTGGGCAAGCCCCAAGGCACACCTGTGAGAGACCTGGGGAAGAGTGCTGACTGAAGGCAGGAGCTCCTCTGTTGGCTGTTGCCGCTCCCTGAAGGAAGTCCTTTTGAGAGGACTATTCCTCTATATTTGTCTGTGATCTAAATTGGGGTCTGAGCTTGATCAGGGCTCTCGGAAGGCAGAGAGCTTTTCCACTGTTGCGGGATAATTCATTTGTGTTGATTCCTTTTTTTTTTTTTTTGGTTCATGGACAGTCTTGGAAGAGAGAGACTCTGGGGGCTCAGCTGGAGGCCTGAGTCTCTTATGTCTGGAACCAGCCTGGGAAAACATGCAGCCATCGCAGAGCAGAGGCCTGGGTGAGGGCAGGGCTGCTTGGGGGCCACTTGGGGGAAGGAACCCTAGTGATGTTGTTATGTAGAAAGTGAGTCAGAACGTGTCTGGGTGTCAGGGTGGTAAAAATAGCAGCCTGTCTACACCCTGATTTCCCACTTTGCTGGCACTGATGGAGCTTCAGCAGTGCTACACCAACAACATGAGATTTATCTAAAATTGCCAGAGTCTGTGCGTGAGAGAGAGAGATCACATGCATGTTTTCGGCTCATTGTCTGTCTTCTGTGGTGTCACTGAATATGGTATTCAGGTGTTTAAACATCAGAGTTTTCCATCTTCTGATGGAGTCAGCCCTCCCTCCCCCCTTTTTAGTTGCACAGCCCCCTTCACTGGCTCAGATCATGTTGGATTAACACTACCTCCAAATGAATAGCTGCTGACCCAATATTGACACAGGAGTAAATTATTCAGCATGTCTTATTTGGGAATTCAGAGGCTCCATGATGAAATCTACAAAACTATATTATGTCTCTGACATCTGGGGTTTCATTATTTTGTCTTCAATTATACACAAAGTCTGCTTGTTAGCCTCTCAAAGCTCTGATGGAGTTGTAAGCGATCCTGTGACCCCAGGCTGATCAGAGGCAAGAGGCTGCATTAAGTACCACTTTCTGCTTTTTGTTTTCGGTAGCTTTTCATTTCATACCGCTCCTCCAAAGCCCCTGAATCCTTGTGGTTAGAGTAAAATGAATGAGGCTATATCTGTCACTATTGACTACACATACTGGATGCCTTTAGCAATCTTTAATTATTGGCAGTTCATTTCCTCAATAGGCATATGCTGGAGAAAGATCCCTTCCAGTTTACAGTATGTGCCCTGTCTGCAGTGAACATATAAAATGCACAGTAAGAAAGTAACAAAGAGGCAAAATACTCTCTTTGAGCAAATATCTTAATGGGAATGCCAGGGCAGTAGCCAAACAGGAAGTTACAAAAAGTAGGCAAAAGAATGACATATCCCAGGGAGCTCAGCTTAGTGTATAGCTGCAGATTATGGCTATGGACTCTGGAGTGTGGGAGATTTCCACTATTAACTGTTACTAGGGAGGTGTGGACCAGCTGCGTTGCTAGTTTTTCCCTCACATGGTATATGGATGCTGAATGTCAGCTGGAATCATTTTCACATACTGAAAACTAAATAGGTTGTAACTTTACTGGGACAATTAAAATGCCAAATATATAGGAAAGTGGTAATATTTTAGATCATCCCTGTTGCTGAATATTTTCAAAAGACACAGATTGATGGTTGTATCTTTGGCAGAGGGAACATGGGTGATTCTCTCTGATACGCTCTCTCACAGCATCCATGACCTCGGCCGCTGGAAATGCTCTGTGTGTGGTTCTTGTTTCCATTGCTTATTTTGCTTTGAATGAAATTGCAGAGGGTTTCACCTAAAGCTGACCTGCATTGGCATTCACGCATCATGAATTCCCATTACTTGTGCTGCCCCTGTTTGTGATGTTAGATTGTTTAGTCTTTGGGGAAAAGGTTTCCTCTTTGGGTTTGATTTTTATAATGGTGCCTGTAATTGGGTGGTTTGACTCCTAAGGGCTGGGGCTAGCCAGCCCTCATTACAGAAGGAGCCACACCTTAGGAAGGTCAGGGTGATTGCCCTATAAAGAACAGCAGGAGGCTGCGATGAAGGAGGGACATCTAGGAAAGCCCTCATTTTTTCATGTTCTCTCTCTCTGTGTGTGTGTGTGTGTGTGTGTGTGTGTGTGTGTGTGTGTGTGTGTATCTCTATACATCTTCCTACTGTATTTTCCACTGCATGCATCTGATGAAGTAGGCTTTAGCCCACGGAAGCTTATGCTCAAATAAATTTGTTAGTCTCTAAGATACCACAAGTACTCCTCGTTCTTTCTGCAGAGAGTGTGAAAGGTTCCTGCAGGGAAGACCCTGAGACCAAGGAAGCTGTGACAGAAGGAGCTGCAGTGAGCAAGAGGCACATACTAGAGATATTGTCTGACTGACAGAAATGGGTTTGGGCCTGGATGCCAGAACCAGAGAGCTGAGGAAGGCTGTGTGTCAGCCAGGTAAAGTCCAGGAGTACTGGGCTCAGCTCCTGCTAGAGAGCCTGCCTGGGAGGAGGGCTTGGGGGGCCAGGAAGCTAGAGGGCTTCAATAAGGCACAGAGAGCTCCAGCTAAAGCCTGAGAGACTTTGAATTGGGACCTAGGTTGGGAAGAAGGGTTGGGGACTCCCAATAGAAAGAAAGAAAGAGAGAGAGAGAGAGAGAGAGAGTGAACTGGGGTTGGGATGTGGCGGGCCAGTGTGTAAGGGACCCCATGCAGGGAATGTTGTAATCCTGTGGACTGTGAGTTTAGGGGCCCTGCAGAGGGAAAAATTGGTAGCAGGGCACTGCAGAGTGACCTCTGGTCATGAGAGAGTGCTCAGTAAACAGCTGGCCCTGTTACACTTCCCTAAAGAGTGATTTACCCTGCAGTATGGTGACACCATGGCCAATTATGGAGAAGTAATCTCTTCTGTCTCATTCTGCATCCCTCACATGTCCTTTGCTGCACCTATGCATCCCTCCCTAGGTCTGACGTTCTTCTACATGCCTCCTTATGCCTGAAATAGCCTCCCAGCAAATACATGCTCCACACTATGCCTTCTCTCTCACTTTCTGCCTTGAAAACACCCACCTTCCCCCTGGATCGATCCATCTATATTGACCATGCGCAATTCAGTGTGTGTTCCATATTGTTCATTGTCCAGGGCAGGGACTTGTGTGTTCACAACAGTTTAGCTATTTTACAGAACTGTGTCTACTTACGTTGTGATTTCCAGGTAAATACCTAAATCAGATATTGGTCTATTTATGCAGGGAGCTCTCCGCAAAGGTGACACAGTAGACACAGAGGCACTGCAGAAATGACTAGAAATAGCAGATTTACATCAAGATAAAAGACAGTGGATAGGGAAAAAAAGAGCAATGTCTTGAGCTATCTGCTTTTCAGATTGAGGTAGATCTGAAAGGATCAGATCATATGGACTGTGTTTAACCAGGAAAGAGAGACTATGGCTATGTCTACACTACTGCGTAAGTTGACCTATGCTATGCAACTCCAGCTATGTGAATAACGTAGCCGGTGTCAACATACCTTAGGTCGAGTTACCGCGGGGTCTACATCCCCATTGACTTATCTTACTCTTCTTGTCCGGGGTAGAGTACAGGGGTGGACTGGAGAGCAATCTGCTGTTGATTTGGTGGTTCTTCACTAAACCCACTAAATTGACCACTGGTAGATTGATCTCAGAGTGTCGATCCCGGCTGTAGTGTAGACATAGCCTATGACAGGCATTCCATGGGAAACTTGCTGTATTATTGGCCAGGTTGTCTGTGTCACTAAGTGAGGTAGGCCACTGGAAGCTGGTTGCATTGGTGGGTACTAAAACAGAGCCGCTGTTCTGTATGTAACTGAAATTCGATACTGCCTGTCATACACAGGCTGTCTATCTTGGGAATAGATAGCATAAGGAGCAGAAATGAGAAGTATGCTGTAGTACTCACATTTGATCATATCTGTACTTAGCAGCGGGTGAGACTTTCTGAATACTAGGAGTTGTTTTCTACAGTTCCCATTTGCAGTGTTGTGCTTGTGAGTTTAGTGAGCTCTAAAGCTGGGACACTGGCCTTCAAGTACAATGTCCTATACTGAGCAAATTTACCTAAAGAAACCATCAATTAAAATTTGGGTGAGGAGGGAAATAACTTCCTCAGATAAGGGAATGCGAGATTCTAAAGCCTGGGGAAATGCAATGTCAATAATAAGGGAGGCCAGAATCTGTCTAGAGGTCTTGTGTGAGCCCCTCTGTTTCTGCAGCGCAAAGATTACGGCTATTAGGACTAGATAAAGGCACTTTTAACCCCTAAACCAACAAATTTGAGAGTGTGCACTCAGGAATTAGTCTGACCTAAATGAAATCATCTTGAGTTAATGCATTCAAGGATCCTGACTCCTGTTTCCTAAGCAGAAAAATCCGATGACAGCAGCAGCAGCCGCTGGCCATCACCAGCCCCACATTAGACACAGGCAGCAGTAATCTCAAAAGGCTCACTCTGACCCTTCTTTCCTGTCAAGTGAGTCCCAGCAGAGCAGTGTTAACCTTTGTGCTGCAGTTTGGTGGGGGGGGGGGGGAAGGGTTTGGTTT
Organism: Dermochelys coriacea; assembly: GCF_009764565.3. Classification (NCBI taxonomy): domain Eukaryota; kingdom Metazoa; phylum Chordata; order Testudines; family Dermochelyidae; genus Dermochelys; species Dermochelys coriacea. Next base: position 32,364,607 of record NC_050082.1, on the reverse strand, counting down.
ACAGAGGGGATTTCAGAAAAGAGAACCAACATTAACAGCAATAACCTAAGGAGAGGGGCACGTGCTTCCTGTGCACGTTGGCTACTCTAGGATCAGGCTGAGAAATAAAGCTGTCTTCATTTTCTCCTGGCTCCCTTTGAATGGAAAGTCTGAATAAGGGCTGGGCTCTCCATATCCAGACATGCCAAATGCCTCAGACTTTGGGAAATTTAATTTCAGCTGAGACATCAGGACTAATGGAGTTCACAGGATATGTGTGAGAGACCAGAACATGCGTGTACAGCGGGCAGCAGCTTTTGAATTCTTCACTATCACTTTGTCTGATAGGTTCTGGCTAGGGAGGAAAGGAGAGTGTATATGTGTGTGTGTGTGTCTGTCTGTCTGTGTCTCTCTCTCTCTCTCTCTCTCTCCCCGTGTGTGTATGTACTGGAAAGGGATAGATGCCCCCTTTCTAATTACTCTGCTCCAAAAAAAGAACTTGGCACGGTTGTCATCAGAGAGCCTACAAGCTCTTAGGCTTGTGTGTGTTCTGTGTTCAAACATTCCTTCCACCCAAGCCCAAATAGATAGTTTTTATTTCTGTATTAGAGTTTAAAAGTGCAAGGTATTGGAATGGGGATTTCCAGATGCTGCTGCCTTTCTGTCCCTGGAAAGGAAGCAGGAAGTGGCCTAGAATTGGAAAAGTGCTTCTATCCTCCAGAGAGGAAACCACCTTGCTTCACATACACTCTCCTGTTACTCTTGGCTGGTGCTTGTAGGTTTACAGCAGAGACAGGTGAGAAGCTTCTGAAGGAAAACTGTATGGAATGTCAGGAAAGCTGCATGGAAAGAGGTGGATTAATGCAGGGTTTGATTGTAAACAGAGCCCTGTCCTGAGTCTGGGCAAGTGTGGTGAATTTATTACCAGAGTTTGGAAGTCTAGCCACTAACCTGGCTGTTCTCTTTCCTCAGAGGAGCATGTGCCACTACCTGGCACATGTAATTTACATGCTAATTTCCATTGGTGAATACATGAGACCAATTTCAGTCACTCTTGCTAGCTGGTGCTGTATGAGGGGGTGGGTGAGCAAGCAGGGTGTTCTTTCCCTTGCTAGACTGGTGCTGTATCCATGGGTGGGTTGATCTTGCCCTAGTTTAGCCCAGTGTTGTATCCAGGCTGCCTCCCCATATCACATAATAACATACAAATGTTTGTAAGTTTTTGATAAAATTCAAGCCTCCTTTTAAACAGACCCTGAGGTGGGGGGGCGGCAGCAGGTAGGCATGAATATTTCAGGAAAGTCCAAGATACTGCATAATATGAAACACTGATTTCATCAGCTCCCGTATGGGAGGAGTGCAGTAAAATGTTGTAACTAAACTGCGTCCATATAAAGTCACAACAGGAGATGCACTTTATGCTGCAGACTTCTGCTGGCCTAGCTATAGCAGACGGGTGTGAAGAGCTGTGATCTCTGTCTGACATAGCTGTGTTGGCAGAAACCCCTAGTGTAGACGCAACTATGCCACCAAAGTTGTGCTTTTACTAGCATAGCTTGTTTTGCTCGTGGGGTGCGGTTTTACTACGCTGGAGCATAGTGCAGCTTCGCTGGTGTAGTGGCATCTGTGCTAGGAAAGCTTTGCAGATATAGCATCCCTGGTATTCCTCTAGAGTGCTCCTAGTATAGACATGGCCTTACTGTGTTAGGCATTGTCTCTGATGTGGGCAGCTGCAATCTTTAGGTCAGCTCCATGACAGCTCATGGGATCTGAATTCCATACTGCAGATGGACCAGCCTATTGGGTACCTTGATGTACACTCCATGCAACATAAATGGGAACACAGCAGTTTGCTGATAGCATGTGTCATAGCAGTCACTATCTCTACACGTTGATTTCCAAGACAGCACCCAAGCTCAGTACTCATGCTTTGGAGAATGTAGTTACTAGCCCACCCCCCATTCAGACTTGGTGCCTGTGAGACTGAAGCTGGCAGAATTTCTCACAGTGAAGTACTTTGTGACTAATTAAAGCTGGTGAAGAAAAGGAGTACTTGTGGCACCTTAGAGACTAACAAATTTATTAGAGCATAAGCTTTCGTGAGCTACAGCTCACTGAAGTGAGCTGTAGCTCACGAAAGCTTATGCTCTAATAAATTTGTTAGTCTCTAAGGTGCCACAAGTACTCCTTTTCTTTTTGAGAATACAGACTAACACGGCTGCTACTCTGAAACCTGTAAAGCTGGTGAGTTGCTAGTTATGGACCCTGTCACTGCATCCTGCAAAGTGACAACAGGGCTGGGGTTTGCCTGAATATTCTTTAATCATGAAGCAGAGAGGTGACAGGGCTGCTAAAATGAAGCACATTTTCAGCCAGTAAGGAATCTGTGAAAGATCAGCCTGGCAATATTTCTTGACCCTATGGAGCTATTAAACCCCTCGCCTCCCCCACCCCACAATAGCGCGCACACAAATAAATCCCCAGGCAGTTACATAGCTAGCTACCAAATTACATGGTGCTTCAGAGATCTGTGATACAGGAAGTAAATCATTTTAAGGAAACACATGGAGATGGTTTTTTCCCCCTTTGCATAGACCAGGAGCGTCGGTAGAACTTGCTAGGTGTGTAGCTCCTTTTGCAGAATTATTCCCCCGCTCACCTTAGCCAAAGAGATTTGTAAATTTAGTGCTTTTGCAAGTTTGATTTATTTTTCTCCCCTCCCCCCCCCCAGCCCCTATCGTCTTTTGGCAAATGATGCTGAGCATAAATAGATAAGAACATAAGAACAGCCATACTGGGCCAGACCAAAGGTCCATTTAGCCCAGTATCCTGTCTTCTGACAGTGCTTCTGAGGGAATGAACAGAGCAGGTAATCGTCATGATCCATCCCGTCGCCCATTTCTAGCTTCTGGCAGAGGCTAGGCACACCATCCCTTCCCATCCTGGCTAATAGGGGATGGAACTGTGAATGCAAAGGCAAGGAGCATGTGCTCTTGCAATGCATCTCTTTGGGCCTCCCTGTCAGAGTGCCCCAGGCTTCCACAATCTTCATTTAAATCCTTCCTGAAAATTAGCTGTTTCCACAAGCCATTCATACCAACTCATATCCTAATGGAGCACTGCTCCCGTCTACATATAAAATGTGTTCTAGACTGGACCCAACCTATGCTTTGCACAGTGAATTGTTCATCTTATTTCTGTCTTTTAGACTGTAAGCTCCTGGTGCTTTGGGACTTATCTGGTTTGTCTTGTACAGTGCAGAGTGCCATTTCTGCACTTAACGTATAATTAATATGATGGAGGGAAGATAAATCAAGTGAGCTCTTGATAGTCTTTAAAGAGACTATATGAGATGCATGCTGAGGTAGTGTCATCAGAGCTTGCGTGGACCAAAATGGGAGCATAATTATAAATGTTTTCAAGTGCATCAGAGAATGCTCAAGTCTTTGTATGCTGCTGGAAGAGGTATTTTATCCAGTGCTTTTATTTCACTGAGGAATATGCTTGTTGTCTGCTGGGAAGAGAATCTGTGGTAAAATTGTGAAATGCCTATTTAAAATGCTGTAATGAATCAGGACTTTTAACCAAATTTAAAAAGCACTTTAAATGTCAAGGTCTCAAAGTTCATCTGGCTTCATACAATTATGGAGGTTTTGAGTCACTTAAATTGAATACACTGGCAAGATGAGACCTCTGATTCTGTGACCCTTTCTTTTCAATCTGTTGCCATGGCTACTTTAGTGAAATCTCTCAGGATTTCTGTCCGTTCTTTCGACTTTTCGCATTACGGTGGATGCCACACCTAACAATCCACCCATCTCTCTGTGCTGACAACAGACTTATAGGAAATGCTTCCAAGTGGAAATGAGAAATAAATGATGGGCCTGTTTGCTACTTTGCATGCCCCTTGAAGTAGCCTGGTGCCTCTTCAGCTCTGCAGTGATTGTTCAGAAACCATGCTGTAGCTGGATTCTGGAAGGAAATGTCAGCAAAGAAAGCTTTGGGAACATCAGCAAATATGCATTTTAGAGAAATGCTGAGCTGTCACTTCCCCTTTAGCATCTGACTTGGATTTCCAGATGGAATGCTTACAGAAGCTGACATTTGGTTTCTCAGTGCTCAGTTGAGCCAGGAGGCTTGGAATTGGAGGCCATAAGCTGATTTGATCTATAACTGGTAGGCCTCATTGGGACATGGGGTCAGGCTTTTAATGTTCCTTTTAATGTGTTTGGATTAAGTGTCCAAGATGCATTAAGTGTAAACATTTGTCAGGTGAAGTCACTTGGAGTCACTCTGTTGAAGGCTCAGAAAGCTGGGTTTCTTCTATGTCTGGTGCTATTTCAGTTTGAAGTTTGCAGAAACTTGGTTTGGCTCAAATCTAGAAAACAGAGTGATTTTTTGGGAACAGAGCAGGCTGAGAGCCATTCCAAAGAGAATGGAAGTAACAGGTACAACCCGTGTGAGAGACAGTCACCTGTGTCCAAAACCTGACTGGTTAGGCTCAGGTTAACATTCTACACCCCAAATTGACATATTGGATAGTGGATGGTAAGGGGAGACGACTCTTTCCACTATTCCAGATAGAAAGCATATAATTTTGCCACAGACAAAAGAAAACCACATTGCTATGGAGATTTGGCATGTTGTTTATATAGTAGACACTTTGGAAGAAAATGCTTTGTAGGTTATAAAGAAATCTCCTGATGCAGCTAGTATATTGTAGAACATAACTATTCTTAGCAAAAGCCAGTATGGTATTAAGAGAACTCTTTAATCACTGCTTGAAACAAGAAAGCCCTGGAATCTCAAAGAAAGATATTAATTAGACAAAAATGTTGCATCTTCTGTTGCACAGTCAGAACTTATATTTTATAAATAGTGTTCTCCTCCCGGGGAAAGGAAGGATTTGCACTCAGCGGTCACAATGCTGGATTGTAAAGAGGAAAAACAGCAGGGCCCTTTTCAAAGAGAATAATAAAAGCACAAAGACTTTTAACGAGGGTTTCAAGGACTATCCTGATAGTGCTAGAGTTTTGTAACAATTTGGTGTAATCATACGAACATTGCATTGCAGTTTCTAGTCCCCTTCTTGTTGTCTGTCTCTCTCCATCTATCCTTAACATGCATGATGTCACGCTATTTAGTGAAGATTTGATGTTATTCCAAATGCGTGTTTTCAAAGCTATATGATTTTCACCATTCTTGTATATGAAAAATATTTTTGTGATCTTCAGCAACTCTAGTGCCAAAGCAGGTGGGGATAGAAATCTGAGGCCTGGTCTATATCTAAAACTTAGGTTAACTGAGCTACATCTCTCAGCGCTGCAGAAAATTTGGTGCTCTGTGCAGTGTAGTTAGGTCAACTTATCTCCCATGGTAGATGCAGCTGGATCGACAGAAGAAGTCTTTCAACGTAGCTACTGCCTCTCAAGGGGATGGATTCAGCAACTGAAGAACTCTTTTTACAGTCACAGTAATAAGTGTCTACACTACAGCACTACACTGGCGTAGCTGCACCTGTGCTGCTGTAGTGCTTGTAGTGTCATACCCTAAGTTTGCCATGGAAATAGCCCTTGCTGGGGAGAAGTGCATTAGGAGTTCTGGAGAGAATTCACACATTAGGTTGTGTGTGCACCCTTCGCTTTTTCATTTTCCGAACGATTAACTGTGCAGTCTTAATGTTCTCTTTGACTTAGCTGTTAGTCTGAAATATTAATGTCTGACATCATCATCATTGTTATGCATTTTCAATAGATAGTATCTAAATTAGAAGCGGCAACATTAAATTCTAGCACTAATGAGGTATAAAAGCTAAGAGCTGCTTTTCAGACTTAAATATGCTGCCCAACCCCTCTCCTGTTCTTGATCAGGCGTTGTTAGTTGAGTTGCTCATTGTCTTGTCTGTTCAGAAATGATTTTTTGCCAGTGGTGTTTTATAGACTGAATGAGAAGAAAGCTTTCTCAGAGTCAAAGCTTTCAGAGCCTCAGTCTTTCACTGTTCTTGTATCAAGATCCCAAGCCCCTCCCTGCAGGGCTGCTCATTTGTTTTATGCAGTCCAGCTGTGTTGCTTCTCTAGGCCCAGAAGCTGCTGCTGCTTAGTTTTAAAAGCAGTTTCTCAAACTCCAGGTTAGCAGCTGGGCTTGGGGATGGGGGACAGTTGTCTAAGTGAAGAAGAAAAGAAGCACTGGTTCAGTTTCCTTAGGAAGGCACATTCTCAGAGAACGTGATCCCCAGTATATGTTTTCTGACTCTTTTAAACATCTGCTTCTGTAGTTGCTGAATAATTCTGACCAAACTTCAAGCACAACTGCTACTATCAGCAGCATGCAAGGTTACCACCCTCTCTGAGTAGAGCATGCACACACACTGCCCAGAGACCAAGCTCATCTTCTCCCTGGGGCTTGGCTTTATTAATAATTGAACCATGAATAAAACAGAAACTTTAGTCTAATCTTTTCCCCAAAACTTGGTTGTTCCTTGCATTTTCTCTGCAGGTGTGTTTTGTCCCACTCTTTGTTGTCTCTTTTCTTTCACATTTGCATCCGATGAAATGAGCTGTAGCTCACGAAAGCTTATGCTCAAATAAATTTGTTAGTCTCTAAGGTGCCACAAGTACTCCTTTTCTTTTTGTGAATACAGACTAACACAGCTGCTACTCCGAAACTAATTACTCTGCATCTTTATACAGAGTTCAAACACCTGTTATCAGGATAACTCAACAAGTCAGCTCTGCATCCTCATATAGGGTCCTAGAACCTGCCTGCTGCTTATGAACAAATCAGAAAGAAGCCAGAAACCTTCCTGGGTTACGTAAGAGAACACACAGCAACTTTGTTCCCTGCCTGTGACTTTGAATTCCAGTCGTGTAAAAGAAACGAACTATCCACACCAACAGCTTTGTGACCGACATAACACATTCCTCCTCTAGAATTGCATAGACATACACATTTCATTTGTAATATGTCAGAAATCTTGTAGTTTTTACTGGCCATTTTTGTTTCCATATAGATCAGGTGAGCCGGCCTGGTTTCTAAAGGAGCTTAGGTTTCAGAGTGGTAGCCGTGTTAGTCTGTATCACCAAAAAGAAAGAGGAGTACTTGTGGCACCTTAGAGACTAACAAATTTATTTGGGCGTAAGCTTTCGTGGGCTAAAACCCACTTCATCGGATGCATGCAGTGGAAAATACAGTAGGAAGATATATATACACAGAGAACATGAAACAATGGGTGTTGCCATACCAACTGTAACAAGACTAATCAATTAAGGTGGGCTATTATCAAGCAGGAGAAAAAAAACTTTTGAAGTGATAATCAGGGTGGCCCATTTCAAACAATTAACAAGAAGGTGTGAATAACAGTAGGGGGAAAAATTTGCATGGGGAAATCCTTTTTACTTTGTGTAATGACCCATCCACTCCCAGTCTTTATTCAAGCCTAATGTAATGGTGTCCAGTTTGCAAATTCATTCCAGTTCTGCAGTTTCTCATTGGAGAATAAAGAAAAGGAGTACTTGTGGCACCTTAGAGACTAACAAATTTATTAGAGCATAAGCTTTCGTGAGCTACAGCTCACTTCATCGGATGCATTTACATCCGATGAAGTGAGCTGTAGCTCACGAAAGCTTATGCTCTAATAAATTTGTTAGTCTCTAAGGTGCCACAAGTACTCCTTTTCTTTTTGCGAATACAGACTAACACGGCTGCTACTCTGAAATCATTGGAGAATGTTTTTGAAGTTTTTTTTGTTGAAAAATTGTGACTTTAATTTTCTCTCTGGTATAATTTTAAGAAAGAAATGGAAAGAAAACCCCATACTAACTTAGGGTCTCCTCTCTGAAGCTCCCTTCTCAGCTAAGAACAAGCTGTCCTTCATTTTATTACCATTGATATTTGCTGGAATACATTTGTAAACATTAGTAACACTTAGGATATGTCAACACTGCAGCTGGGAGTGAGTCTCCCAGCTTGGACAGACAATCTTGTTTTGGTAGGGTCAGAGCTGGGCAGGAGGCGGATCAGGGCGTGGAATGGAGCTGAGGATGGGGCTGGAGCTGGGTGGCATCCCCAATGCACCTTGCCAATGTTCCTCTACACATGCCCCATACTTTGTGGACCACTGCACTATCCCCTTCCTTTTTCAGCAGGTTGATGGTGAGTGGCTTCCTTAGAGGGTGGTTATTCCCCCTTGATGAGAAGGCTACTCAGCAAACCAGAGGTCCAAATGTTACAGCTCAAGTCATGAAGCCAGGGGCCCGTGCAAAAAGTCATGTTATCCATCACAGGATTCAAAATAGAAGATGGGGGCTTTTCAGCTCCTGGTCGCTCTTTTCAAGTCCTTATCTTCATGTTCCATGTGTCTTATGAACAGAGTTTTTTATTTCAGTCTGGTACCTGGTGGACAGGTGGGCGTACGTACCACAAAAACAACTGTAATTGGTCCCCTTCTCGGCAATCTCAGTAGAGAGGTGAGAGAGGGCCTGGGATAAGGAGATTGAGCTCCCTGCTCCCCTCACCTATAGAGGTGGCCCCTCCAAGTCAGCACTGAGGTGCACTGGGGAGATCACATAGGGAAGCTTGCTCTACTGCTGTCCTTGTGGTACCTATTGTGAAGAGACAAGAACCTTGGCTTCAGAGCATTTATTCTGGCATGTATCACTAGTGATAAAACTTCATCAAGAACATTTAAAATTGTTCAGTCCTCAGAAATAAATGTCAATTTTCAACTATAAAGTTAATTTTCTTTAATTAGGTTTCATCGCTGGGTATAGGGCAGCGGTTACTCCCTGTCACATAGTAGTATTGAGCAGGGAAGGCGGGCGGGGGGGGGGGGGGAGTAGTGTGCATTGCTAATCAGTTAATGGGCATGTTATAGACAACACCACCACTTGGGAGCCTTTTTATTTACCCAGCTTCACAGGGGAAGGGAGCATGTAGAGAGAAGTGAGGTATATCATGTGCTGTGTAACTTAATGAGAAAGGAGGGGGTTATTTAGACTGGAACAGGGACTGGAAGGAATTGTGCACAGGAGAGGATGCTCTGTGTGTTCAGAGAGTTCTTGCTTTGGCTTTTTTAAAGCTTATGGTTTAAGACCGAGTTTATGGCTGGGGAAAAGCTTATGTTTGTGTAACCGAGCAGTCACTGTCTCTCTGACTATGTTTGCTTTTAAAAAAAAAATCAGAACTGCAAATGTGCTGCTTTTACAAACCCTCCAAGCTACTTCAAGTGAGAGCACAGAGAGCGGGCTAAGGTCCTTCAGAGCAATTTCCCTGGGCTCTGCTCTGCATGGGAATGGTAGGAAATTTAGCATATTTAGGGCTCAGTGCCCCTCCCCCCACTTAAGGAGATTATTTTAGGGATCTTATTGGTGTTTTGAAGGCAGCCCCTCCCTTTGTGGAAATCAGTTTTGTTCCTGTTTTGAAACTTCTGTCATTTAGCATAGATGAAACCAAACTTTATTGGCTGTTGTAAGGTACTGTCCTGTGTCCTGCAGTATTCCAAGAGTCTGTGGTTACTCTTATGCTTTTCTTCTTAATTTTAGCTCCTGCAATATTAATACAAGCTGGATAGAACAGGCACTTCACATGGCCTGGTGCATCTCAGATATTCAGATGTAACTATAATGGCTCTCCACACAACCAATCTTAAAGTTAGTCCCTAAGCTGATTTCAGTGAGAGTTTTGCCTGGACAAAGAGGCAGGATCAGGCTATATATTAATTTTGAAGGAAATAGCATGGAACAACTTTGGATTGCTCAGATGTCTGGCCTTTTTCAATTGGCTGCCAATGAAGTCCTACCCTTAGTTGTCAATTATATCATCCAATGCACAGGACAAATATTCCCAGTCTCTCCTTCTTGTTTCCATTCCCCAGATACAGCCAGGTGTTTGCTGGTGAGCAGTGTCGGGGAAGTTTCTGGGTGTTGCCTGTAAACACCACTTGTGGTAAAAATTCAATTTTCAAGAGAGCCCGAGGACACGGCTACAGTACAGCAGCACACTATGGCGCAGCAGCCATCCCACTGTAGCGTAGATGCTTCCTGCATTGATGGCAAGGTTTTTTCCATCAGTGTTGTTAATCCCTCTCCCTGAAGAATTTTTCTGTCAACCTACCTGTGTCTACACTGGGGGTTGGGTTGACCTAACTGCGTCACACAGGGCGCAACATTGTTAACAGCGCTGAGTGACATAGCTAGGTCCATCTAATTTCTAAGTGTAGACGGGACCTTGGGCTCCAAAGTGCGCTAGTTGCTTTTGACAATGTTACCCTGGGCCCTTCTCACCTTCGATGACTTGTGAGGCAGGGGCTTAGCCACAAGTGGGCCTCAGCCCACCCACTTGCATCCAGGCCCACCCAAATCTGAGCAGAGGTGTAGTGCTGCCACAGCGACCTGGAGCATCACTCGGGCACCTGAGGTGCAGGACCGAGCTCTGTGCCTGTCCTTCAGAAAGCTACATTCTGGCCACTCTGCCCTACCATTGTCTGAGCCGCCCATGCACCTGCCCAGCTCGGCAGTGAAGCCCTGTGTCTGGGGGCACCAGGGCTAGGAAGAGGGTGTGGTGTCAGCAGAGAAGCTGAGCTAGCACAGTCTGTCATTGGCCGCCCACCCGAAAGTCGGGGCCACCCAAATTTCCACTCCTAGCTAGGCCATTGTTGTGAAATGGGACTCCACTGCTTTCCTTATCACTGTGTCACTGACTCACACATCATATGACTGGTTCCTGGGGTGAAAAAGACTTTCTCCCTTCTCCTGTTGTGAGAGTCCAGAAGCTGTCTCTTGCCTACAGGTTTGTCATGTACTTCTGCAGCCTAGTGGAGATTTTATGTCTCATTTGCTTGCCAGAGTCTTGGCCTGACACAGTTAGTGGAACTGCTCCTTTAACTTATTGCCTGGAGGGGTATGTTCATGAAAGTGAAGGATTGTGCTCTCTACCACAGAGGAACCCAGCATCTGTGGGATATGTGTGTGCATTAGCGGTGACTGTGGAATGCCTTTAGTGCTCTGCTGTGGGATCTCTACAGATGAAGCCGCAGAATGAAGAGTGAGGAACGATGGTCCAGGGGTTTGGGCACTTGCTGAGGACTTGGAACAAGGAATTGAACCTGAATATTCTACCACAAACATCTTGTGTGGCCATGACCATGTCACTTAGCCTCTCTGTGCCTTAGTAAAATGTTTATCCTCACACGTGTTGTGAGGATAACATTAAAGATTGTGAGAGGCTGGATTACAACAGTGAGGGGGGCCATTTTAGTACCTAAAACAGGTAGCATATTATAAGTATAGGTAATGTGATTGTTGGTGCCAGTATTACTGTTGTTTACTCTAAATTCCAGGGTTTGAGATTGCAGCCGTTTTCAGCAATCTCACACCAAGGCACTGCTCATACTTCTCTGCCTGGCAGGAAAATTCACCTTGGAAGAAAAATGCAAAATTTTTCAGCCATTATTTTAGCTAAAGAGAAAGTAGTTCCTGGCGCTGGTTAGAGAAGTGAGTTAGAGAACGGGGAACCATGGCCCAAGGGAGCTGTGGAGGACGGTGCCTGCGGACAAGGGCAGTGCGTGGAGCCACCTGCCCCTCCCCTGAAGGAGCTGCTGTCGTAAGTGCCGGCCACTTCCGGGAGCGGCGCGGGGTCAGGGCAAGCAGGGAGCCTGCCTTAGCCCTGCTGCACTGCCGCCTGGGAGCCGCCTGAGGTAAGCGGCACCCAGCGAGAGCCTGAACCCTTCCTGCACCCCAACACCGTGCCCCAGCCCTGATCCCCCTTGCACCCAAACACCCTCGCAGAGCCCACATCTCCTGCACCCCAGCCCTCGCATCCCCCTCCCCCTCCCACAGCCCAACCCCCTTCCAGAGCCTTCACCCAGCACCCCTCCTGCCATCCCAACCCACTGCTTGAGCCCCATCCCGGAGCCAGCATCCCGCACCCCCTCCTGCACCCCAACCTCCTGCCCCAGCCCAGTGAAAGTGAGGGAGGGTGGGGGATGGATCGAGTGTGGCGGGGCCTCAGAGAAGGGGCAGGACAGGTGCGTAGCCTCGGGGAACGGGGCAGGGCAAGGATGTTTGGGTTTGTGTGATTACTGTTATTTCTACGTTTTCTTTGAGGTAGATCCTAGGTTGCACTTAAATTCAAAAAGTGATCTTGTGCTTAAAAAGGTTGGAGACCACTACTCTATCGAGAGGGAGGATCTGGAGTGTGGACTGAACAAACTGGAGGGAGGAATCTGAGGAGCAGGGAAGCCTGGGGCAGAAGGTGTGAGCTGAACTGATAGCTGTGTTGTTGTTAATTTCTGTGCTAGTCAAACCAACCCAAAGGTGAGGTTGAGATTTGACTTAATATATTGTGGAAACCATGTTTAAAGCAGGTGGGAAAGTCATCTGTTCACAGAGGTAGAATCATAGAAGCATAGGACTTAAAGGGACCTCGAGAGGTCATCTAGTCCAGTTGCCTGCACTCAAGGCAGGACTATGTAATAACAAGCCCTTCCCTGACAGATGCTTGTTTAACTATTCTTCAAAACCTCCAATGATGGAGATTCCGCAACCTCTTAATCACCCTGACAGGAAGTTTTTCCTAATGTCCAACCTAAATGGCCCTGGCTGCAATTTAAGTCCATTGCTTCTTGTCCTATCCTCAGAAGTTAATGAGAACAATTTTTCTCCTTCCTCCTTGTAACAACCTTTTATGTACTTGAAAACTGATATGTCCCCTCTGTCTTTTCTTCGCCAGACTAAACAAACCCAATTTTTTCAATCTTCCCTCATACGTCATGTTTTCTTGACCTTTAATCATTTATTGCCCTTCTCTGGACTTTCTCAATTTGTCCAAATCTTTCCTGAAATGTGGTTCCCAGAACTGGACACAATACTCCAGATGAAGCCTAATCAGTATCAAAAGCCTTACTAAGAGCAATTGGGCTGTGGAATATTCTCCCATTGGAAGTAGTAAGAGTGCACTTGGTATTAATATTTAAATCTTGCCAGAAATTCTGCCTTACACAGTGGACAGCTAAGGTGCCAGTGGTATGTTTGGATTCTGAAGTGTACTTGTTGCTCAGTGTGCAAACTGCAGCTCAGTGAAAACAGTAGTGTAACCTACGTGGACTGCAAGTGATATTTATAGATGTGCTGCATGTGTTCTAAATTAAAGTACATTCCTCCTTCTCCCACATTCCTGAAGTCCCACAGCAGGGATTTGTCCTGTTTTTTCCAAAATCCTGCTATGGACTAGATAGGATGGGAAGTGAAAGACTCAGACTAGAGTTTGGCCCCTGAAGCCTCAGTGGATGCTCAAATATTTGGTCCCTTTCTTTTAGTCACCCTTTCTTGTGCTCGGCAGATGCTGTCTTTTTGTCTGCCTGGGAAGCTGTGAGGAGTTGGTTAATGAATGTTAACCCGCATCACGCTGTTGTGGAACAGATACATCTAGCATCATAGTATTCTGCAGGGTATCACAGATAATTCACACTGTTTTTGGCATTCCCTCCAGATACTGCAACTCAAGAGAGCACTGTGGAGAAAGACTTGGATACATTTGCCTTTTCTGCGCAAATAGCTGTTTATCTAGGGTCTGAAGTGGACATGAATATAAAGGTGTTTTACCTCCCTGGCGTACAGGGAAAGTCTTTGTCTAGGATTGAGGCATATTTTCAGTTTCCCCAATTTAACAGTTATTCTCTGCTCCAAATTCTGATCTTGTTCGAGTTAACTACTTCTGTCTCTATTATCCAATTACAAACTGGCCAGCAAATTATGTAAATGAGTCATCCCTGGATACAAAATTACATCATGAATCGTAATCAGGGCTTGGTTTTGGAATAAGCTATATAATATTAGTGCTTCAAATAATCATGTAGGACTACCAACAGCAAAAGAAATCTCTGCTTTAAGACAAATTTCAAAACCGACTGTTTCCATCTGGATTAATCCAGTAATCAGGTCATCTTCTTGAAGTGGATTAAACTGCTTCTAAGAGAAAGAAAGGTTTCCTGTTTGCCTCCACTGCTCTCACTATAACTGAGCAATCCATCTGTTTTGCTGAGTGCTGGTTATAATCTATGAGGAGTATTCTGGCTGCTGAGCATTTTTTTTAAATTCGCCACCATCTTTGCTTATATTAGCTCTCCAAACTTGTGCTCTGCTGCTTAAAGGCATGGCTACAATTAAGATGCTACATGTAGCGTTTCAGTGTAGACACTACCTTCTCCCATCGGCACAGGTGCTCAGCCTCCCTGACAGGCAATATCTAGGTTGCCAGGAGAATTGTTCCTTGGATTAGTGCTGTCTACACCAAGCGTTAGGTTGGTATAGTTGCATCGCTCAGGGATTTGGATTTTTCACTCTCCTAAGAGATGTAGCTATACCAATGTAAATTCTTAGTGTAGACCAGGTCTTAGTAAGAGTCATCCTGTCCAGCAAGGGATACATGTTAATTAACATACCCTCACATGAGAGAAGGGCTGTCATTCCTGTTGGTGAATGAATGACCAAGTCAGACATCAGCTTGTGCTCCAGAAGAACTTGGTCAGGAAAGAATTGTAACCTTTCCAGCTGCTCCATGCTCAAAACTTTCACAAGAGTCACATGTAGTACATGCGAAGGCCCTGTGCCAACTAATGCCATGAAAGCTTCAGTGGAAAAGGAGGAGGTTTTAGACTTGGCCAAGTGGCTGTAGTTGAGGGTCTGTTGCAGAGACCAGTACAACAAAGGTGGTTGCTCCAAACACTTAGATCGCTGGTTGAGAAAAACTGATGATTAAGAATTTTAATGTGGTCACCTGTCTGGACAGAGAAACACCCAATTAACTTCAGTTTCCCTTGTTAGGGATCTTCAGTTTCTAATCATCAGGAGTCTCAGGAAGTATAATTATGCAAGAGAAGGACAAGGAAGAACATAGAGGAGAGGAAAGTGATCCAGAACAGTCAGCCTGGATTCACCAAGGGCAAGTCATGCCTGACTAAACTAATTGCCTTCTATGATGAGATAACTGGCTCTGTGGATGAGGGGAAAGCAGTGGACATGTTGTTCCTTGACTTTAGCAAAGCTTTTGACACGGTCTCCCACAGTATTCTTGCCAACAAGTTAAAGAAATATGGGCTGGATGAATGGACTATAAGGTGGATAGAAAGTTGGCTAGATCATTGTGCTCAACAGATAGTGATCAATGGTTCCATGTCTAGTTGGCAGCCCATATCAAGTGGAGTGCCCCAAGGGTCAGTCTTCAGGCCGGTTTTGTTCAATATCTTCATTAATGATCTGGAGGATGGCCTGAATTGCACCCTCAGCAAGTTTGCAGATGACACTAAACTGGGAGGAAAAGTAGATACGCTGGAGGGTAGTGATAGGATACAGAGGGACCAAGACAAATTAGAGGATTGGGCCAAAAGAAATCTGATGAGGTTCAACAAGGATAAGTGCAGAGTCCTGCACTTAGAACGGAAGAAGTGTGACACCTGCACACATCACTTTGTTGGGGTGAGTGGCACCATGTGTAACACAGACTATGGCTGGAGGAGCCATATGATCCTTTCTCAGCCAGCGAGTAGCAAGTCCATAGATGGAAAAACTATTGCCCAAATAGGAAGGCAATAATGCCAAACTCTTCCTGGTCTCAAGACCCTGTCACAGCCTTTTGGATTGTGTTTGCAAGCAAAAAAAAAAAAAAAAAGAGTACTTGTGGCACCTTAGAGACTAACAAATTTTTCCACTCTATATGGCTAAATTCAGTGTCTTGCATAATGACAGGTTTCAGAGTAGCAGCCGTGTTAGTCTGTATTCGCAAAAAGAAAAGGAGTACTTGTGGCACCTTAGAGACTAACAAATTTCTGTTTGCAAGCAGTGATGCACATGAACAAACATGCACCCAACCACAATAGTATGGGGAAAGTTATAACCAAGCTAAGGCCAAGTTTCAGCCCAGAGCAGGATTTTTATGGTCTGTTATATGGGTATTATTCACTGTAACAGGTGCTGTTAGGAGAGGTGCCCTGACCGGAATTTGAGAGGGCATGTGGGGAAGTGATGGAGAAGTCACTGAAAACTGGCTAAGCCCTTGAGGAATTCCACCAGGATTTCAACAATTTCCATCCCACCATCAACCTCAGCCTGGACCAGTCCACACAAGAGATCCACTTCCTGGACACTACGGTGCTGATGAGCGATGGTCACATAAACACCACCCTATATCGGAAACCTACTGACCGCTATTCCTACCTACATGCCTCTAGCTTTCATCCAGATCATACCACTCGACCCATTGTCTACAGCCAAGCTCTACGATATAACCGCATTTGCTCCAACCCCTCAGACAGAGACAAACACCTACAAGATCTCTATCATGCATTCCTACTACTACAATACCCACCTGCTGAAGTGAAGAAACAGATTGACAGAGCCGGAAGAGTACCCAGAAGTCACCTACTACAGGACAGGCCCAACAAAGAAAATAACAGAACGCCACTAGCCATCACCTTCAGCCCCCAACTAAAACCTCTCCAACGCATTATCAAGGAGCTACAACCTATCCTGAAGGACGACCCATCACTCTCACAGATCTTGGGAGACAGGCCAGTCCTTGCTTACAGACAGCCCCCCAATCTGAAGCAAATACTCACCAGCAACCACACATCAGAACCACTAACCCAGGAACCTATCCTTGCAACAAAGCCCGTTGCCAACTGTGTCCACATAACTATTGAGGGGACACCATCATAGGGCCTAATCACATCAGCCACACTATCAGAGGCTCCTTCACCTGCGCATCTACCAATGTGATATATGCCATCATGTGCCAGCAATGCCCCTCTGCCATGTACATTGGCCAAACTGGACAGTCTCTACGTAAAAGAATGAATGGACACAAATCAGACGTCAAGAATTATAACATTCAAAAACCAGTCGGAGAACACTTCAGTCTCTCTGGTCACTCGGTTACAGACCTAAGAGTGGCTATACTTCAACAAAAAAGCTTCAAAAACAGACTCCAAGGAGAGACTGCTGAATTGGAATTAATTTGCAAACTGGATACAATTAACTTAGGCTTGAATAGAGACTGGGAGTGGATGGGTCATTACACAAAGTGAAACTATTTCCCCATGTTATTTCTCCCCCCCACCCCACCCCCCACTGTTCCTCAGACGTTCTTGTTAACTGCTGGAATTAGCCTACCTTGCTTGTCACCATGAAAGGTTTTCCTCCTTCCCCCCCTCCCCCCCCCACAGCTGCTGGTGATGGCTTATCTTAAGTGATCACTCTCCTTACAGTTTTCAGAGTAGCAGCTGTGTTAGTCTGTATTCGCAAAAAGAAAAGGAGTACTTGTGGCACCTTAGAGACTAACAAATTTATTAGAGCATAAGCTTTCGTGAGCTACAGCTCACTTCATCCCATTGTTTCATGTTCTGTGTGTGTGTATATAAATCTCCCCTCTGTTTTTCCCACCAAATGCATCCGATGAAGTGAGCTGTAGCTCACGAAAGCTTACACTCTAATAAATTTGTTAGTCTCTAAGGTGCCACAAGTACTCCTTTTCTTTTTGCGAATACAGACTAACACGGCTGCTACTATGAAACCTGGCTAGGCTCAGTTTCATTCATTTGTATTTCTACAATGCAGGGGATGAGCCATTTCAAAGCAGGAATATAGACTGGATAAGGAAGACACCTTAAATATTGGAGCCTTCCCACATTAACTGCGAGGTGTGTTTACATATAAACCTTTTCGACCGCTGAGAAACGTAGGAAGAAAGAAACGTGCTAACTTCATAATGTAAATAGCACCTTTTACAATTTTTGCAGCTGGTGTGTGTAGGCAAAGCAACATGAAGGGTCATGTGTCGAGTGTATACTGGAGTCTCATTGCCAGATTGATGTGATTGACATTAATATTTGGATATTAAGATACCTGTTTATATTCAGATATAAAGGAAGCACTTAACAGTGCTGTAATCCTCTCAGATGGCTCAGAAATAACTGCGGAAGGGATAAAATTGCTGGGCCTCTTTTTTTCTTATTGTTAAAGGTACATTTACAGTTGTCAGGTCTGCTGCTTTGTTGTTCATCCCAATTGTTTGCTTTAAGCAAAACAAAAATCTTAAGTTTCCCAACAGTAGGACTGGTTCCGCTGCTGTAACTGTTCATGTTGCTTAAAAAATTGATTTGTTTTTCTTTATGTTGGCTCTTGCTTGTTATATTTAAACTATTTCTCCAGTAAATCTCATTCCAATCAAGAGAATCTTTTTACAAGGACGTCCTGGCAAATGAAAACAGTGCAGCATGCTCTGAAATTCAGGCCCCTGGTTTTATAATGTAACCTATTGCTCATTCTGCTGTGTGAATGACTCACATTGAAAACTAGAAGACTCACCTACCATTCAGATTAGAAGCAGTCAGAACTATTGATTTTTATCTTCAATTAGAGATGTTAGCTGTTAGTTTATTGTTTAGCAACCAATATTTGTTCTTCTATATTCTTGTCCTGCTAGCCACACATGTATAGTAGCTATTTCCATCAAAATCAGCATATTTTAAAATAAGAGACTCAGAAGAAATACGTGAAAGGGAATTGCTAATAATCAAATTAAACTGTTAGAATTATTCACTCATTCTAAAGGGAGCTGGTTGCAATCCCTATATTTAGGTTGCTTAACGCCTTTCATTATAAAAGATTTTTTTTATCACTCTCCCTTTTTAAAAAAAAAAAAAAGTTCTCATATCCCCACTGTTTGCAACAGGCCTTTTTTATCTGGTAGAGCAGAAGTGCTTTGGCGAAGCAAGTTACTTTTCTTTGTCCCATGAAATTCCATTCAGTTTTAGCTGAGTTATCAGCTGTTAAAAACCAGAGCTGGTCCAGCCTCCACTTCTGGAGCCAGCACACAGGCCCAGCACCGGGGCTCATCCCACCCTCTCTCCGGGGGCAGCAGTTCTCCACCTTCCGCGGGAGAGAGAGAGAACTGGGCTAGATTTCCACCCCAAACACCATTTGGACCGATTCGCATGGTGTCAGCAGCCCTTCGCCACCCTTTTCTCTTGCTTGCAGCCAATGTTGTTAGTCCGTTAGCTCAAGTGAAAGCAGCCTGTGCCTCAGTGTTGGAAGTTCAAGGTTCAACCCCTGATGATGATGCATGATTTGGGGAGATGGGATGTTCCACATAATAGGTTTCAGAGTAGCAGCCGTGTTAGTCTGTATCCGCAAAAAGTAAAGGAGAAATTGTGGCACCTTAGAGACTAACAAATGTATTTGAGCATAAGCTTTCGTGAGCAACAGCTCGCTTCATCGCATTCAGTGGAAAATAAGGGTTGGTCTTTATCCTTTTCAAAAACACACACTCACCCCACACCACCACCACCACCGAAAAACTCCACCTTCTAGGACGCTACATTAAAAATGCACATTAAAAGAACACTATTTAGGTGGCAAAGTCAAGCACTTGAAAGTTAGGAAGTGCCAGATTTATAGCTGTCTGTGCAATGTTAATTCTGTCCCTGGTGCATATATCTTATAATAGTCTTTAATTACACAAAGAATTAAGATTGCCCAGTCAACCCTAAAATCTAGCATTTCCGAACTTTCAAGTGCTTGACTTTGCAACCTAAATAACATTCTTTTAACAAAATGTCTATGTATGTAATTAAAAGTATAAATAAGTAAAAGTAAAATGGTTAATGCATAGCACTTGTTTTTGCCTCTGATTAAGGACCAAAGCCAGGCATGTTGAAATGCACAGTTTGTTTTTGGGTTTTAGAATACATTCTGCTTCTCCATCTCAGTTCATTGTGGCACCTGCAGTGTGCATGTGTGACTTGCTGGAGTTTGTGATCAGAATGTAGAGATGTAGGATGTCTCGCAGCTGTTGTACACGTCATTATATCTCAGGTTTCAGAGTAGCAGCCGTGTTAGTCTGTATTCGCAAAAAGAAAAGGAGTACTTGTGGCACCTTAGAGACTAACAAATTTATTTTAATTTAATTTATTTTATTTAAGCTTATGCTCTAATAAATTTGTTAGTCTCTAAGGTGCCACAAGTACTCCTTTTCTTTTTATCATTATATCTGTTGTTCAGGATACTTTGGAAAAAAGTCAGCCCAGTTGGTCTTGAATATTAATGGACTCAGCTGCGACCTGGTGAAAGTGATTTGACTTTTACCAGAGAAATTGCAAACGTATCTAGTGTGTCTTCTGTGTTTACTTCAGTGAACTCATGTTTTTGGAAATAATCGTACTCCTTGCATGATATGCCAATAAAAATGGGGTTAGTATATCAGCTAATGACATGTCCAGTCTGTATCTTTAGTTGTGTGGAGCTTCTAAAACTGGTTTCCATTACCAGCACAGCATCTCCTGAAAGGAGATTTGACTTGTTAATGGAGTTTCAGTTCTATATAGACAACTGAGCTCTTCTCAGCCTGTTAGTAAAGCAGCATATTACCCTCTGTCACTGCTTCTTCTTTAGAACTATGTCCATGATGCTCTAGGAAAGCATTGCCAGTTGGTTGTTTCACTGATTAATGAGCGCTTCTCTTTCCTCTGGGCAGGCATTAAGGAGCAAGCTGCAGGTGACCTCCAGCATCACGCTGGAGGAAGAGGCGATATTAGGGAAATATGTGCAAATTGTCAGGAGATGATCAGTTGACTCCAGGGTAAGAAATGCGCAGGGGAGGAGGAGGAGAGAACTTGTTCAATTAATCATTACCCCAAGCTGTGAGGAGGTTATGTGCAGTGCTGAAATAAACCTCTTCGTTCCAAACACAGAAGAAAATGGGCGAATGGTTTATGCTCCAATTGGCCTATTTAGTTACAGTGACAGTTGTGTAAATAGTGTGACAAACCCAACGGGGAAGTCGAGCCTCTGGTGTTGGGCCTGTAAGGCCTGAGTGAGCATCCTGTCTTGAACAAAACCTCCCTCTTTGTCTGTGAGGACTGTCAGCTTGGGTGAGCTGGAGCTGTGGTCATGTCTCTGTGCCTCAGCTCCTCCACCTGGGCGGCCTCACAGGGATATTTGGAGACTTTGTTCAGCACACACTGTTGCTAAAGCACTTCAAGGTCTTGTCTGAGGGGAAGCTCTAGAAAGAGGCAATGTTCAACTATTAAATATTTCATTGTTTTCTTACGGTTAAAATACAGTACTGTCTGTAGGAATCTCTGCAGGGCTGGGGGCAGAATCATCCCTACCCCAAAAAGATATGATGGAAGTAGAGGGATTCAGAGATGAGAGACAAGGATTAGGGTCAGGTCTGGCCTTAGGGAAAATAGCACCCTGGGCAAACTTGCATTTTGGTGCCCCTGGCCCTGTGGGCTCCCTGGGCTCCCCACCCTCCCTTCACCCTAATCCCTGCACTGTGCCCGTTTTACCCCTATGCCTGCTCCCCCTCCTGTGTCCCTAATCCCTACACTCCCTTCACTCCTAACCTCTATCCCCTCCTGTACCTTAACCTCTACACTGTGCCCCCTGCACCCCCAATCCCTGCATCTTCCTCCTGTGTCCCTAACCCCTACACTGCCCCCTTCACCCCAATCCCTGAACCTTCCTTCTGAATCCCTACACGGTGCCCTCTTCACCCCCAATCCTTGCACCTTCCTCCTGCGTCCCTAACCGCTACACTACCCCCTTCACCCCCAATCCCTGAACCTTCCTCCTGCATCCTGAACCCCTACACTGTGCCCCTGCACCCCCAATCCCTGAACCTTCCTCCTGCATCCTGAACCCCTACACTGTGCCCCTGCACCCCCATCCCTGCACCTTCCTCCTGCGTCCCTAACCCCTACACTACCCCCTTCACCCCCAATCCCTGAACCTTTCTCCTGCATCCTGAACCCCTACACAGTGCTCTCTTGACCCCTAATCCCTGCATCCCCTTCAGCCTAATTCCTGCACTCCCTTCACCCCTAATCTCTGCACCTTTCTCCTGCATCCCTAACACCTACACTGTGTCCCCTTCGCCCCATCTCCTCTGTTCCCCTCCTGTGCCCCTAAGCCCTGCACTGTGCATGCCCCCTTTACCCCAATCCCTGCACCCCCTTCACTCCTACCCTCCACACTTCCCTCCCGTACTCCAACTCCTGCACTGTGCCCCTTCACCCCAGTCCCTGCCCCCTCCTGCACCCCAACCACAGCACTGTCCCCCCTTTGCCCTAACCCCTGCATCCCCCTCTTGCACCCATGTGGGAAAACTGACCTGGATGCACGAAGCAGCTTCATTGCTGCTTGCTCCGCTCCCCCCTTGGACTGCTGCTCCTCTGCCCCGCGCACCTCTAGGGAGCTCTTGGGGGGAGCAAGGAGCAATGTCAGGGCTCCCTGCATCTAGGTCACTTTCCCTGCCTGGGCTGCCTAAGGAGCGGGCGGGAGAGCAGCAGCTCCTGAGGCCTCAGCCCAGCCCAGCCCAGGTGGGGAAAGTGACCTGGATTCAGGGAGCCCTGGTGTGTGTGTTGGGGGGACTGTGTGACTGTGTGTGTGTGTGCGCATGTGATAGAGAGAGGGAGTGTGTGTGTGCCTGAGTGAGTGTAGGAGCACGCTGTCTCTTTAGGAAAGCCTTCAGGGTCAGGAGCCTGAAGGTGTGTTCAAACACAAGCAGTTGCTGACAGCTCCTGGACCCAGAGAAGCAGCAGCACATACAGATTCCCCCTGTCCCATCACCTCAGCTCAGTGGAGACCAGGTACATAGGCAGAGGGGAGGGGGACACCCCGTTCATCAGCCTCCATACCCCCCGCACAACAGACAGGAGGACGCTCCCAGTCCGTAGCAGCGTGGCCAGGGGCGGCTCCGGGGAGAAACGGAGGGGGAAGGGACAGGAGCAGTAGCGGCTGCAGAGGGCAGTGGAACAGGGGGAGGCACCCTTGCTCTGGAGGAGTCACCTAGCTGGTCCTCCAACTGCCCCACTGCAGCTCCGGTCCCTCCACCCTCTCCAGACACTTCCGCTTGCCTTCCTGCTGCCTCCGTCAGCCCAGATGGCTCTCGGCAGGTCAGCAGGGAATCAGGCAAACCCTGCCACCCAGACTGCCCACCCCAAAGGCCGGTCCTAATTAAGGCCATGAAAAAATCCTCAAGTGAAGAGAGGTTGAAAAGATTGGGAACGGATACCACAGAGATGAATAAAAGGGAACATGATAAATGCATATGAGCCAGTTAATGGAAGAGAGAAGGGAGACCAGGTTCTGGTATTCACCCTGCCTCTCAGCACAAGATCAAGGACTCAATCAATGACATTGAAAGGTGGCAGATAAAAAACATGCAATGCACAATTAGTCTATGGAACTCACTGCCACAGGATATCATTGAGGCCAAGAATTTAGCAGGATTGAAAAAAGAATTGGCATTTATGTGGGTAAGAAAAAGGTCCAGCATTTTAATGATAAAAATAACAACACATGAGTTTTGGAAATAATTTAAACCCTCCTTGTTCAGGCCATGAGCCATCCTCTGACTATTGAAGATTAGGAGGAAGCTTTCACAGGGGATAGATTACCCCACATTTGTCTATGGCAGGTTCTTGTACTGTCATATGAAGCGTCTGGTTCTGGCCACTGTTTGGGATGGGATATTGGATTGGATTGACCTCTCGTCTGATCCAGTGTGACGTCTTCTATGTTCCTAGAAAATCTGGTGCAGAGCTTGGCAGCAGGAGCAGTATTACACCCATGGTTGGGACCAGCCGGGCCACAGCTCAGAGAACACCTGCAGTTTGTCCACTCACTCATTCTTTTGTAGCATTTCATTCTGTTGCTGTTTTAAGCTAGGTGGAAGGAATCAATAGGATTTCCACCTGGATCACTGGTAAATAAAAGCATCATATTTGTAGTAATGAAGAGAGCATGCTTGTGCTCGTCACATAATCTAACAAAAATGTGTCATTTACAAAGAAATGAGAAGTTTCTCTCCAGCTTGAGGACTGGAAAATAACCCCTTGTCTCATTTCTTCAGCTGTGACTACTGGCTCCTTGCTTTTCCCTTCCCTTTCTTCTCCCAAAATGTGATTCATCCTATGTCGTGTTTGCAGATTTTCCCTCAATGTGGTGCCTTCATTCTAGCCCTGAAATAACTTCTGAACGTGTCTGCTTAGGGAAGAAGTAGAAGATGCCAAATGCTCCATGTGGAATGGGTGCTGTATGAGCTAGGGACTGCTGAGGGAGGCGGGTTATAGTGAGTAATCTAGCCAGAAAACTGTTCTGAAATGATGATGTATAAGGTTTTTGTTTCTGGGCTCTGAGTGCTGTTGGCACTAACATTAAGTGGCTTCCAAAAGGACTTCTAGGAAAAAGCTCTTTCTAGGCAGGACAAGGTGGGATTACTTTCATAATGGATGGTTTGAATCACACTCCATTGCTTGTAACACTTGGGCTCACCCTACTTTATTCTGTTGTCCACACTTGCTGTGTTATATCTCATTTGGGCCATGAGGCCCTCCTGGCCCTCTCATTGAGTGCTCCTGGACTGCTGTGTAAACATAAATAGCAGAATGGAGGTGCAGCTTCTTAACAGCCTAATTTCCCGCTACTGTGGCAGCTCCGGAAGTGCTCTTGGAGGGGGCCACTGAGGAGCATAGTGTGGGACACTCTCCTTTCTTCTAGTTGCTCTTGGAACACTCTGGGCAGCTTAGTCCTTCTCTCTTGAGGCCACGGTTCCTTACTTCCTTGACACTGGCCATCCCGTTTTCGGTTGGACTTCTAGGTGAGAATTGGGAGTTATTGAGACTTCATCCGTCTGGTTCATCCCATTGCATTCCCCATTGTTTCCCTCCCTGGGACACGTGAACAATGGCTGCCACACCTACAGTTGGACAGTAGCCAGGAGTTGGTTCGCTGAGATAGGGTTACTTACATTCAACTGTGTGACGAGTCTGTCTGTGTGTGTGAGATCCCATGCATTCTGCACCATCTGGTTCCCTTCCAGGTGTCAAATCATGGTAAACAAGAAGTGGGGCAGAGGTGGAATGCCTGGGGGTCGATGAGGCCTAATTTAGCTGTAGTGCTGTGGCTGGCAGCATGTTTGCTAGGGCATATGCAGGCATTTACTGAGTCCATTGTCCTGAGGGTGGATACAGCTATAGGATTCTGGCTCACAATTCAGTACGAGTCAAGTGAGTCTATTCAGACCTGGGCTGGCAGGCTCCTTCTTTATCAAACACACACAGCATTCTGTTCCCCAACTTATAACTGAGTTCCTCAGCCCACACACACTACAAACACTTCAGTGGACAAGAGTTTCCAGGACAGCTGTCTAACCATACTATTCTGCTAAGCTCCGTTAAACAATCTGCCCTTCCCTTGTACAGCCTCTCCCGCCCCTGCTGATAGGGTTTCTGTGTAAACAGAAACCATTTTCTTGGTCCCTTCACTCATGCAGCAAGGTCACAGTCCAGTTGGTGTGACACAGCCACACTGGCTTACAAGATGTGTCTGGCTACTGTGCCCATTCAGAGCCAAACTGCCCAGGAGTAATCTCTTGCATGGTCTTTCTGTCATCAAGCTATACAGAAGGGAAACTGAGGCTGTGTCCACACTATGGAATCTATGCTGGTATAACGCCATACTGTAGATGTAGCCTACAGTGACATAACAGGTTTTTCCATTGGTGTAGGAATGCCACCTCCCTGAACAACAGTAGCTACATCAACAGAAGCATTCTACTGTTAACATAAATGCATCTGTGCTGCGGATTAGGTCAGCATAGCAGTGTTGGTTAGAGGTGTGTTTTTTCCCTCACCCTTGACTGACATAGAATCATAGAAGAGACCTCCGGAGATCATCTAGTCCAACGCCCTGCTCAAAACAAGACCAACCCCAACTAAATCATCCCAGCCAGGGCTTTTGTCAAGCTGGGCCTTAATAACCTCCAAGGATAGAGATTCCACCACCTCCCTAGGTAACCCATTCCAGTGCTTCACCACCCTCCTAGTGAAATAGTTTTTCCTAATATCCAGCCTAGACTTTCCCCACTGCAACTTCAGACCATCCAGAGCTCCATCCCCACTGGAACCCCCCCCTTCAGGTGGTTGAAGACGGCTATCAAATCCCCCCTCGCTCTTCTCTTCTGCAGACTAAATAAGCCTAGTTCCCTCAGCCTCCCCTTGTAAGTCATGTTCCCCAGCCCCCTAAACATTTTCGTTGCCCTGCTGGACACAGTACTCTAGGTGTGGCCTCACCGGTGCCAAATAGAGGAGAATAGTCAATTCCCTTGATCTGCTGGCAGTGGTCCTACTAATAAAGCCCAATATGTTGTTGGCCTTCTTGGCAACAAGGGCACACAGTTGGCTCATATCCAGCTTCTCGTCCACTGTAACCCCCAGGTCCTTTTCTGCAGAACTGCTGCCCAGCCACTCAGTCCCCAGCCTGTAGCGGTGCATGGGATTCTTCCTTCCTAAGTGCAGAATTCTGCACTTGTCCTTGTTGAACCTCATCAGATTACTTTTGTCCCAGTCCTCCAATTTGTCTAGGTCACTCTGGACCCTATCCCTACTCTCCAGCGTATCTATCTCTTCCCGCAGCTTAGTGTCATCTGCGAACTTGCTGAGGGTGCAATCCATCCCATCATCCAGATTATTAATGAAGATGTTGGGAAAAAATGGCCCCAGGACTGACCTCGAGGGCACTCCGCTTGATACCGGCTGCCAACTAGACATCAAGCCGTTGATCACTACCCAGTGAGTCCAATGATCTAGCCAGCTTTCTATCCACCTCATAGTCCATTCATCCAATCCATACTACTTTAACTAGCTGGCAAGAATACTGTGGGAGACTGTATCAAAAGCTTTGCTAAAGTCAAGATATATCACATCCACAGAGCCAGTTATCTCATCACAGAGGGCAATCAGGCATGACTTGCCCTAAGTGAATCCATGTTGACTGTTCCTGATCACCTTCCTCTCCTCCAAGTGCTTCAAAATGGATTCCTTGAGGACCTGCTCCATGATTTTTCCAGGGTCTGAGGTGAGGCTCATCGGTCTGTAGTTCCCCAGATTATCCTTCTTCCCTTTTTTTAAAGATGGGCACATAACCATGTCAACTTAATTTTTAGGTGTAGACCAAGCGTAAATGAGAGTGTGGGAAACAGAGACCCCAAAGTGTGCATCATGCTTCAGAAGACAGTGCTTTGAGACCACACAGTGGGTAGCCACTGCGTGCCACACACTTATCTATTTAGGGGACACCATCATAGGTCCTAATCACATCAGCCATACTATCAGAGGCTTGTTCATCTGCACATCTACCAATGTGATATATGACATCATGTGCCAGCAATGTCCCTCTGCCATGTACATTGATCAAACTGGACAGTCTCTATGTAAAAGAATAAACGGACACAAATCGGACGTCAAGAATTGTAGCATTCAAAAACCAGTTGGAGAACACTTCAATCTCTCCGGTCACATGATTACAGACCTGAGAGTGGCTATCCTTCAACAAAAAAAACTTCAAAAACAAACTCCAGCGAGAGACTGCTGAATTAGAATTATTTTGCAGACTGGATACAATTAACTTAGGCTTGAATAGAGACTGGAAGTGGATGGGTCATTACATAAAGTAAAACTATTTCCCCATGGTATTTCTCCCCCTACTGTTCCTCAGACGTTCTTGTTAACTGCTGGAAATGGCCCACCTTGATTATCACCACAAAAGGTTTTCCTCCTTTCCCCCCCTCCTTCCTGCTGGTAATAGCTCATCTTAAGTGATCACTCTCCTTACAGTTTTCAGAGTAACAGCCGTGTTAGTCTGTATTCGCAAAAAGAAAAGGAGTACTTGTGGCACCTTAGAGACTAACAAATTTAGACAAACCTTCAGTCCTTTCGGTATGATGTCCATCTGTTTGCATTTGGAGAGGAAGATGATGTCTGTCTGTAACTGTACGAGTTTTTGTTATTCTCTTTGTTAGTCTCTAAGGTGTTAGTCTCTAAGGTGCCACAAGTACTCCTTTTCTTTTCTCCTTACAGTGTGTATGATAAAACCCATTGTTTCATGTTCTCTGTGTGTGTATATAAATCTCCCCACTGTATTTTCCACCGAATGCATCCGATGAACTGAGCTGTGGCTCACGAAAGCTTATGCTCAAATAAATGTGTTGGTCTCTAAGGTGCCACAAGTACTCCTTTTCTTTTTTGCGAATACAGACTAACACGGCTGCTACTCTGAAACTTGTTCCTGGGGTTTCTCTTTGATTTAAATCATCATGCCTGTAATCTAATTAACACGGAATTGGGTTTCCAGTACAGTTGCCTGTTTGGTTCAATAAGAACACATTTGTACTAAAGGTTAATTAAATTAATTTTGCCTCCATCTATTTCATTTAAAATTATAGAACCAATCAATGCTTGCTAATGGAAAAGAGATTAAATATTTATGTCTATAAATTTCCCATGTAATTTTTTATTTTTCTTAATCTTTACTTCCATTGGCTGGGTTCTGAAGGTGTGTGAAAGCCCTAATGAAAAGTCCGTTTTGGATATTAATTGCAGATTTATCCAGTTTAAGTAAAAAAGACTTCCACATGTGTCTACTTAATGTACCTTGAATACAGGATTAGTTTCTATTACAAATGGGAAGGAAAAACAGCCGGGGCCTGCCCATGAGCGCAGGGAGAGCCTGCCGCTGAAGGCCCTCAAGAGCCAAAGACAAGAATGGAGCTGATAGGGCACAATCCTGTTCTTACAGCAGTTGTAGTCTTTTTAAGAGAGTTTTCTCTTACCATAACTGTGCTTGCTTTAGAGTAGCAGCCATGTTAGTCTGTATCCACAAAAAGAAAAGGAGGACTTGTGGCATCTTAGAGACTATCAAATTTATTTGAGCATAAGCTTTCGTGAGCTACAGCTCACTTCATCGGATGCATGTGCTTGCTTTGCTTAACTTCCTCCAGAGACTCGGCAGTACAGTGACTGTGGCAGAGCTTGCAGCAAGGAGATTTTTACTGGAGAGCACAATAAAGGGTTATCCATGAACAGCAAAGCTTTTGTAAAAACTAGTTGAAGTTCCTGAATTATTAACACAATCAGCGTGCAGACATAAATGTTACAAATATGCTTTCATTTTATAAGTGAATGTTAGACAGCAGAGTCTTTGTTCCCATACTCACCAGCTCCCAAGCACAGAACTTCATGTTTTCTCTGGGAGAGGCACTGACATTGCTGCCCTTTGTTAAGGCAGGTTTCTCCTGCTGCTGTGTGTGTCCGTGATCTTAGCACTACTGGCTGGGAAAGTTCAGAACCTGGAATTGCCAGTGGGAACTATTTGCAGTTGCACCTTGATGCAGTTGTTGGTTTGGGATTGCAAATGAGTGGTGAGGGGGTGTTGGATTTATTTTAAAAGCATTGCAACTTCCCTTGGACGTCAGTGAGACAGAGGTGTGTTAGCTGTGACTCTTCTGCTGTAGCCTCTGAGGAGACTTGCAGAAAATGTGAAATGGAAAAAGTAAAGCAAAATGTCTGTAAACATATTAAAAATGAAGAGTATCTGTGTTCAGCAGGGGGAAGTACCTGTCAGAGTTAGTATTCCAAGTGCAATCAGATACAGTCTCTGCTGCCTGCTCAACCCACTTCTACCAAACATCTGCATAATGCAGTAGTCACTGTATCAGAGGGGTAGCCATGTTAGTCTGTGTCCACAAAAACAATGAGGAAGTGGGTTTTTTACCCACGGAAGCTTATGCCCAAATAAATCTGTTAGTCTTTAAGGTGCCACCGTACTCCTTGTTGTTTTTGTAGTCACTGTAGTTCACCCAGAAGGTCAGCAGATTCCAGTGCTACTAGGCTGGGTGAGGAGTAGGAGGGTGAATTCCAGAGTCAGTTACTCAATGAATCTGAATACAGAATCATTCTCTGAGCACTGATGAATGAAAATTACAAAATATAATTAGCGATGAGAGCTGATATGTCACTGGTGGTGATGGAGGCAAGGGAAGTGAACACAGGGCATGCCTCCTGAACTCTACTGAGTGCGATGGTGGAGGAGGTAGGCTGTATGTGCATACAGAGGGAAGGAGAAGTTTCTGAAGGAGAGGATGCTCCGGGAAGTGATTTTATTGCAATTGTGTCTTGGAGATTTTTGGTTTCTGTTAATACAAAGTTCTTGTTTGGTGGTGAAGCTCAGGTCTTGTTGGCAGGAGTGAGAGATGAGGAGCTCCACTCATAAGCTTTGCAAGCCAGATTAAAAAGATTAAAAAGAAATGAGCAGCCATTTGGGGAGGAGGGGGAGCCAATTCTGAGGGAAAACCTTTATTTTAAATTATTGTAACTTTGGCTTTAGACTCCAGAGCAGCATGTGAGAATTGTCAGTATGGGCTGGGCGAGCCTTTTCTCAGCTCTGTGGGGATTCGGGAACCAAACTACAGCTTTAGAATTGCCAGTATTGACCTGACCTGAAAATGCTTTAGGGAAACCTGAGCATGTTCTTTCAGCCCCTATATTCCCCAGCACTAGCTCCCTGATCATGTATGTTTGGGCTCTGGGATCACATCAGTTCAATAACTCGCCTCTTTCTTTTGGGCTTGCAGGCGTACTTCCGACAGGGTGTTGCCCTTCAGTACCTTGGACGCCATGCAGACGCACTGGCAGCATTTGCATCTGGGCTGGCTCAGGATCCCAAGAGTCTGCAGCTTCTTGTTGGGATGGTGGAAGCCGCCATGAAATCTCCCATGCGAGGTAAGCAAAGCCATCAGTGTCCAAGGCACTGCAGTTATGCTGGCTGCAAGCATGAATGGACAGCAGTGCTAAAGGATCAGCATTTCTGAGGAAGGTAGGAAGCTGATTTCAGTTGGAAACTGATGCTGAGTCAGCACTTGAGGCAGGAGGAAATCTATGTAAGTGATGGAGGGGCAGATTATAGGCATTTTACATCTTCCATTGGGTCACCTGCTTCTGCACGCTCTAAGAGGGGAAACCAAACTAGATGAGCTTCTTGTCTGATTCAGTGGGGCAGGGAGGTGGGGATGTTGGAAAGAGGGGCTTTGGCCTTGTCTGGTGAGGCAGGGATACTGGAATAGGTGTGGCCTGATCTAGAACAGCAGTTCTTGTGTTCCTGTGAAGTCCAGCTGTGCTACTTGGGAGTTAATGCATGGCTAACATCTCTGAAAAGGCTGAACTGGCCACCCAGAACTGGTATTCTCCCGTCAGGGGAACACATGCATTCCCATCTATTAGAGGTCAAACACCTTATCCCTTGTGAAATTCTTCCTTTCCACAGACAAGCATGCTAATGTTTCACTCGTAGTACATAGTTCATTCGTAGTACAACTGCAATAGATCACAGCCTTCCTGGAACTGTTTCAGTGCAAGGGCAGACTGGAAATGCAGGCTTTGCAGCAGCACTGGCTCTGTTGACCCTCCCAGTGTGATCCCACAATACCGTGGTACCTGTGTGCCCCTTGAGCTCTGCAAGAGTTCTGGGACTTAGGTAAACAGCTTTTTGAAATCCAAGGCTTGTGGTAGCCAGCTCCGCAGAAGCTTTTGCTCATTTTTCAAGTCTCTCAGAACAAAGCCCCAGAAGAGGCAGATGACCAGACTGCTAATTCACTTTTGTCCTTGACAAGTATGGAAATGGCTTGGCGCATGTGATGCTTTCAGCCCCCATGGTGTCTTGCCTCCTCTGTATATAACATCTCCACTTCCAGGGGTGGGGATTTCACTCTCCTGAAGGGGAACTCCCTCACTAAACTGTTTCTAATCAGTTTTGTTGCAAACACTTTGCTCGAGTGGTCTAATGCCATTTCCCAGTGGGGAGCATGGAGCGGATCAGCTCTGACTCTTGGCAGACGCTGCTGGGAGCTTTGGAACTTAGGGCCAACCAGAGCTGAAATATGAAAAAAATATTGCAGTTTCCCTTTCACAGTGTTTTCTTATAGTCTTCCAAAATGAATTAATTTGGAGTTTTTTCTATATAGCAAATACCTTATGAGGATAATTTCAACTATTCCATCCTGTGGTGTTGCTGCTGCCTAGAATGTTGCCATAAATATGACATCAGGTTCATCCTTCTTTTTTCTTTTTAGTAATTTGTTTTGATAAGTGAGACAATCTGCTTCATGCCTCAGTATTAGCCGTGAGCTTCTTCTGTCTGTATGGTGCACACCGTGCTCTCATCAGGCTGCAGCGCCTATACATGCCTCAGAGTTAGGAGACTCTACAGCTCTTCATCATTTTGTAGCTCTTTTGTGAACTGCCTCCAACCTGTAAATATCATTGTGGGGTTGAAGTGCCCGGAAAGGAGCACATACCATATTCTAGGAGCAATCACACTGCAGAGAGACTATCCCCTCCCTGTTCCAGGGCGTGAGCTTCTGTGTCAGCAGCCCAAAGCTGCAACAGCCTTTCTTGCTGTCTTATTGTATTGCAATTTCATGTCTTTGTTGCTGTCCAGTCTGATCTCTAGGTCTCTCAGCATTATTGCTCTCCATGTGTCTCCCTTCCACTGACTATTTTTGCCTCATTAGTATTAATTATTGTTATGCTAATGTTCAGAAGTCCCGCTCAGGATGTGACCCCATTTGTGCTGGCATACATACCAGGGTATGGTCCCTACCCCACAGAGTTTACCTTTCAGAGAGACAAATAACCACAGTGGGTTGGAGGGGAGGGAAATAAATACCCATAGAGCTGCACGCACACACCTCTGTTTTTGTCATTGTTCCTGTGGTAATAAATAACCAAAGTGCCGATTACCCCAACCATCCCTGGAGCTCTCAGTGATTTCTTATGGGCTTCGCTGCAGAGGTGGGTCTTGCAGAGGGAGCTGAAGGAATGACTAGTAGGCTTTTGGCAAGATGAACCTGATTTTCCCAAGCTGAATCTCACTTTGTTAACCTGACTGCATTTCTAACCCTTTTAGGCCCTGTTACATGAAATCTCCCTGCTCACAGGTGTTCAGAACCTCCCAGTTTATGTTCATTAGTGTGTCATTTAATCCCCACCTCCCCTTCACATCCTTAACATCATTAAAGAAGATCAAGCCAAGCACAGATCCTTTCTGTATCCTTCTGGACATGTCCCCCAAACTTCGTACAATGCCTTTATTATTATTTACTGGTTATAGTTCTCCAGCAGTTGTTCAGTCCATGTAAATGTACTTATACAAGCTACTTTTTGCTAGTTTTTCAGATAAGATCTTGTGACCTGGAATATCCACAGAGGTAACATTTACTTCACTCCCTTCATCCACTCTGATAATTTGGTCACCGAAAGGCGATGTAATTTGGGTGACATGATGTGTTCTTGTAACTCCACAGCACTGTATATTGGTCATGGTGTTGTTATCCCTACAGAGTTACAGTTTTCTCCTTTCATAGGTAATTCTATTATTGTACGAGAGATGGGAGTTACAGTCAGACTTACGGGGATAGTAATTGCTAGGATTTCTTTCCTTCGGAGTTCAGCGAAGAGCAACAAAAAGCAAAGGAGCTGGAAGCATTGAGTAACTTCTGAGGAAAGATTAAAAGTTAAATCTCTTTAGCTTGGCTCACTACAGGGGATGTGGAACTTAAGTTTGCAGTACAGATAGCTGAGGCCAAACCTCTCCTCCTACAATAATACCGTTCTCCTCCCTCAGTGGGTGGCACACCTTGGACAGGTGATCTCTGCTGGGAAAGCCCTGGTTCCAGCACTGCCTTCACAGTGTAATGATTCTGTCTGCCTGGTACTTCATGGCAACTTTCCACCACAGACCCAGGACAGGCTATGCTGTTCCCCCATCTGATTGAAGTTTTATTTTACATGTGGAAGAGCTCACGTGACATGCTCACTCTTAACTCTTTTTTTCACTTCCTTTTGTTTCTATTGTCTTTCTGCCCTGACCCCTCCCCCACATGGTGTGTTACATTTTCTAATTAAAGCCAAGTCTACACTACAGACCTATATCGGTATAAGTACGTCGCTCAGGGTTGTGAAAAATCCACATCCCTGAGCAATGCACTTATACCGATCTAACCCCCTGTGCAGACAGTGCTGTCGACAGGGGAGCGTCTCCTGCCATGGCAGACAGCGCTGCGTTGGTGGGGAGGTGGATTAACTACACTGATAGGAGATGCTCTCCTGTTGGCATTGTAGCATCTTCATGTGCACGAGAAGACAAGCCCTCGAACTGTAAACTCCTGATGGCAAGGTCTGTCTTTGTACTTGTTTGTACGGTGCCTTGCACATCAACAGCACTCAGTACTGTATAAATAACAGTTAATCTGTTGCTGGTGGCTTCCTCTGCATCGTCTGCCATTGGCCACTGTCAGAGACAGGATCCTGTATTAAACAGGAACTGCAGTACCAGAAGAGAGCATCATCTTCTGTCTGTATTTAACCCCATCCCTGACTGGAATGTCACTCGTAACATACAACATAGACAGCCTGTTCCTCTGCTCAGAGGATTGTTAAAATGCTCTCTGCTTGCTGTACATACAGTTAATAATTGTAGGCAGAAATAATGAAAGTAGGGCACAAATGGCTTTCTCAGGTTGCCATGGTTATGTTGATTCAGGCGAGAGCAGCCTTGTCAAGAAGTGCAACCATCCTAATTTTTAAAAATTATTTTTTAACACCGTATCGTTGCCTAGAGAAGAGAGCTGCAGATTTTAAACACCAGCCTTATTATTATTCTTTAAGGGACATACTATGGCAGGATTCATGTGACTAATAAAACAGTTCGTTATAACTGCACTCCAGCTGCAGTGGCTAGCCTAAGTCCAGTTTGGTCACTCAGCATAGCACCTATAGTCCAGGAGCACTCTGGTACTCCTTGTTCTTGTGACCAGTTAAGCCAACCTGAATGGGTTCCTTGTTGCTGAGTGGCTGCTTTCCCTTTTCGGTGGGTTTCTCCCAGTTAATTTTCTCCTTCTGTCTTGCTCTTGAGTGTCACAAAGTGCAGGACTGTGACACCCAAATAGCTGATATTTCTAGATGTGCCATTGAATACGTTACAAAATAGCCGCATGTTACAAAATTTGCATGTGTCACTTTCTTTCGCCTCTCATAGGTGTTAATGGACTGACTTCAGGATGCTTGTGTACCTTTGGCCTGTGGAGTAATTAGCCTTCCCTTCCTTATTTTAGAGTCACTCGAGCCAACTTATCAGCAACTTCAGAAGATGAAGCTGGACAAGAGCCCCTTTGTGGTGGTATCGGTGGTTGGCCAGGAGCTCCTGACTGCAGGCCACCATGGTGCTTCTGTGGTTGTGTTAGAAGCTGCCCTGAAGATCGGCACTTGCAGTTTGAAGCTGAGGGGATCAGTGTTCTCTGCTCTGAGCAGTGCTTACTGGTCTCTTGGGAACACAGAGAAAAGCACAGGATACATGCAGCAGGACTTGGATGTAGCCAAGACATTAGGTAGAGTTCTCATTTTCACTCACTCAATCTCTGGTTTAGTGCTGAATTAATATAAATGGAGCAAATTAACAGGAATGGCATTGGGATAAATGAAGGGAAGCATCGTTAGTGCTGAAACTGCTGAGCCACGCAAACAACGTTCTTATTTGCAACAGAATGTGTGAGGTGGGTTATGGATCGGGTGACCAGACAGCAAATGTGAAAAATCGGGATGGGGTGGGTGATAATAGGAGCCTATATAAGAAAAAGACCCAAAAATCGGGACTGTCCTATAAAATCCGGACATCTGGTCGCTCTAGTTATGGGGATCCCGGGTATGTGTTAAAGGGACACTCAAGGGATTTCTTTGTGGCATCGTGTGTCTGTGAACTGGCTTTTCAAGTGAGGTGTGTGCTCAAATAATCTGAACTATTCAGGGCTTGTCTACACTACAAATGCTTTGCTGCCATAGTTAAACCAGTCTAGCTATGCTGGCAGTGTACCCTAGTGGGGACAAGGCTTATACTGACAAAAGTTCTGCTTTTGGCATAATTAAACCACGTCCCCCAAAGGATGTGTCATGGCAGCAGGACTATCTTGCTGGTATAACTGGATCTGCACCAGTGTTCCCTCTAAGGTGTGCAGCTGCACAAGAGTCACTCAAGTAGAGCTGCACACATCTAGCAACTTGTGTTTAGGTGCCCCCCCTCGCTACTCCGCGGCCATGCTGTTCCTGCCCTCTGCCTTGGAGCCCATGGCCAGCTGCTCCCAGGACCCTCCTGCTTGCTGTTTGTGTTGGGGGGGGAGAGGGGAGGAAGGGGAAGGGAGGTGCTGATGTCAGGGTATCCCCTTGCCCATATATCCCATCTCCGAGGAGCAGGGGAGGGGCGGACAGGGCTTGGGAGTTAGAGCTGCTGGTGGCTGCTGCAGTCTGAACGAGCCTACAGACTGGTGAGTGCCACTCTGTTTAAAGAGACAATGCATGGTCTCTCATACACTTCTCCAGAAGCCAGCACACACACATACACACACACTGTGTGTGTGTATCTCTCTGTCTCTCTCTCACACACATGCACAGACACACACTGTCTTGGTCTCTCTCTCTCTCTCTCTCTCTCTCTCTCTCACACATGCACACACGCGCTCTCTTGCACAGACACACAAACATGCACAGTGTCTTTTTCACACTCACCTCCCAACAGATACTTGTGGTGGTTGTGTTGGTACTTCCTGCAATGCACATATATTCTCTGTAATTTTATTCTTTCAAAGTGCTGTTTTTTAGTTTTTTGACTGGTCTATGCATTTCATATTTTTATTTCTCTCTTACTCTTAAATTTAATTCTTTGAGTAGTGAGCCCTAAAATACCTAACCTGTCCTGGCTGGAGTAATTATCCCTATGGTAACTTTTTAAAAATATATATTATATCTAGGGTTTTTGTTTCTACTGGTGGCGCACATGCACATTACCTCGATATTGGTGCACATAAAATTAACTCCACACAGGGATGGAAAAAATTAGAGGGAACATTGGTCTGCACTGGTATTTTTACTGGCATCACTATGTCAGTTAGGGGTATGGTTTTCTCCCTCATCCCTACCAAAAAGACATGCTGGCAAAAGTTTGTATTGTGGACTAGGCCTACAGCACCTCACAGGATTTTGAAGTAGTTGTAATAACTCAGGAGAGAGACTGAGGCATCATTGTGGGCTGCTCAATGAAACCACTGCTCACAGTGCAGTGGCAATCAAAAAAGCAAACAAGATATTAGTGTTCACAGGAATTGGATGGAAAATGACAATTAAAACCATTCTGTAAATCAATGGCATGCCCTCACCTGAAATGGTATGTTCGTTCCTTGTTTTCCTATCTCAAAGGATAAAGCAGAAATAGACAGGGTTCTGAGGTGGATGACAAATGATTAGAGGCCTAGAACAACTGCCATATGGAGAGAGATTGAGATTGTTTAGTTAGAGCGCAGGCAAATAAGAAGAGGCATGCGAATTGTGCAGAGGAGGTAGATTGGGCACTGCTATTCACTCTGTCCCATAATACAACAAGGGACATGCAGTGAAATTGAAAAGCCACAACTTTAATATTGGTAGAATGAAATGTTACTTAGCACAATGTATACTTAACTGGCTAGGCTCACTTCTACAAGATATAATTCACACACAGAGTTTAACAGAACTCAGAAAAGGAAAGGCTGAGAGCATCCACAGTCACACTGGACAGGATTGAACATCAAATCTTGGCAAGGATAGAATTTCCCTCTTTTGTGGTTTCTTAAAGCTTTCTTTGAAATATCTGACACAGAACCTTGTCAGAGCCAAGAGACTGGTCTGATTGTGAAATTGCCAAGCACTGTGGCACAGTTTGACATGGCTGTTAGTCTCTCCTCCAAAGTGGTTCAGGACTGGTCTAGCGAGTGGCAGAACAGGTTGGGAGGGAGGGACATTGGCGGAGATGGAGATGGAGAGGCTGACTGGGAAGATCCCTGACTGGGAAGATCCCCATGCTAGGTGGAATGTACATTACTTAGGAGTGCTATAGGTCCGGCTTGGAAGGGCATTGCCTGCAGGGTGTGGGACCACAACAGTTGGGGGTTTCACTGCTGAAGATTAGAGAAGTTGGGCGAGCTATGTGAGGACTCCGAAATGGAATAGCAGGTGTGCTGCAGGGCAGGACTGGGGGCGCTAGCAGAAGTGTG
The DNA here is from genome assembly GCF_009764565.3 of Dermochelys coriacea. Classification (NCBI taxonomy): domain Eukaryota; kingdom Metazoa; phylum Chordata; order Testudines; family Dermochelyidae; genus Dermochelys; species Dermochelys coriacea. Next base: position 32,326,663 of record NC_050082.1, on the reverse strand, counting down.
GAGAGGGGAGAGGAGTGGGTGTTTGCTGAGAAAGCTGGCCCAATGCTTGTCAACATTATGCCTGGACCAAGCCTGTCCAATCCAGCCCAGCATTTTCATGGACACAAATTGCTCACATCTTCAACAAAAAGTAAACAGGAAAAAAAGAGAGTCTGTTACCAAGGTGTTAAGCCAAAGAGGGGTCTAAGGTGACATCAAAGTGGAGTTTGGGGGTTAATTTGGAGAATTATCTGCTTTCCTCTTCAAGGACTGGGAAGAGAGGAGAATTCTGGCTGTGTACTGAGTCTGTGGCCAGGTTGGTTCTGAACCTGGCTCTCCCAGTGGAGCATCCTTTGCATGATGTGTTCCACTCTTTTGGCTGGACTCTTCCAAAGACCCTTCGTTAGCTAACTTTTGTTTTGTTTGCATGTGACTCAGGTGACCAGATGGGAGAATGCCGAGCTCATGGGAATCTGGGCTCCGCATTCTTCTCCAAAGGAAATTACCGGGAGGCCCTTACTAACCACAGACATCAGCTGGTGCTCGCCATGAAACTCAAGGACAGAGAGGTAGGAACCTTGCTAAATAGACCGGATTGGGAATTGGCACTGTGTGGCTTTCTGGAGAAGCACGAATGTCCCCCTGAGATACCGAGAATGCCTACCCCTTTGACCCTCTGGGAAGTTTGAAGCTATGTAACTTCTTGTCCACCTAACATGTAACAAGACACTTAGTCCTGCCCTGAGTGCAGGGGACGGGACTAGAGACCTCTTGAGTCCCTGCCAGTCCTATGAGTCTGTGATTGCTATTATGGAGACAGCATGGCCCAGTGGATAGTGCATAGGCTTGGGCATCAGGAGACTTTGGTTCTAATCTCATCTCGGCCTGTCTCTAATCTGCTATGTGACCTTGGGCAAGTCTTGTCACCTCTCTCTGCCTCTGTTCCCCTCCCACCCTTTGTCTGTCCTGTCAGTTTAGACTGGAGACTCTGGGGGGCAGAGACTACTCTTACTATGTGTAGCACAAAGGGCCCTGGCTGTGGATGGGGCCTCTAGCTGCTACTAATACTATTAATTTGGAGTGCATTAGCACACACCATGTGCTATGCGCTTTCCATCCATGTAATACAATACAGTCCCTAGCCTAAGGAGCTCCCAGGCTTAATAAAACAAGCAACATGCAAAGCAGGGGGGAGGGAGAGAGAGAAAGCATTCAACAGTTATATGTAAATAAGCAAGTATGATTGATTTAGCAATCCGGAAAGTATAAAATTACATGTGAGCTGCAGTGTTGGTGTTAATGGCTGTTATTTACTTCATCTGAATCTCCTTAGTATTTACCCCACAGCCTCTAAGGTGTTAAACCGGGCCTTCTGCCAGCTCAGAGGAGTGTACTGTATGCAGGCTAAGGGATCTTTGAGGAGTGTATGTCCCGAGAGCTAACCTCTGTGAGTTCACTGTAAGGACAGAGGCATTTTAGTGTACTTTCTGGAACAAAAGATTTTGTATCCAATAGTTCAGGAACTTACAGTGAGTGGTTACAGGAGGTAGGATGTGGGGAATTGAAGGGAGGTTGAGGGTGAGTGCATATGTTTGAAGGCAAATTGTAGGTGAGGGGACATGAGTGTGTGAATGATTGTGTTTGAGGCCAGGTTTGAGTCTGTGTGAGTATGGGGGGAAGGGGTGTCTTTGGGGCCAGATATAATTGAGGGTGTAAGAGTGACCTTTCCAGTGCTTGGTTGTGAAGCCACATTTTAGGTGGCTGTCAAGTTTACTGAAGGGTAAGCTGTTAGGAAATGCACCCTGCTGTGAGTAGTGGAGGAGCTGTGGTTGGGGGCAAGGAGCTGCAAGACGATTTCATGATTATTTACCATCTGGAAAATTTCCCCAATCACTTTCTGATTCCCTGTTTCCGTTCACACATGGCTGGGAAGCTGTTACCTATCATCTTTTTATAGCTGTGCTGATTAGGGCTCCCTGTGCTTTGTAAGTGGCAATCTACATAGCTGCAACTCTTCCTGGGGTATTTCTCAGCAGCCCCCTGGGCTTTGCAGGGCTGACCCCAGAAGCTGATGGAGATGTAATGTATGAGGAGGACCATGGGCAGATAGTGATACTGATTGTTGGAGGGTGAAAGCAGCTGCCACCTGGATAGCAAGGGGAAGTCTAGGGCCTAGTGTAAATGCTAATGGAGCCACAGGGTGCTAAAGGAGGTTGGGGATGGAAGTGTCTAAAGGTTCCTCCAGTGAGTGAGTTCAGGCTGCCAGCCTAGTAGTGCCGGGTGCCCAAAGCCTACCTGTGCTCCAGGTGTTGCGTAGGCTGCTAGGACAGTCAGCTTGGTGTCATCTGGAGTTACAAGGCCAATGGCTGCTATCTAGAAATGTATACACTGCATTCAGCAGGTACACGGGAGCCTGCCAGGCAGGTTGGATTTCCTGGCCTCTGATGCAGAGCTCGTGTGAGGGATCGCAAATCTTGAACCTGGGTCCACTCAGACTGCAGCCACCACCCAGCAGCAAGCAGGGAGTGTGGACTGGTGGGTCCTAGCTCACCATAGGTGTTGCCCACAAAACTCCCAATTGGAGATGTCCAGCCTCTACAATTGGCTAAGACTCACCCTTTCAGCCAGAAGGAAGCACAGGAAGTTATCCAAGCAACTAGGTGATCCCTGGCTTACTGCTACACTGGACCTTGCCTTCTTGCCTGACTCCTGAGTCCTGCCTTGTTCCTGCCCTCCTGCTTTGTTCAGATCCCTGCTTCTACAGCCCACCCCAGGCTACTGACTCCAGCTTTGACTGTTTACTTGACTCCCAACTCTGTCTCTGGCTCAGACCTCTGGTTCCTGGTGCCTGATTCCTGCTCTGACCACTAGGTCTGACCACCTAATTCTTGGTCTATTACAGCTTCTTCACTGGGTTTTATGTTCTATTCAGAGACCATGGTGTGAATCTGAGTGAGCTAATGGCTGGTCTTGTAGCTGGCTGAGTGCTGGAAATGGGCCCTTAACACTTCCAGAGCAATGCACTGACCAGCCCGGACAGTCTCACCAGGAGCACTGTGAAAACAAAGAAAAGGGCGTAACACAGAAGCAAAGCCCAGACCTTGCTGATTGGTAGGAGAGAGAACTACATCGGATGTCTACACTTTGCAAAATTGGGAAAGGACTCGGGCACCATGGTGAGGGAGGCCATGTCAGAATCTAGAGAGAGAGCTAGAACACAGATTAGCTCATCTGAGAAGTGACCCTGAGTAGCGAGTGCTGAGTGCTCTGTTTCATTAACATTAGTCCAGTAATGGAAATAATTCCCAGAAGCTGAGCTGGGTGGATTTTATTTTGTCTGAGGCTAATGCCCTGAATCCAGGAGTGTTTTGTATTGAAACCCTGTGCACTAGAATTCAGGGGAATGAAGCTTATTCACAATAGTTTTCAATTTATGACACATCTGGGTACATAATTAACCGTTACTGACAACAAATGGCTACTTGGGTTTGTGAGAAAGCTGAGCCTTTTGGATTTCCTGTAGGATGTAACCACAGGAAATTAATTTGGCGCTTTCTGATGACATCATGTTGACCACAGAGCTTCCTCTGAACACAAAGCTGTTTTTCTTGGCCTTCGTTGCAGACATTTTTAGAACATGAATATTATTCTAAAGTTGCAATGGTGTTGCTGTGAATTCCACCAGAAGACTTTTGTGTGTGTGTGTGTGTGTGTGTGTGTGTGTGTGTGTGTGTGAGAGAGAGAGAGAGAGTGTGTGAGACTGTAATGAGGTAATTGTTTTACCTCTAGCTATACAGGGAATTGGCTTAGAAGGTAAAAATGCTCCTTTGTACCAGAGTCCTCTGTCCTCACAGGGAGTATTGGCTTCTGAAGCCTCTGTAACAATGAGTGCACCACAGGCTTCTGCTAGATCTAATAACCCATCCGCCCAGAAAAAAGTTCCAGGGGCTTTGTATCTGCAAGACCCAGGGCCTCTCTTCTCCCTGTAACATGGGTGTCAGGAAAACCTGTATCAGCTGAGTGGGGACAGGTGGGCTTGTGAGGAGGATGAGAGGTTTTTCTCCCTGGTGATGGGAAATGTACAGTAGCTTCTTTATAAAGGAGAGAGAGTTTGTGCAGCTCCTGTTAACTACAGTGTATATTGCGACCTGTAAAGTGCAGGGCCTCTTCCCTAAAAAGAGAATGTGTTAGCAGACGATTCTGCCTTCGGAGGTGGCAGTGTGTGATAGGAGAGGGACAAGCTGGGGTTAATGTGGTTTTCCCATACAGATTAATGTAAGAGTGTGCATGTGAGTGGGGGTTTTTTTGTTTGTTTGTTTGTTTTTTTTAACATGTCTTCACCAGCATGCACCCAAGAGACGTCAGGAGTTAGAATGGACTAGAAATTAACATGACTCCAGTAGAACCTCAGGCAGATACTCGAGAGAGAGTAGCTGGGGATTAACATGCCTCCAGCATTGCCCCAAGAGATACCAGAGCTGTGAGCATAGTTGTGTGTTCAGGTGACTGGGATGGAAGCAGCAGCAGGTGACTGGAGTCTCTGTTTCACTAACCCTGTCCTAGTAGGATTCAGATTCCCAGTGTAAATGCAATACATAATGGAAAGTGTGAGGGAGTTGCCTGTGGTGTGTAGAGCGCAGTACTTTCCATTGCCAGTAATGATACTGTATCTATAGCAGGTTAAGAATCTATTTGGCTACCTACAGTTTATTAACCTCATTAGTGTTCATGAGGAGGGATTATACCTGCGATGGCAATTGAGTAGACACCAATGTAAGAGATGAAATTATTTTATGGTCTTGTGTTACTGCATCATCCCTGGTGGCAGGTGCCTGGCCCACTGGCTTCCCAGCCAGGTACACTGAGTGGTCCTGACTGTTGTCTGGAGTTTCCATGCTTCAGTTGAATAAATAAGCAGATGCCACATTTGTCTTTATGATGCTCAATCTCAACTTGAGTCCCACTCATGATGAACGGACTTTTTTTAACAACTAGAAATACCCCCCAGTATTTACATTACAGTATGGACATTTACACAGGATGCAAGTGTCTGAATTACAATCACTCAGATTATAGGAACAGTCTCTATTTCTACTGCAGATGAAAAGGACATGGGTTTTGAAAATGTGATCTTACAAAACTGTCTTCCCCTGTAATTTGAGTCTCAATAATTATATCATAATTTATCAAGATCATAAGAAACAATTAGAAAGTCTCTCCTGGTCCTGTATCATGGTTAGGTTTGCCTCTGTCTTTCATTTCTGACCTCCACTTCAGTCTGCCAGCTACACATGCTGTGACTAGAGATCACAGATGAAGCAAGTTTCATCAGGGAGGTTTGGCTCTAACTGGGTGAAGTGAGGTTAGATAAAACTGAAAATTGCTGGCTCTGATTCTGTTGCAGGAGTTGGCCAGCAAGATCAGGTGAAATCAGTTAAGACCCAGGCAGACTGCAGAGCTACAAAAGGATCTCTCAAAACTGGGTGACTGGGCAACAAAATGGCAGATAAAATTTAATGTTGATAAATGCAAAGTAATGCACATTGGAAAGCATAATCCCAACTATACATATAAAATGATGGGGTCTAAATTGGCTGTTACCACTCAAGAAAGAGATCTTGGAGTCATTGTGGATAGTTCTCTGAAAACATCCACTCAATGTGCAGTGGCAGTCAAAAACAGTTAACAGAATACTGGTAATAATTGAGAAAGGGATAGATAATAGGACAGAAAATATCATGTTGCCTCTATATAAATCCATGGTACGCTCATTTTGAATACCATGTGCGCAGATGTGGTCACCCCATCTCAAAAAAGATATATTGGAATTGGAAAAAGTTCAGAATTTTAAGGGAAACAAAAATGATTAAGGATATGGAATGGCTGCCATATGAGGAGAGATTAATAAGTCTGGTACTTTTCAGCTTGGAAAAGAGACGGCTAAGGGGAGATATGATTGAGATCTATAAAATCATGACTGAGGTAGAGAAAGTAGATAAGGAAGTGTTGTTTACTACTTTTCATAACACAAGAACTAGAGGTCACCAAATGAAATTAATAGGCAGCAGGTTTAAAACATAAAAGGAAGTATTTCTTCACACAACGCACAGTCAACCTGTGGAACTCCTTGCCAGAGGATGTTGTGAAGGCCAAGACCGTAACAGGGTTCAAAAAAGAACTAGAGAAATTCATGGAGGATAGGTCCATCAATGGCATCCCTAGCCTCTGTTTGCCAAGAGCTGGGAATGTGCGACAGGGGATGGATCACTTGGTGATTACCTGTTCTGTTCATTCCCTCTGGGGCACTTGGCATTGGCCACTGTCAGAAGACAGGATACTGGGCTAGATGCACATTTGGTCTGATCCAGTAGGGCCATTCTTATATTCTTATGAAATACTCTTTGTAGGATTTATTGAGAGAATAAAAGATTTTAAAAGTATAAACACAGTCAGTAAATCAGAAACGGGACAAACACTATTCACCCTGCCTTGCTTGCTTCGGCATTGTGTTTTTGGGGTTCTGGAATAAAGAATTAGAGGCCTCTGCAGTATACACCCTGCATCAATCGGATCTTCAAAAAGAAGCACAGTACAGAAAAGTTGGGATGGGAAAATTAGAGCAGCCAGGATGATCCAGCAGGGCAGTTATTTCTCTCTCCATCGCATTCCAGAGGAAAGATGAACACAGGAGCTGAGCACTGAGACTGCAAGGGAAGAATTACTGAAGCCAAGTTTAAATCCCACTCTGGGTAAAAAGCACATAGCTTGGCCACTTAGCTAGCCAATATGCAGGATGTTGTGCAGCTTCATTGAATACCAAACAGCCATGGGAGCCATTTGGCTGTGTTAAAGGTCAGCTGCCCCAGAGCAATGTGTGTGTATGAGTGAGCTCAATTCAGGATAGCACCTTTAGCACTTGTCAGATCTTGACCTGTTTCATTGACCACAGAGATGAAATATGACATCTTGAGATGGTGGGGGGTTGATTTTGGACTTTCTTTGCATTCCCTGGCAAGTTCACAGCCAGCTGCAGGCAGTTAGTGTTTAACTGCCTCTGCCTTGAAAATATGACAAGCTGTAGGTTTCTGGGACCACTGATGGCTGAAGGAAGGAACTGGTCTCTAAGGCACCCTACCTGCAGTGAATTTGTTTCCTTGGTGTTAGAACATTCAGTGGTGAGTAGCTACACAAATCCTATGCTACAGCTTCACTTTTTTTGTATCATCTCTTGCATTTTCTCTTCTTAAGGCAGAGATACACGGACTCACTGTAGACTGTCTTGCTAAGGAAAATAACAAAGCACCCGCCAGCCTGCCCTGCCCTCCAGTATTTTTATTTGCATAGGTCTAGGAGGGTTACAAACAAGAGAGCTGAGAGCTCGCTGCATATATATGTAGGTCTGTAATATTGTAGGTTTATTGTAAGAAAAGGAGTACTTGTGGCACCTTAGAGACTAACACATTTATTTGAGCATAAGCTTTCGTGAGCTACACTTTCCGATGAAGTGAGCTGTAGCTCACGAAAGCTTATGCTCAAATAAATTTGTTAGTTTCTAAGGTGCCACAAGTCCTCCTTTTCTTTTTGTAATATTGTAGGCAGTGTTGTTGTAGCTGTGTTCATCCCAGGATATTAGACGGACAAGGATGGTGAGGTAATATCTATTATTGGACTAACTTCTGTTGGCGAGAGAGGCATTGTCTACACTGGAACCTGAATGATAAAACTTTTGTTGTTCAGCTGTGTGAAAAAAACACAACCCCTACCCCCCCCCGAATGACAAAAGCTTTGCTGATGAAAAGTGCCAGTGTGAACAGTGCTCCTGCCAACAAAGCTACTGCTGCTCTTCGGGAGTGGAAACTTTTGTTGGCAGAAAAGCAAACAGCAGCACTGCACGCCTTTTAGCGGCACAGCTGTGTCACTAAAGGTGCATAGTGTAGACGTAACGAGAGACAAGCTTTCGTGCTTACACAGAGCTCTTCCTCAGGTCTGGGAAAAGTCATCTTTGGCTATCCCTCAATGCGAGGATGATGTCTGCCAAGGGGGTTCATTGGTGAGTTTTTAAGTTGCTGAGGAGCCCATTTCTTGCCCTGTAGATTTTCCCACAGAAGTGACAGGTGTAATCTTGGAGGAGACATAATTGTTGGCTGGAGTGTTGTGCCCTTTCTTTCCTCTTTTGTTGCTTCTCTGTCTCATGAGCATGTCTGTTCTCCTCAAAGTGAGCTTTCAGAGTAGCAGCCGTGTTAGTCTCTATCCGCAAAAAGAAAAGGAGGACTTGTGGCACCTTAGAGACTAAGGTGCCACAAGTCCTCCTTTTCTTTTTTCAAAGTGAGCTGTGGCTTGGTGTATGAGAGTTACAGCTAAATACAAGCTGGAACAGATCATTTAGCATAATTAGTTAACACATAGTTCAAGGGATTATTCAAGGTGATGTGGCCCATTAACACCCTTCCAGTGATAGGAAGGCAGGGAAGAGGAGGGGGGGAAACGCATCTGCTGGGGATTGTTTTCATCAGCCATAAATCCAATGTCTCTGTTCAGTCCATGATTTTTAGTGTTTAGCAAAGTTATGAATTTAAGCTTATATGAAAGATGTTTAAGTTTAAGCTTAAATAAAAGAAGTTGGTCCAGTAAAAGATATTATCTTACCCACCCACCTTGTCTCTATATTATTATTATTATTATTATTATTTTATTACATTCAAATTAATAATATTTTAATTTGACTGTTACACATCACAGAAGTTGTGTGTGGGGAGGGGAGCTGTACTGTGACACACTAATGTAGCTCAGGTTTCAGAGTAGCAGCCATGTTAGTCTGTATCCACAAAAAGAAAAGGAGGACTTGTGGCACCTTAGAGACTATCACATTTATTTGAGCATAAGCTTTCGTGAGTTACAGCTCACTTCATCAGATGCATTCAGTGGAAAATACAGTGGGGAGATTTATATACACAGAGAACATGAAACAATGGGTGTTACCATACACACTGTAACGAGAGTGATCAGGTAAGATAAGCTATTACTGGGGGGAGGGCGGGGGGACCTTTTGTAGTGATAATCAAGGTGGGCCATTTCCAGCAGTTGACAAGAATGTCTGAGGAACAGTGGGGGGGCGGGGGGAGAATAAACGTGGGGAAATAGTTTTAATTTGTATAATGACCCATCCACTCCCAGTCTGTGTTCAAGCCTAAGTTAATTGTATCCAATTTGCAAATTAATTCCAATTCAGCAGTCTCTTACTGGAGTCTGTTTTTGAAGTTTTTTTATTGAAGAATTGCCACTTTTAGTTCTGTAATCGTGTGACAGGAGAGATTGAAGTGTTCTCCAACTGGTTTTTGAATGTTATAATTCTTGATGTCTGATGTGTGTCCATTTATTCTTTTACATAGAGACTGTCCAGTTTGACCAATGTACATGGCAGAGGGGCATTGCTGGCACATGATGGCATATATCACATTGGTAGATGCGCAGGTGAACGAGCCTCTGATAGTGTGGCTGATGTGATTAGGCCCTATGATGGTATCCCCTGAATAGATATGTGGACAGAGTTGGCAACGGGCTTTGTTGCAAGGATAGGTTCCTGGGTTAGTGGTTCTGTTGTGTGGTGTGTGGTTGCTGGTGAGTATTTGCTTCAGATTGGGGGGCTGTCTGTAAGCAAGGACTGGCCTGTCTCCCAAGATCTGTGAGAGTGATGGCTCGTCCTTCAGGATAGGTTGTAGATCCTTGATGATGCGTTGGAGAGGTTTTAGTTGGGGGCTGAAGGTGATGGCTAGTGGCGTTCTGTTGTTTTCTTTGTTGGGCCTGTCCTGTAGTAGGTGACTTCAGGGTACTCTTCTGGCTCTGTCAATCTGTTTCTTCACTTCAGCAGGTGGGTATTGTAGTTGTAGGAATGCATGATAGAGATCTTGTAGGTGTTTGTCTCTGTCTGAGGGGTTGGAGCAAATGCGGTTATATCGTAGAGCTTGGCTGTAGACAATGGATCGAGTGGTATGATCTGGATGAAAGCTAGAGGCGTGTAGGTAGGAATAGCGGTCAGTAGGTTTCCGATACAGGGTGGTGTTTATGTGACCATCGCTTATTAGCACCGTAGCGTCCAGGAAGTGGATCTCTTGTGTGGACTGGTCCAGGTTGAGGTTGATGGTGGGATAGAAATTGTTGAAATCATGGTGGAATTCCTCAAGGGCTTCTTTTCCATGGGTCCAAATGATGAAGATGTCATCAATGTAGTGCAAGTAGAGTAGGGGCATTAGGGGACGAGAGCTGAGGAAGCGTTGTTCTAAGTGAGCCATAAAAATGTTGGCATACTGTGGGGCCATGCGGGTACCCACAGCAGTGCCGCTCAGTCTACATAGTTTATCCAAGAGAAGGTTAAGAGGTGACTTGGCTACAATCTGTAAGAACCTGGGGAGAAGATATCTGAGAGTAGGAGGGTTGTTTCATCTGGCAGACAAAGGGACTAGAAACACCAATAACTGGAAGTTGAAATTAGACAAATGTAGGTTAGAAATAAGAGGTAATTAATCACTAGAACAACTTACCAGGGAAGTGGATTCTAAAGACTGGGGCATCTTTCTAAAAGATCTGCTGTAGCCCAACCAGAAGTTGTGGACTAGATGCAGGAATCACCTTATAAAATTTGTGGCCTGTGCTCTGCAGGAGGTTGGACTAGATGATCATAATGGTCCCTTCTGGCCTAAAAATCCAGGGCAGAAATAATTAAGGGTTAAATATACAGTCATAGCTGAATGTACAGGGTTACCTGTGACAGTGATAGCTGAATGTATTTAGCTAATGGAAATATAATTTATTTTCTGGGACCAGCTGCAATGACTGGTGCAGTGTCCCAGGCAGAAGTGAAATGGATTTCCATGCCTGAATGGAGATGATTCTGCCTGTTTTTCTAAGGGGGTGATGATATGTGGGAAGGAGCTGAGCCAAGGCAGTCTTGTAACTTAAAGGTTAAATTAATCTTTGGTGTACCTCTGGTGAGGTAAATTTGACCCCAGACCCTCTTTATTCCCTGCTGTCACTGCTTAGGAAAAGGCAGGTGATAGATAAATCTCCTAGGCTGTTTGTTTCTTGGGACAGGTCTACACTTAAAATACTGCATTGGCACAGCTGCAGCGCTCAAGTGAAGACGCTCCTCTGCCAGTGGGAGAGCTTCTCCTGTCAGCATAGTTAATCTACCTCCATGAGAGGCGGTAGTTGTGTCACAGTGAGAAGCTCTCCTGCTGACAAGGAGCTGTCTACACCAAGGTTAAGCTGGTATAACTGTTGCTCAGGGCTGTGGATTTTTCATACCCCTGAGCTATGCAGTTACACCAATATAAGTCTGTAGAGCAGACCAGACCTTGATCACTGTAGTTCCTTGGAGAGGAGCAGGTGTGCTCATCAAACAGCTCATTGCAAAGGTGCAGATCTCCCTGCTGTTTGCTTTCAGGGACAAGGGTTGCTACTTTCTAAGTCCTTGTCTAGGCTGGGATTTCAGGTGTGACGTTAGCCTGTGTTAAATGTGTGCTAATTAGGGCTATATTTTCACTGCTATAAAAGGTGTGTTTTTGAGTGAGATACTGAACATGCCAGAGCCATCTCCCTGTAAATCCTACTGCAGACAGGGCTCTGTAGATTTTACTGCAGGCATGGGTGGCAGGTATAATAGGCCAGGGAAGGCTTAGCCTTCCCTAGCTCAGCCGCCACCAACCCGCCGCCGGACACCTGGGCCGTGGTGCCCTGCCCCTTCCCCAAGGCCCCCACCAACTCTGCTGCTGCCTGCCATGCCTGGTAAGTCTTCCTCCACTGCACCCTCCACTCTTTGGAGGTCCCTGCTGCTCGCCATGTCCCTCCTCCTCGGGGGTGGGGGAGTGAGGAAAGATGTGGCGAGCCAGCGGCAGGTGGGAAGGGGGCAGGCGTGTCTGGCAGGGGAATGAGGAGGTGAGCGAGCAGGCGGGGGAGGGGGTGCTTGGGCAGAAGGGGTGGGGCCAGTGGGCTAGCCTCCCCAAAGCGGGGGTTCACCCACTGCCCACAACTGCGATGTATCTGGGCCAGGTATAGTGGGAGGTATAGTGTTGACCTTGCCTAGCTACACTGTGGTTAAAAACTTCCAAGCTTTGTCTCCAGTAACGATTTTACAGTGAGATAGCTAATGTACATTGTTTATCTCGTGTACTCCCCCTACCTCCCACCCTCCCACACACACACTTATTTGGCAGTGAAGACATGGACTAATGTGTGTAAATTTAGGGTAGATAAGGCACGCTGTTTGTCACCTGTTAAACTGGTCTGGTTAAAGTCATGAAAGTGCCTAGCCAATATGTGTCCTGGGATTAAGAAGATAAAGACTCAGACCAGTGTAGCTGGTGGAAACAATGGATTCAGCTTTCAAAGCTTCTCCTTCTACCTCTAGCTCATCTGTCCAGGGCCTGGCATTATGGAGGAGAATAGCCAAATACTACATGTTTAATCAGGCTGTTTGTTAATTTCCCATGTCTTGTGATAGGTAACATGGTTTGAGAAAGGTGACTATAAATCAAGCTGCATATAACCTTGTACTAAGAAAACTGTAGCTGATTGGAGAGGTTTTCAACTGAAGTTTCTAACCCTAGAAGGAGGAATTGTTTTACAAATGTTATTTTCCAAAGTTCAACCTGGTTCCTCAATCGTAAGGCAGCCTGGGTGCCTGATATGCCTTTGCTTGGCTCTAAATGTTGCACACAGGTTATGTATTGTTTATACTGTACTAGTACATTTGTTTCTTCACAGATTTAAAATAGCAGCAATGGCTGCTGCTTTTAGAGTTGCATGGGTTTGAATGGTCCCTCTGCACTTACCACCTTCAGAGATATCACAGGAGTGCTGTTTTTGAAGGTACCTGTCCTGCTAGCGTTCTTCCGTATCTGTCTATTTCATATGTACCGCTCTCTCATACTTGACTCAGACTACATGCCATATAAGATTTGCTGTTGGGTGATAGTTAATGCATATTAACCTGCTCTGAGCTAATACTTTCTTCCCGTATATTTCAGTCCCATTTAGGGATTTAGGGTTAGAGGTTCCTGTGGTTATCAGAGTGTTTGACACGTCAGTGTTTTGCTTGTATCACTGGATGCGATGCTTGGTGCAATGGACAGGGCTTGGGTTCCAAGTAATGGTTTCCAAGTTTGGCATTTGATTTTTTTTTCTAATTTGTCCAATAATATGTAGGGGGCAGGTTTCCTTGAGGTAGAGAGTAATTAAATTGACCTCCTCTATTACTAGCTTGTGCCATCAGGGGCCTTCCCTGGGGTGGTGGGACTGGGGTGTTGGTGGAGTGGATTGGAGGCATATTTAAGTGTTGTTGTAACTTTTCACCATATTATTAGTCCTAGTGAACTGTTACTGCCTCAGTTACTTCATTTTTTAACACAGAACAAAAGCCTGCTCCCAGATTGCTGCATCTTGACCAGAAACGCAAATTCTTCCCCTGCTCCACTGGCCTCTGCAATGCTAAGTGCTAGGGTGGTTGTTTTGTGATACTGCAGTTGGAGAAGGTATAATAAACAGGAGCTGCACACAACTGCTGCGAGTATTTTCATGACACGGGGTGAGCTCTGGGACAGTCAGCTGGGTTTATGGGTGTGCAAGCCCCGCATTGAAATCTACTTGTTTGTTTGGTGATGCCTATATAATTATAGTGATAATTATTACAGTTAACAATGTCCACTGATTGTGTGTGTCCATCCATATCAAAGCATGGAACCAGCAAGCCGTGTGTCCATCATCACCTGACCATTATGTTAGTTTGTTGCACCCTTTTCTCCCCTCCTTTTGTCTGCTGTTCTTTAGCTTGTGAGCCCTTCAGGGCACGGACTGGATGTGTCCCTGTTTGTGCAGCACTGGCACACTCTGAGCACTCCTGCAATAGACCTGATCGTGGTGAGAAGCAGTGCCAGGGCCAGCTGGGCTGCGAATCAGTAGGCTAAACCACTTATGAAAGGTTTTGGTGCTGCTCCACCCTCCCTCTTGTGTGTGTAAGTATCATTGGAAACTGCCCCTCCTCTGTCTGTGTCCCTGTTTGTCTGGCTCTCCCTCTCTCTCATCGGGATCCAGAATTTTCCCTGCTGATGCTCTGAATGGAACTTGGCGTGATACAGAGCAGAGAAGCAGTTTCCCTTTGCTCGTGACTTAATGCTGCTGGCAGCATTTGCTGCTGCTCTCTCATACTCCAAACTGGGGCACTGTGCTAGCTGTCCACATGCTCTGCATTCAAGGGTCCATTCTAATGCCCGTCTCTTCCAAGCCATTTGGTCTGGAATTGTTGCTCAAGTGGAGACTGAAAAGAGTGTGGTACAGCCACAGGGACTTGTAAGTAGAAATTAAAAGGAAAAGGAAGAATGTGGAGCAGTATGTTTCTTGTTGGGTAGCCAAGTTCCCCTCAGGGATTCAGGATTCAAATGCTGACTGACATGGCATTTGAATTCTTGTCTTGCAAAGGCCACTGATACCACAGAGGCTCCACAGTGTAATTGCTCCTCTGTCTCTGAGGCTTTCAGACGCCTTCTATTACAGCCCTGCATTTAAAAATAGAAGGGAAATGAGGCAAAATCATAAACTAGCTATAATAAAATTAGTGCTTGTGTGAAAGCATGTTGCCAGTGCAGAGCTTTGGGGCAGTAGAATGTTGCCAGAAAGGCACTGGGTGCTGGCAGCATTTGTATATTTACTGGCTAGTACGTTTAGAACTGAATTGGGCCTTTTATTGTAGCTATAGTATTCCCCTCTTCTGGGTGTGAAGAAATGAAAGGAACTGGGGTAGGAAGAAAAGATTGTTTATTACCTGACCTCTCCCCGGGGAGAAAAATGGAAACAAAAGCTCACATGGCTCGAGTTTGGCTGAGAGAGTGTGTTTCTGACAGAGAGAGCATGATTAAGAGAAGAAGAGGGAGGCCAGGCAAACACAGCATCCAGATGCCAGGATAGTGCATCTGCCCCTTCAGGCTGGCCTGGTGGCTGGGAATAGATAGCCTCATACCTGTATTGCCTTGTAACGTGCAGCACCTCGGAGGAGGCCAGTCATTCTCAGTCTGGTTTTGCCCTAGAAGCAGCTATTTTCAAGGGAAGGGGTTAGAGAACAAGCTGGAGTTCAGTATTCTCTTGTTGCTAATTATGCATCACTGTGATCACAGCTGCCACGCCAACATGTCTTCCTTCACATTTGTGATTCTCAGCGACCTCTGCACCAGATGGACCTGTTTCCATGACCAGGCTGACTTTGTAGAGTCTGATGTCACGAGCCTGCTTGCCTTGGACTGTTGCTGAGCCAGAGAGAGCCTGAACTCCCTAGGGTGGCAACTGGAGGTGGGCTTGCTTGTTCTGAGCCTGCTGGATACTGAAGCAAGTTTATCTGCAGTGCTCTGTCTTTTGAAGACAATGAATGTGCTTGAGGGTTTAATTGCTAAAAATATTGCAAGAGCATCTTGTCTTAGACTAAGTGGTTCCCCATTGCTTTCCTGTGAAATAAACCACCACAAAAAGATAATCACTACCAATCTGGCTAAATATCCTGTTGCACCTTTTTGAACAGCGCTAAAGTATGCAGTAGATTTCGACATGTTGAGCTGACAAAGTCTGCCCTGAGCTCTGGAGGGGAATTGGGATTGGACACAGCTTTTTTGGTACAAGCAGAATGAAATACAAGATCTCAAATTTAGAAGAATCCTTTTGGAAGGGTTTCGTTGCAGTCAAGCAAAGAGTATTACAGTCTTCATCCCCCCGGAGGTTTGACCTCTCCCCTGCATTGTTACGTGATCATGTTGGACATGGATCATTTCGGAAGGATGGCAAGTATAATGAATGACACACCAGACAAACAAATTGGAATTTGGCAGTCCTCTAATTGATTTCATTGAGTTACAAAGTTTTGGGGAATAAAGGCCCCATTCTGAACAGAGCCTCCAGTCATTCAGTTCATGTGCATAATCACAGCAAATCTTGATAGTCTTGTGTTTTCCTTGTGCCGCAGTGAGTTTCTGTGCCATGCGCCAAATGCCCTGGGTAACTGAGAAGGAATTATGAGGCACTCTAATGATTTGCTTATTTTGGAGCTGCCATTCAGTCCCTTGCATGCAGCTCTGGAGTTTGCTCTCTCTGGAACCATTTGGGCCTTTTCTCAGTGCCTACAGCGTGACTTGCCCTGGTAACTGGCTCCATTCAGATTGGAGGCAGGTTATTTATTTTACTCCCTTTGGACAGATTTTCTGTAATGTGAAGTTTTTTCTACTTTGATTTGCCAAAATTAGATTCTTGGACTTGCCAAGGAGGTGGTGGAGAAATTCAGCTGCTTTCTGAGACCTCGGACTTATTCTTGGCACCCACAACTTAGGTTACATTAATAGTCATTAACAGCAAAGTTAGGCAATAAAGCACTCTCTGGGTTTTAGCAGTGGAGCAAAGAGGCTAAAAATCCAGTAGGTGGTGAAACTGTTTTAACAGAGAAGCACCACTCCCCTGGCCAGAAACCGCTGCAGCGTCCCACTCTGACTGCAGTGGGGCAGCAGGCACATGTGGCCTGATAGGGAAGAGCCACTTGGGGACAGTGAGGAGCTGCAGGACCAAACAAGCCAGATGAGTCTCACCTGCAGGAACTCCAGTTGTTACCTTTCCACAGAGAGGGATTCTATTAGCTGTAATACCGCTGATTTTTGGTGCGCATAACAGGAGGCAGTTTGCTTTGTAGTAGTCTCCACCGGTGAATGGCTGCTTACAGAACTGGATCATTTCTCTGATCCATGTGCATTACCACACAAGAATACAGCTATGTGGCTGGATTCTAGGGGGCTTTCTTTGCTGACTGCTGATTAATACCCCTCAGAACAATCCATTCTGTCCAAATGTTATAAGCACATCCTCTCAGATTGAATATTCTTATCCATTTGGAGCAGTTTATAAAACACGCTTATCACTTCTGTGTGTGAGAGAGAAGCTGTGCGCTTTGGCCTGTAACCCTGGCTCAGGGCTTAGCTTTGTTTTTGACTGATACGATTTTTTGGGAGGGTGTAGAATTCCCAGAGAGATGCAGAGAACCAAGAGGCTGCTCTTTCCAGCTTCTGCAAAAGTGGTTAATTCAGAAATGCTACAGGAAGTTTGCCAGCAAGTAGTGAAGGAAGGTGCTGGCACCGGTGGGCCTCTGCTATGGTGCTGGCCATTAACTAAGCTGGGCATTAACTAAGCTCTAGTTTGAATTTTCAAACCTTCGTGACTCAGTAGCACACCCCCTGAAGCATGGGTGCAAAGCTGGGGCGGTGGGAGTGCACTTGGCTTAACAGTGAAATCTTCGGTGAGCTTAAACTCAGAAAGGACGCTTACAAGAAGATGAAATTTGGACAGATGACTAGGGAGGAGTGTAAAAATATTGCTCGAGCATGCAGGGGTGTAACCATGAAGGCCAAGGCACAATTGGAGTTGCAGCTAGCAAAGGATGTGAAGGGTAACAAGAAGGATTTCTACAGGTATGTTAGCAACAAGAATAAGGTCAGGAAAAGTGTGGGGCCCTTACTGAATGTGGGAGGCAACTTAGTGACAGGTGATGTGGAAAAAGCTGAAGTACTCAATGCATTTTTACCTCAGTCTTCACAGACAAGGTCAGCTCCCAGACTGCTGCACTGGGCAGCACAGTCTGGGGAGGAGGTGAGCAGCCCTCAGAGGTGAAAACAGGTTAAGGACCATTTAGAAAAGCTGGACGTGCACAAGTCCATGGGTCCAGATCTAATGCATCCAAGGGTTCTGAGGGAGTTAGCTGATGTGATTGCAGAGCCATTGGTCATTATCTTTGAAAATTTGTGGCGATCGGGGGAGGTCCTGGAGAACTGGAAAAAAGCAAATATAGTATTTAAAAACGGGGAAGAAAGAGAACCTAGGGAACTACAGACCAGTCAGCCTCCCTTCAGTCCCCAGCAAAATCATTGAGCAGGTCCTCAAGGAATCCATTTTGAAGCACTTGGAGGAGAGGAAGGTGATCAGGAACAGTCAACATGGATTCACTTACGGCAAGTCATGCCTGACCAACCTGATTGCCCTCTATAATGAGATAACTGGCTCTGTGGATGTGATATATCTTGACTTTAGCAAAGCTTTTGATACGGTCTCCCACAGTATTCTTGCCAGCAAGTTAAAAAAGTGTGGATTGGATGAATGGACTATAAGGTGGATAGAAAGCTGGCTAGATTGTCGGGCTCAACAGGTAGTGATCAACGACTCGATGTCTAGTTGGCAGCCAGTATCAAGCGGAATGCCCCAGGGGTCAGTCCTGGGGCCGGTTTTGTCCAACATCTTTATCAATGATCTGGATGATGGGATTGATTGAACCCTCAGCAAGTTCGCGGATGACACTAAGCTGGGGGGGAGAGGTAGATACTCTGGAGGGTAGGATAGGGTCCAGAGTGACCTAGACAAATTGGAGCGTTGGGCCAAAAGAAATCTGATAAGGTTAAGTGCAGATTCTTGCACTTAGGAAGGAAGAATCCCATGCACTGCTATAGGCTGGGGACCGACTGGCTAAGCAGCGGTTCTGCAGAAAAGGACCTGGGGATTACAGTGGAAGAGAAACTGGATATGAGTCAGCAGTGTGCCTTCATTGCCAAGAAGGCCAACGGCATATTGGGCTGCATTAGTAGGAGCATTGCCAGAAGATCGAGGGAAGTGATTATTCCCCTCTTTTGGGCACTGGTGAAGCCACACCTGGAGTATTGCGTCCGGTTTTGGTCCCCCCACTACAGAAGGGATGTGGACAAATTGGAGAAAGTCCAGCGGAGGGAAACGAAAATAATTAGGGGGCTGGGGCACATGACTTATGAGGGGAGGCTGAGGGGACTGGGGTTATTTAGTCTACAGAAGAGAAGAGTGAGGGGGGATTTGATAGCTGCTTTCAACTACCTGAAGGGGGTTCCAAAGAGGATGGAACTCAGCCGTTCTCAGTGGTGGCAGATGACGGAACAAGGAGCAATGGTCCCAAGTTGCAGTGAGGAAGGTCAGGTTGGATATTATGAAACACTGTTTCACTAGGAGGGTGGTGAAGCACTGGAATGTGTTACCTAGGGAGATGGTGGAATCTCCATCCGTAGAGGTTTTCCAGGTCAGGCTTGACAAAGCCCTGGCTGGGATGATTTAGTTGGGGTTGGTCCTGCTTTGGGCAAGGGATGGAACTAGATGACCTCCTGAGGTCTCTTTCAACCCTGATATTCTGTGGTTCTATGAAATGAGCCTTTGTTTTTCACCAGCTCTATTGCACTTGTTCATTTGTCCAAAAGCAGGGCAGAGGTCATTGCATGCTGTTATAGTCCGCTGTAGAGTGCATTGGACTCCCTCAGCCTGAGAGAGTAAGCGATGCCCACTCCTAAAGGGCAGTTTTTTCTGTGCCCGTTTGCAATGCTGACAGTGATGATAGTGTAAGGATTTTCCCTCTCACCCTGTGTGTTCTATCTCCAAACCCTGGGCTTTCGTGGAATTGAAACAGAGAATAAAGCCCACTGCAGCCTCTGTCTTTGCAAACCCATAGTGCAGTGTAGGACGTTTCCTCTTGCAAGTGGTATTCTTGTGTATTTTGTGCAAGTTGTCATTAGATTAAACAGTCCAAGATGCTGTTGTACAATACATAATCCTGGATTGTCAAACACTTTTTCTTGTTGTTCCTTGGGGAGAAGCTCCAAAATGTGTTTCAAATGCCAGAATTTGTGTAATTTACAATCAGTGACCATTATACGCATGTTGGAAACATGGTATCTTCTGTTCTCTGATTGAACAGATGTTCAAAAGCAAACCACATGTTTGAAAATAGGAGTCCCTCTCCTGAGTGATGGGAGATAATTTATCCAGAGAACAAAACTTGCCTCAGATAGTTCATGTGGCAGCAAAATTCTTATATCATCTGCAAGATTTTCAGAATGTGGGGGCAATGGGAACACTCAGAAAACTGCACACATGCCTGTTGAATCAACGTGCTCCCACTGATAGTTCTTTGTGCTTGTTGGTCAAAGAGAGAAGTCTGGCTACGCACTTGTGATTGCTGATGCTTGCTTGCATGGGGGTAGGTGCTGGGGCTTCTGCCTTCCCCAAAATGTGGCCTGTCAGTTTTACAAGAAGAGAGAGAAGATGAGATGGATTGCACATATGGAACCTTTCACCTACAGGTCACTGGTGCCAATTTGGGTCAGGTAGGTAGTGACCAGCAGTCGTATCTTTTTGATGGCTGTTCAGTGGCACCTGTACGTGTTGTATAGTTGGGTCTAGGATTTGTTTACATGGACCAATGTTCAGTTTCGTAAAACTATCATCACAGTTGAACCCATCTTTGTTTACATGCTCAGCAGATGTGCCCCAGATTAAATGGGCCATGGAAACTGACCTCCCCTGTCCCACAGATCCATGCCTCAGGGTTGAGGCATGGATGTGAATAACTGGGGAGGAAGGCTAAATTGCTGATGTCTGTGCTGCTCTGTTGGTAAAGAGAGGCTCAGGATATCCAAGGCTCTCAATCTGGCACCTTCTCACGCACACAATAGTTTGTAGAGAAGTTCTGTGAAAGACTGTGCTCAAAGCAGAGTGATTAGGGAACTTGGAGCATCCATAGGGCTGCTCCTGGTCATTCCATCTGGGTGACTGGGAACTTTGTGTGCATGGGAGACCAGTACAGAGACACTTTGAAGTGAATGGGAAAAGATCAAAGAAACAAACGGGATAATGAACATATTACTTTGAAGGATCCATTAATTTAGCCCTGCTGCAGTGTGGAAAATTCTCTTTTTCTAGTTTAGTGGCTCAGAACTATTGTTTGCATAAAATCCCTAATTTACGAAGTCAGTAGCTGGGCTAAATAAACATTTGTGTCAAATATAAATGACTGCAAGGCAGTGTTAGCTATTGTAAGAGTCAAAGCCATACAACTCCCATTGTGTAATAAACAGCAGTTGCAGGGGCTTCTCTGCTTGAACTGGTGACCTCTGGTTTTGCTTTGCCAAATGTTGTAATGCTTTGCAGAAAGTTTTAACCCTAATGTTCCCATCTGCTGCTCTCCTTCCCTGTTCCCCTTGTACTACATCTGCTTCTTGTGGTTATGCAAAACTTAGGCTGCTAAAGGCCAAGTTGGTGTCATCCTCCACTGTAGCATCTTCTGTGGAGCACCTGGTGCTCAAAGTCACTGACTGAATGTAATCGAACCTCCTGGCCAGAGTCAGGGTTCTGGTGCTTAGCTACAGTATAAAATGGTTGTTTAGTGGCTTAGCCTATTCTCTTCCATCCAGGTTTTTCCCATCTTTCTGTAGGAAACAGTCTGGTGTCATCATGGGGCAGTACTCAAGCCCATTAGTGATTATTAAGGCAGTGATTTAGTCATGGAAGTCACGGAATCCATGACTTCAAAAGACCTCTGTGACTTCAGCCATTGCTGGCTGGGAGCCGCAGGCGGCAGGGAGCTATGGGAGCCCCCTGCAGTCCCGGGTGTCGGGGAGACCCCCACTGCTCCTGGGCGGCACGGGGTAAACCACGGAGCTCCTGGGTAGCACAGGGGAACCCCTGCAGCTCCAGGCCTCCACGGGAGGTAGGGGGACCCCCATGGCTTAGAGCCACCAATGGAGGGGGACCCCAGCTCTGAGCCCCTTTCAGTGGTGGGGACCCCTGAGGCACCCAGCCCCCACACAGCTGCCCTGGCTCCCCATTTAGTCAAGGATATTTTTAGTAAAAGTCAGGGACAGGTCACTGAATTTTTCATTATTGGCTGTGACCTCTGTCTGACTTTTACTAAAAATATCTGTGACAAATCTTAGCCTTAGTGATTATTAGAGTTCTCTATTTTTAGCTTTAGGTGAAATGAGTTTAAAGGAGCAAAGTCACATTTTAGGACCAAAACTTAGTTGTTTTTGTTTTTAAAAAAGACTGGCTCTGGGCCAGGGATGAATGAGAAGCGGGGCTGGGATCAGGCTGGGATGGAGATGGATGAGAAGAATGTAAAGAGAAGAGGTTCTCACATCTCCCCCAGGAGTGTTTGCTTCACATTGTTTGCAGCCTTGGGTTCTTGCATGACAGAGTGTTTAAGGGCCTCTCTACCCATTTTCTCCCCATTGAAAAGGTCTATTCAGTGCCTTGGTGTAGCTGGGCTAGTGGTTACTGCTGCTGTTTAAAGGAGTACTTGTGGCACCTTAGAGACTAACAAATTTATTTAAGCATAAGCTTTCGTGAGCTACAGCTCACTTCATCGGATGCATTCGGTGGAAAATACAGTGGGGAGATTTATATACACACATAGAGAACATGAAACAATGGGTTTTATCATACACACTGTAAGGAGAATGATCACTTAAGATGAGCTATTACCAGCAGGAAGGAGCAACTGAAACCTCTCCAACGCATTATCAAGGAGCTACAACCTATCCTGAAGGACGACCCATCACTCTCACAGATCTTGGGAGACAGGCCAGTCCTTGCTTACAGACAGCCCCCCAATCTGAAGCAAATACTCACCAGCAACCACACACCACACAACAGAACCACTAACCCAGAAACCTATCCTTGCAACAAAGCCCGTTGCCAACGCGTCCACATATCTATTGAGGGGACACCATCATAGGGCCTAATCACATCAGCCACACTATCAGAGACTCGTTCACCTGCGCATCTACCAATGTGATATATGCCATCATGTGCCAGCAATGCCCCTCTGCCATGTACATTGGTCAAACTGGACAGTCTCTACGTAAAAGAATAAATGGACACAAATCAGACGTCAAGAATTATAACATTCAAAAACCAGTCGGAGAACACTTCAATCTCTCTGGTCACTCGATCACAGACCTGAGAGTGGCTATCCTTCAACAAAAAAACTTCAAAAACAGACTCCAGCGAGAGACTGCTGAATTGGAATTAATTTGCAAACTGGATACAATTAACTTAGGCTTGAATAGAGACTGGGAGTGGATGAGTCATTACACAAAGTAAGGTTTCAGAGTAGCAGCCGTGTTAGTCTGTATTTGCAAAAAGAAAAGGAGTACTTGTGGCACCTTAGAGACTAACAAATTTATTAGAGCATAAGCTTTCGTGAGCTACAGCTCACTTCATCGGATGCATTTGGTGGAAAAAACAGAGGAGAGATTTATATACACAAACACAGAGAACATGAAACAATGGGTTTATCATACACACTGTAAGGAGAGTGATCACTTAAGATAAGTCATCACCAACAGCAGGGGGGGGAAGGAGGAAAACCTTCCATGGTGACAAGCAGGTAGGCTAATTCCAGCAGTTAACAAGAATATCAGAAAAAGAAAAGTTTTACTTTGTGTAAAAAGAAAAGGAGTACTTGTGGCACCTTAGAGACTAACAAATTTATTAGAGCATAAGCTTTCGTGAGCTACAGCTCACTTCATCGGATGCATTTCAGAATATCAGAGGAACAGTGGGGGGTGGGGTGGGAGGGAGAAATACCATGGGGAAATAGTTTTACTTTGTGTAATGACTCATCCATTCCCAGTCTCTATTCAAGCCTCAGTTAATTGTATCCAGTTTGCAAATTAATTCCAATTCAGCAGTCTCTCGTTGGAGTCTGTTTTTGAAGTTTTTTTGTTGAAGTATAGCCACTCTCAGGTCTGTGATCGAGTGACCAGAGAGATTGAAGTGTTCTCCAACTGGTTTTTGAACGTTATAATTCTTGACGTCTGATTTGTGTCCATTCATTCTTTTACGTAGAGACTGTCCAGTTTGGCCAATGTACATGGCAGAGGGGCATTGCTGGCACATGATGGCATATATCACATTGGTAGATGCGCAGGTGAACGAGCCTCTGATAGTGTGGCTGATGTGATTAGGCCCTATGATGGTATCCCCTGAATAGATATGTGGACAGAGTTGGCAACGGGCTTTGTTGCAAGGATAGGTTCCTGGGTTAGTGGTTCTGTTGTGTGGTGTGTGGTTGCTGGTGAGTATTTGCTTCAGATTGGGGGGCTGTCTGTAAGCAAGGACTGGTCTGTCTCCCAAGATCTGAGAGAGTGATGGCTCGTCCTTCAGGATAGGTTGTAGATCCTTGATGATGCGTTGGAGAGGTTTTAGTTGGGGGCTGAAGGTGATGGCTAGTGGCGTTCTGTTGTTTTCTTTGTTGGGCCTGTCCTGTAGTAGGTGACTTCTGGGTACTCTTCTGGCTCTGTCAATCTGTTTCTTCACTTCAGCAGGTGGGTATTGTAGTTGTAGGAATGCATGATAGAGATCTTGTAGGTGTTTGTCTCTGTCTGAGGGGTTGGAGCAAATGCGGTTATATCGTAGCGCTTGGCTGTAGACAATGGATCGAGTGGTATGATCTGGATGAAAGCTAGAGGCATGTAGGTAGGAATAGCGGTCAGTAGGTTTCCGATATAGGGTGGTGTTTATGTGACCATCGCTTATTAGCACCGTAGTGTCCAGGAAGTGGATCTCTTGTGTGGACTGGTCCAGGCTGAGGTTGATGGTGGGATGGAAATTGTTGAAATCATGGTGGAATTCCTCAAGAGCTTCTTTTCCATGGGTCCAGATGATGAAGATGTCATCAATGTAGCGCAAGTAGAGTAGGGGCATTAGGGGACGAGAGCTGAGGAAGCGTTGTTCTAAGTGAGCCATAAAAATGTTGGCATACTGTGGGGCCATGCGGGTACCCATCGCAGTGCCGCTGATTTGAAGGTATACATTGTCACCAAATGTGAAATTGTTATGGGTCAGGACAAAGTCACAAAGTTCTGCCACCAGGTTAGCCGTGACAGTATCGGGGATACTGTTCCTGACGGCTTGTAGTCCATCTTTGTGTGGAATGTTGGTGTAGAGGGCTTCTACATCCATAACCCAGGAACCTATCCTTGCAACAAAGCCCGTTGCCAACTCTGTCCACACATCTATTCAGGGGATACCATCATAGGGCCTAATCACATCAGCCACACTATCAGAGGCTCGTTCACCTGCGCATCTACCAATGTGATATATGCCATCATGTGCCAGCAATGCCCCTCTGCCATGTACATTGGCCAAACTGGACAGTCTCTACGTAAAAGAATGAATGGACACAAATCAGACGTCAAGAATTATAACATTCAAAAACCAGTTGGAGAACACTTCAATCTCTCTGGTCACTCGATCACAGACCTAAGAGTGGCTATACTTCAACAAAAAAGCTTCAAAAACAGACTCCAACGAGAGACTGCTGAATTGGAATTAATTTGCAAACTGGATACAATTAACTTAGGCTTGAATAGAGACTGGGAATGGATGAGTCATTACACAAAGTAAAACTATTTCCCCATGTTTCAGAGTAGCAGCCGTGTTAGTCTGTATTCGCAAAAAGGAAAGGAGGACTTGTGGCACCTTAGAGACTAACAAATTTATTAGAGCATAAGCTTTCGTGAGCTACAGCTCACTTCATCGGATGCATTTGGTGGAAAACGTTTTTTTCCACCAAATGCATCCGATGAAGTGAGCTGTAGCTCACGAAAGCTTATGCTCTAATAAATTTTAGTCTCTAAGGTGCCACAAGTACTCCTTTTCTTATTTCCCCATGGTATTTCTCCCTCCCACCCCACCCCCCACTGTTCCTCTGATATTCTTGTTAACTGCTGGAATTAGCCTACCTGCTTGTCACCATGAAAGGTTTACCTCCTTCCCCCCCCTGCTGTTGGTGATGACTTATCTTAAGTGATCACTCTCCTTACAGTGTGTATGATAAACCCATTGTTTCATGTTCTCTGTGTGTGTGTATATAAATCTCTCCTCTGTTTTTTCCACCAAATGCATCCGATGAAGTGAGCTGTAGCTCATGAAAGCTTATGCTCTAATAAATTTGTTAGTCTCTAAGGTGCCACAAGTACTCCTTTTCTTTTTACACAAAGTAAAACTATTTCCCCATGGTATTTCTCCCCCTACCCCACCCCCCACTGTTCCTCCAACGTTCTTGTTAACTGCTGGAAATGGCCCACCTTGATTATCACCACAAAAGGTTTTCCTCCTTCCCCCTTTCCTTCCTGCTGGTAAAAGCTCATCTTAAGTGATCACTCTCTTTACAGTGTGCATGATAAAACCAATTGTTTCATGTTCTCTGTGTGTGTATCTAAATCTCCCCACTGTATTTTCCACCAAATGCATCCAAAGAAGTGAGCTGTAGCTCACGAAAGCTTATGCTCTAATAAATTTGTTAGTCTCTAAGGTGCCACAAGTACGCCTTTTCTTTTTGCAAATACAGACTAACAGGGCTGCTACTCTGAAGCCTGCTGCTATTTAAGTACAGATCAAGTAGACCAACTCTGATTAAGCATAGGTGTCACAGTGCTTAAATGGTGATGATAGCCTGCACTCTGCTTACACTGGCATGCTGAATGCTGTCAGCCCAAGAATGGTGGAAGCTCCCTAAAAGTGGGGAGGCCACCAGTGCCCAAACTGTGGCCCCGCCCCTCCCCCAAGTCCCTGCACTGCACTGCCCCTTCTCCTGAAGGCACTGCTCCCAGCAGCCTCTTCCCCCAAAGGCTGTGCTCCCTGCTCGCTCCTCTCTGCCCCTTCCCACTCATCGCTCGCACTTACAGCTGGTAAAAAGTTGTGGGGCCATGCCCTCCTGGTCTCCCCTGTTCCGGTGCCCGTGTCAGCCCCAGAGCAGCTGAACCTAGAGTTAGCAATAGTGGGCATTTTTTTTAAAGCATCCCTAGTGTAGACATGAAGTGACTAGAAACTCACTGGTCTTGTCATTCTCCAAGTCAAGCTAAATACATGACCAAATTCATTCCTTATGCAAGTCCCTTGACTGTATTAGGGGATGCAAGTGGCCTGTCATATGGGGAGGAGGATGTGGAATCAGATGATCAGAACTGACAGTGATTAATAGCACAGGTGAAGAGTCTAAATCATTTAGTCTGGGATATTTCTTAAACAGTAAAAACCAAAGGCCCTAAAAGTTCTGTGTTTCTGTGAAAGGGCCCAACAGGCTGGGGGATCTTAGAATGGATCAATTTCAGTTCTGAAGGAAAGATCCCTGGCTCCCAACCCAGGAGGTGAGGGAGGGCACCTGAGCACCTTTCTCTGCAAAGGGCACTAGCACTGGGGAATGACAGGGACTCGTGCTGACATCAAAGTATTGTCAAGATGGAACATTGTCCAGGGATAATAGTCCATAGTCTGTGACAAAGATCACACTTGCTGGCAAGAGAATTAGTAAAATACAGCTGCTGTCTAACACGCACAATCTGTGTGTCTGAATTCAGACAGAGACTGTGAATTATGCAACTGTAAGAACATTCTCTGGGTACAGTATAGCCATGGGGATTTATTTATTTTTGTAATATGTACATAAATTCCAAGGCCAGAAGGGACAATTGTGATCTTCTAGTCTGACCTCCTGAATAATCCAAGCCAGAGAATTCCTAGAGCAGATCTTTTAGAAAAACATCCAGTCTGGATTTTAAAATTGCCACTGATGGAGAATCCACCACAATGCTTGGTAAACTGTTTCAATGGTTAATTACCCTTGCGGTTAAAAATGTATGTCTTATTTTGTCTAGCTTCAACTTCCAGCCATTGGATTGTGTTAGACCTTTGCATGCTCAACTGAAGAGCCCATAATTAAATATTTATGCCACATGTGGATACTTAGACTGTAATAGTCACCCCCTTAATCTTCCCTTTATGAAGCTAAATAGATTGAGCTCCTTGAGACTATCACAGTAAGGCAATGCTGGTACTTTTCCCAGCCCCTGTAAAGCAATATCTGAGCCAGCATTGGCATTCAGCTTCTAGCTTCCTACATTTTGAAAACTGTAGCTCCTTATGCTCCAGCTGTACAAGTCAAAGATCAAATTTAACCTTCTCCTTTCCAGTAAAAGATGCAATAGGAAAGATAGGTCAGTGCCTTAGTACCAGAATCTGTAAATTGTGCAAAACCAGAGTGTCTCTGTCTCTTCCTGGAGAGAAGCAGAAATGCTTTCCAGGTGTCCTCCCTGCTGGGCTGCCTCTGCCAGAGTAATGTCTTTAACAAATAGCAAGGCTCCAGATATTTGGCCTTTCGTCTGAACCCCCCAGTGTGTTTTCCTGTTCAGAGGAAGCTTATATTTTATTCATGTTCCTTGCCAATCATGTCAGAAATATCTGCTCTGCTGAGTTAGATAAGGAAGGGGCTGGAGCACCTAGTCAGAGTTACAGATGCCACTGCTGGTGCTGCGGGACCGACTCACGTTGCATCTTCCCCCAAACGTGTTCTGTGGACTCCTTAATGTGCTGTGAGCTGTGATTGCAGAATGCTGAACCACTCTTAGTAAGGATGATCCTGCAGACATTGGGTTATGGAACAAACCCTAGTCCAGTAGCTTTTAGCATTCGAGGCTGAACTGGCTCCAGATCCACCCTGTTAGTGCAGTAAGAGCTACTGTCCCCAGAGGAAGTTCATCCTTAGGAGAGAGCAGATGGTGGTTGTGCTTGGGGCTCCCATGGAGCTCAGCACTGATGTCTTGAATTAACGCAACCCTGGCTGCCTGGCCACACCGCCTCCTTGCAGTGCTACTCACGTTTGGGCTGTGCTGGCTGTGTGGAGGCTCCTGGTAGAGGCAACCTTGCAGCTGTTTTGTGCTTCTGCATCATTCTCCCTAAAGCAGTGGTTCTCACACTTATTTGATTGGGCTCCTCTTTTTTGTGTCTGTAGTCATTTATGCACCCCCTCTCCCAAAAGTACATATACCACCACCCAGCTCTCAAGACTGACTGGAGAGCAGTGGCTGGTGCCGGGGTGCCCGGCTCTGCAGGCCGAGGGAAAAGCAGTGCTGCCGGTCAGGGCCCTGGCTCTGTAGGCTGAGGAGAGCAGCGGCTGCCAGCCAGGGCGCTGGCTCTGCCGGGCGAGAGGAGAGCAGCTCTGCTGGCCGAGGGGAGAGCAGCGGTTGCCGGCAGTGGCACAGAAGTGAGGATGGCAATGTGAAAAGTGATATTCATCAATATCACTTTTCACAGTGGATTTAGCGTTCCAGTGCCACTCTTACTTCTGCACTGCTGTTGCCACCTCCAGGTGAGGGATTGGGCGGGGTGGGGCAGAGATAGGGCTGCCTCCCAATGAGGTATTGAGGGTGGGGAGGAAGGAGAGTCTGAGCCTGTGTGGCGAAGATTTGGCTGGCAACCCCGGAGCAGCAGGGTTCTGGCTGTCCCTTTTATCTCCGCCTCCCGGGTGTGCATGGCCCTTCTGCATGAGCCCCAGCCACCTGGGGCTGACAGCCAGAGCTCTTAAAAAGCACACAGCTTGTGCCTTCCTTGGGAGGCCTGCTGCCCTATAGGCTCTTCCACTGCTGGGTCCCTGCACTCTGCCTTCACTGGCAGAATTGGGTTGATGTGGAAATATATTTTGCCCTCCCTCTCTTGGGAAGCCCAACATTGGGCATGTTAACTCATCAGCACTTGTGCAGTGGATTAGCTGTAGGGCCAGATTCTGCTCTCAGTTATGCTAGTGTAAATGCAGCCCACTGACTGAACGGAAGTTACTCCAGGTTTACACCAGTCCAGCCTTGTGTGGCCATGAATACTGCAGGAGCAGGACTCGGGCCTGAAAGCAGGTTCTTTGTTTTTCTGACTCTAGCCTCACTCCCTTTGCCTGTCCAGCAGCGGTGTGAGCTGTCAGTGAACTCCAGCATGTGACTGTGCTGTTGAAGAGCCTGTATGAAGCAGGACCTCAGTTCCAGTCTGTCATTTCAGTTCTCCCTGGAGCAGGCTGAGGCACTTTATGGTGCTCTTTGGATGGCTTGGGCTCAGCTTGTGAAACGCTCCTTGGTGGAGGAGAGTGGGTATGTGGTATTGCAGTGAGCTAACAGAGCTGGGCTAGTTCTCTCCATGCCTGGCGCTGTGGCTCCCTTTCAGCAGACACAGGAATCTGACATGTTGGCATCTGCTGGAAACCCCAGCAGCCAAGGGAGACCCCTAACTACCTCAAAGACCATAATGATTTTCAAATGATGAATGTGCCCCCAACACCCATGAGACTCCGCCGGTAGGTGTGTGCCTAATGATGTGAGGATCTATACTGACTAATCTGGTTCTCTCTGCCCTGCTGATGGCTGGACCACATGGGAGGCTTATGAGCAGGGGTGGTGGAATAGGGGGAGCCAAGGGGCCCTGACCCTCCCACTTTTGGGAAGGCTCCAGTGCCCCTGCTTAGGAGTCTGCTTCTGGATCCACGGGTAGTAGCTCAAGGACCAGGTTTCTAAGAGGGGAGGCAGTAGGAGGCTCATTAGCCTCTATCCGTGGCCCATTAGCTGAGGGGACAGAGCCACATGGTGTTAGTGTGGACTAGACACTCATGCTCATCCCTCCTGAAAAGCTTTTCATGGCATGGGCTGTGTATGCAGTACTCAATAGAAGAGGGTCCTGCTACCACCATCCAGATGAAGTATAATACAAGATTTTGCTAAGAGCTTAGGCTTGGCTTTTTCCTGGTCAGATGGAGCACGGAGGAGGGAAGATGCCAAGGCCCCCTATGTAAGAGATGGCCTCTATCAGGGAGGGGGGCTAACCTTGTCCAGTGCTCCTGATGGATGAAGACTCCTAGCTGCATCCCTGCTTAGGGATTCCTAGCACATTCAGCAAAGGCCTGGCAATCAAACCTAGTGTCCTGCTGGTGTACGTAGGTAAAGTCTGAGTTTACATTGCCGCCAGCACTCAGCTCAGAGAGTGCCTTTCTCACAGGAGCTGTCTGGGCTTTGACACGGCTCTTCAGATCAGTTCCTGACTTTATATTGCTAACAGTTCCCTTACAGCTGAAAATGGCAATCCTGTCTGACCTACAGAGTAAGTATGGATGCTCTGGCCCCCATGCTGCCTTCTGTCTTTAGGGAGCAGGGGATCTTTTCTCATTGTGTGCCCCCGTTTGCTTCGATTAATTTGCATGTCATTCCCCACAATAGGATGTTACTTGATGGGTCTGTGTTGCTTGTGATTCCGCTGCTGAGTTTCTAACCCAAACCAGTGAACTGTGTAATCAATAGCTCCATGTTCCGCCTAGGCTCCAGTGTTTTGTCTGTCCCCATTGTCAGGTGCTGCCAGCAGGCTGGTGCCAGGTCCTTTGTCCTTTCAGTGCAGACTCATGTCTCTTCCTTGCTGTCCAGCAGCACAGTGGAGAAGGGCTTGGGCTGTATACCCAGCGCAGTGTGAAGCAGCCAGAGATGCCAGGTACTCGCTTTCCAAAGGGGAGGTGACGTCCTCCTGACTTGAGCTGTACCAGGCTGATAAAATGCTCCTAGGGAGGAGAGGGGAAAGCTTTTTGCCTTTATTGCTTTAAACTCTGCAGTTACAGCTGAACTCTCTGGCTTCAATTCTGTGGAAATATGCACCATCCCCCCACCCACAGCCCTTCTGGGCTTTGCAGGGTTCCAGTTATCTTGGAGGAGAATGGCTAGTTGGACAATCGCAATGGAAACTGTGGCTCTCCAATGTCATGGTGGTGCCTTGAATGCCCGTGTTTGTCAGGAGAAAGGCATTCCTGTTGCTTCCCTGTGTGAGGGGATTGCCAGGGATAATTGGCGGGACACTCGGGGCTCCCGTGTCCATAGTGCCGGGTTTGTGGGGAGAGATGAAAGGTGCCCATTCTCCCTACTCTCATTAGGATTGGGCACTGTGTGCTTCCCAGCGGTACCCAGGATTGTGAGGCACCTCACTGCCACCTGCCCTTAGCATGAGAAAGCCTTGTCTGTAACTGCCAGGCAACAGAGCGCTCCCCTCTCATCCCACATGGGTGCCACTGTCCCTTCTGCAGGTCCCGACAGCAGTGCTGGCCTTAGAGAAAATGGCACCCTGGGCGAATTTGTGTTTTGGTGCCTGTGGGCGTGGTGTCCCCCATTACCCCAAGCCCCCATGGGCTCCCCAGGCTCCCCACCCTCCCTTTATTTACCCCTAACCTCTGCACTTTGCCCCCTTCACCTCTAATGCCTGCTCCCCTCCTGTGCCCCTAATCTCTGCACCCCCTTCACCCCAACCTCTGCCTCCTCCTGTCCCCCAATCCCTACACTGTGCCCCCTGCTCTCCTAATCCCTGCATTCCCCTCCTGAATCCCAATCCCTGAACCCCTTGCACCCCAATCCCTTCACTTCTAACACCTGCACCTCCCTCCTGCGTCCCAATCCCTTCACTCCCCTCCTGTGCCCCAATTTCTGCACCCCCTTCACTTCTACCCTCTGCACCTCCCTCCCGCACCCTAACCCCTGCATCCCCCTCCTGCACCCACATGGGATAACTGACCTGGATGCACGAAGCAGCTGGCATTGCTGCTCACTCCCCTCCCCCATGGACTGCTGCTGCTCCACCCCGCACACCTTTAAGGGGCTGTGAAGGGGGGGAGCAAGGAGCAATGTCAGGGCTCCCTGCATCCCCCTGGGGTGCGTAAGGAGAGGACAGGAGAGCAGCAGCTCCTAATGCTCACCTCACAACACAGGAAGATGCTCCCAGTCCGTAGCGGTGTGGCCAGGGGCGGCTCCGGGGAGAAAGGGAGGGGGGCGGGATAGGAGTAGCAACGGCTGCACAGGGTAGTGGAGCAGGGGGAAGCACCCTTGTTCTGGAGGAGTCACCTAGCTGGTCCTCCAACTGCCCCACTGCAGCTCCGGTCCCTCCATCCTCTCCAGACACTGCTGTTCGCCTGCCTGCTGCCTGACTCTCCGCAGGTCAGCTGGGAGTCAGGCAAACCCTGCGCAGGGCATCCTCTTTGGTGGGTCACCCTGGGTTGCAGCCCAGACAGCCCGCTCCAAAGGCCGACCCTGGCAATAGGCATGCTCCAACCCCAAGGCCTCCGAACATCCCCCTGAATTACCAGGTCTCACAGCTTCCTAGTTACGTCTTCAAATCCAGCTCCACTGAACACACAGCACTTAGATTTGTGCCTAGAGGAAGCAAGTACATGTTTATTTAACAACGAACAGATTCAGATGATAGCAGACATAGATCTTGGAAACAAAGGTACCTATCAAACAAAATCATTACATGCAATCTGGAGTCTAAACTCACCTAACAAGATGCCTCATCTCGTCAGTTACCGCTTACCCAATGTCTTTTTCGCAGTGTTTTTCAACCAGGAGGGCTGAGACCCTCCTTTCATGAGATCAGGCCTCCTGGCAGCTTGTCTCCCCTGATGAAGGATGCCAGGGTATCTTTCTGCACCCTAGATATACTAGACCAGTCCTTTGTTCCTCACCTCTAAAACAGGGCATCTCTTTCAACCCCCCTCCACCCTTACCTCTTGTTAATTTTAATTCTGAAATCCCTGCAATCTCCTCATAAGCATTTGACTCAGTATGCAAATAGACTCCCACTGTAAAACACAACACAAGTGGTCAGCCAAGGAGAGAGCATCTCCGAGCTCCTACCTGGAGGAACATGATTTAAGGCATACTCTCTCTGGGGAACCTGCCTTTAACTACAAGGGCGTAGGAAAGTAATTTCCAATATAAATACCTATCTTCTTTTATATTATCTGCACATACATTTTGCAAAGGCTGTGATGTGGCAGAGCGACACAGGCTTTCAGCAGAAACCTGACCTGATGCTCTCTGGGGAAGTAAACTGTAAATACCAGACCCAGAGGATCCCTGCACCCCTCGTGCACCTCTGTGTTTGGATCAAGAAGTCGTTGGGTCACAGTGATCTTTCTATCGCCCAGAACATGCTGCTACTTTCTGAGTCTTCTGTCATTGCGTGCCTGTGGCAGCATGGGCTGTGCTCTGAACTCTCTCCCCTTGCCCACTGCTTCTTTCCCCCAAAGAGAGAGACCCTCTGAAATTCACACACAAATTACTGCAATCAGCAAGGGCCTCTGGGGAGTCAAGTTTGAAAGCCCAGCTGGCCCCTCTTTTGCAGTTAGCCAATAGAGAGCTGTCAGCAGATCGATGAGGGCTCTGAGGTGTCCTGGTGCTTTCAAGTGGGTGTAGGCGGCAGTTCAGTGAAGATGATGCCAGGAGCACATGTTGCTTCCATTGGTGGCATCTGGCACCCCCTCCATCTGGTATTACTTGTGAACACTGCCTGGGCTCTTCTCACTCTCCATTCGGGTGAGTGTTTGATCTGAACTAGGCATTGAGAGCCTGGGACTGTTTCCCTTGTGCAAATCTGAGAAATGAATCCAGGGAGTGGGAGCATCCTACTGCCAGCCAGGCTGTGCTAATAAAGTGCTAGCTGCTGTCAGATCTTCTCCCTGCAATATGCCTCCATGGGGAGTACTCGCCTATTGGAGAGCAAAAACTGTGCTTGGAAACTGTCTTGTTATACTTCTGCAGAATTTCAGGCCTGAACAGTATCTCAGCCTGTTTGCTTTCTCTGAGCGTTGTCTTTAGAGATGCTGTCAGTCACTTGTGAGCACAGCTCTGGGAACAGGCTTTGGATGTTGCTTCCCTGATGTATTTGACACAAGAGTTTATCTTTGGATGGGTTTGTGTGGTGAGGCAGCCAGGGTCTCTTGTTTAATACCTGCCACCACTATAGCACATGGAGGGGTGGGGTCCATCTGTCAGATCATGCACAGGTTAGTGATGGGGTGGTGGGATGCTGAGCCCTGTTCCAATCAAATACAAGAGCTGGGTGGGTCTGGAGACCACTCTTCGTAGTGAACAGGTGGAAGGTTTCACTCGCTGTACTTCCCAGGATCTTCCCAGGCACTCTGAACTATGTTGTCATCTGGTTGATGCTCTAGGCCCCATTCAGGGCTGTAGCTGCACGAGTTTGGTCTCTGGAACCAGCAGGGAGATTAACAATGCTGTGTTCAGAAACTGATAATTAGAAATCCAATTGTTTGAAAGGGCTAAGTTGCAGATTTAAAGACAAGACAATCCTGTTTCTCTTTGTTCCAGATGGCTTTAATGTGAGGAAGGGAGAGGGAAATTTTCTAAAAACTCAATATCCTGATAGGCTGAGGCAAGGGAGGAGTAAATACTCTTAGGCCCTGCCACCCTCAGCACCTAGACCCCACTCCTGTCTCAGGTCATGCTACAGAAGTGTTCGGGTTTCACATCCCACTCCCAAGTTCCCCCAGTCACATTCTGAAAAATGACCTGATTCCAGTAGGACTGGTCAGGAAATTTTCAACAAAATGCTGATTTGTCAAAACTGAAACTTTTTGTGGGACTGTACCAGCTTTGGTGAAGCTTTTGTTGGGAAATGGTTTCTCAGGTCCAGCATGGAATTTCTGGAGAGAGAGAGAGAGAGATGAAGGCTATGGCTGCATTATAGAGCTGTCCTGTTGACTTCATTACTCCAGCCCCCATAAATGGTGGTAGCTGTGTTGGTGGGAGAAGCTCTCCTGCACATAGAGTGCTGCCCACACTGGCACTTAAATTGGAGTAACTTACATCACTTATGGGGTGGCTTATTCACTCCCCTAAGCAACATGACTTGTACCAAACTAACCTGTAACATATACATAGCCTGAGTCTATATCCCAGCGGTCAGAGCACTCATCTGGGGTGTGGTATACTCAGGTTCTAGTCCCTGGTCTGAATCAAACAGAACAGGGACTTGAACCTGGATCTGCCACATCCTGTGGTACTGGAAAACAATTTCCCAGCCAGCTCTGATTACCAGGCTCTGCTCAGGAGCTACTCAGAACTGAAAAGATGTGGATGTGCAGACCACAGCTGAGCTGCTTGGGCGAGGTGTGTGGCTCTGCAGGTCTGGAATAGCAGGTAGTATAGCAGGTTGAGAGTGAGGAGCAGTGGAAACAAATGATGCCTGTTCATCTGGTGGATTTGTGTCTGCCTTTGCTGTGTCTAGTTCTAGTCACAATGCTCTTGGTTTTCACTGAACAGCCTCTCAAACATTAATCCCTGTCCCTCACCTGGTGAATGTTTACAGAACAGAAACCAGTGAGAGGCTGCACAGTGCAGCTTGTTGGAGAGAGGCCTGCTACTTTCTGCAGCACCAGGAGAATTTCATCCTATTGTAGAGCCAGAGAATGCGGGAGCCCTGTGTCCACAAGGGAAGAGAGGTGCTGCATCTGCACCAATGACAAGGTCTTGTGAAAACCAAAGACTAATTAGGGGTGCTGGTCAGGCTGTTAGGTAGACTGGCTGGGATCCAGCAAGTTTGGGACCCAGGCTGCTCTTTGAAAGAAATGTGACTGCATCTTTTTACAAATGTTATTAAAACACTTAAAAATAAAATCAAGAAAATATATCACCAAAGATAAGATACTAAAGCAACATAACTATCAAATGAATATCAAATCATCAAATGAGACTCAGTATTGGGTTTGAATTAAATCTGTAAAATGAGTTATATCATCAAATTCATAGTAAAAATAATCCTTATAAATACTAAAGAGGATTCTAAGAAGGTGGCTGTCCATTTGCTTATAAATCCCAACTAAAGAATGTTATCAAAGTCAGTCACATCTATAACTTGGAGCTGGATTACACGTCTTAATTCTGAAACCCAAATGATTATCTAATATCTGAACCACAGCATCAGAGCCTATTACAGTATAAAGCTTCCTTGTTAGAATGTTGTTCCTGTGTGGTGGCTAACCCTCAGCCCTACCTGCCAGCAGAGAGAGAGAAACACTTTCACAGAGGACTCTGGACCAGCAGAAGTTTGACAGCTCTTGTCTATTAGAAATTACAGATGATGATTTCAAGTCTCTCAGAACTTTTAACCATAGGACACAGAAGACATTCGAATGAATAGTTATTATGAGATAATAATTAGGACTGTTTAAACCTGGGGAAGTTTCTTTGTGGGCTTTGAGCGTTCATCTGTACATTCATGCACACAGCCACACTTTCGCATCTTAAAATTGAAGGATATAAAAGTCTGGGACGTCTCACAACTAATGAAATCAAAAGACAATAATAAAAAAAAGAAAAGTAATGTAGTACTTTTGAAGGGGTCAACAAGCATGTGGACAAGGGGGAACCAGTGGATATAGTGTGTTTAGATTTTCAGAAAGCCTTTGACAAGGTCCCTCACCAAAGGCTCTTAAGCAAAATAACAGAGACTTGGTGGGATAACTC
Source organism: Dermochelys coriacea (assembly GCF_009764565.3). Lineage (NCBI taxonomy): Eukaryota > Metazoa > Chordata > Testudines > Dermochelyidae > Dermochelys > Dermochelys coriacea. Next base: position 32,289,713 of record NC_050082.1, on the reverse strand, counting down.
ACATGACTGGAGCACTGTCATGGATGGATATAAACTGTTCAGGAAGGACAGGCAGGGCAGAAAAGGTGGGGGAGTTGCATTGTATGTAAGGGAGCAGTATGACTGCTCAGAGCTCCGGTATGAAACTGCAGAAAAACCTGAGAGTTTCTGGATTAAGTTTAGAAGTGTGAGCAACAAGGGTGATGTTGTGGTGGGAGTCTGCTATAGACCACCGGACCAGGGGGATGAGGTGGACGAGGCTTTCTTCCGGCAACTCACGGAAGTTACTAGATCGCAGGCCCTGGTTCTCATGGGAGACTTGGATCACCCTGATATCCGTTGGGAGAGCAATACAGCGGTGCACAGACAATCCAGGAAGTTTTTGGAAAGTGTAGGGGACAATTTCCTGGTGCAGGTGCTGGAGGAACCAACTAGGGGCAGAGCTCTTCTTGACCTGCTGCTCACAAACCAGGAAGAATTAGTAGGGGAAGCAAAAGTGGATGGGAACCTGGGAGGCAGTGACCATGAGATGGTCGAGTTCAGGATCCTGACACAGGGAAGAAAGGAGAGCAGCTAAATACAGACCCTGGACTTCAGAAAAGCAGACTTTGACTCCCTCAGGGAACTGATGGGCAGGATCCCCTGGGAGAACAACATGAGGGGGAAAGGAGTCCAGGAGAGCTGGCTGTATTTTAAAGAATCCTTATTGAGGTTACAGGGACAAACCATCCCGATGTGTAGAAAGAATAGTAAATATAGCAGGCGACCAGTTTGGCTTCATAGTGAAATCCTTGCTGATCTTAAACACAAAAAAGAAGCTTACAAAAGGTGCAAGATTGGACAAATGACCAGGGAAGAGTATAAAAATATTGCTCAGGCATGCAGGAGTGAAATCAGGAAGGCCAAATCACACCTGGAGTTGCAGCTAGCAAGAGATGTTAAGAGTAACAAGAAGGGTTTCCTCAGGTATGTTAGCAAGAAGAAGAAAGTCAAGGAAAGTGGGCCTCTTACTGAATGCGGGAGGCAACCTAGTGACAGAGGATGTGGAAAAAGCTAATGTACTCGATGGTTTTTTTGCCTCTGTCTTCACAAACAAGGTCAGCTCCCAGACTACTGCACTGGGCAGCACAGCATGGGGAGGAGGTGACCAGCCCTCTGTGGAAAAAGAAGTGGTTCGGACTATTTAGAAAAGCTGGATGAGGCACAAATCCATGGGGCCGGATACGCTGCATCCGAGAGTGCTAAAGGAGTTGGCAGATGTGATTGCAGAGCCATTGGCCATTATCTTTGAAAACTCATGGCGATCGGGGGAAGTCCCGGACGACTGGAAAAAGGCTAATGTAGGGCCCATCTTTAAAAAAGGGAAGGAGGAGGATCCTGGGAACTACAGGCCAGTCAGCCTCACCTCAGTCCCTGGAAAAATCATGGAGCAGGTCCTCAAGCAATCAATTCTGAAGCACTTAGAGGAGAGGAAAGTGATCAGGAAGAGTCAGCATGGATTCACCAAGGGCAAGTCATGCCTGACTAATCTAATTGCCTTCTACAATGAGATAACTGGCTCTGTGGATGAGGGGAAAGCAGTGGACGTGTTGATCCTTGACTTTAGCAAAGCTTTTGACACTGTCTCCCACAGTATTCTTGCCAGCAAGTTATAGTAGTATGGGCTGGATGAATGGACGATAAGGTGGATAGAAAGTTGGCTAGATTGTCGGGCTCAACGGGTAGTGATCAATGGCTCCATGTCTAGTTAGCAGCCTGTATCAAGTGGAGTGCCCCAAGGGTCGGTCCTGGGGCCGGTTTTGTTCAATATCTTCATAAATGATCTGGAGGATGGTGTGGATTGCACCCTCAGCAAGTTTGCAGATGACACTAAACTGGGAGGAGAGGTAGATACGCTGGAGGATAGGGATAGGCTACAGAGGGATCTAGACAAATTAGAGGATTGGGCCAAAAGAAATCTGATGAGGTTCAACAAGGACAAGTGCAGAGTTCTGCACTTAGGACGGAAGAATCCCATGCACCGCTACAGACCATGGACCGAATGGCTCGGCAGCAGTTCTGCAGGAAAGGACCTCGGGGTTACAGTGGACGAGAAGCTGGATATGAGTCAACAGTGTGCCCTTGTTGCCAAGAAGGCCAGTGGCATTTTGGGATTTATGAGTAGGGGCATTGCCAGCAGATCGAGGGACATGATCGTTCCCCTCTATTCAACATTGGTGAGGCCTCATCTGGAGTACTGTGTCCAGTTTTGGGCCCCACACTACAAGAAGGATGTGGAAAAATTGGAAAGTGTCCAGTGGAGAGCAACAAAAATGATTAGGGGACTAGAACACATGACTTATGAGGAGAGGCTGAGCGAACTGGGATTGTTTAGTCTGCGGAAGAGAAGAGTGAGGGGGGATTTGATAGCTGCTTTCAACTACCTGAAAGGGGGTTCCAAAGAGGCTGGATCTAGACTGTTCTCAGTGGTAGCGGATGACAGAACGAGGAGTAATGGTCTCAAGTTGCAGTGGGGGAGGTTTAGGTTGGATATTAGGAAAAACTTTTTCACTAGGAGGGTGGTGAAACACTGGAATGTGTTATCTAGGGAGGTGGTGGAATCTCCTTCCTTAGAGGTTTTTAAGGTCAGGCTTGACAAAGCCCTGGCTGGGATGATTTAGTTGGGGATTGGTCCTGCTTTGAGCAGGGGGTTGGACTAGATGACCTCCTGAAGTCCCTTCCAACCCTGATATTCTATGATTCTATGAAAATAAACAGTCATGGGATAAGAGGGAAGGTTCTCTCATGGATCCATAATTGGTTAAACGATAGGAAACAAAGGGTAGAAATAAATGTTCAGTTTTCAGAATGGAGAGAGCTAAATAGTGGTGTCCCCCAGGGGTCTGCACTGGGACCAGAACTATTCAACATATTCATAAATTATGTGGAAAAGGTGGTAAACAGTGAGATGGCAAAATTTGCAGATGAGACAAAATTACTCAAGATAGTTAAGTCTCAGGCAGACTGTGAAGAGATACAAAAGGATCTCTCAAAACTGGGTGACTGGGCAACAGAATGACAGATGAAATTCAATGTTGATAAATGCAAAGTAATGCACATTGGAAAACATAATCCCAACTATACATATAAAATGATGGGGCCTAAATTAGCTGTTACCACTCAAGAGAGGGATCTTGGAGTCATGGTGGATAGTTCTCTGAAAACATCCACTCAATGTGCAGCGGCAGTCAAAAAAGTGAACAGAATGTTGGGAACCATTAAGAAAGGGATAGCTAATAAGACAGAAAATATCATATTGCCTCCATATCAATCCACCGTACACCCTCTTAAATACTGTGTGCAGATGTGGTTGTCCCATCTCAAAAAAGATATATTGGACTTGCCAGCTGACTTCCCCAAGCCAGAGTTGGAAGGTTGGAGAGGAATGAAGTGAGGAGGAGCAGGAGAGGGAGGTGTCTGCTGGCTCTAAGCCAGAGAGCCAAAGCCAAGGACTCAGAGGGCTAAAGGCAAGGGAGGGGCTTACCTGCTGATATCTTTGTACCAGAGAGCTAGACCCAGAGGAATGGTGAGAGAGTCAGGGGAAGTGAGGTATAGTCCCTCTGGCACGGATGAGCTCCCAACAGACAGGCTGTGGGGGTTCCCTCTGGAAGGAGGGGGTTGCTGTCCTTGCAGAGGGACAAAAGAGGACCAACAAGGAGCCTAGGAATGGCAGAAGACACTGGAGTATGATGAGGCTGCTGTGGGAATTGTTACCAGATTTGCCTGTTACTTTGGGGTACGCTCATTTATTAGGGTTACTCTTCTGAAGTGCGGGGAGGGTGTTCGGTAATTCTATCAATGTATTGCTTGTGTCACTTGTGTTCTCATATGGAGCTCTACTTCTCCCTTCTGCAAGTTCCCTCACAATGGGGCTATCCTGCAGGACCTAGGTTCCCCAGGGCTGGGTTCTTCCAGCCCCAGAATGAGATGAACAAGCACACACACATTAACAGAGCACGTCTGAGAGGACCGGGTTAATCAGCACTCCCAAGCTGACCCCTTATATGCCCTTGGACTCAGCAGGCTGGGTCAAACAGCGTTTCCAAGCTGCCACCCTAATATGCCATGGGCACCGCACTGGAATAGAGTATGCCTGAGCAGGCTGGGTCGAACAGCACTTTCAAGCTGCCATCCTTTTATGCCCCTGGACTCAGCAGGCTGGGTCCAACAGCACTTCCAAGCTGCCACCCTTGTATGTCCCAGGTGCAGCACGTTCCTATCCCCACTTTCATATTACAATTGTTCTGGTAGTAACCCACTTGATGAGCAAATCCCACAGGATTTTTGGATGCTGCAGGGATCTTTAGCTTAAGTACAAGAAGTGTTGCTGCAAAGCGAATGGGGAAGCCAAAAAACACCCACAAAATCTGGGGGGAGGGGGGAAGCGAAGCAACCAGCCAGCCAGCTTAACCATGAAAGTTATTTATTGCCAGATAATAACCATACAAGGGGAGCCAAACAAACAAAATGATTATAATATTAAATCTAACTTAAATCTGATTACAAAAGTCACGTTTAGAAAACTATAACTGATCGCACAAGTCAGGGTCCGAAGGCTATACCTAGAGAGAGAAAGAGAGTGAGTTAGGTTCTCACCACTCCATGAAGCTTGAATTGATCAGGGATCCCAGGTGGTGGTGGTAGCTGAGGGTCTGGAGTGTTGGAAACGGGCAGAGCCCCAAGCACAATCAGTGAAGAGAAGATGAAGACCCAATGGAACTGATGCAGATTTTGGATCCCGGCATCAGAGCACTTACTTGATGGGTAAGGGGTTTTGTAGGGAAAGAACAATGGTTCGTGGGAGAACACTAGATTTGTTTATGGGTGAACTGATGGCTCAAGGGAGGATAACAAAGTTGTTTTGTTCAGGCTAGACAATAGGAACTGATCATTCCTGGCTATGGGTGGTATTCCTTCAAGGGAGCTTACAATGCAGTTATGCAGCTTCAGTATTTTGGATACCAAAAAAAAGATTTATTCCTAGAATTGATCTGATAACTGCTGAGCTGGGGGTGTACAGGCCTGGGGTCATTAACATCTGCAGCAGAGATTCCCCATCATGCAGTGCTTTCCGGCTTTTCTGGTCCCAAAGTTCAGTGCGGTTCTTGCCTTGGAATCTCTGTTCTCCGCTCTGTATGCTAATGAAGATGCCTTCCTGTCCCATCTTTGATGCTAATGAGGCTAAGGGAGTTTCCTTAATCTTGTCACCCTTGTCTGGAGGGGTTTAGGTGTGTCTCCCACTGTCTTTTCAATGCTTTTTGTAAGTCTTTCTTCTGATCGGCTTTGGTTCAAGCAGAGGCTGGGAGCGGGAGAGAGCGGGAGACCTTTCGTGAGTCAGACAGGCTGGATACTGCGCCCTGGTTCCCAAAAAACACAGAGCTGGTAGGTAACAGAACGGATTGTTTGGGACTTCTGCTTACAAAATATTTGCATTGTGTTTTTGTAATAAACAAGCTCCAAGGAGGGTACTATTGAAGCAGGAGAGCCTCTTGTGGAGTCCTTGGGGTGTCGGAAAGGAGAATTTGACACAGGCGCACCTGGTGTGCTGTGGCTTGCTGCAGGAGGGTGCTCCAGGCAAAACGGTCTTATCACCCTCCCAAGCATATCTAAAATCTAGATACATGAGACCACTTTTGAGGAAGCTGGCATGGTCTTATCCAGGTGAAAAGGTCTTGAGAATATATTGTGTCACCAGTTTGCAGAAAATTCAACATGAGACTATTGCTTCTCTCTCTGCTCTTGAATGCCCGTTCAGATCTTTTACGGTACAGCTTCTCGCTGGGCCAAGTGGCATCATCTCCCAGTGTTTCTAATGGGGCCTGAAGTGACCATGGCTGTTTATTTACTTCCTTGTTTGTGCCTCAGCACCGTCAGTCATACACACAACTCTGGGAATAGCATTTGTTCATTAGCTGCAGCTGTAGGGAGCCCCTAATGATCTTTCTACCCAGGGCATGTATGCAGGACCCATATAAAGGCGATTGTTTTCTCCCAGGGCAATGGAGTTTTTAGAATGGAATAATTCAAATCCCAGCCACTTGGAACCTAGGCTTTAGACTCCCTGTGGAATGTGTCTGGAAAGTCCACTGCCCCGACTACACTTGTTAGGTTTACAAGGAGCCTGGAAAATAAGGACAAGATAAAAGTATCTGACAAATGAGAACAGGAAAGAGAGTTTAGGCTAAATCAATATATTTGAAAATGTAGAAAACATCTACAAATATTTAAATACGTGGTATTTTATTATTGTTTAACAGTGCGATTAATCGCCATTAATTTTTTTAATTGCTTGACAGCCCTATCCCAAACACTTCGGTCCAAATACACACTGGTCTAGATAAAACAAGTTTATTAACTACAGAAAGAGAGATTTAAAGTGATTACAAGTAATGAGGCATAAAAGTTAGAATTGGTTACAAAGAAATAAAAGGTAAAATGTGAACTAATACCTAACTTAACAAGCAAAGTGTATTTAAAGCAGAAGATTTCTCTCACCCCATGATCACAGCAGTCTGGCTGGATCCTCTAGTTCCGTGATGCTCTTTTTGTCTTTTAAATGTTTGTTGATGGTGTGAGTGGAGATGGAGGAGGAGAGGTGATCTGAATCCTCTGTTCCTCATTTTAAAATCTTTTCCTCCTCTTTGAGAATCCTCTCCAGTTGAGGGTCAGGCTGCCTGTTCCTTTGCCAAAATGTAAATTACTCGCTCACACCTTCTTCCTGCCAAAGAATGGCTACTTAACCAGGTGGTTGTCCATTTGATTATGTTGAGACCTGGCTGCGGTGCTTTTGTCTGCGAGTAACAGGTTTGGGCTGCTTCCCCAGATTTACACTATGCCTTAATAACATCATACAGTGTAATCTTATAACTTTACAAACAATGTTGCCACGCACATTTTACCATGACAGTAATGATCAGCAAATTATGAGTTTTCAAATGATACCTTACAAGGCACACGTTGTACAAAATCTATCATGGTCTTGTAAAAGTGGTGAATATAGGGATACAGTCTGTCACAGCATTTAATTGCTGCATAGATATACCCTCTGTCCGATTCCTGTTTCCTAGCACTGTCCATTCTGAGATTTTCAGCACCTGTAACTGGCAGAATCCTCTCCAGTCACCTAGCCAAAGCAATAGGCAGAAGAATGTCCATTAGCTGTGATCCTGTTTGAATCTGTAATGCAGTAAATAACACCTGGCTGAGTGTGGCTAATGCAGATGATAAATTGGCTATGTCTTCATTCTTTGGAATCACACTGTGACTTTTTTAGCAGTGTTATAGTGGATAGATGTTCACAGACTGAACAATATGTTAATTGCCAGAGGTAATAACATGTTTCTTTCTCTGCCTTCCCCGGGGGTTGTGGAACAATGTCACTGCTGAGAGGATGGGATATTTCTAGATTGTGATGTGTGTCACATTCCTGTAGGTGCAAGAAGGATTAAAAAAAAATTGATATGTCACTTCAGATCAAGGCACCTGTCAAAGTGGTATGTTAAATAGAATTCCTAAGCAAATCTCAGAGAAAAACATCTCATGGTTTGCACTGACTGAGCCCTAGCGGTGAGATAATAAATCTGCTGTGCATTTACCTAACCTTTGGGAAAATAACCTCCCCAAATGCCACTGCTAGGCATCAGCCCCATGCTGTGGCTCCCACAGGGAGCAGAAGTGCCTGCTCATTCACACAGCTGCTCCTGCAGGACAAAGTGTAATCTGCACTGACTGAATGAGAAGAGGAACTTGACTGGAAGAGTCGCCCACTAATTCCATTCCATGTGCTCTTTGTAGTTAGGGATCAGAGTAACAGCCGTGTTAGTCTGTATTCGCAAAAAAGATGAAGTGAGTTGTAGCTCACGAAAGCTTATGCTCAAATAAATTTGTTAGTCTCTAAGGTGCCACAAGTACTCCTTTTCTTTTTGTAGTTAGGGAGGGGAACTTGATATCAAGTGCTGAGGAAAAAGGAGAGATCCAGACTTACATGAAGTGACCTGGAACTCATGAAAGCTTATGCTAAAATAAATTTGTTAGTCTCTAAGGTGCCACAAGTACTCCTGTTCTTTTAATCAGAAGAGAGATTCATAAATACATAGTTGTCTTATGTAACACGTGTGATATAATTATAGTTCATTGCCTCCTGCAGTAGCAGCAATCAGTAAATGTTTGTTTTGTTCTATTGTGTTTTATACGTGATGAGATGCTGAAGCTATAAAACATCATCTCCCTTTCAGATCTGTGATTGTGTCATGGATTGTTGCTGTATTTTCATGGTATTTGACAGGTTTCTCAAGAGGACTGTGTTCCCTGGATGAGTACTGCACTTGTGTTTGCTTGACAGGAGTATGCCGTTTTGATGTAAGTTAAGTGGGAGAAACATTGTCTGTGGTAGATTTGCTGGCATGAGGCTGACAGTGGTTTTCGCTTTCATTAGTCCATTACCTCTCATACATCGCTATTTTCATTCTCTTTTCCCAGAGTAATTCCTACCTCTGTGCTCACTAAATCAGTGAATTTGGGATAGGTATAACCAACTTGGGTTCTGGCCCAATCCTATAGCAGAGTAAGGAAAATATATAAACTGCTCATATTTAGAGATTGCAAACAATCTGTGTGTGAGACAACAGAGCAACTTTGTTGTCTGAGTTCTAGGGCTGCCTTTATGCCCCTGAAAGGTCTGAATGGTGTATGGAGAAGATTGTTTTCTTCACTCTTGCTCTCTTTGTCTTCTGTTGGCTAGCACGGATGTTCACACTCACTGCCCCCCAATAACACAACCCCCTGACCCATTTTCAGGTGACAGTGTGCATCAGACACAGGTAGGTCCCACGCTGTCAGTACTGGATTAGCAGTATTAGCCCATGAAAGCAATATGGTGGGATAATCTCGCTACAGGCCATTGTCCAAGTGATGGGGAGAGAATAGACGGTTAGACTGCATAAGACAGAGAGGGCTTATCCTGTCTCAAGTGGTCAACCTTCTAAAGCTGCAATCCTACCAGTTATTTTTAATCAGCTTGTGTCTAGATCCCCAGAGTTAGATTTAATAACGTTCAAGAAGCTAGAGGAGGATCACTCAGCCTTGTACTTCCAGGGATACAGCCAAGGTGTCTGCCCATGGCCAGGCATAATCCAGACCATGTTTGTCAAGGTTTCCATACGTCATTCAGTCACTAGTTCTGCTTGCTGTATTCAGAGGGAGAGAGCTGTACCACCATGGGAGAGTTGCCATGGGAATTAGAAGGGTCCTTCCAAGTTGAGCTGGTTGGAGTCTGCTGGTCTCAGCTGGGAGTTGCTTTGCCCCTACCATGTTATTTTTTAATGGTGACCATTGACCTCACTCCATTTGGGGGGGCGGGGGAGGCTGGCTGCTGTGATGACAAGGAATGCTGAAAACAACCATCAGCATGATTTCTGTCTGTGGAGTGGATGGGTGGGTGATGCTTAGTGGGGGGGCAAAGAAACTGCCTGAGTGCTGGCTGGAGAGTCCTGTTTTGGAGCCTTTTGTGCTCTGTTCCCATGCTGCATGGAAGGCTGCCTTACCCGGCAGTCTGGTGTCACTTTTCAGTCTCATTCACTCTCTGGGCTCTTTTCTTTTGCCAAGAAACCAACAGTTTTCCATGCTGATGCCAAGTGCATCCGATGAAGTGAGCTGTAGCTCATGAAAGCTTATGCTCAAATTAATTTGTTAGTCTCTAAGGTGCCACAAGCACTCCTTTTCTTTTTGTGAATACAGACTAACATGGCTGCTACTCTGAAATCTCAGAAAGCTAGTAATTGCTGCTGCCGTGATACCTGTGCCCAGCCCTGCAGGCTGCATTCTGGGGTAGAGTTCCTCTCCACCTGGATCCCTGGAGAACTGCCAGCTCTCAATGTAACGGATGCTGTGTACCCAGAAAAATTTCCTGTAGCTAAAGTCCTTGAGACCACCAGCCACAGCTTTCCCCCTCTTTGAAGGCTGCCTCGAAGGGAACTCATCCAGTCAAGTTACCCAACAAAACCCCTTTCTCAGTACCTAATCCCAATACGGATTAGAACCCTTTCCAGCAGAGCAATGGGGTGTTGTGACAACACTCCAAACTGAATTTATTTTTCAAGGTAAATTATTTCCCCCCCCCATAACTCATAGTTTTTATTCTTTCCCTCTGGTCTGCTGACAAGTGTCTGGAGTAACTGGAGGGAGACCCCTGGTCCTGACAGAAACAAACTCACCCACTCCAGCCCAATAGGGGGAAGTGGCAAAGCGCTGCCTATGGTGCTAACTCCTGACTTTCCATCTGTGAGCCCCTAAAAGTCTGGAGAATGTGGCGGGAGGTGTTTAAAAGCAGGAAGTGGGTCACCTGATGTGGAATGGTCCCGTTTTTGTGAAGGAGTGAGAGGCAGTTTGAAGACTGAGAAATTTAATGTGGCAAAATAGTGCGACCCTGCTCACACTCACATAGACTGTCCTGGAAAACACAATCTCCCTGGATGGTGCATGTGGGTTTGTTGCAGGTCCATACCGAGGCTTCTCAGGATTAGAAGGACCTCCCTACATTGACAGTTGAGTTTGAGCTGGGTGAATATATAGTCAGTAATAGTGCATTAGATGAGCTTTGCTTCTTTTCTGTCTGCAGACAGACAGTGCACCCTGCCCTCCTCGTGCACTAAGCCAAGGGCATAAGGGGTGTAGCTGCCACCTCCCCTCAGTTCCTTCTTACCCCCTGTGATGAGAGCTGGATGTGGTCACCCATACATTTCCCCTAGTCAAGGATATCAGAAGCAAAGAAAATCTCTACATCCCAACCTGAAAATCTGTCCACCACATTGAATGGATGATTTATGGTTGAGTACTCGGGAGAGATTATGCACCTGAGATATCCAAGGCATCCTGGTGAGCAACAGAAAGGATTCCACCAAAGCTACATGTGCAGCAAAATGGAAGAGTTTTTGGTGTGTGTGGAATCTCACCAGGTATCACCAATTCATGCAGAAGTTAGGCACGTAACAGACTACCTACTGCATCTAAACTCCTCTGACCTTTCAGTTAGTATGGTGAGAGTCCACTTGGCTTCTATCTCTGCAGTACACTATCTAGAGGGAATGTTTTTTCTATCTTTTCACACCCGTTGGTGTCCAGATTTCTTGTTTACATCTACTCTCCTGTATCCAACTTGGTACCTTCCTGTGATTTGAATCTAGTGCTATCCTGGTTAATGGGTCCCCCCTTTGAACCTCTAGCAATAATACCTTTGCTGCTACTAGCCACGAAAACACCATTCTTGGTTGCCATTACGTATGCTAGGAGAGTCTCAGAGCTTCAGGCTGCCTAGCTGGCCTTTCTTTTTGCAGTCTTTCATAAAGATAAAGTTTCTCTTAGGCCGCAGCCTAAGTTCATGCCTAAGGCAGTATCAGCTTTTCACCTTGATCAAAACAATTAATCTCCCAGTATTCCTCCCGAAACACAATTTTTCCAAACGTAAAGAAAAGCTGCACACCTTTGCTGTTTGCAAGGCTTTGCCATTTTAGCTGGACTGTACAGTCTTTCAATCCCCTCATAGGCTCTTTGCAGCCTATGCTAAGAGAATCAAAGGTCAACCCTTCACAGCGTGGTACATTTCAGACTGGATTTCTGACTGCATCAAGCTTTGCGAGCTGTAGCTCACGAAAGCTTATGCTCTAATAAATTTGTTAGTCTCTAAGGTGCCACAAGTACTCCTTTTCTTTTTGCGAATACAGACTAACACTGCTGCTACTCTGAAATCTTGCTAACGTCTCTCTTCCACCAAGGATGACTGCCCACTCCACTAGGCTTAGTCCACGTCATCAGCCCTTCTGAGCAACATCCTTATAGTACATATCTGAAAAGCAGCCATGTGAACATACCTTCTCCAGACACTCTATTACTCAAGCTTCCCAAGAAGACACAAGCTTCAGCAAGTCAATGTTGCAGTCTCTCCTCAAATAATCAGAACTCCCACCACCTATAAAGAAATTGCTGGTGAGTCACTTACAGTGGAAAGTACATGTGCACCACACATCTCAAAGAACAACAGCTTCTATACAGGAAAGTAACCATTTTTTCCCCCTAGAATGTTCGTCTGGCAGCTTGCTCCCTACAATATTTGTAGCAGGCGAAGGCAAATGACACAAACCCAGCCAGAGTAAATCCACTTAGAAACACTTGCAGAACTTTTGAGCAGTGTTTGCCTACCCTCACAAATACACAAAGCAAATTGGTTGTCAAATGAGTAGTTGGGGCTCTTGTTGATTTGCCTCCTCGCCAGGAGATGCTGTGGGATGATTCTTCTTCTTATCAGATGCAGAGCTTGCCAAGCCAGTTTGCGACAGCCTCATTGGTGAAGAGCGGAGCCCTCAGACCACCATCGGATCTGATCAGAGGGCAGCCGTCAGTGATGTGTGACAACATCCATCTTTGGCCACAGCCGCAGTGGGATCCTCTCCTTGGGCCCAAGTGTGAAGGCAGGCTGCACCTTGACCCTGGCCTGTTCAAAAGTAGTTCAGAAGGGCCCATGAGCAGCCTGGCAAATGAAAGCCAGGTACATGCCCCATCAGGACAGTTATAAGAGCCTGATTTCTGATGCCAGCTGCAGACTATTCTTCACATGATCACATGTACGTCACAGAGAAATCTGGGCAGGGCACGTCAGCCCATGACAGGGATCTCATTGACAAGTGCACTCTTGGATGGTCAAAGGGGTCTGCATATAGTGCTAGGCTTGGGTCTGCCTAATATTCTCAACCATTCTGGCTCTAGCATCTTCACAACACATATGTGGAGGAGAGATGTTACTTACTGTGGGGAGTCATGGTACTGGTGTGGGATTGAAAAACACATGTCCCTGGGATCTTCCATATTATCCACAATGGCAGCGGTGGATTTCCCACAGACAGACTTCTGCGTGAACACATCTGGGTGTAGTGTACTGCTTTGCCTCTGGCAACTGGTACACAGTGCTCAAGGTCACAAGATGGAATTGTCTTGATTCTGCTTATGGGTTTGACTTTGCATAAAAGAGAGTGGTATTTTCTCAGCTTGGAGCGTGGGGCTTCTGCTGCACAGATCCAGATGCTGTACAGAGAAAGGCAATCCAGATGAGACGACCCAGCTTCATTTGGACCCAGAAACTCTAGGTTTTTACCCTTAACAAACAAATTCCTTCTGGTAACTTCTTCCTTTGATCTCTGAAACATTTACTCAAAGAACCACCAGCTCCTACTGGTGCTTGGTTCTGTGTTCCCTATCAAATACGTAGGTTTCTCTGCTGCATCCTCCACCCAGAAGTGGGAATCCTCTTTGTGTGACTTCACAGTCATCCCCACAGCAACTAGTTGGGATGTCACAGGATGATAAGAACTCTGACCTAATGGGTTATTGGTGGTGGCTGTGGAACCAAGCAATCTGGGTTCTGTTTACATGGTGATGGGAGTGGTATAAGAATCTGAACAGAACAGACACCAATTAGGGAATCTCCCAAGCAGCAATGATCCTGAAACGTCCCTGGGAATGAAAAGCAAGCGAAGAAAGAAACAAGGAACAGCTTCTCAATAAAGCGTCATGCCCCTCAAAGATTCCCACAAAGCAGCAGCAGCTCTGGTGGGTGATAAAGAGCTCAGGATAAGTGTTAATGTGTCAATGAATGCGGAACAGTTTTTAGGAAATCCTCTCATAGCCCCACACTGTGTTACCAAGTCAATGTAGGTTTCAGAGTAGCAGCCGTGTTAGTCTGTATTCGCAAAAAGAAAAGGAGTACTTGTGGCACCTTAGAGACTAACAAATTTATTAGAGCATAAGCTTTCGTGAGCTACAGCTCACTTCATCGATGAAGTGAGCTGTAGCTCACGAAAGCTTAGATGAAGTGAGCTGTAGCTCACGAAAGCTTATGCTCTAATAAATTTGTTAGTCTCTAAGGTGCCACAAGTACTCCTTTTCTTTTTGCAAGTCAATGTAATTATCTCCCTGATCCTTTGGCAGGGCATTCTCTTATCTGTCTAATCTATTTGGTGTGGTGGTGTAGCCTGTTGGTCCCGGATATTAGAGACAAGCTTGCCTCTCTCACCAACTGAAGTTGGTCCAATAAAAGATATTACCTCACCCACATTGTCTCTCTAGTCTGTCTGGGGAGATTAACTTCTCTGTGCAGGATGTCACATTTTCAGTAGTTTGTCAAACTTTAATAGACAGCAGCAGCCGCTGGGAGCCGGAGAAATGTGGACTTACTGTTGCCTGTTGCTTGCATTCAAAGTGAGGATATGAATGCAAGGAGAGCAAACTGAGCACTGCATCCCAGGCCTTGCCCCTTGGAGCATACACTCACCTCTCACAAGGGGCAATCACAAGGCAACAAAGTTCTTCATTATTTACTGAGGCATGTTCTCAGTGGTGACAGGTGACAGAACAAGGAGCAGTGGTCTCAAGTTGCAGTGGGGGAGGTCTAGGTTGGATATTAGAAAACACTATTTCACTAGGAGGGTGGTGAAGCACTGGAATGGGTTACCTAGAGAGGTGGTGGAATCTCCATCCTTAGAGGTTTTTAAGGTCCAGCTTGACAAAGCCCTGGCTGGGATGATTTAGTTGGGGTTGGACTAGATGACCTCCTGAGGTCTCTTCCAACCCTGATATTCTATGATTCTATGTATAACCCCCACTTATAGAAATGCTGAACCCACTAGGTCTGGGAATGACCATTCTGAGTTATGGTGAAGACTGTTCTCCCCTGCTGTGTCAAGTGGGCATGGGTGGCCGGTGACACGGCTGTTGGGGGAGGCTAGCCCCCCTCCCCTTCACTGTCTGCCCCCCATCTTCCCATCCCTTTTACTCCCCCTCCCCCACAGGAGCCAAGATCATCCCCACCCTGGCCCCAGCCCTGGTGTGCCAGGCAGCACAGATGCAGCACCAGGCAGTGCGGCCGCAGTGCCACCAGCCCCAGTGCTTCAGGCAGCGTGGCCGCAGCGCCCCCAATCACAGTGCTCTGGGCAGCGCGGCCGCAGTGCCCTCAGCCCCAATTCCCTGGGTGGTGTGGACCGAGCGCCAGGCGAGGAGCTCAGTCCCAGCTCCAGCCACCCCAACTCCTTGCAGGAGGCAGGGTGGTCAGCCCCAGCCAGCCTGGGCCAGGGCAGAATGCTGGGGGGAACTGCAGGAGGGGGCCTGGCCTGGGGGCACAGTGTGGGTGGGGCCATGCTAAGCTGTTTGGAGAGGCACAGCCTCCCCTAGTCTACGATACACGCTACCCATGCAAGTGGGGTGAAACTGGAGCTGGCTTGCTTCATTTGCTCAGCAAATGCAAAGAAGTGGCTGCAAAATTCCAAAAGGGTCTGTGTCGGAGGGGTAGCCGTGTTAGTCTGTATCCACAAAAACAACGTGGAGTCCGGTGGCACCTTAAAGACTAACAGATTTATTTGGGCATAAGTTTTCGTGGGTAAAATACCCACTTATTCAGATGCATGGAGTGAAAATTACAGATGCAGGCATAAATATACTGACACATGAAGAGAAGGGAGTTACCTTACAAGTGGGACCAGTGTTGACAGGGCCAATTCAATCAGGGTGGATGTGGTCCACTCCCAATAATTGGTGAGGAGGTGTCAATACCAAGAGAGGTAAAATTGCTTTTGTAGTGAGCCAGCCACTCCCAGTGCCTAAGGGTCTGTGTTTTCTTTTAGTTAACAGGAAATATGGGTGTGTCTTTTGTTGTTTATTTGTATTGCAGTAGCATCTAGAGGCCTCAGCCTGGTGCACTAAACATATTATGAAGACCTGGTCCTCTCCTAGAGAGAACATTTGCTACTCAGCAGTCATTGTCTCCGGGTGTCCAAGGAATAAAACATTACATGAAAGAGATCTCAAAGCAGGAGCGGGAGGAGGTGAACTGGGTGTGCACTTTTTATTCTGTGACATTTTCATGGGGTTGGATTGTCTACTGATTTGTTTTCAGTCTTCTTTTGCCCATCCCTGCAGTAACAGATCTTTGTTTCTCAAAGCCAGTGACCAAGAATTGAAACCAGTCACTTTTGATTTAATTTGCCAAGGGGACTGCTGTTGAGCAAAACAAAGTTCTTCCTCCCTTCCCCACTCCCAGTCCTTGCTAGCTTAAAGGGTGAAAGAAAACTCCTCTAGGAAACTCATCAGAAAACTACCCACAAAGCCAGAGGCAGGTAATAGGATCTGAGCCCTCCATGGACTGAAGGTTTTCAAAAGGAAAGCGCCATCTCTCTTTTAAAAGCTGTTGTGTAAGCCCAACCTTGTGAAGTGTGGATTCACAGTCTGCTAGCTGAAAGAAAAGGAGTACCCGTGGCACCTTAGAGACTAACAAATTTATTAGAGCATAAGCTTTCCACTGTAATAAATTCGTTAGTCTCTAAGGTGCCACGGGTACTCCTTTTCTTTTTGCGAATACAGACTAACACGGCTGCTACTCTGAAACCTGTCAGTCTGCTAGCTGTTTTCAAGATAGTTTTAATTGATGTTTTCATTGTTACTGAATAGCAGCTTGAATAAGGATCAGATTGCTGAGACAGCAATCTCTCTGGTCACTCGATTACAGACCTAAGAGTGAAAAGAAAAGGAGGACTTGTGGCACCTTAGAGACTAACAAATTTATTTGAGCATAAGCTTTCGTGAGCTACAGCTCACTTCATCGGATGTGGTTTTTCCACCAAATGCATCCGATGAAGTGAGCTGTAGCTCACGAAAGCTTATGCTCTAATAAATTTGTTAGTCTCTAAGGTGCCACAAGTACTCCTTTTCTTTTTGCGAATACAGACTAACACGGCTGCTACTCTGAAACCACTCTCCTTATAGTGTGTATGATAAAACCCATTGTTTCATGTTCTCTGTGTGTGTATATCAATCTCCCCGCTGTATTTTCCACCAAATGCATCCGATGAAGTGAGCTGTAGCTCATGAAAGCTTATGCTCTAATAAATTTGTTAGTCTCTAAGGTGCCACGAGTACTCCTTTTCTGATTGCTGAGAGTTGCTCATCATTCTTCCTACAGCTCCAGGACATTCCAGAAGTGCACCATCAGAAATAGAGCTGATGCAAGGACAGAACAGACTGAGAGGCTCCCTACAGGTGCACACTGCAAGGGAAGGGCCTCAGGTGGGTGCTCAGGTATGCCTACACTGCAATTAAAAACCTGTGGCTGGCCCATGCCAGCTGACTTGGGCTCAGGGCCTGGGACTGTTTCATTGCAGTGTAGACGTCCGGGCTCTGGCTGCAGCCTGAGCTCTGGGACCCTCCCACCTTGCAGAAACCTACAGCCTGGGCTCCAGCCTGAGCCCAGAAGTCTGCAATTAAACAGCAGCCCAATGAACTGGAGTCAGTTGGCACAGACCAGCCATGGGTGTCTAATTGCAGTGTAAACATATCTCAATGAGCAGCTCATTGAGCTGAGCGGTAGGAGAAAATTAATCAAAAAATGCTCTGTTGGGGAATCCTAACAGCTGTGACTCCATTAATCCTGTATTGAGACTGAATGACAAGGATGTTCCCTTGTATCACAAGTGTGAAAAATTCCTCTTAAATTCAGGGTGCTTTATCAGCCCCCAGAGCTATTGAGAAGTGATGAGTAGATTCCAAGATGATGGAAGCTACAAGCGGTGCCTCAGAGAACCTTGGCTGGTTGCATGCTTGATTCTTCTGGAGGATGATCTGATTCATGGAACAGTAATAGACACAGTGATGATAAAATGGCCTTTTGCAAGAATCCATCCAAGCAGGTCAGTTTAGCAAAGTACTCCAAGGGCTCCATCTACAGCGGCACTGAACCCCTCCCCTGAGAGGAACCTCTCTGTGAATAAGAGGTTTCAGAGTAGCAGCCGTGTTAGTCTGTATTCGCAAAAAGAAAAGGAGTACTTGTGGCATCTTAGAGACTAACAAATTTATTAGAGCATAAGCTTTCGTGAGCTACAGCTCACTTCATCGGATGCATCCGATGAAGTGAGCTGTAGCTCACGAAAGCTTATGCTCTAATAAATTTGTTAGTCTCTAAGGTGCCACAAGTACTCCTTTTCTTTCTGTGAATAAGGTAAGACAAAGTTATGTGAGAAAGGGGCAGATCTGTTCTCCAGATTTCACACCAAAGCAGCAACGCGTTTCCAGCTGGCCTTGGAGTACAGAGTTCTGCAGGTGTTTGTAACTTTGGGAAGGGTTAAGCCAAATGAGAGTTTGTGAGAGAGAATTAACTAAGGCCATGTCTACACTACCAATTTTTGTCGACAAAAGTGATGTTGACACCCAAAAGTTGACATAATAAAAATCGGAATCTCTTATGTTCTCACTTGCTCCCTCTGTTGGCAGATTGCTTCCACAGTGGAGGCACGATCGACAATATGAGCAATGCACTGTGGGTACCCATCCCACAGTCCAGCTCGACACCTTGTATCACTAGGTGTTATGGGAAGGTGGAGTGGATCCCTGTGCATCTTGGGACCAGGCTAAATGTTCCGTGATGCATTGCTTTCTGAACTCCGTGGGGTTCTGGCTTTTTTTCACAGCATTTTTGCAACATTTTTGCATTTTTGTTTACCCTGGCATCTTTGTGAGAAGGGATGAATCCTGCACTTCTCTCTTGTGCTCTGTTAACTGTCATGAAGACATCGCAGATGGCAGTGCAGTTAATCGTGAATTTCCTAACTGAAGAAGACTTGCAGGCACCCAACATTGTGCACGATATGGATAGGAGCAACTTTAGATTGCTTTTGGCATTCACAGAGCAGCTGCATAGAGTAGGCCATTGCTTTTGGGCTCAGGAAACAAACACTGAATGATGGGATTGTATTGTCATGCAGGTGTGGGATGAAGAGCAGTGGCTACAGAATTTTCAGATGCGGAAAGCCACCATCCTGAAACTGTGCTGGATCTAACCCCAGACCCATGACACAAGGACACCAGAATGAGAGCTGCCCTCTTAGTAGAGAAGTATGTGGCAATCACTGTGTGGAAGCTGGCGACTCCAGACCGCTATCGGTCGGTTCTGAATCAGTTTGGAGTGGGGAAAGTCAACCACTGGGGCTGCGTTAATGCAAGTGTGCAGGGCAATAAATTGCATCCTACTACAAAGGACCGTGACTCTGGGAAATGTGCATGAAATAGTGAACAGCTTTGCAGAAATGGGTTTCCCTAACTGTGATGGGGTGGTAGATGGCATACACATTCCAATTTTTGCACCAGACCTCCTTGCAACAGAGTACATCAATAGGAAGGGGTACTTCTCCATGGTGTTGCAGGCGCTTGTGGATCACCGTGGGCATTTCACTGATATCAATGTGGAGTGGTCTGGGAAGGTGCATGATGCAGGCATCTTCAGGAACACCGGCCTTTGCAGAAAGCTGCAAGCGGGTACTTCCTTTTCGAACCAGAAGAATACAGTGGGGGATGTTGAAATGCCCATAATGATCCTGGGAGACCCAGTGTACCCCTTACAGCGGTGATTCATGAAACCTTACATGGGACACTTGGACAGCAGTAAGGAGCGAGCAGTTCAACAACAGACCGAACAGGTTCCAGATGACGGTTGAATGCGCTTTTGGCAGATTAAAGGCCCGCTAGTAATGCTTTTATGACAGGTTAGACCTTAATAAGGATAATATTCCCATGGTCATAGCCGTGTACTGTAAGTTGCATAAACTCTGTGAAGCCAAGGGTGAAAGGTTTGCTCAGGGGTGGAGTGCTGAGGCAGACGGCTTGATTTTGAGCAGCCAGATACCAGGGCTGTCAGAGGAGTCCAGAGAGGAGCTATTTGAATCAGAAAGGCTTTGAGGCAGCACTTTGACAATGACCACCAGTAACGTGTATCTCTGACTGAGTTGCTTCAATGTTACGTGACATGTAGTTTTCCTAGGAGGCAATGGTGACATTTGGGGGCCTTATATGCCAGTGATAAAGTGATTAAAATGCCTGTGCATGTGTTGGCAGTAGCTGCAATCTCACCTCATAGAAAAAAAATAAAGATGATTTACCATTATAAAACTTTGCTTTTATTGCATAAGAAACAGCACACACAAACACACAGACGCCTGCTGGGAAAGAAGGAACCAGTGAAGGGCAGACTTTCATAGCTGTCTGTAGGTCTAGCTATCGTTGTGAAAGTTGTCCGAGGACGTGGAGTGAAAGGGAAACTGAGAAGTCTCGGAAAGTGGACAGGAATGTGTGGACAGAGTTGCAGGGGTGGGCATGGAAAAGAGTTCTGAATGTGCTGCAGGGGAAGATGGGCGTGGATTTGCTCAGTCTGCAGCACTATTAAGGACTTCGGCATCTGCATTTGCTCCTCCATTACTTTAATCATCTGCTCAGTTGTGTCCTTAACAAATGCATGATTCTCTTTTCTGTCCTGCCATTCGGCTTCCCAGCACTCCTTGCATTCCCTTTTTTCTGCATTGGAGCACTGTAGTATCTCCCGGAACACGTCGTCTTTGCTGCATCTTGGACGCTTTCTTATCCAGCGGAGACGGTCGGTCGGGGTTCATTTCTGAAGGCCGCATCTGGTGAAGCACAGGGGACAATGCACAGAAGCGGGATTCTTAAATTCATGCACAGCATTGAAACATTTCAGTTAAATACAATTTTTGCAACATTTCAATCATTTTATCACTGGCCCTAGCCAGGCACACATCTCTGTGAATAGCCAAAGCATTGTGAGTATTTGCAGGAGGGGTCCCCTACTCCACTCCACTCGGGGAAAAAGAGCGCACACATTTTGCAAGGGTCGTGGTGCAGCATTCTATGGAAAAAATTCTAAAATTCTGCCACACTTTTCCACAGGCAGGGGTCATTCTATCAGACATCTCACTGCTAAAGGTAAGCAGGGAAATGAGGGTACATCTACTACATGCTTGTGGCTTCTGTCTTGCTCACCTATGTGCCGCTTTGGGTCCATGCACTAGTGATTGCCGAATGGTGCGGGAAAGTTTCCTACAATGGGGGAAGGAACAAAGCTGCTCTGCCATGGAACCTTCAGCAGAGGATGGCCAAGTACCTCCGGAAACCTTTCTTGGAGATCTCTCTGGAGGATTCCCGTGAGATCTCGGCATGTATCAACACCCTGTTCCGCTGTACCGATTAGCTACACAGGGAAATGTCCAGCTCACAGAAACACAGCCAGCCTCCCCCATTTCTATACCCTGAACCCAACCTCCGCACTACACAGGCCACAGCCACTTACAAGGTGTCTCATCTCCTGCTTTTTGCTCCCCAGAGAGCAACTGCTGCGACTGGCTAGACACCTCTAGAGTGGAGAACAGTTCCTGGCTGCCTGCCCCACAAGGCAACCGCGCCAGGAGCTGCACATTCTCGTCTAACTCCACCTTTTCATCCTCTGGGTTAGGTCCTCTTTCTGCTGTCTCCATTCCCTCCCAAGTATCCACGGGGCGCTTGGCAGTGGAGGTGGGGTTGCCACCAAAGATAGCGTACAGCTCCTTGTAGAACCGGCAGGTCTTAGGTGCAGTACCGGAGTGATGGTTTGCCTCCCTCACCTTATAGTACGCCTGCCTCAGCTCCTTTATCTTTGCTCTGCACTGCAGCGTGTCCTGATCACAGCCCTTTTCGCATAAGCCTCAAGAAATGTGCCCATCAGTATCAACATTCCTACGGCTCAAGCACAGCTGGGATTGCACAGCCTATTGTCTCCATATACTGAGCAGATCCAGCAGCTCTGCAGTGGTCCAAACTGGAGAGCGTTTGGTGCTATAACCCGCCATGGTCACCTGGGAAGTTGCAAGGAGAACTTTCCATGCCGAGCCAGCAGGAAATTACATTTCAAAAATTCCTTGGGCTTCTAAGGTGGAGGGGCCCGATGGTCGCTTACCTGGCTGCAGGGAGGTGGAGTTCAAACTGCTGGCCAGAGTGGTCAGGATGGCTATTGTGGGGCACCTCCTGGAGGCCAGTTAAAGCAATGAAATCAAGTGTGGTGTCTACACTGGCACTTTGTTGAGAAAAGTGATGAGGAAAAAGACATAAGTCTCTCGTTGGGGTGGATGTATTTAGTCACCAAAACCAGGTGTTTTTCCTGACAAAAGTTGTATTGCAGTATGTACGCATTCACTGTTTGGTCAACAAAAGGCAGTTTTTGGTGACAAAACATGGTAGTGTAGACAGGGCCTAAGCCTGAAAGCCAGAACGATCCCGACTATCAATTGCGGCACCACTCACATCACTGAAATTTCAGGCTGGCTCCTGCACAGGGGGTTGGCTCTGCTATGAGGTTCACATGGTTACTAGCCTAAGTTTCAGAGTAGCAGCCGTGTTAGTCTGTATTCGCAAAAAGAAAAGGAGGACTTGTGGCACCTTAGAGACTAACAAATTTATTAGAGCATAAGCTCTAAGATGCATCCGATGAAGTGAGCTGTAGCTCATGAAAGCTTATGCTCTAATAAATTTGTTAGTCTCTAAGGTGCCACAAGTACTCCTTTTCTTTTAGCCTAAGTTTGTGTTAGTTCTTATTGTTCCCTTGGATTATTGGCCTTTGAACAGCTGATATTCAAGGGGGTTGTGATCAGGAACAGGGACAAGAAACTAATCATTAATTTTAGGAGTAGATTTTAGATCAGAAATATTCATTAGGAAATACACTGTTAGCCTTTTCTAGCTGATTTAAACTCCTTGTCATAGTTGTTGGTCTCAGTTCACTAGTTGTCTAGGTCTGAACTCATCCGTCAGCTGAATTCTCTTCACCTTTCTGAAGAATTGAAAGACCCTTCCAAGTCAGAGCTGGGATCCTTGGTTTAGCAATTCTGGGAAACATGCATAGCAGCTGCCAGGAAGTATGTGCTCCGTGAGTTATGGTGAGTTCAGTTCATGGCTCTCTTAGGGCACTAATATTTTGTTACATCTCTCACTGAAGGGGAACCTCCCTTACTGAAAGGATGAGAACACAGTTGTGGGTACAATATTCATGGGCAAAGAGGTGGTAGCAAGTGTCGTATACCAAAAGAGAAATACAGTCCGTAGTGCTGCGGCATTGTGTAATTAGATTTGTATAAACTAAGTTTCAATTAATTGCATTTCACTTTCCATCGTTCAGTTCTTTCCAAGGACAACCAACTTGAATGGAATGATGCAGATTCATACACAGTGGGGAGTAGGAGGGGAGTGAAAGGGGGAAATTAAGTGGAGTGGTGGAAACTCAAACCCAGGGAAGGGCATAGAGAAATTCACTGGAGACCCAATGCAGTGGGCTGGGGGAGGATTTGGTATTGTCAGGAATTGTGAATTGTAATGGAATTGTAAGAACCCTTTGTGATTGCTTAAAAAAGTCCCCAGCTGTGCTCCAATAATACATTATTTAGCCAGCAAACATGCAGCGTGACCAAGTTTTATTTAGCTCTCAGAATATCTACAAAATCGAGCACTTCTCTCCAGTTTATACTTGAGATCAAGGTTGCACCAAGAGTATAGGGGCCGAAAGGCAACCTAGCATAGCAATCTGCAGAACCAGCAATGCAAAAGCAGAGGAGCCAGCACTTGCTGGGCCAGCAGACTGGCATGAGAATGGGCGATTTGTTGGCCTAGGTGCGAAATGTATGTTTCAGGAAATTGAAAGCTCCTAGGGATGTGAAAGATTCCACTTTTAATGTTTGTGCTTGGGTCTGAGACAGCCTGGCCTGTGCAATCTCTGATCTGCCCTCCCTGGGCCTGGCTCTGTCCCCAGTATGAATCCTCTTTCAGTTTCACCATTTCTAAAACCACCACCCTGAAGAGTATTTTAAAACGAGATGGCCTCTTAACGAGCAAGCCGCCCATCAGACCCTTCATAAATAAATGGGAAATACATTAAAGCAGTGACCTAGAATGATTAGAAATCTGGGCTCTCTGCCTGTGGCCCTCCCTCCCCCCAAAAAATTAGATGATGGAGGGAGAGGAGAAGCCCTGATCCCAGACCACTCAGAAGCAAACCCTCAGCCTTCTCCAAAAACTCGCTCAAACCAGATGTCTTTTGCAGCATGCCCCAAAAGTCACTACATTTGGGCTATTTTGGACGAAGGTGTTTGAGTCTAAGGGTGATGCCTGGATTTTGCGTTAGGCTCTATTTTCCCTGCTTCTTGATAGGATGATTCTGGTGCTGGTTCCCTTCCCTCGCAGTGACCCCCTGAAGGAGCAGCGTGCCCTACCCCAGGAGGTCAGCCCCCTTCTGCCTGTGTGGTGCTGCCTTTACCTGCACAGTGAATGAAGCTTATTGGTCTCCGTGAATCACAAGAACCCACATGGTTTTGAGCAAACATTCCTGAACTGCTGCTGAACAAGTTACACTATCCTGGTCATGGTGCTGTGAGCTGGGCAGCTGCTCCTTTCCCTCACCCACCGCTGCCTGACACACACCCCACTCCCACATCACTAACTTTTGGCTATAAAGCTTCCCAGTCTTCTGCTGATACAGTAACTGAGACTGCTTTTTGCAACTCCAGGCAAAACTAAACTCCCAGCTCCAAAATAACTGAGATGGAGACGACTGATTAGGGAGTGTCTCCTTTTAGGGCAGTATTATCTTGAGCCGCAAATGAGCGGCTGACAGCCAGAGTTCTCTGTGCAGCCTGGTGTCAGGAAAAGACAAAACTGAATTACCTTGCTCTGCAGTCTAGACACTGGGTGCTGAGCTTTGCCTGGACTCGCACCTAGACTGTCATTAGTAGATGATGCCATGGAAGAGGAAAGATGATTAGTGCTTAAAGCAGCAGTACTCAAACTTTGATTTAAAATTTTTTGCAGACCCCCAAGCCAACTTCTAATTTTCCCTGGGGGTGCTCAATGCCCACTCAGCCCCGGGCCCTGCCCTACTGTGACTCCATCCCTTCTCCTAAAGCCCTACCCCCTCCCCATGTCTTCCCGCCCCCGCTCCATCACGGCCTCTCCTCTTCCCCCCCTCTTTCAGTCCCCTCCCCAGAGTGCACCCAGTCCCCACTGGGAGGGAGGGGGAAGAATTGATCAGCGGGGCTGGCCCTGCACATGACTCACGGACCCCCTTTGGTTCATGGAGGAGAACCGCTGCTTTAAAGAATAGTCATTCCTTTCTATAATTAAACAAAGAGTGGGCTAGAAATGTATTGTCAACACACCTTGTAGCATCCCTCTGATGAGGATAGAGTCCTTTACTCATGCAAGGCTGTGGAATTTAATCCATTAATCAACTGGGAATTGGAGCTCTCTCTCCTTGCAGTATTTGTTCATTGTTCTAGTTCCTGGGAGTGGGCTGCTCTGTTTTAATCAGCAATCATTACCACAGACTAGCTCAGCTGTTTCACAGCGCTGGGTGGTTCTGTGTTTGCTTTTAATGTTGATGTTTCCTGAACTGTTCCTGTGCTGTTGTAACCCAGGAAAATAGACATGGGTTCAATTCCCTGCTCTGTCACAGACTTCTGGAGTGACCTTGGCCTAGTCACTAAGTCTCTCTGTGCCTCAGTTCCCCACAGGGAACACAGGGTCATGGCTCACAGGCATGCTATCAGGATAAAGGCATTGAATCCAGAGGTGATGGGGCCATGTAGGTACCTGTATCTAGAGACAGGTTTCAGAGGGGTAGTCATGTTAGTCTGTATCATCAAAAAGAAAGAGGAGTACTTGTGGCACCTTAGAGACTAACACATTTAGTCTGAGTGCACAGAAACATCCCAGGGCCTTTTCATCACAGGTGACCCAAGTGTCCTCAGCCAGAATTTCCCCTCCCCTTGCCATTGTGCTGTATGTTGTGAACCTGCTTGGCTGCCTCCCTCCACCCCAGAGGGAGCTGCAGTTCAATGCTGCTGTACGGATACAGGGGTAAGTCCTTCCCCTTCCCTTTTTCCATGGTAGTGTAGGTGCTGTGCCTGAATGAAAAGCCTGCAAAGTTGGGTCCCAAAGAGCTCTCCATATGCTTCCACACAGGGAGAAGAGCGGGGCTGGGCCAGTGCATTCAGAAAAGCTGGAGATATTGGAGCTTCAGAAGACTGCAGTAGCAGCGGAATGACTCCCCCTGGGAGTGGGGGAGAGGCACTGAACCTGGCATGACCTGTGGGGGATTTGTCCCATAACAGATGAAGATGCTCTAGAAATACAAAACATGCTTATCTCCCATCTAGTACACAGATGTTACATGCGGGCAGGTTTGGCTTGGCAGGTCGCTTGCCACTGAACAGATGCAAACTCTCCGAACATGCATCATTTTTCTGCTCTGTTGGTGCTTTCACTAAGTGACACTGGGTGCCAGACTGCAGTTCGCACTACCTGTGATAGAACATGCCTTCATGATGCTAAGGAAGGCTCCCTTCTTGCTGCTGCAGGAAGCATAATGCTATCACAGACTGGGAAGTCTGGGTTCAGTGGCACAGCTACTCCTCAGTGATGATCAATTTACTGCAATGCACAACCTGCAGTTTTGAAAGGATGAAATACAGATTCTGAGAAGGAGAATCATTGAAACTAGGGGATGCTATAGAAATAAAAGGCCAAGCCCTACTACAGAGAAATAAATTAGGTTTGACAGGGTTATTGATTCCAGTGTATTTTCGCAAGATAGAATCACCTTAGCAAAGCTGCTCCTCCTTTCTGCATACAAATAATGTCTGGAGGGAGAGTCATGCCTGCTGCTTCTTTTCTCATCTTCAGATGAGACACAACCCGCAAAGTCTAGCACCAGCACTTCAGCCTGGCTTTCAGGGGACAGTTTTGGAGATGGTGACACTTTTTGTGTATTGTCTGTTAAATTCACATTTGTACCTAGAGCACATTCAGGTCTTTGAGACTGGTTCTGAAATGCTGGTAATTTCTGAGTAAATGATCAGTGGGTTTAATAGAACTGGAGGAAGAATGTGTGTAATAAAGTGCTGCTGACAACTGCTGGGAGTCCTCTCCTTTTGGCAGAACTGACAGCTAATCCTCTCTGAATGATCCTGAAAGCACTCATCCCTTCTTTTGTAAATATTATTTTATTACTGCCCATTACAGCAGATCTGTTTTTTTCTACTTATTAGTGTCTTCTCCAGTACACCACAAAGGCAACATGAATTCTGTTAGAATATGGCAGTTTCTAGAGATTAAAAATAGAAATAATTATTTGTAACCATTTTCAAATATGAAAACATACTATTGTTCAATTTCTACTTCTACTTCTACTATTTCATACTATTGCTCACTCTCTGAATGAGCATGTAGATCCTGAAAGCACTCATCCCTTGTAGAGCAAACTGAGAAAGCATCCATCATTAGCTAATCCCCATGGCTTAGTCCCTGGCCAGCACCAGGGATCTGAGTATCTGCTAAGCATCTTCATTATTTGACTTTTCCGTTTGGTGATGGACACACCCAGAACGCCACATTGTCTCCAGACAGGTGTGGAGATGCTCTTCTGTGCCCCCGGAAGCAGCTTTGGGTGGATGTGAGCATTAAATACCAATCACCTTTGATAGCCTTCAATGTCTCTCTCTACCTAAAGCTCTGAGCTGATCATATCAAGGGTTGTAGTGACCACAGCCTGCAAGTGTGGCTCAGCAGGGACAAAGTGGCACTGAATTCCTCTGCAGCCACTGACCCCAGTTCCCTCTTGCTGCTCTCTGGCAGGGCTTAACTGGAAGTGCTAAAGAGGGGACATTTTGGGGCACTTTCTAGTGGCACTTTTTCACTTGTCTTGATGGCAACTAAACTCTGCTTTCCCCATTACCAGATATCCTTTCCAGGCAGCTAGAGCTCATTGGGCAGTTGCCTGATCTTATCACATGCTGGTGGCTATCCCACCCATTGCCTCAGTTTAATGACCCAAAATTGAGTTAAAACAATAATCCCTCAATGTTTGCTCTTGGGAGCTGCTGCAAGAATACAAACTAGCAAATTCTACAATCAGCTAGAGTCCCAGGCAATGTTCTGTCCTTGATAAGATTCCAAGACCCAGTTCATTAGCAGGAGGGGCACATTTTCACAGCAGCGCACAGTTTGCAGCCTTGCAACTCCTCATCAGACTGCCCAACAGACTAACATTGGGGTAAAATTATTTTGCAAGATATTCTCTCTCTTCCTCCCCCTCCCCCCGTACCTCTCTGTTCCACATGGAACATAAAACCTTCACCACTTCATTGCCTGTCTCCTGCTGCAGCCTTAGCAGCCTAAGGCTGCCTTTGTGGTGGGGGAAACACAAGGGAAAAGAATTAGGGTTACAAAAATGCTAATTAGGGTTACAAAAATGGAGTGGGGAGGGCGTTGAGGTGAAATAAGGCATGAAGGCTCTTGAGCGTGGGAGGGAGTGTGCCATGAATGCTAGCCTCCTGCTCGAAATCAGATCCACAGACTGGAGGAAGGGGTGCACAAAGATAGCAGGTTGTGTATAGAGTAGGGCGGAGACTTCCCCAGAGAACAAGTGCAAAACAAGAGCTGATGCTCTCTTGACAGATGAGAGCTAATGTGGAGACCGTCAGCGTTAACTTGTACAATGAGCCTGGCACATCCTCAGAGTCTCCCAGGCTGAGAAATGTCCCAAGAGTCATTCATGAGCAGTTGATTACATTTGATCAGACATACACATTTTAGGGTGTTACTTCTGCACCCTGATTGGATGAATAGACTCGTGGGTGTTGTGGATAAATTCAGAATTTTTATTTTGTTATTTACAATCCTCTCTCTCCAAGAGGTTTTACTTTTCTGGTTTGGCCTTTCTCCTCTGTCATGTTTTTAATGGCCATGTTTTCTCTGTCCCAGCCTCCCCCACCATTTAACTATCTCTCCTCCTCCATTTCAAACTGCTTTTCATTTATCTCTGGTCCCCTTCCCCCACCCCTCCTCTACTTGGTTTGCTTGGTATGGGGGTAGGGAGTTATTCACCTTACAAATATCTCTTCATGGCCCCCATTCCATATTGTCTGGGGGCTTGTCTACAGAGGAAAGGTATGCCAGTATAAGCTAAGGTGTGAATTTAAACTGATGAAGCTACACTGGTATAACTCCCTGTGTAGACACTCAGGGTATGTCTTCGCTAGCAACGTTAAAGCGCTGCCGTGGCTGTGTAGTTGTGGCACCAGCACTGGGAGAGAGCTCTCCCAGCGCTGTAAAAAAACCCACCTCCAAGAGGAGAGTATAGCAGTGCAATTTTCTCGCTCAGCTAAAGTGCCAGTGTAGATGAGCCCTTAGCCCCGGTCTACACTGGGGGGGAGTCGATGTAAGGTACGCAACTTCAGCTACGAGAATAGTGTAGCTGAAGTCAACATATCTAGATCGACTTACCGCGGCGTCTTCATGGCGGTGAGTCGACTACCGACTCCGCTTGCGCCTCTCGCGGTGCTGGAGTTCTGGAGTCAATGGGAGAGCGCTTGGGGATCAATTTATCGCATCTAGACTAGATGTGATAAATCAACCCCTGATATATCGATGGCTACCTGCCAAC
Organism: Dermochelys coriacea; assembly: GCF_009764565.3. Classification (NCBI taxonomy): domain Eukaryota; kingdom Metazoa; phylum Chordata; order Testudines; family Dermochelyidae; genus Dermochelys; species Dermochelys coriacea. The sequence continues at coordinate 32,260,360 of NC_050082.1, read as the reverse complement.
CCGGCGGGTAGTGTAGACCTACCCTTAGACTGCTTTGGAAGGGGATTAAGCTTAACCAAAAAAAAGCCACTCTTACTCTGAAATTAGTGTGTCCACAGGGAGTGTCGTACCAGTTTAACTATATTGATATGTTACCGGTATAAATGGTAAAACTTTCCTGGGTAGACAAGCCCTAGCTTACTTGCAGTCTTTAATGTATTATCTTCACAGCATCCCTGTGAGGTAGGGAAGTGCTGTCCCCATTTCACAGATGAGGAAGCAAGGCACAGAGCGACTGCCCAGGAAGTCTGTAGCAGAGGTCTCTGGGCCTGGCCCCATCCCAACCCCCTCCCTACATGCCAGCCCACAGTGGCAGGTGAGGAAGTTCTGACGGGTAAGTGGACAGCACCATGACTTTGCAGGTGTAATTGAGAGTCCTGGTTTGTTGTTTCGTCAGGGTCTAGGAAAGGTTCATCTCAGATGCCTACTTCACACCTGTGTTAGGTGAATTTCATTTTACTCTCTTCCCCTCCCACCTTCTTGGCATTGCAAGTGAGCAATAACCCCTTTTCCCACCACCCTGATTGGGAACCACAGCCACCCTGGTCAGGGCGGATATGAAGGGGAGATGACAAAATTGTTAGGGCTCCCAGTATTTGGTTCTGTTTAGCATTAGAACTCAATGGGAAGTAGGAGAAGGAAGGTGATCCAGGCCCCTGGAGGCCAGTGGCAGCTGCACACTGGTGTGTGTGTGTGTGTGTGTGTGTGTGTGTATGTATGTATGTACTTTACAGCCCAAGAAAACAGCTGCAGTCCACCAATTTAAAATATTATAAATCCAAAGGGAGATGTTGAGCCTTGGTAATTCTGTAACTCAGGGTCCTGAGAAGTTTGCTTTCTTTGAGTCCTGCATTCCCACACAACTCCCCCAATCATCCACTGCTTGAGCCATCCACTGTGACCACTGGCTCCCTGCTAGAGCGGTGTCTGGGGATGGGGTGAGCCCCGGCTGCTGCCAAATGCCCCCCGGGGGTAGGGGGGGAAAGGCTGGGCTCCCACTCAGTGCTGCCCCTTGGGGACTAGCTTCCAGGCATGCCAGATCTATTTCTTCTTCTGTCTGCGCTGCTGGAAGCCGTGTTTCTGCTATCCAGACCATCATCTTTGGCAAGTGCTTATGCACTGGAGCTGGAAGGAGTCCTAACAATCACTACAGACACAGCAGTGTTTGTGGCTGATGTGCATGGTGTTCTCACGCTTATAGGTGTTGAACTGTAATTCAGATAACTTCTTCCTAACAATTTTGCTGTGACATGGCCACCTTCTGGCTTGGATGAAACAGCTCAGGCCCCTGTGTTTCCCTGTTATCAAGTCCCCCTGTAGCTGTGCTTCTTTATTATACATCTGTTTAGCATCACGCTCTTTACCTTACTCAGCTAGAAAAGCTGATCTGGCTGTTCTCAGGAAACACAGAACAATTAGAAATGATTTTCTTCTTTAGAACTTCCTTCTGTGCCTCAGCTTGGTGGCAGGAGTGTCTGCTTTCTATGAAAGGGATAAATTGCACGATTACAGGTGGAAGTAACCTCCACTGTAAGATTTGTCTTTGTCCGCTTTATAAAGCATTCATTTTCTTCATGTCTCCTGAAGCAAAACCCCAGTGGTACCAGACCAGAGTCTCCCATCCCCCTGATGCAAAGCAAAGCCACTCCTGAATATGCATCTGGAGTCCACTTCAGGCAGACACCTCTGGGGTCAGCCTTGATGCACCCCTTGTGGTGTTGTGAGGCTCCTTCAAATGCAGATGGAATTCCCTTCCTCTGTTAGCTCTATGCATGAACCACTTAGAGTTCCCAGAGGACATTATTGTGTGGAGGATTTTATTACGTATCCAATGAATATATCTTCCCCAGTCCTACTACTAGCCCCCAGCAGCATGTCCCTAGTATCCCTCAGCAGATTTAATCACCAGATTGTTCCCAAACACTAGTTTTATGTCAGGCTCCACAGTCTTCCACTAATGACCCCCATGAGTACTGTGTGAGCACTGAGAATTCTCTTACTACAGGAGAGATGCTGCAGGGAACCAGTCCAGAAGAAGCCAAAACCACCCTGGGCTCTCCTCATGCGGCCATGTAAATAATGGCAAAATCTGCCTCTGAAACTGCACAAAGCACATGGATCAGACATCACTCCATTTAACAGAATAAACTACAGGGCATATCCCAGTGCGAGCACTGCAGTGAGAGTTGAGGGGGCCCCTTCTATCCTGGGCGTGAGAGAGTCACCTGTGTTAGCAATAAAGACATCTGTGGAAGTTACAGGATCATAATCCATCCTTTCCTTTCCCAGTCCTCCATCCATTTCGCCCTCCTTTTTCCCCTCCCCACCTCACAACTCTCTTCCTCCTCCGCTCTTCCCCTCCATTATCTGAAGAGTTAAACCCTGGGCGTTCAGTGGGGCAAGTCAGGCCCCTTCTGCCATGCCCCAAGGGCCTTGGCCAAACCATAGGCCTTAGGCTAGCTCTTCTTGCTGTGCCTGGGGATGATGTTGGACTAAGTGATTACAAGCCCCGGGAATGAATTGCTGCAATAGCCCAAATCTCTCCCTAAGGTAATGATCTGGGGACTTTCTAAATGCTGCTTCTCAGTGTGCAGTGTGAGAGGTCTCTGGAGTTGTGCAGCAGTGCTGAGATTAATCTAGCCCTGTCATGTCTCTTCTCCCCAGCTACTGCACTTTGGACAGGCTGAGTCTGTTCCCAACTGTGATCAATACTACTTGGCCATGGCTCTTCTCGCTGACTAATGTGCAAACAAATGTCCCCAACAAGCTTTGCAAGGCCGGTTCTTATTGTTCCACCACACGATTGTCAGTTTTCCCGAGTGGCACCAGGAGTTTCTAGCTACATTGCAGTTTGCTGTCATGACTGCTCAGGGACTGAGAGAGTTGCCTGCTCCTGGGCTTAATTGAGGCTGCAGTGCTAGTAGTGCAGGGGGTTGTACTGCACTGGGCTTTAACTATGTCAAGAACAGGCTACCAGTATCTCATGGTCAGTAATGGATACTTCACATGTCACCAGAGCTGGTGGGAGCCCAGGTGTATTTTATTGAGTCACAGCCTGTGCAGGGCCTTACACTGTTTTGTTTAGAGCCTATACACGGTTTCTAAGTGAATACATTTTACCATTGGGCTGGGAATTTAGATACAACATTGAGCCATTTTCACTTTAATGAAATTTCACAAAGCAAAAAATTTTGATTTCTGCCTCTAGTTGTAAAGCAGCCTCAGAACTGGCTCCGTCAGACCCACCCTCAAATAACTGCAGTGCCTTGTTAGAGTTTGCCAAATAGTTACTTCATTAAATTGCTTGCGAACTCTTTCCAAAGAGTCAAATCTCTTTCAAGATGGTATGAAACTAACATGAATGGAATGGGGCCTCCTCCCAACTCTGCTTGTTGCTGCTGCTACACGGATGAAAACAAACTGGCCCTGCTTGGGTGGATAACCCTGCATGCGGCGCTCCGCCAGCCTGTCAGCGAGAGTGTCTGGGAGGCCACTATCATGTCCAGGGTAATGAGGTACTGCACCTTCTCACTTAGTTGTGGAGCTTCCATTCCCAACAAATTCAAGTGCATTCCCAGATACATTAATATTCTGCTGAGATCTTTCATCTTATGTTCAGCTAGCTGGATGACAAACTCTTGGTAATGGCCTAAAACTTCCCAGCATGGGGAGAAGTTAGAGATGGGTCCAGGAGCCAGTCCAGGAATGTTCTGTGGGGTGCCCCATAGAAAATATTTTTCTGAGCAAATACTGTAACTGCCTTTTTATCAGGACTCCCTCTGCATGTGAGACAGGTGCCTTCATGTCTGAAGAGAAGTCTTCCTTTTCCACCCTATCATTGTGCAGAACGTGTCTGTCCAGCGGTCCTGCCTGGGCATTGGTGCAGCCCACCAGCCTTTTGATCCCAACAGAAATGGTCTCTTCCTTTTTCAACAGCCTTCCCTGCTACACAGTGTAAACCCTTCCTTTTGAAGGAGTACAGTCAGGCCCCAACCCCCCTGCCAAAGCCTGTCTTTTAGGCTTGTTCTGGTGCACACTAGCTGTAGAGGGTGGATTGGAGCAGCATGTCCCACAGCCAAGTGTAACTTCCAGCCCAGGCCAGCTTATTCAGACTCCTCTCCCCCACAGTATCAGAGATGTGAGTAAGAGCAGGTTAGGGGAATTGCTGCTTGCTGCTACGTTTTCCATTCTGGGGCAAGTTACAGCAGCAAAAGTAACGTAACTTTCCCTCCCTTACAGCATGAATCGAGAGCATTAAACCCTAGATGGCAGCATCGGACCAAAGCCTGTCTCAGCTGTGCCCCTGGTGTTGGACTGCCGGAATTCCCGTCCATCCTGTTCTCCTTGGCTAGCAGATCAGGTCCAAGGCTAAGACTCAGGAGATGTGGAAGGGGAATCCTCAGGACTCTAGCAGGAGCACTTCAGAGACCCCGAGGAAAGGGGGAAGGTTTCAGCATCTGACTTCCTATTCCAGGAGCGTGCGTCGGCCTTGCCAGGGGAACCGCAATGTTTTTAACATCAGCGGCAACTCTGCTGCTCTCAGATATTTGCGGCCTATTGTGTTGCATGAGATTCATCTATAGCATGGAGTGAAAAAAGGAAGTCACCGCACATTCTGGCAGTTTTTATGGTATAATTAAGCTGCCTACCAGGATCCCTCAGGGAAAGCAAATGCAGCTTTGCTATTTATGGAGCTGGCCGAGGTGGTGCTTTCTGGCCAACTTTCATATCTTATGACCTATAAATTGTGTTTAATAGCTAACCTGTTGCCTCAGATTCTTGTATCAGAAAAACTGGTTTCCTTTTTAATCTGTTAATTTGCATCAGCACAGCACTTACAAATACTTGATTTGGAAACATTAGTCCATTAATGTTGCTAAGCATGGAAGTAATTTATCGTCTGCACTATCTGCCCTTTGCTCTGGCCCATAGATCTTCCTGACACTGCATTATTCTTCCTCCTGTGATACAATTTTAATAAAAATAGTCATTAGGAAGGCTCCTCTGGTCTTGGATGTTGAAAGCCCTGAAAGACGAGTTGCTGCCGAGAGCCTGTAGCTAGTCGTAACAGTCTAGTGTAGCTCCCAACGCGGGGACTTGAACCAGCTTTCCTGCTAGAGAGGAACACTCATCTGCTGCCTGTTCACAGCTGGGTGCATGTGATGGGGTGCCCAGGAAGGGGTTAATGGCCTGACAGGGACTGAAGTGGAACCCTCTTGCCTGCTGGATGTGTCCAAGCTGGAGGTAGGGCCCCAGCTGTAGAGAACAATCAGGAAGATCTCAGTATATCAAGGACAAGTGGCAGGCAGGCTGGGAGGGAACTGCCTTTGCAAAGGTCTGTATCTGCTGGGGGAGACGTGACTTCCAAGGGGAGAGGATGGCAGGTTCTAACAGCCTCTTCTGGTGGCGTGAGTGGGAGAAGTTTCCAGGGTGGCTGGGGACAGACCTCAGCGCACACTCAGTGCCATGATACTACTTGACATGTAAAAAGCAGGGTTTTCCTCCTAACCTCGCTTGGGGTGAGTTTCCTGATATTGCCAAGTTCCTGCAGATTCCACATTCTGTATTACCCCAAAGTCCCCAGGCTTTGCAGTGCCATGGGTTTCCCCACTACGTCTGTCAGGGGATGGGAAGGTATTGTCCCTCAATCAGAGAATCCCAGTCCAGTTCTCTCTGCCAGCCCTCCAGGTGTCCTCCCTGCAGCCCCTCATTGCCACAAGCTGCCCTCAGAGAAATGCCCTAGCTGCTGAGAGCCACAAACAGCACATTCCCCTGTTTGGCAGCTGGGGATTTTTCTCCTGAGTATCGTGTTGCAGGTGCAGATAGCCAGGTTTTCACTGGACCCTACAGGAAGCAGAGCTGGAGTCTCCCTGGAAGAGTTTGTTGGAGGCTAACAAGTGACTGTTGTATGTCTCTTTGACTTGACTCTGTTTCCACAGGCTCTCACTCTCACCCTTTCTCTCTTGTCTTACAGGCAGCTTCCTCAGCTCTGAGCAGCCTGGGCCATGTGTACACAGCCATTGGTGATTACCCCAATGCACTGGCTAGTCACAAGCAGTGTGTTCTCCTTGCAAAGCAATCCAAAGACGAGCTCTCGGAGGCCCGCGAGCTGGGTAACATGGGGGCAGTGTACATTGCTATGGGGGACTTTGAGAATGCGGTGCAGTGCCACGAGCAGCACCTGAAGATTGCCAAGGAGCTGGGGAACAAGCGGGAGGAGGCACGAGCCTATAGCAACCTGGGCAGCGCCTACCACTACCGGAGGAACTTTGACAAGGCCATGTCCTACCACAATTATGTGCTGGAGCTGGCTCAGGAACTGGCTGAGAGAGCCATTGAGATGCGGGCCTATGCTGGCCTGGGCCATGCTGCCAGGTGTATGCAAGACCTGGAGAGGGCCAGGCAGTACCATGAAGAACAGCTGGGCATTGCTGAGAGCCTGCAGGACCGAGCTGCTGAGGGCAGAGCCTCTTCCAATCTAGGTAAGTGCCCCAGGCTGTGTGGGGAATAGTGTAACAATGCCTAACTACATGGTCTACTGCAGGGAACTTCGCTCTGTGTCACCTTCTCAAATCCCTTGCTTCCCCTAAGCCAGCTGCTCATCTCAGTCCCCTTCATTCATAGGTGCTGGAACTAGGAGAGCGGGGCGCTGCAGCACCCCCTGGCTTGAAGAGGTTTCCATCATATACAGGGTTTACAGTTTGGTTCAATGGCTTTCAGCACCCCCACTGTACAAATTGTTCCAGCAGTCCTGCCTTCATCCCAGCAGCAAGAGGGCACTTTGCAGGTTCAAAGTGCCAAAGCAATATGCTCCTGGGCCAGTCCTTTAACGTGTCCAAGTGGTGGAGTGAAAAACATGAGGTGACTGCAGAGCAGGGAGTGAAATAGTAAGATGATGAGTTTGGGGGGCTGCAAAGGTGAGCCAAGAGAAGGTTTTAGGGGCAAAGCAGGTGCGGCAGCATGATAATGTCAAGTGGGGAAGAAGGTATCATGATTTGCCATCTTGTCATAGGTTTGGGACTCATGCAGGACATCAGGCCCAGCTAAGCACTCAGGTGTGAGGGTGGAGACATTTCACGGACCAAAGGTTGGCTCTGCTCGTTAACCATACAAAATGCAACTCCTCACGTCCTTCTCGCTAACCCAAAGGGTGCATTGTCCAAATCCCAGCAGAGCTGATTTTCAAAGCAAGCGCAGAACCTAACAAGTTTTGGATGATGATTGTTCTTGTGGGGAGGAGACGTTAGTGTCCTACAGTTACCACTAGAAGTAGGATTTAGAGCAGGGGTGGGCAAACTTTTTGGCCCGAGGGCCACATATGGGTATGGAAACTGTATGGTGGGCCATGAATGCTCACGAAATTGGTGGTTGGGGTGCGGGAGGGGGTGAGGGCTCTGGCTGCAGGTGTGGGCTCTGTGGTGGGTCCAGAAATGTGGAGTTGAGTGTGTGGGAAGGGGCTCCAGGCTGGGGCACAGGGTTGGGGTGCGGAAGGGGGGGTGAGAGCTCTGGCTGGGGGTGCAGGCTCTGGAGATGAGAGTTTGGGGTGCAGCAGGGTGCTCCGGGCTGGGACCCAGAGGTTCAAAGGGCAGGAGGGGATCAGGGCTGGGGCAGGGGGTTGGGGCGTGGGAGAGGGTCAGGGGCAGGCTCCAGGTGGCGCTTACCTCAAGCAGCTCCCAGAAGCAGGGGCATGTCCCCTCTCCAGCTCCTATGCAAAAGCGTGGCCAGGCAGCTCTGCATGCTGCCCCGTCCGCAGGTGCTGTCCCTGCAGATCCCATGGGCCATGGTTCCCGCCCAATGGAAGCTGCGAGGGTGACACTTGGGGTGGGGGCAGCATGCGGAGACCCTTGGCTGCCCCTACATGTAGGAGCCAGAGGAGGGACATGCTGCTGCTTCCAGGAGCCATGCAGAGCCACAGTACGCATGGAATGGTGCAAGCCCCTGCTCTCCGACTGGAGCACCAAAGCAGGGCAAGCCCCAGACCCTATTCCCCAGCGGGTGCTCGAGGGCTGGATTAAAATGTCTGAAGGGCCGCTTGCGGCTCCTGGGCCGTAGTTTGCCCACCCTTGATTTAGAGGGAATGCCGCTCTACTGCTTCTCCCTTTCCCTGGTCCCAAGGTGGGAATTCAGAGAGCACAGATCGTTCTTGCTGCTTTTGCTGCGACTTTTGACATCGTGGACTTTCCTGTCGTAGGCGACGGTATCCTGGCTGTAATTCCCTTCAGCAGTCCAGGTGTGGCTTGGGGGGCAGGAAAGACAGAGAAGGGCTGTTGGGATGATGAAATGCTGGCAGGCCCCGGAAGTGCAGTTCTAGCAGGCAGCCCTGCACTGTAAATTAGCTTCTGTTTCTGCCTGGCAGTTCGCATTTGGTTCATTTGTAGACGCTAATTGTACTCTGATGTTATCTGCAGCAGGTAATTGAAATGGGCTTGATGAATTACTTAATTTCCTTTAATAGCTGAGTCTTCAAGAGCTGAATAAAGAAGATAAGGTGAACTGGAGAAAACACAACAGCCCCAGCTTTCTAATTAGTGCGCTGAGTTTCCTTTTTCTTTACTCAAATTATGGCAAATGTGTAAGGCTAAATGGGTTTATGATGCAAGAACCCCTTTGGGGCATTGACCTTTAAAGAGCCAGTGCTGAGCATTGATAACATTTCTGTTAGTATGATAGGGGATCTGATGGCCAGGAGGTTTGGAAAGGATGATGCTTTGAGTCTGACCTTGTATAAGGGATGTTTGTATAAGGAATTTAGCAAAATACAAATGCAAATACATTTAGCAAAGAGCTAATTACGTTCCCCGTGTCTCTGGCAGGTGCTGTGAGATGTCTTTTCTGCGGGTGCGCATGAGAACTACTCTCTGGGTTCTGCTGGCAGATAACAGGGCAGGAGAGGCGTGTTCTGGGCTCTGCTGGACTGGAGTGTGGAGCATGCACCCAGAGCTCTGCTGGGGTTTGGGGCATGCATGCTGGGCTCTGCCAGCTACAGGGGTGGAAGTGCTTCTGTGGCTCTGGCGGATGTGGCGCTGTGGGCTCTGCTGGCTATGAGCAGGGGGAACATATGCCTTGGGCTCTGTTGGCAGTTGGGGGCTGGGGGCATTCATCACTGACTTTCTCCAGGTCACTTGGAGGAGGCCTCTGGATTCCTGTCAGTTTTGTACGTTAAGCAGCTGAGCCCTCGGGCCTCTAGGCCAGAGTCAGTTATCAAGAGGAACATGGCACTGCCTTCAGAACTCACCAGAGCAGTTCTCTAAACCATCACCCAGCTAGGACTGTACCTGGACTAAGCCCCCAGTGTCTTCTCCAGGTGAACAGAAGAGAATCCCGGATCTCTCCCACTCATGTAGTCATTGATCAAACTCAGTTTTACAGGTGTAGAATTAAAGGCAAGTTGCTGTCCATAGCCAGTTTTGCCCAGTGTGGCCTGGACACTTTCCTTGCATGAGAGCAGGAAAATAGTGTTCAGGTGCAAGTTAAGTATCACTGCGTTAGTTTGATAGCAGGAGAAGGTCTCCATTAGGGTACCCTGGTAGCGTGAGCGCCTTCCTGGGGCGTGGGGGACATGGGAGTGGGAAGAAAGTGAGCAAGAGATGATCTGTGGGAGATGGGAAAGGAAGATTCCATTTCTAAGTCTCTCAGTCTAGCTGAACTTTGCATTAGCTACAGCCACGCTGTCCATCCCTTGTATGAATGAGCCAGTGGACGCTATCCCTCTGGTTTGACTTCAGGAATCCTAGACCAAATAGAATCCCGTTGACCACGGAACACAGCTGTTGGGCCGCAGCACCCTGGTGCTTCTCCAGGATAGTGCTGGGGAGCTGCTCAGGGGGTTTAGTCCAGCATGTATCAGTAACGAGCTACTTACAACTAGAGGTGAGAACTGGCTGGAGAAAGGGGGAATCGGGAATCCTTTACTGAAGGGTCTTTGAAGGGTGCCAATGAGAGGGCACAGCCACATGGGGGTTCTTACCAAGAGGGACTGCACTGAAATGGCCTCTGTACAATACAGAGGACAGATTGTGTGTGTGTCTTCAAAGGAGGCTAAACCTTCAGCGTGAGGATTTGCTGCTTTTCTCCTCCTCTGCAAAGCATTTACTCCTTTGTGGGGCGCTTCCCCATATATCTCTGCATGTTCAGTTTCTGTCACTGAAAATGTAGTGTGGGGAACCAGAAGCTAGAATTGGTTTCCTCAGCATTGTGATTCCTTGCATGAGTGTTAAGAGGTGTGATTTCTGGGTCACTCTCTCTCCTCTCATCCTGTGCGACACATGCAGTGGGGCAGAGTGAGTCCCCTTTAGGCTTGGGCGGGAGACATTAGGTCTGAAACTGAACAACGTTTCTTCTTACTTGCCTGTGCCTTCGATACATTCTGATGCTCTGTTTGTCAGAGCCATGAAACAACCCTCTTGGCACAGAAATATTGCAAAGAGACGGGTTTAGCAATCCTCTGCAAGCAAAACTTTTAATGGTGGCTGCTTAGCCTTAACCCTGAAGGCCCCATGCACCATTGGCTTGTGTGCACGCGCTTGCTCTCTCTTCTGCAGACCTGACACAAACTCACTTAGGTTCTTAATGCTCTCACCATTTTGCCAGCTCAAAAGCCCATGAGGCAAGTTTGGATTAGAAAGTTCTTCTCAGTACCATTATTATTCTTATAGCAGCTTTATATTTAGTGATATTTTCATCAGATGATTCCAGAAATTCTTCTGTTGAACAGTGAGGGGTTTCAATGCAGCAGAAATATTTTTCTTGAATTGTGTTTAAGCTTAAATGTAACTTTATCAGTAGTGCTGACTCAGCCCCTCCACGCTAGACTTTGAAACAGCCTTTCTAGCTTCTAAATGTAGGATCTCGCGTATCAGTTGATACTTTAGCTGTACCTTTCTGTCCTCCTCTCTGTAAGAGTTGTACTTTGAGAAATCAAAATGTGTAGTTCTTATTGAGAAAGTCCATTAATGTTGTTTAAAATGCATCCAGTACCAATTAAATGTTGTCTTAATTGTCTTTCATCTAAGCCACATGTAAAACAAAACCTCATCAAAATAACCACACTGCCAGCCAAAAATGTATCTGAATGTGTGTTTCTGAGCCAGAATGTCAGTGTTGGCCTCTTTGCTGAAACAACAGAAATTTTTGTTTGCGTTTCAGTGATTGAGATGGAAGGCTCTCCTTACAGTATTATCTAATGCAGAGTGAGACAGAGACAGCATCTAACATAGCCCAGCTGCTGGTGTGCTCTGCAGAAGATAGACTGTGCTCTGTGAGTCAGTAAGCAGAAGGTAATGGACTGAGGGCAAGTCGCAAGTTATCAAGCCCTTCATAACAAGGAGATGTGGAGTTTAACCAGGACTCTGACTGTCAACCTTTGCAAAGCAGATGGTGTTTTCAGATTCCAATGCCCCATCTTGAGAGCTGGCTTGTCAGCCTCTGCAACTCTTAACTCTGCTTACTGCCATGTAGAAAAGGCACTTCGTGTTATGAGCAAAGGACTGTTTATAGTCTCTATAATTGCATATGGATGCTAAGCTTCTATTTCCCTCTGCATCTGCTTCCCACTAAATCCTGTATATGCTGCATATATTGAAATGTAAAAGCAGAGAGAGGAATTTATACTTCACTCTCAGAGCTAGGGCTGAAGGGTTCTGCTTTATTTTCACAGAGTGGAAGATTATAAGGGATTTAGCTCATTTTGAGAGAGAATCGTTTCAAATCCCAAAGTACATCGAATGTACTCAGCAATAGAACATGGTGTGTAGCATATGTGTTGTGTATTACATATGGGAGATGCATCGTATGCCACCTATACCACTGGCAGATGCAGCAGGCATGACTCCACTGAAGGCAATGAACTTTGTGCATGTGCACGTACTGCAGATGTCTTAAGTGCTGTATCTCAGAGGGATGCAGGGTGTTTTCCCCAGGTAGGTACAAGTAACTCTGCACTGAAGAACTAATTGTACTAACCCAGCCTTTAATCATAAAGGCGAAGTTGCATGGTACCTACAGTGTTGCGGTAGTGAGGCTCTATTTGAAGAGACGCTTTAATTATAGGCCCCAATGTTTTCAAGCATCTTGCAACTTTTTGGAGAAATAAAAAAAGACTCAGGTAAAATGTCTCAGGTTTATCCTCACCCATGGTGATTTTTTTAAAGTAGTAAAAATCCATGTAACCATTTTTGAGATTTACAATCATGAAAACAGTTTTCCAGTTAAGACTCTCCGGTTAAGGAGATTTCCCAGACCCCTTTTTAGCACCTAAATATCTAAAGAACAGCTTCTTTTGTTTCAGAGTAGCAGTCGTGTTAGTCTGTATTCGCAAAAAGAAAAGGAGTACTTTTGGCACCTTAGAGACTAACAAATTTATTTATTTAAATTTATTCGTGAGCTACAGCTCACTTCATCGGATGCATTTGGTGGCCACCAAATGCATCTGATGAAGTGAGCTGTAGCTCACGAAAGCTTATGGTCAAATAAATTTGTTAGTCTCTAAGGTGCCACAAGTAATCCTTTTCTTCTTTTGTTTGACACTGTCTGACGTCTCAGTGAGAGCCAGTGGTTTAAGCTGTTATTTTTCTCACTCTTCTGACCTTCCTGATTGCAGGTCAACACTCAACAATAGAATAACTTCAGTTATAATGAAAATGTGTAATATACAGCAATTAAAAATATAATTAAATATATTTGCACACATTAAATACATTTAGTTCTATAATAAGGGCCTGGAAATGCATCAAAATGATCAGAATCATAGAAATGTTGGGCTGGAAGGGATCTCAAGAGGTCATCTAGTCCATCCCTTCCATGCTGAGGTAGGACCAAGTAATCCTACACCATCCCTGAAAGGTTTTTGTCCAACCTGTTCTTAAAAATCAACAGTGATGGGGAGTCCACAGTCTCCCTTGGAAGCCTGTTCCAGAGCTTAACTATTCTTTTAGTTAGAAAGTTTTCCCTAATACCTAACCTAAATCTCGCTTCCTGCCCATGATTTCTTGTCCTACCTTCAGTGGATATGGAGAACAACTGATCACAGTCCTCTTTATACCAGCCCTTAACATATTTGAAGACTGTTACCAGTTCCCCCCCTCAGACTTCTCTTCTCAAGACTAAATGTCCAGTTTTTTTAACCTTTCCTCACAGGTCAGGTTTTCTAAATATATTATTGCTTCTGTTGCTCTCCTCTGGACTTTCTCCAATTTGTCTACATCTTTCCTAATGTGTGGCACCCAGAACTTCAGTTGAGGCTTCAGCAGTGCTTGAGTCGAGCGGGATGATTACCTCCTGTGTCTCACATACAGCATGCTTGTGAGTGCACCCCAGAACGGTATTAGCCTTTTTCACAGCTGCATCACCTTGCTGACTCGTATTCCGTTTGTGATCCACTATAATCGCAGATCTTTTTCAACAGTACTGTCACCTAGCCACTTATTCCCCATTTTTGAAGTGGTGGATTTGATTTTTCTTCCTAAGGGAAGTACTTTTCATTTGTGTTTATTGAATTTTATCTTGTTTATTTCAGACCGATTCTCGAATTTGTCAAGGTTCTTTTGAATTCTAATCGTGCCCTTCAGAGAGTTTCCCACCCCTCCTACCTTGGTGTCCTCTGCAAATTTTATAAGCATGCTCTCCACCCCATTATTCAAGTCATTAATGAAAATATTGAATAGACCCAGGAGAGGCTCCTTCAGGACCCCACTAGTTATGTCCTCCTAGTCTGATAGCAAATCATAGATAACGATTTTTTGAGTACAGTCTTTCAACCAATTGTGTACCCACCTTATAGTAATTTCATCTAGACCACATTTCCCTAGTTCGCTTCTGAAAATGTCATGATTATATGTTCAACATCTGAGGTTTAACCACTCGTTATGACCATTCTGATGTCATCAGGATTATTTTTGTAGGTTTGCAGAACACCCAGTAGGAAGTCTACTGAGACCTGTGATGTGAAATTAAATAGATAACAAACATAGCATAGATGATTCCACTGATGCTCGTAAAATGCAGCTAACCAGACTGCGTGCTGGCCAACAGGGATGGATTCAAACACAATCTAAGGTCTTGGGTAGAGTAGGATTTAAAATGTGATGTTAATATGTTCTAACTAATGCACTAAAAAAGTCTAGTGTCGACAACACCCAGTGCCTTTAACACATGCTAAATGAGGCAGTTAAAGACATGCGGGAGCCTAGCTAATTTGTGTAAACATCAGGCCTCCAGTCCTAGACTAGACAAAACCCAAGAAGACAGACTTGTAAGGTCTCCTTAGCTCTCTGGAAATGCAGGCTGCCTGTGCAGGGTTGTCTTGCCTTTGCTTTGTGGTCAGTGAGGGGAGAAGGATCTTGATCCACTGTGCTGTTTCAGCTCTTTAGCCTCTTTTAGGGTTGATGGTTCCCATTCATGTTTGTGCCCTTCAATATTTGCTTGTAGCTTAGGTTGCATTTATAATGATTTATACTTGTGTTTTGTAGACACTACAGCTGGTGCTTCAGATGGCTGTTTCCCTAGCATCCGTCTCTGCCCTTAGCAGTAATTGTTAAGCAAAGGAAGGAGAAGTCCCCATTGGTTCTAGGTTGTGTATATTTTGCTCCAATTTCACAGGTCTCAGAAGTGCTGTATGAGCCTTCTTTAGCTTTCCTTGCTCTTCCTCCCTAAACTCTGTTTGGTTCTGTGTTTGGACCTTTTCCCTGTTGCGTACTACTCCTGGATGGGGCCCAGGCACCTGGAAGAGAGCCTTTATTTCTTTTGAAGTATACAATTATAACTGTGTGAATGAGTCAGTAGCTTTGTGTTTTGAAGTGACAGTGTGTTTCTGGATTCTTCACGCTCGTGTGACCGGCACAGATGGTGAGACAGGCTCCCACCAGGCTAGCTTAGTGATAGGGGCTGCGGAGGAGGAGGAGATTGGAGATTCCAATTTTCTGCTCTATTATGCCACTTTCTCAGCTTTGTCTTGGGTAACCATTTGTAAACATTTCCTCATTGTTTGTTTTTTCCCTGTGGTGGTGGTAAAGAGACCGACTGGAACATCTGAAGCTGCATTGGCTTCATCTCCCATCTGCCTACAAGCCTTAATTTTGGCTGTTAAGGAAAGCAAAGAGATGTAATTGTTCTGGTATGTGAGTGTTTCCCCTTCCTGATTTTAGTTAATCTTGCTGTGGGGCCTGCTGACTGCATTGAGTGTGTGGCTTTTCTAGAACCTGCAGAGCAAGAAGTTGCAGGATGTTCCTTGTCAATGCAACTTGTTAGTGTCTCTGGTGCCTTTAATCCCAAAGCTCTGCCTTGGAATCATCATCTGTCGGGGGAGAAGAGCTGCACCTGTGCCTCTGAAGGGGGATGCCAGATTCCCTTGTCCGCAGGAGCAGCCTCTGTTTTCCAGGTGGTGATCTGTGAATCTCTGCTGCCCAGGGCCCCTTTTTGCAGGCAGCAGCCCTTCTCTGAGAACAGCCTGAACAGTGTGCTCTCCCCAGAGTGTTCCCAAGTTCTGCTGGCCCACAGAAGAGCCTTGCTCTAGGAATCCAGTCCCAGGAACTCTTCTCTGCCTCCCTTCCTGTGCAGGGCAGAGTGCTCAGGACAGGCTCCTCATCAACAACTCTGCCATCAAGGAGTTACTTCCCTTCTAGAAACATAGCATCACATCTCGTGTTGCTGCCTGTTGAGGGGATTCAGGATGCTAATGTCTTATTTTCAAACTGGACACAGGCTTTCCTCACCAGGGCAGTGCAGCTTCTAGTTACAAATGAGCCCATTGGAACTGAATGGGTGAGGAGCAGATTATTCTGCAGGCCCCGTAGCTTTGGTCAGTTCAGTGGCCACTACCACAGGCACTGATCAGTAGTGTCTGAGAGAACCCGGCTATCTCCTAGTCTGCAAATAGTCAGATCCTGGGGAGTGTGGTGACTGGCTAATCATGGACTCTTAATGGCAACCAGTATAAATTATTTCCTCCCATTCCTCCCAAGGAATCTGCATCTCTGGGGGTGTGTGAGCTCCAGATTGGGGAGCTAAAGGGCTGTGGCCTGCTGACTGTGCACCAGGCTCTCCTTAAAGGGTTTATGAGTAAGGCTTCGAGTCAGTCACGGATTCCATGACTTTCTGTGACCTCTGTGACTTCGGCAGCAGTTTGGGTGTGTGGGAGGGGACTCAGGGCTAGGGGCAGGGGGTTGGGGAGTGCTGGGGGGGTACTTACCTCAGGGTGGGGGGCTCCCACTGGCATGAGCCCACAGCTCCTAGGTGAAAGAGGGGCCAGGGGGCTGCATGCGCTGCCTGCGCTCACAAGGCCCACCCCCATAGCTCCCATTGGCTGCAATTCCTGGCCAATGGGAGCTGCACAGCCGGTGCTTACGGCGGGAGCAGTGTGCAGAGCCCCCAGGCCCCTCCGCCATCTAGGAGCTGCAGGGATGCATGGAGCTGGGTAGGGAGCCCCCACCAACCCTCCCCTCCAGCACCAGTGGAGGTCCCGGCCCCTGTACCGCAGCCTGCCCCCCCCCCAGCACCAGCAGGGTCCTTGCCACCTCCCCCAGCACCTGCAGCACCCCCGGGACCACCACTCCTCCCGGAGCACCCAGGGGCCCCCGCCCAAGTTTTAGTTAGGGGTATATAGCAAAAGTCATGGACAGATCATGGGCTGTGAATTTTTGTTTACTGCCCATGACCTGTCCATGACTTTTACTAAAAATACCCATGACTAAAACGTAGCCTTACTTATGAGAGCTTATTCTTGAAGGTGAATGATTTTCTCCCCCCCTCCCAGCCCACCACCACCACCAGCCTTGCCAACAAACTAGATTTTTTGCGTGGTGCTGTTTTGGAGTGAAGGCAGAGCGAGGCCAGAGAAATGAGGAGAAACAGACAGCAGGGAGGAGAACTGTATAGCATGAATCTGATTCAGACCACAAGCCTGTGGGGCTTTTCAGAAGCCAGAGGAACCTCGGCCTGAATAAGAACCTTATGGTCACCGTGCAGCAGTGACCTGGTCAGAGGAGACACAATGCTAATCTATGCCCCACTGCAATGGTCCAGAAACCTGGCTGCTGCTCCAAGCAGTCTTCACTGAGAAAGTGTGAGCTTTTGGTAACAGAAGAGCTGCTCTGTCTGAGAACTATAAACTGAGGCAAGAGTTTTCACACATGGGTGCCTGTAGCAAGGGGGCATGGCCTCCCTCCAACACTGACAGGGAGGCATGGCCACAACCTCCTACAGTGTCTCTAGTTGGACTTTTCCAAACACCTGAAGCTGAAATCAGTGTCCGGCTGGTGCTCAGCACTCCTTGCAGTCTGGCCACTCTGGATTAGGAACTTGTTCTTAGTTACCCAGCTTTGCAAGTCTGTTCTGAATCTTCAGTTTTTCATCTCAGTGTTACAAGGGCAGATGAGACATTAGCTCACAGGCCTGACCTGCTGGAGTCCCGCGCAGTTTCTCAGACACTGGTTCTGAAGCTGGGATGTTTTAGTCAGGAAACAGGAGCTGATCTGGGCTCTGGGGAAATGGAAGTTAAAGAAAGTGATGATTGCACATCCCATGGGGTCCCAAATGGTCCAGCATTCCCTGCATACGCACACATGCATGTGCTCTCTCTCTCTTTCCAAGGTTGTTATTGAGGGGCGCTCATGGATGCATCAGATCAGGAAAGGAGTTGGGGGGGGCTGAGAGGGGACAGTGCATTAATTATTTTTAAATTCCTTGATGCCTTTTAGCTCATTTACGTAACTTCAAACATGTCAGACTCGGGAGGAATTCGCAGAACAACCAGCTCTCTCCTAATCTCATGTTGTTTATATTTGTCAGCCTTTCATGTACAGATAAACTCTCTGTGATGTCTCACTCCATTCACAGAGGGAAATTTCAGCTTCCTGCATCAGCAGAGCGGGTGCTGAAGGCTGGGGAGCTGAGCAGTTTATATGGTCCACACAGTGGTACATGAAACAGGAACATTGCAAAGAGGAGAGAGCAATTGATTGCAGCTGTCCTGTTCTGGCTGCTCTTCAAAGGCCTGATGGGCATCTCCTGCCATCTGTATGATTTGAGTAAGTTTCTTCCTGATGATGGCTTTGCTCCAGGAGCCTAGTAGTCAGGCAACAGGGGCCTCTTGGTCATACTGCTGCCGCACACCTTTCATTCCTGCACAGCTCACTACAACCCCACACCCATTTCTTTGCTGTGACAAACCCCCATCATTTTGAACCTGATCTCTCCATCTGAAATGTGTCAGTAAAACATTTTCCCCAGTGTGTGGTGGGGCCAGTAGCTGGCTTGACTGAAGGGGAGGGTAAGTTGCCGGAGAGCAGCTTGCAGTGGCTTTCTGACCAGCCATCATTTTTCTACAGCAACGTTGACCTCCCACGCACTTAGTTCAGAGCCTATGGTGCCTGGAACACTCTCTTGGAGCTCTCCTATGCATGAAGCATTTCTCGAAGCTTGGACCTTTCATGGAGCTCTTCTCTCAGCTCTGGTATTTATGTGCTAAAGCCCAAAGTTATGCTTCTGCTTTGTTGTTGGGATGTGATGCTTTGGGGTCAACCTAGACCACTTACAGCATTGTCACCACCTGCCCTGAAACTCTGGGTAACATAAATACTGTGCCTCTGTGGCTCACAGCCCTGACACCAACAGCCAACATTCAAGCATGCAGGTCATTCATCCACTGCCCAGTTACTTTTTGTACAGGGACCCTAACACCCTCCCAGTCCCGAATGTCCCCAGAAACATCTGCCCTGTGACAATCAGCTGGGGTTCCCAGATTTGTGAGTTACTGTGTTACTGCACTCGGCCTCAGCAAATCAGAGTTTTGCTATCGCCGAGCTGTGTGACAACTCCCTAAAACACAAGCTTGTCTGCCTTGCGAGCAAAATCTTCATGATTCTGCCAGTCCGAACCTTGCCTTAGAGGTAACAAACAGTTTCTGCATTCCCCAGAGATGTCTCCCTCAGTGCCCAGCCCTCTCCTAGAATGCTGACAGACATTATTAAGGTCCTTGTTTCTTTCAAGAGACAATACACAGCAGCTCATTAATTTAACTTGACAAACACTTGTATTTCAGTCATAGCACTGATTTGGTTTATAGTAAAAATAAAACAGGTTCATTTAACAAAAAGACATAGAATTAAGTGATACTAAGTAAAAGGAATAAAGATTTAAAGAGTTACAAGCAAACAAAAGTAGAACTACACTTCTAAGACTAAAACTTAATTTCAGCAAGTTACAGTCTTTACTTAAGCAGGTTTCTCATCTAAACTCAGTTCCCAGAGACTTCAACCCCCTTGGTTAAAGATCAAATGTTCTGTGACTGCAAGAGCTCTGGCCCCTAATCCCCCCAAGTGATGGATACTAAAATGGCTTCTGTTTCTGTGTATAATTCCCAAAGTTCATTGAACCTGTTACAAGAGGCAGGAAGGTTTCCTGTTCTTCCCTTCCTGTGGGCTTCCCATCCTCCTGCTGATTCATATGTAAATGGGGCTTCCATTGTTTTGATTCCATAATATTCAATTGATGTTGGATAGATAGATAGCTGCCGTCCCTTCTTCTGGGAGAAATCCTGTTTCTCGCTGTGTTTGGTCACAGACTCTAAAGCATAATATCAGAGAGTATCCATAATGCCTCATGTAGTGTTAATAGACATTTCATAATGATACCTATCACCAGGGTGTCACCGGTTTTCATAAAAGACCTTACTCAATACACTTCTATAATATGATAATATTGTATACAATCAGTTGATTCAGTTGCTTATCATTTGAGGTTCAGACCCCCTGCCTTAATAACCTGATAAATCTTTGAAATGTATTCTTTGAAGTGTATGCCCAGAGAAAGTTTTTCTCCTACTGGGGTGTGGATACCATGCTGTCTTTTCCCTTGTTTATTAGCTTGATAGCTTTGGTACCTTTTATGTAAATGTACCTTCATTGTCTCTGCCTGACGACCAGGCTGGTCAGAAAAGCAAATATACATTCCTCTGTCTAAGGCAGACTGGGCTTACTCATTGCTTGCTAATCACGTTTTAAGAACATAATCGTAGCACTTATTAAGAACCTTTCATTACACTAAACAGTGATTTTCGGGACCAGCATTTGTATGTGATTCCTTACCTGACACCTTTGACGACGCTTTTGACCTACAGATTATGAAAACAGTGTGTTGGGTATAGTGAGTTGCTGACACAGAGTACTGAACCACCAATGGGCTTCTGTCACCAAGGTGTGTATGGAGTAGTTCCATTGTTGTTGTGGTAGCACCCAAAGACGCCAGTCAGGGTTGGGCCTCCTTGTGCTGGGCACTGTACAGAGAGAGGTAGTGAGAGAGTCCCTGCTCCAGATTGCTCACAAACTAAAAATACATCTAGCAACCCTTGGCAGGGGGAGCAGGACATGACATCCATGTGGAGTGATCCAGATGGCAGCAGTAAGCTAGGGCCATGGCTGTATCCATTTGTTAGAAGAACTTAATTTTAATCCCATACTTGAGGATGGAGTGTGGGAGAGCAGGAGTTTATTTATGAGGAGACTGGGGGGGGGTAAAGGGAGGATGCAGACAAGTACGTTGGGTATGGGGAGTGAGATTGGGCAACTGAAGAGCTGCAATGATAGGAAAGGGGTATGAGGAAAGGGACCAAACCACCAATGGCAACCCTGCAAATGAGCATAAAATGGCATAGTTTGGCCTCCTGTTCAGAACCAAAACGATATCTGTTACTGAACTCAGCTGAGGCTGCAAGATCTCCATTGCTGAAGAGTGTCCCTCTCCCTTGGTCCGTACACACATTTGATAGGCCCCCACCTTCTTTCCAAAGATCTGTGGTGCTGGGTCATGGAGTCCAGTTTCTTGTGAATGTTTTCATCTGTGTAATGTAAATGAAGCTGGAATTCTTATGTAATTCCCAGTTCGTCTGAGTGGGATCACATTCCACACCACGCCTCCCTCTGCCTGTCTGCCCTTCCTTTTACCTTCCTGTAAAACTCTAATCCGAGCCCTCTGGTGCTCCTAAACTGCTGGCCTTTGAAAACCCCAGAGAGAGAGTGATGGGATGTAGCACCTATCCCCTTTCTGATGGCACTTGCTCTGCTCCCAGAAATGTTGGTGCTGGGTTGTATTATTTCCAAGCCTGATGTCCTTAGAATTAATGAGGCATTTGTGCTGTGTGAAGAAGCGATTTACGAATGTGCTTTTGCATCCAATAAGTCTCACTGGTGAAATCATTAACACCCTGCAGAAGCACTCCAGTCTGGGCAATGATTGGTGGCTGCTCTTTCTGAGCAGGATTTAGGTTTGATAACTTAATGCTGTTGGTATAGTGCCTGATAATGAATGGCCTCGGGTATCATGTGATACAGCAAGCAGGTAAGTTGCTCGTGTACTGTGCGTAGGCAGCAATCTGAGAGCATGAGCTGTTGCTGGGGGAGGGCGGTGTGGGCTGTTTGGGTACAAGTGGGTCTAGGCTGTCCGTGGGTGAGTATTCAGGGTTTTGTAATGTGTGTGTGGATAGGTGTATTCAATTATTTTGCAGTTTTGGGGTGTCTTGGACATGTGGGGTGAATATGCAGGTGGGGATGTGTAGTCAGAAAACTGCCGAAAGAGTCACGTCTGTCTCCTGAACACTCTAGTGAGCGTTCCTAGGAAATTCTGCATTGAGTCGTTGTGTGTGAATGTCACTGGCTATTATTCTCCCAGAACAGCCAGGACTACTGAGAGTTGCCAAGGGAGCCTGCAGCTGACCTTAATCCCACAGAAAGGAGAGCTTGTTGCTTTTTGCAGCTTTGGGGCAGATGTGGGATGGCGGCAATTCCCTGGTGATTGGTTCGGTTTCTTCCTTCTCCTCTCTTGATGGCCATGATGTTATGTGTAAATCCAGACACAGGAGGGATTTTACCCAGATGGATAAGTGTGAATTTGCATTGACCTGGAGAAGGTGTCCATGGGAATGTTACCTCCCCATAGAATGAGCTTGTTTCCCCTTGAGTCTGCAGTGTTCAGAGCCACTTGTAACTCATGACTGTGTCCCCCAGGAAGCTGGGAGTGTTTTCATGGCCTCTTCCAATGACACTAAGTTTTGTCCAGGGTTTTGAAAATCCCTGCACTCAGGGCCCCTCTGAGAGCTGGTGGGGGCTGTGCCAGTGGCAATGTCCACAGGCTGGCTGAAGACGTGCACCCCAAGGAGCTCCCCCACCAGGCCTGTCGCATGTTGAGAGTGTGCCCTCAAGTGAGCGCCTCTCCCCCCATGCAAGTCCTTGACCAAGGGTTTCCTCCCCTGCATATCCAGGCAAGTCTTCAGGATGTCATCATTTCTTGGCTGAGGGCACTGGAGGAATGAGCATCTTTTCCTCTCTCCTTCATGAGGCCAACACCCAACCACCTTCTCCACCTGACCCAGGACAGAGGTTCTGTTTTTTATTTCAAAATATAGTTAGCCTAACTCATAACCCCCACTGAAAGCATCTCAAATAATGTGTTTCAGTGCATTAGTACAACCTCTGCCCCACCCATACCTTTTGCACACAAAGCTCCCATTGCCTTCCGTGTAGCTGTTATATGGAGGATCTCCCCATCCAATGGTTGCTACCTTGGAGGAGATGGGCGGGGTTCATTGTGACTATACTGCTTATGATGGGAGCCGTTACGTGGCTTGCACTTCAGAGGACTCTGTCCATGCAGTAGGAACAGGTTAGGAAACGTTTACCGGTCCCTTTATTTTGGAAACCAAATCTTTCTCAATTGTGGTTTTCAGTGAGCCATGTGTTTTTAGCTTTTCCATACGTGGGGCCTGCTGCATTATGTCACTTTGGGATGGGCTTGGTTCTCACACTGATGTCATGGAAGCTCTGCTGAGCCAAGACACATGGAAAAGTTGGCTGAAAGGAAAAACAGTGATTAACAAACTGAACAGAAAAGTGTCTGCCCGTCTTTACTGCCAGCAGAGGCTCTATTTATTCCCAACCTGGCCACCCCTTATTCTTCCTGTGCAGATCTCCCAATTCATTTCTCTCTCTGTAGCTCCTAAGGACAATGTGGTATCTTTACAATGATTGTTCTTTCACAATATTAACTCTTAATTAATGTAGTGTCCTGGTCAAATTCCACCTTGGTAGTTACACTGTCTCCAGTACCTAACTGCCCCTTTCTGATACATGATTCTTCTTTCCTTCCTGTGATATCCTGCTGTGTGCAGTTAAGTAGCTACCTTCTTACACCCCAGAGGTAGCTACATTTCAGTGGTAGGTTTAGTGATACTTAGGTTACTGTTCATTGCTTGCCTCTCAGCTGGGGTTATGAAGGTGTTAGCTGGTATTTGTAAAAGCTTTCCAGCTCCCAGATGGAGGAGGGCAAGATGGTGGTCTTTAAAAATATATGAGGCTCAGATCTAAATCTGTTCTATAAAGTCTCAAGTTATCATGAATCCTAGATGACTTCCCACCTCAATGCTTTGGCTGTGAGAATGGAGACTCTGAGGCTTGGGGGTGTAATGAGGGAGAGCTCTAGAGCCTTGGTTTCAGATCCGACTTAGGGCACTTGTGAAACAGCTGAGACCCATCCTAGTGTCATGTGATGTTTGTCCGGTCTGCTGTCCCAAGACTGGCACAGCAGGAAACTACAGGTTAGCATTGAAGGGCAGGAGCCCCAGGAAGGAATAATAGGCAATGCTAGAGGGAAGAGCTGAGGTGCAGTGGTACAATTGTGGGTCCCAGGAATGGAACAGTAAGGGGTCTGACAGGTCAGGATTGGGGGCCTTGGCACAGTTGTGGGGGGAGCTTGCATGGGACTTGGCCACTCAGGCTAGTCCCATCAGTCCCTCAATTTCATAAACTTTAAATTTGTTCACACACTGCAAAAAAAGACAATTGTCGGCAGCAGCCCAGGGCTCGTTATTTAAATCCTATTTCACTCTGCCCATGTCTTGTAAATCGCCTTGTCCTGAAGCCTCATGTTGGTAGGAAAAGGCGTAGAATTTATAGAACAACTTTCTTTGATAGAAATACGGTTAATCTGGCCAGAGTACATATTGGGACTTGCGGTTTTCAATCCAATATGAATTTAAAAAATGAATCTGTTAAGCTCCAAATTGCCTCAGGAAAGCAAATTTCAGCTATCGCATTCCAGCCCTGCTTGTAAAGCCATCTGTCTTCACATTTGTGTTTGTAAGTACAAAACAAGAGCTGGATCAAACACGCTGCCTAATTGTAGCTCCCAGTGTCTACTGGACCTGTGGAAGACCATCCCTCTCATCCTCCCACCGCATCCTCTCTCCTTCCACCCTCAAGATGCCTGTTGTCATACGTTCTGGAGTCAGCAGATCGCTTCTCTTTGGGGTGAAGTGCTGACAGTTGCTACCTATTTGCATTTGTCCTCCTGCCCAGATATCGTGCTGTGCAGTGCCCTCTTCAGCAGCAGGTGTTGGGGCCACAGGCCTGTTCGTGAATGTCTGCAAAGGGCCCAGAGCGCCTTAGAAGAAAGTGCAGAATCTCATTAGTCCCACTAATGCAGAATGCACCAGTCTTTGGAAGAAAGAACAGGAGGACTTGTGGCACCTTAGAGACGAACACATTTATTTGAGCCTGAGCTTTCGTGGGCTACAGCTCACTGCATCGGATGCATTCGGTGGAAAATACAGTGGGGAGATTTATACACACACAGAGAACGTGAAACAATGGGTGTTACCATACACACTGTAAGGAGAGTGATCACAAGTCCTCCTTTTCTTTTTGCGAATACAGACCAACACGGCTGCTACTCTGAAACCAGTTTTTGGAAGGAGACTCAAACCTGAGGCTTCTTACTTATCCTGCAGGCATAGGACAGACCCATGGAGATTGAGCGTATGGCCTTCCACTGCCTCTCAGGTGTGATTGTCAGTCACATCTCCACACTTGCTCCTGGGGATGGCTGTGCTATGTAGGGCCCACTTCATTGGCACTTCAAAGTTCTTCTATTCAGATTTATTGTTAAATTGTTTCTGTGTAATTCTCAAAATGTTTGGGGCATCAGTTGAAAAGCTGATTGCCTTTTGTAGGAAGAAACCAGCACTGGCCCCTGGTTTGGGGGAATGGACTGTACAGGACTTGCCAGGGTTAACTCCTGTGTCTGTCTGAACCTCCCAATCCAGATCGGAAAACTTAGCAACATCCCTTTGGGTGAGCGTTTTAGGAACTCAGCGGCAAGATGCTGGGGTATAGATGTAGGCAGGCCCATCAGAGCTGGTGCAGGGAATGTGGTCCCCCTCCCCAACGAGACCCCCGCTGTCTCCGTCCTAAATGCTCAACTGAACTGGCATTTCACAGTGATTTGTGTTTTAAATCAGAGCTAATTCCAGGTATCCTCTCTGGGTTTAGTGCCCTGGAACTGTCTCATGCAGAGCCAGAGCTGCAACTGGCAGGTGGGTTTCTGCTCCTTAAGATAATGACTAGTGTGATAGTCTGAGGAAGCGAGGAAGCTCTCTGTGCTTTTGGGGTTCTCTGCTGCTTCCAGGCTGTTCCTGCTGGCCAGACCCCCTCCCTGTAGCATGGCCTCGCTGCTTCTCTGGTGCTTCATCCATCACTGTGATTGCTTTATTGAGCCACCTCAGTTATTGCTGCTGCTTCTCCAGAGCACAATAAATCCAGCCCTGGGCACTGAGCGCCCTGGCAGCTAAGAGAGTTTCTGGGAAGCCTGCTTTACCAGGCCCAGCATCTGATGACTTTGAGCCTGGAACTCACCTAAGACAGTGTTGAGATATTCAGGGTACTTGAGCCACCCCTCAAGCTCCAGCAGAAAGCCTGTTTTCTCCCCTGCTCTAGTCATACGCATCCTTTGGAAGAGTCCTATGGAGAGAGCGGAGACCGCCTTCTAGGGGATGAAGCATCCAGCAGTGACGGCCTCATGGCAGTGCTTTTGCCTTCTAGTTTTCCTTCTAGTTTTGTTTAAAGGGTTAGAAATGGAGGCATCCAGGGCTCTGGTTTATTGATTTCCCAGCACCTTAATGTGCTGTCCATTTTCTAGAGGATCTTGTAGCTCCCTGAGCTCTTAGTGAAGGGTTTGCCAGCCATTCTTTGTCCCAGAGCACAGAATTCTTTGGACGTGCCCAGAATTCGAGTCCTGCCATCTCCTCTCCACATTTTGGCTGCAAAAATCCTTTGTCCTTCTGCTCTAGTTGTTGCAGGCTCCAGATTGTAGCCTGTGTGGTGCTGTTTGCTGAACAGACTCATGATTTGCAGTCACAGACAAACCTTTGCCTGGGTCCAGGACATGCTGCCTCTGGGCCTCCTCACCTCCACCTGGGCCCTCTGCCCCTTACCCCTGCCCCCTCAGTCCTGATCCCAGCTGCTGGCTCTGTGCCTCTGTCCCGTAGCACCCTGCAGTCCCACAATCTGCTGCATTGTCCTCAGCCACTCACTGCTCGTGGGCACCGTGATGGTCTCAGTCTGGCTGAAGTCTCTGTGACCAGGCTGGGAGTCCTGGGGGCTGCTCCCAACTCTGCCATGGACTTGCTAGATCCCTTTGGACAGGTCCCTTTTAGAGGTGCTGAGCACCCAGCTGCCAGTGACTTCCATCTCTGCTGATCAGGCCTTTCTCTGTGCCACAGAGCAAGGGCTGAGTGAGGTGCCTCTCCACTGTGGCTCCATGCACTGGTCTGGTAGGATCCTAGCACTGAAACACCCTTAAAATGCTTGAATACTGGGACTAGAAGGGGAAAGAGCATCTGTAGCTAAAGAACCCCATGAAATGCGCCTGAAAAAATGTGGGTTTTTCCCATGCTGTGGGGCTGCAAGGCTGGACCTGGTGCTGTGGGGAAGGGTTGCTGGGTGAGGCTTGGGGCTATTCCCAGTATCAGGCGGAAGGGATGGGGTTGCGGGGCTGGAGGCTCATTGCTGTGGGGGAGGGTCAGTGTGTGGGGCTGGGGGCCATGCCCAGTGCTGTAGGGGATGGTTGCAGTGTAAGGCTGAGGGTGGTGCTGTGGGGCTGGGAGCAGTGCTGTGGGGAAGGATGCTCTGTGGGGCTGGGGGTGGGGGTGGGGCTGTGGGGGTTGGGGGTGATAGATGGGCCTGAGGGCAGTGTTTTGGGGGCGGCGTGTGGGGCTGGGGGCGGCGCTGTGGGTTAGGGGCAGTGCTGTGCGGGAGGGTCAGTGTGAGAAGCTGAGGGCAGTGCTGTCGGGGAGGGGCGGTGTGTGGGGCTGGGGGAAGCACTGTGGGGTTTTATCTATTTAATTTCTGTTTCTGTTATTTCTCAGGGATCATTCACCAGATGAAAGGCGACTATGACTCTGCCCTGAAACTCCACAAGACTCACCTCTCCATCGCCCAGGAGCTGAATGACTATGGTGCTCAGGGCAGGGCCTACGGCAACATGGGCAATGCGTACAATGCCCTGGGCATGTATGACCACGCTGTGAAATATCACCGGCAGGAGCTGCAGATTTCTATGGAAGTGAATGATCGGGCCTCGCAGGCATCCACCCATGGGAACTTAGCAGTGGCATATCAGGCCTTAGGCGCCCACGACCGAGCCCTGCAGCACTACCAAAACCACCTCAACATTGCCCGGGAGCTGCGGGACATACAGAGCGAGGCCCGGGCCCTCAGCAACCTGGGCAACTTCCATTGCTCGCGAGGAGAGTACGCACAGGCTGCCCCTTACTATGAGCAATACCTGCGCCTGTCCCCTGAGCTGCAGGATATGGAGGGGGAGGGGAAAGTTTGCCACAACCTTGGCTATGCCCATTACTGCCTTGGGAACTATGAGGAGGCTGTAAAGTACTACGAGCAGGATCTCGCCTTAGCAAAGGATCTACACGACAAGCTGAGCCAAGCCAAGGCCTACTGCAACCTGGGCCTGGCGTTCAAGGCCTTAATGGACTTCAGCAAAGCCGAGGAGTGCCAGAAGTATCTGCTGTCTCTGGCCCAGTCTCTAAACAATTCCCAAGCCAAATTCCGGGCTCTTGGGAACCTGGGAGATATTTTTGTATGTAAAAAAGATGTAAATGGTGCAATAAAATTCTATGAGCAGCAGCTGAGCTTAGCCCATCATGTCAAAGACAGGAGATTGGAGGCCAGTGCCTATGCAGCCTTGGGTTCTGCGTACAAGATGATACAGAAATATGACAAAGCCTTGGGGTACCATACCCAGCAACTGGAGGTTTACCAGGAACTAGGAGATATGCCAGGTGAATGCAGAGCTCATGGCCACCTTGCTGCAGTGTACATGTCCCTTGGGAAGTATACCATGGCATTCAAGTGTTATGAAGAACAGCTGGAACTTGGACAGAAGCTGAAGGACCCCAGTATAGAGGCCCAAGTCTTTGGTAACATGGGCATCACCAAGATGAACATGAATGTCATGGAGGAAGCTATTGGCTACTTTGAGCAGCAGCTGGCCATGCTACAGCAGCTGAGTGGAAATGAAGCTGTGCTGGACAGAGGCCGGGCATACGGAAACCTGGGGGATTGTTATGAGGCTCTAGGAGATTATGAAGAAGCCATAAAGTATTATGAACAGTACTTATCTGTAGCTCAGAGTTTAAATCGCATGCAAGACCAGGCAAAGGCCTATCGGGGCCTGGGAAATGGACACAGGTAACAAATGCCAAAGGCTGGAGTATTGCATAGCCTTTGGTAATGAGAACTGTCTTGAAAGTGAATGAGTGAAAATAACTGAATGATGATTATACCATCGCTACTCACATGATTCAGTGGTGAGCAGTGTCACAGCGAGTATATGGGTGCACATGCTCCCAACAGGGAACCAACCTGAGAACACAGAACCAAGACAATATGCTGGATTTCTCTCTCACTGTGCAGTCACTGGCTAGCAAGCTGTGTTTGTGGGGGAAGATAGAGGGTGTGTGTGTGTGTGTGTGTGTGTGTGTGTGTGTGTGTCTGTGTAAACAGGTGGATGGGGCACGGTATGTGTACATCTGTGAGAGATAGGAGTATGGGTACATGGGGGAGGGGGAACTTTACAGATGCATTTGTGTGGGTTGGGATTACATGTATGGACGTGTGGGTATAGAGCTGTGGGGGATGTGTGTACAGATGTGTGTTGGGTGTGTATGTGTGGCTGTGAAGGGTAGATGGGGGTGCTGTGCAGGTGTCTCTGTACACGTGTGTCAGGGGTATATGGTTGTGGAGGATACATGAAAGCTGCGTGAGTGTATTTGTACAGATCTGTCTGGGGTGTATGGCTGTGGGGTGTATGTGTACGGATGGGGGGGGCTAGTGGCTGTGAAGGGTATGTGGAGGGCTGTGGGGTTATACGTGTACAGATTTGGTGGGTGGCAGTGGAGGGTACATGGGAAACTGGTGGTGCATGTGTAGAGGTGTGTAGGATATATTGCTGTGAAGGTGTATGTGTACAGATGTGGGGTGTACAACTGGAAGTATATGCGTTCAGTTTTGTGTGGGGCGTATGTCTGTCGGAATGTATGTGTAAGGATGGAGGGATGAATTGTTGTGGGAGGTGTATATGTGGGGCAGGGTGTACACACTGGGAGGTGTGGAACGACAGTTGTCTGGATGGCAATGGGGAGGTGGGGGTGTACGTGTACGGCTGTAGGGCAGCTGTACGGCTCTATGTGTACGGCTGTGTGGGGCAGGGTGTACACACCGGGTGGTGTGGAATGACAGAGCTGTCTGGGTGGTGCGGGAGGGTTGTATGTGTACGACTAGGGAAGCTGTACAGCTGTATGTGTATGGCTGTGCGGGGCAGTGTCTACACACAGGGTAGTGTGGAATGACAGAGCTGTCTGGATGGCGAGGGGGAAGGTTATTCAGGCTATGCTATTACCCTGAATAATGAAACTTAGTTTCCCTTCCCCAGACCCCCTGGAGTGAGGAGTTTACAGGAGATGCAGAGGAGGCCTGGACAGTGTTTTGGGCCTGATTGTGGCCTTCAGGGTCTCTCATACCATTGACTCCAGGGTTCGCTGGCAAGTTCACTTACGGTAGTTCTGAAATTCCCTACATCTGGCAGCGGGGACATGGCAGATTTGAGCTGGCTGCAGAACAGAGATTCTCTGTAGGACGTGACAGTGAAAGATGGTTTTCATGTCACACCTGCCTAGGCAAGATAAATGCTCCTTTTCTCTCCACACAGGGCAATGGGAAGTTTGCAGCAGGCTCTCGTGTGCTTTGAAAAGAGGCTAGTGGTGGCCCATGAGCTCGGGGAGGCGTTCAACAAAGCCCAAGCCTATGGGGAGCTGGGGAGTCTGCACAGCCAATTAGGAAATTACGAGCAAGCCATCTCCTGCCTGGAACGGCAGCTAAACATCGCCCGAGAAATGAAAGACCGGTCTCTGGAGAGCGACGCTGCCTGCGGTCTGGGGGGAGTCTATCAGCAAATGGGCGAGTACGACACGGCACTGCAGTACCACCAGCTGGACCTGCAGATTGCAGAAGAGACCAACAATCCCACATGCCAGGGCAGGGCCTATGGGAACCTGGGATTAACATATGAATCTCTGGGCACCTATGAGAGGGCAGTGGTTTATCAGGAGCAACATCTCAGCATTGCAGCTCAAATGAACGACTTGGTGGCTAAAACTGTGTCCTACAGCAGCCTTGGGAGGACTCACCATGCTTTGCAGAACTACTCTCAGGCTGTGATGTACTTGCAGGAAGGTGAGTGGATGAATTATCCAGTGGCTTTACGTCTGCAGAAGATGGGGGAGAGGGCATATCTGTGTGAAAGGGAGCGAGGTATAGGAATGTGAGCATATGTGTCTAAGACATTTGTTAGCTCTGACAGTATCCTACAGACCCATGCAGTTACCAGCCAGGGCACTGTGCCCTTCATTAGTGGCCAGGCTGCCCAGACCTTCATGTAGCAGCACATTGTGACAGACAAAGGAATGGCAAAGCTTTTAAAGCTTATACTGGCATTAGAAAAGGTTCAGAAAAGGGCAATTAAAATGATTAGGGGTTTGGAACAGGTCCCATATGAGGAGAGATTAAAGAGGCTAGGGCTTTTCAGCTTGGAAAAGAGGAAACTAAGGGGGGATATGATAGAGGTATATAAAATCACGGTGGTGTGGAGAAAGTGAATAAGGAAAAGTTATTTACTTGTTCCCATAATATAAGAACTAGGCGCCACCAAATGAAATTAATGGGCAGCAGGTTTAAAACAAATAAAAGGAAGTTCTTCTTCACACAGTGCACAGTCAACCTGTGGAACTCCTTGCCTGAGGAAGTTGTGAAGGCTAGGACTATAACAGGGTTTAAAAGAGAACTGGATACATTCATGGAGGTTAAGTCCATTAATGGCTATTAGCCAGGATGGGTAAGGAATGGTGTCCCTAGCCTCTGTTTGTCAGAGGGTGGAGATGGATGGCAGGAGAGAGATCACTTGATTATTACCTGTTAGGTTCACTCCTTCCGGGGCACCTGGCATTGGCCACTGTCAGTAGACAGGATACTGGGCTGGATGGACCTTTGATCTGACCCAGTGTGGCCATTCTTATGTTCTTAAAGGTCAGTGAGTGCCTTGCAGGGGGAGGATTAATCACTAAACTTCACTCCAAGCAGCCTAAGTCTCTTTGTAAAGCCAGTCTGCCCTGAGTCAAGAGAGGGAAATCTCCTCAGTGGGTGACATAGCAGGCCAGGGAATGACTTGGGTCTACAAAGCCTGTTTGTACTGAGGACAAACAGCCCCACTCGCGTGCCTCAGCTGGGAGCTACCTGTTTATCCCCTTCAGATTAAAGTGGGGGTGGAGCTCAGAGCTGGAAAAGTTAACAGGCCCCTCAACCTTGCAGTGTTGTGGGGGATGATCTGAGCGTCTAGGAGCAGGGGACAGCTGCAGGGCCCCCATTGGTCCAGTCTTGCACGCCTTACCCTTGATGCTGCTGCACCATATCCCAGGATAAAAGCATTGTCTGTTCAGCATGGCAACAGCAGTGTGAGGAAGAAGACCAGCTGAGTGGATTGAATGGTGTAGCGGGAGCTGGGCTGCAGACTGATAGATTAATTACCCGAGTTAGCCTGGATTTCCTGGACACTGATCTGAGCAGGATTTCAGTATAGTAGGGGAAGTTTCAGTTAAATTGGGGGGGGGGAAATCAGTGCGGCCCCCTTTCCTGATGGGAGGTGACCTTCCTGCTGCTCTGGCTGCTGAGAATCCCTGCAGGCCGCTCTTCTGCAGCTGAGCCCAGCAGCCCTTACCCCGCCTGGGCCTTTCCCTTACATTTTCTGTGATGCTTGAGACTAACCTGCTGGATGTATCTGACAACACTGGGGCCCATAGAGGTATGACGTGTTGGGACATTGTAAAAAATGCCTGTGGATGTTGTTGGAACTTAAATGAATGTTCCTGTGGCAGGTCAGATCAGAAACCCTGCCTCTAGCTGCAACAGAACCCTCATGTCTGCTAGAAAGGTGTTGGGAGACCTGGGGCAAGAGTGGGTGCTGAGGCATGTCCTGGTTAGCTGGATGTATTTGCAGCTGAGAGAGAGGGCCTCTCAGCTGAGGAGGGAGAGGAAGAAGGACTCCTGCAGTACTTGGCAGCTCAGTGCGGTTTTGTTCGTCTGCAGTGTTTGAAGGGTTAAAAGCCAAACGGCTATGGTGAGAGGCTGCCTGTTTGGGTGGGGAGAGGCTGGAGTGGCACATTCATTTCAGTTCCAACAACATCCACAGGCATTTCTTACAATGCCCCAACACGTCACACCTCTATGGGCCCCAGTGTTGTCAGATACATCCAGCAGATTAGTCTCAAGCATCACAGAAAATGTAAGGGAAAGACCCAGGTGGGGTAAGGGCTGCTGGGCTCAGCTGCAGAAGAGCAGTCTGCAGGGCCGCTCAGCAGCCAGAGCAGCAGGAAGGTCACCTCCCATCAGGAAAGGGGGCCGCACTGATTTCCCCCCCCCCAATTTAACTGAAACTTCCCCTACTATACTGAAATCCTGCTCAGATCAGTGTCCAGGAAATCCAGGCTAACTCGGGTAATTAATCTATCAGTCTGCAGCCCAGCTCCCCCTACACCATTCAATCCACTCAGCTTGTCTTCTTCCTCACACTGCTGTTGCCATGCTGAACAGACAATGCTTTTATCCTGGGATATGGTGCAGCAGCATCAAGGGTAAGGCGTGCAAGACTGGACCAATGGGGGCCCTGCAGCTGTCCCCTGCTCCTAGACGCTCAGATCATCCCCCACAACACTGCAAGGTTGAGGGGCCTGTTAACTTTTCCAGCTCTGAGCGCCTTCTCCATGTCCTCCATGTACTCCAGCTAGCCTGCTCCCCGCCACTTGTGCTGGCGCACCCCTGGTGTTAATGTCACTCACCCCTCCTGCTGAGCCACTCACTGACAGCACAGGGAGCATGCACAGCACTTCTCTTCCAGGTGCTGTCAGCCTCAGCAAATCAGTTACACCTGCACACGGATGAGTGTCCTATTAGCACTGCCGGGACCTACCGTGAGCCTACTCCTGTCTGCAGCCTGGACACACCACTCCCTTCATCCCAACCCTACCCTTGTCCAGCAACAGGGAATCTTTTCTCTTGTCTTCACTGACTCCACTTCTCTTTCAGGACTGAGACTGGCAGAACAGCTGGGGCGTAGAGAAGATGAAGCCAAAATCCGCCATGGCCTGGGCCTCTCCCTCTGGGCTAGTGGGAACCTGGAGGAGGCCCAGCACCAGGTAGGCAGCAGCTCCAGTGATAGGAGGCTCTCTCGCCCCCTATAATGCATCTCTCACCCCCTATAATGCATCTCCTATGTGGTCCTTTCTTACACATGGTGCCTGTTCAGAGATGACTTGCGCTGCCCACCTGGGTGCAGTCTCCTGGCCTTCTCTCCCTGGACACAGCTATGTCTCTTCCCCTACAGAGCAGCCAGCCCCTCTGCCTTGGACACTGCAGTAATGGGTTTGATGAGCTGCTTGCAGACCAGGACTGGATGGGGCAGACCTGACCCCAGCTGAGAGCATGTTGGTCCCAGCTTCTTCCCCTCTCCTCCCCAGTCCCCCTCACTGAAGTGTCAGTGTCTGCATGCTGGGCCAGCTACGGTTCTGAGTGTCACCATGGGCTGTTCTCCCCTCCCAGCTCTACAGGGCGTCGGCACTGTTTGAAACCATCCGCCACGAGGTGCAGCTGAGCACAGACTACAAGCTATCACTCTTTGACCTGCAGACATCATCCTACCAAGCCCTGCAGCGAGTGCTCGTCAGTCTTGGTAAGAGATACCTGTGGTGCCCGTGGCTGTTGGGAGCTAGGCATCTGAGTTCTTCCCTGGCTCCAGGGTTTGACCCAAGTTCCAGGTGTGCAGTTCCTCTCAAGTGTCTTTAGTCTAATAGTTAGAACAGGAGATTGGGATCAGGGCTCCTGTGCCTTTTTGTGCTTCTGCTGCTGGCAAGCTGAGCCAGTCCCATTGTGCTCCATGCCTCAGTTTCCCCAGGTGTAAGGCTACGTTTATGTCATGGAATTTGTGACTTCCAGAGATCTCCCTGACATTTTCTGCTTCAGCCCCTGGGGCTGCGGGACTGGAGCTGGTAGCTAGCGGGGCACCGGCAGGGTTACAGCAACAGCCTCCTCAGGATCCACCTGCAGGGTTCCAGCGACGAGCAACAGCCCACGGGAGGGTGGGGTGGGGAGAGAACCCTCCAGCTCCCAGCCACCACCGTGGCAGGAGAAACCATGGAGCTACAGCAGTAAAAGTCACAGACAGGTCAAGGCTTCCGTGAATTTTTGTTTATTGCCCATTACCTGTCCATGACTTTTAGTAGAAATAACCATGACAAAATCTTAGCCTTACCCATGTATAATGTGAGGATAATTCCTCATAGGAGCCTTGTGGGGCTGCACTTAACATTTGCACAAAGCACTGAGATCCTGGGATGAGGCATAGTTCAGGATGTCCTTTCCCTGATATTTCATTGCTTTCCCCTCTCAGCAGCGCTTCCTTCAGCCCCTCACTTGTGTACGATTCACTCCTGTGCCCCACGGGGTTGTGCTGGGTCACATCGCAGAGCCCACGGCAGCACTCATCTCCCTACCATTTGTGTGTAAACCCTTCCCTTACAGGCTTGGGTAGGAGATTCCCCTTCACAAATCAGCATCTTTTGCTCCCAGTGCCAGGTGCACTTCTTCAACCTGCCTTTGCTAATACAAACAGAGCAGCCTGGCTAAAACCCTGCCAAAGCAAACCACTTCCCAGCACATATAATCCTCTGGAGGCCTGGGGAGAGAGTAAATCACACACATTGGATGTGAGTCACCTTGCTTAATGCACGACTGGAAGGTAGGTGATCCAGGTGATCAGACCCATGGGGATGAGGGTGGGATTAAAATTTAGATAGAAGAGAAGAGTGTGACAAACATATGAATTGTCTGTAATATTTTTAAGAACTATCTGTAGGACACTCTACTTATTGCCTTGGCATTACTACCCAGTGGGTGCAGAAGAGTTAAGATTCTGCTCCTGGCGCAGAGCAGGAGACATGGTATGTTTTGGGGTGTTAGGAATGGGTCGTTATGGATTGGGTTCAGCCAGTCTTTGTTGGTGGCAGATCCTGGAAAGACAATGGGAATGCTGAGCAATTGACACTTTACAACAGGAAGTTCTGGTATGGTGAACACACGAACTCAGCCAGCCTGGCTTTGCAGCAGGAGGACACTGGACTGAGAGGTGACAGGAGGCAGTGATAAGAACTGGGCTCACAGGGACATAGAAGCTCACCTGGGACTGACAAGCAAAGAGATTAAGAAAGAGAGAGAGAGAGCCCGGATGGTTTCTACAGCAGCATGGCTTGGCGTAGCCCAGGCATTGGCCAGTCTGAACTCTGTCTTACCTTTGCCTCTCTAGCTCGCTAAAGGACTTCCCGAGGCTGGGTTACAGTTGACTAATGAACCCTACTCTGTTCTGAAAAGGCTGCCTGAAGTCATTTCAGATACTTGCTGAGCTTCTTTGATCCCTGAAGAGCATAAACGTCTCTGTACAGCAGTCTGCTTCAGTCAGACTCTCTGGGCAGAGCTCTCAGCGAGAAGCAGGAGCACTGGATCCTAGAGGCTCCGTTTCAGAGGTGTGGAGGCCATGTGGCCTACCCTTGTGGAAAAGTGTGACCTCTTGGGGTCTGGCACACTGAAGGGACAGCTTACAAGTCAGAGTGTAGCACAGATCCTGTGGATCTGTGACCGAGGTACTGGATATCTCGGATGTTTGATGTGCCAGGGAGTCCCAAAGGGCACTGGGTTATAGCCTAGGAAGAAGCAAAGTGCAGGCTGTGTATGATGGCAGAGCAGCCAGCCAGGATGCTTGGGGTTGCTGTGGAAACAGAGACAGTCTGCTGCCCTGTTACCTGGGGTGCTGCTGCCCAGCCGTCCAGTAGTGCTGGTTTGGACTGGAATAACTGCCATGCTCTCTACCCCTTTACAGTGCTCTGCAGGGTCTGGTGCAGGCCTGTGACACGTCTTTGTTCCCTAACTTGTGGCTCTTCTTCACAGGCCACCACGACGAAGCCCTGGCTGTGGCAGAAAGGGGTCGAACGAGAGCGTTCGCTGACTTGCTGGTGGAACGTCAGACTGGACAGCAGGACTCTGACCCCTATTCGCCCGTCACCATTGACCAGGTTCTGGAGACTGTGAATGGCCAGAGGGGACTTGTTCTCTACTACTCGCTGGCTGCCGGCTACTTGTACAGCTGGTTGCTTGCTCCTGGAGCAGGTAAGGTTCCTTTCTGTAGATTAGAGCCAACTAGCAAAGCCTAGAAATCAGAGTTGGGACAGACCGATTAGGCTCTCGTCCTGTCCACCACCCAGAGGCTGACCCTGGCACCCAAAGCCTTATTCTGTAATGTGAAATAGGCCCTGGATTATGTGCACTTTGCTGCCACATCCTTACGCTCCCCGCTCTCTGATAGTGCTATGACAACTTTTCAGGGTGCTTATTCTGCAGTTGCTCACCACAGCTAATTTTACTGCGAATGATACTCGACTCTTGTTGGGAATTCAGTTAAATCTTGGTAGCTTTGGTGGCAATTCAGCTGCAGAGGTGCTGAGGGAATGGAGCCCTTGTCACCTATACATGGGAATTGGCAGCTGCTGAGGGAACTTTCTTTCATCCTTTATCTAATATTATCATGAAAGCAGGAGAATAGGATCATCCGTGTAAACTGGATCAAGAGGCAGGCTGGCTCAGGGGATTGGTAATTGGAGATGCAGCCTTTCACCCTGAGGGCATTGGTTTGAATGCACACCCACAGGCCAAATTCATCTCTGCTCTAATTCTGTTGTAGTCACTGGTGTTACTCTAGGGAGGAATTTGGCCTGAAGACAATAGTAACTAAAAGGTGTCTCCATTTGACAGCTGTTTTGGGAGCCCTGGTAAAATGAAATGGGGGCTTTGTCCAGTTCCTAGTGTACAAATATCCTCTCTACAGAAACCAGTGCTGCATAGCACCTTGTGGGCAGGCCAGGAGAGAGCCAGCTATAGAGACTGGACTCCCCTCTTAACTCTAGAGAGGGAGGCCTCCTCTGGTCAGAGTTAAGGTATGCTGGTGGGTCGGTGGGGTGGGGTGGGGAAAGGTGTGGGGAAAGGACTGCTGTGCTGGTCCCATACCTGAGGGAAGGTCTTGACATCACCCCAGAGCTGTCTGTCTATCACCTTGCCAGCTTGGTTCCAGGGACCACTAGGGACATAAGTTGGCAGCTCCTTCATGGAGCCATGAGCACAGATGTGTTGTTGGTGCAGTTTATGCAGTCCATGACACCTGTCCCTTCTGTGGCAAGAGAGAGACCTAGAGCTGTTTATTTCAGTGCACCAGGTTGCAGTAGGGCTGCCAACTCTCCTGGATTGGCTGGGAGTCTACTGGAATTGCCATTGATCTCCCTGTGACTATTGAAAGCAATCCAGGAGATTTTAATAGGTACAATACAAATAATGACATTACATCATGTTGGGGAAAAAAATCTCCTGGAATAGCTTCAGTCAGAGTTGGCAACCCTTGGTTGCAGCCTGTTTCCTGCCTCCTCTAGAAACTCCTGTTGAAGCTCTGGCTGCCCCTTTCCACGCACATTTTTATTGATGTACTGTTCATGTGTGGCCACACAAAATCTTGGAGCCTCCCTGTCATCCTCCTCCTGGCATTGGGCAAGATGGCTATTTACCAGGCTAGGAAGAGGGAGTTGGACTGGGGTGTTCTCTGGGATTGTGGAGAGGAGCCAATTTTTGTTCCCTTTTTTTTATTCGCACATCCAGGCAGATTCCTCTGGGTGGCTTCCACTGTGGAGAGGTGGGCACTACTTGTGCTTTTCAGCTCAGTGTTCCTTTCTTCTACCCTTGTTTTGACACCTTCTTCCAGCATTTTTCATTCTTTGTCCCCCGTAACTACTCAATACCCATGTTTCGTTTGGTCCATACCCCTCTGTTGAACGGGAGGACTTCATGGTTTTGATCTGGCTGGCTCATGGGGCCCAAATAGGCCAGCGCATGCAGCATGCACAGAAATAGAGGAAAGGAAAGTTCAGTCAAAGAAGCATGTTCAGGGCTTTGACATTCACCCATAAATGGGAAAGTTTTCAGGTGCTTAATTTACCCATTTTTCAACAGCCAATCTGTCTGGATCTCCCACAGGCAATGCAAAGAATGATAATGAGATTCCAAGCACGCTGCCTCCAACAGAGAATCTTTTATGTAACAAAAAGTCCTTACTTTAATTACATTCCTCTGTTTTATGCTTCCAAATGCATGTGACATGTATTAATTGGAGTGGATTACAGATAACAGGAGGGCAGCCCAGCTTCCTGATATGCCATCTACCTGTCTGATCCTCTGAATCTTCTTCACATGAATGTGGAACATCTATCACAGAGGAACAGAGCAAGAAGGATTAATTTGAAGAGGATCCCTTTTTGCAGGCAGCTGTTATTCATTACCTAATAAAGTGATGACTGTGAAGCTTCAGGAGTTCTTCTTGTATATAATTTAATAATTGTAACCCTTCACCATGACAAAGCTAAAGAGATAAAGAGCACTAATTCAGATTGCATTGAACATGGTTCAACAAGGAAAGCAAACACAAATGAACTTCTTTGGCTTCAATGACATATTTTTCGCTAGATGTATCTCTTTGATTACTTACTCTAGGAGTGACTTAAATCCTTTATGGATCTGAGTGAAGAGACGTTACTGTCCCGTTACATACATAGTCACTAATTGCCCTCCCAAACCATACATTTTGCATAATAAAATGTTGGTGATTTTACCACACTGGAAACAGACCTGGGCCTGGTAGGATGGTATCCGCTGGAGGATCAGAGTTTGTCACTGGGATTCATAGAGATTTAGTCACAGTCCCTTCATCCCCACCACAAGTTAGGGGCTTGTAGAAGAGCAGCTGCAACCAACCTCCTGGGGCACTTGGGTATGTAACTGCCCGGCCCTTGGAAGCTGTTCTATGTAACTGAGCTCTGCGGGGTGGTGCTGGTTACATTGTCTGTTCGGACTGTCTTCCTCTCTCTGACCTTTATTCTGCGGCTAGATGCTGTTTCACCTTTGGCTGCCCTACTGTGGGCTCTTATGTGGGAGTTCTCAGGCACTGACTCCAGCTTTCTACTTTCTTCTTGCCTTCTCCAATACGTACGCAGAAACTTCGAGGGCATCTCAGGTTCCTCATTCTAACATAGGTAATATTCCCTTAGAGCTCCCCAGTCACCCCTTGACCATTTCAATGGATCCATTTGTGGCTGTTGCTACAGAATAGGTTGCTTAAGTCTTTTTATTTGAGCGTCTCTTCTTACCAACTTGGTTTGTTGTTTACGCTGCCACGGCAAACAGGGTGCCCAGGGTAATCTTTTAAGAGTGATCACAGGTGCTGTGGCACTGCAGGGTTACTCATATTAGAAAGAGTGTGCTGTTCTGACTGGAGGAGGGTTTTATCTGCAGTAATAGCTAAATCCTTTACAAAATGTTGCACTCCTGATATGAATGTTTCCTTTCTCTGGTGTGCCCCATTGTGTAATGTTCTTGCTTTAGTATTTTAATATGCATTAATCTACCTTTTACTTCTTTGCATGTGTTTATTTTTGTGCATACGGGTGAAATGAGAAATCTCCATGTGACACAAGGAGATTCTGCTGTAGTAATAACGTTTTTGTTCAGCCTTTCAGCCCTTGTGTGTCCAGTTTGTGGTCAGATACTATTAATAGAAATTTTTCATATGCTGCTATTGAAATGTGAATTTCCCTGGTAGATGCTTGTGAGAAACATCTGTTTTATAATTCATATGAGGCTGCTGTGATAGTAAGTGCCTTCTGAACATCTCATTAAAGCCCTGCTCAGTTTTCTTCCCTTGATCCATCATTTGCAAAGTAAAAAACCAGATTTTAAAAGCAAAGTCTTAATATAGCATATTGGACTAACTCCTGGAAAGCCCTCTGGAGACATGGCACAACATGCTTCGCTCCATTTATGCTGGAGATGCCAATCCCTCAGGACTTGTAACAGTTGTACTGCTTTCTTTGTCAGTTGCTGGCAGTGCACTCACTTCACACAGTTGATAATGCTGGCGATGAATGTGTCCTTGCAGGAATTCTGAAGTTTCATGAATACTATCTGGGTGACAGCATGGCAGAGAATGCCGGGGACATCCATGAAGCAAGCAGTGTGGGCTTCCAAATGGTTACTAATTCAGCACTGGAGCTCTACATCTCAAGTGTACGAGAGGCACTGGGCGTGGATTCCTACTATACCCGGTGAGTTAGGGGTTCATATCCTGATTCTCTTGCTCCCACCTGGAAGTTGTGTATCCAAATAGCCCGAGAGGAGCTGAGAAGGCTGAGAACTCTGATTTTCTGGGCCAAATTTTAAATAAACTTCAGCCAAGCTGCTCTGTTTTGTATCCACAGCCATCTGTGCTGCAAATAATAAATTATGTGCATGCAGATGGGGTTTGCACCCATAGACTCGATAGTGAGATGTCTCATTATCTGCTATATATGGGCAGATTCTATTCAGAGGTATCCATATAATTAATTCTCCCTCAGAGATTTGCTCATAAAAAATTGCAGTTGCAACTTGGGGGAGAACATTTTTGAAATATGTCCCTTTATGGCTAGCAAATAACTCACAATGAACAATCCATCTGATTAATGTAGCTGCTATCTGAAAACAGGTAGAGATCTCTTTCAGTTTATCCCTTGTACAGATATACTCCACAAATATTTTTACACAATTTTTCTATGGCTTGAACATGAATATCTTAAATTCAAGCTGTGTGCTTAGCTGTGATTGGTCTCATGAGTCACATAGTATTATTTGGTTTGCTGATTGGATGAGCACACAAGCACTTCCTGTACTGATACTTGAACATGCAAATTACACTTTGTCTTCTGCAAACACTTAAGCCCGCAGGAAGGAGTCAGGGACATCCCCATCCTTGCACCTGCTCTGTGAATTGAACACGTAGGTGGTTCTACCATAAAGGATATGATGACACTTAGGCCATGTCTGCACTACCACTTATGTCAGCAAAACTTATGTCACTCAGGGGTATGGGAAGAAACACCCCCCTGAGTGACACAAGTTTCGCCAGCATAAGAGGTCGTGTGCACAGCACTATGTCGGCAGAAGGCATGCTATGCCAACATTGCTGCTACCGCTGCTCCTTGAGGGTGATTTAATTACGTCAATGGGAGTGCTCTCTCCCTTTGGCACAGAGCAGGTATACAAGAGATCTTACAGTGGTGCAGCTGCATTGGTACAGCTGTGCCACTGTAAGCTCTCTATTGTAGACGTAGCCTTAATATTCTAATTAAAATTGAAACCCACTGTACATTCATAAACTGTATATTCTGAGCAGGTTAGTTTCATCTAATGCATTGTTTGTGCTGTCAGAAGCATATGCTAGAAAAAGAATCAGGTTAGTAACCAACTTGCACTTTGCAAGCCTAATTTACCCCCGGTGAGAAGAAGAGCAAGTGTGTTTACTGGCCTGGGACATTACCTAGGCCGATGAACCCCTATAGGAATGGAGGCAATGGTTTGTTCTATTTTATTGTGTTTTAAATTTCTTTAAACCGAATCCACATTCTCTTGTAACCATAGCACAGTTTCTGCAGTACTGAGAATTGTGGGTGACTTTCCTGTGGTTGGATCATTAACACTAAAGCAGGGCACTGCAGATGCTGCACTATAAGAAATTTTTTGCAGATCCCGTCTTGCTTCTGATTTTGGTGATTAGTCCTGTGTTTTGAAGATCCATTTGTTTGTCTGACTCTCATATTAGCAGGGAAGGAGTTCCCTGCTGGCTGGGGGCAGGGAATGCAGGATCTGCTTTCAGTGGGAATGATCTCATTTGTAATCTTGAAATCTTACGTTGCTGCCTTCATCACAGAAGTATGCGCTAGGTCATGGAAGGCTCTGCTCTGACTGAACTTCCTCAGGCCTGGACCCCTGGGGGCAGGGGGCAGTTATTGCTGAGTGGGACATCGCTCAGAAAACTGATTTTTCATGCAAATATTTCTGACAAAGAAAGAGAAATTTCATTTTTGTGGAATTGAGCCAAAAAGTAAATTTTGCTCAGGATTTTGTGGACAGTGCAGAAAAAGTTGCAACCCTCCTTTCCCCCCCCACCCCCATTAATCTCTATTAATAGTTGTACTGGTGCCTGCCACAGGAACCAGCCAAATCTGTGCACCTGATGCTGCAGTACTGTGAGTCAGACCTTCCAGTGCAGAAGGTATCAATAAAACCAAGAGGTGCTGAAGAGACCTCTCCCCAGCAATGCCTGCGCTCGCTCTGTCCCACGTTCACACCTCAGTCTAATTTATTGGATTTTCCATTTGATTGTGTTAAGAGATTCAGGCTGATTTTTGCAATTCTGTCTGAGATTTTTAACTGGGTGGAGTGTGATCAAATTTCCAGTCAGCTTCGTCTCTGATTTCTCTGACATCCCTGCCCTGTGATGGAATGGGACATCCTGGGGACACACAGTGGACAGCTATTAGCAAGCCATGCTGAGTTACTGAACAGATGCAGTCAGCATCTTAGAAAGGAATCCCTGGGGAGGCTGTGAATTCTGTTATCAAGTGTGGGCAGGGAGCTTGTTCTTCCCTCTGTGTCAGAATCTATAAGGAAGATGGAAGACCTGGGTAATTCTCAGCTTGGGCCCTACAGATTTCTGAAACTACTTACCCTGGTGTGATCTCAAACTAAACTGAAGGGTGAGTGTCCGAGAGAGATGAGGGTATGTTGGAAAGGTTTGCAAGGCAGAGAGTTTCAGACTAGGATGCTATAGTATACTAGCTTAGCCTCACCTTTTTCCTTTGGATGACTGGGGAGAAAACGCAACCTAAGAAGGTGTTAGAGAAAATGCCTAATTTTTGAGCTAGTGGGGAAAGATGCCTTTGTTCAGGAATTCTGGCAACGAGTCACAGAACCAAAGAAATATAGAGCTGGAAGGGACCTCGAGGTCATTGGCCGTTCCCCCACACTGAGACAAGATTAAGTCATTGCTGTGTTCCTGGGCATGGGAGCGCCACATAGTGGTGGGGGAATGAATGAACTCTGCTGTGCAGATTGGCCTCTTGCTCTTGATTACCGGAATTTGGATTCAGTCCAGACTTGACAAATTAATTCAGAGTTACAGCCAAGCTGCTTAGTGCAAGCAGTGGATTACAAGGAAGGGATCAGTGTTGCTCATTTTGTGTGTGACCTCCAAGGCTGCTTGAACCACATTGCTGCTGTCATGCTTTCCAAAGGCATGAAACAAACCCCTCAGCTCAGACACAAGAGGGGAGTTCTGTGT
The DNA here is from genome assembly GCF_009764565.3 of Dermochelys coriacea. Lineage (NCBI taxonomy): Eukaryota > Metazoa > Chordata > Testudines > Dermochelyidae > Dermochelys > Dermochelys coriacea. The sequence goes on along the minus strand of NC_050082.1, from coordinate 32,216,641 downwards.
TCGTAGCTGATTGAGATGGCAATCTGACACATGGTGGGTGCAACGACACAGAGTCAGAGGAGGTTTCTCCAAGCAGTGCAGGAGACACACAAAACTCGGATTAAAAACTGTTCTTTCTAGCCATAGGTGGGGCCTGAGCCCTGCTTTCCTCCCCAGACAAACACTCTTTTGGACCCAGTGGCCTCGGAGGGTGCAGGGGTTTGCAGCTGACAATTCCTTTGTGGTGGAGGAATGAGCTGAGGCCATTGGACATGTTTGTCAGGTTTGCAGCTGCCCATATTTTGGAGGTGTAACCCCATTGGATCAGCCTTTCCATGGATTTCATACCTCCCATTTTCTTACTGGGACTGTCCCCTTCATTCCACACAGGTGTGCCAGGCTCCTCAGCAAGTGAGTTCTCTCCTCTATAGTCAGAAGGAGACAGTGAGACACTGCTGAGGTGGTTAGTAGCAGTTTGTTATCATCAAGCATATCCAGGGGATAGCTCAGTGATTTTGCTTCTGGTTTTCCTGGTTTAGGCCACTATTCCAAACGCAAGCTGGAGCAGTGGGCACCAGACGTGGCTGGAAAGAGGAAAGTAATCTAATGATTTTGCTGCGTCTTTTTAAACTTTGCTATGGAGCCTTATGCAACTGCTGAGATTGGAAGCTGCTAGCAGATGGAGCACTCACAGGGCAGATGGCAGGAGCATAAACTCCATCCGCTAGAAGTAAATGTATTTAGTTTGATCATCTCTCTGAGGTGTGGATTCTAAAGTCCTCCCTGCCTCTCTGCTTCTGGGTATTGAGATGTGACCTATCCACTAAGACCCAAAGCGCTACTTATGCAGGTAGTAATGGGAGGAGTAAGTTTCACCTATATGGACGGCAGCCAGCTCCACACATCAGATATGACAATGGGGCAAAGGGGATGATATGGGGGATGAATGTCATTCACTTATCTGCTAGACTAGTCACACTGCCAATCTCACTGGGTTTGCTTCTTTTACGAAGGCCTTAGGTATCCACAGGGCTCCAGGTGTCCAGTTTTGTGTTCAGGTATGAGAAGCGAGGACTCAGGGACTACAAGCCAACTCTAGGGGCATAACACTTATAGCAGCCACTTCTATAATTTAGCATAATGAAGCTGATGGGTTTGAAGTGACAAAATCTCAGGTTTCCTGGGGCTGTCACAGACAATTAAGGCCTTTTATTAGTGTTTGATGAGCTCAGACAAACAATACAATGTATGGTTTCAGAGTAGCAGCCGTGTTAGTCTGTATTCGCAAAAAGAAAAGGAGTACTTGTGGCACCTTAGAGACTAACAAATTTATTAGAGCATAAGCTTTCGTGAGCTACAGCTCACTTCATCAGATGCATTTGGTGGAAAAAACAGAGGAGAGATTTATATACACACACACAGAGAACATGAAACAATGGGTTTATCATACACACTGTAAGGAGAGTGATCACTTAAGATAAGCCATCACCCACAGCAGGGGGGGGAAAGGAGGAAAACCTTCCATGGTGACAAGCAGGTAGGCTAATTCCAGCAGTTAACAAGAATATCAGAGGAACAGTGGGGGGTGGGGTGGGGGGGAGAAATACCATGGGGAAATAGTTTTACTTTGTGTAATGACTCATCCATTCCCAGTCTCTATTCAAGCCTAAGTTAATTGTATCCAGTTTGCAAATTAATTCCAATTCAGCAGTCTCTCGTTGGAGTCTGTTTTTGAAGCTTTTTTGTTGAAGTATAGCCACTCTTAGGTCTGTAATCGAGTGACCAGAGAGATTGAAGTGTTCTCCAACTGGTTTTTGAACGTTATAATTCTTGACGTCTGATTTGTGTCCATTCATTCTTTTACGTAGAGACTGTCCAGTTTGGCCAATGTACATGGCAGAGGGGCATTGCTGGCACATGATGGCATATATCACATTGGTAGATGCGCAGGTGAACGAGCCTCTGATAGTGTGGCTGATGTGATTAGGCCCTATGATGGTATCCCCTGAATAGATATGTGGACAGAGTTGGCAACGGGCTTTGTTGCAAGGATAGGTTCCTGGGTTAGTGGTTCTGTTGTGTGGTGTGTGGTTGCTGGTGAGTATTTGCTTCAGATTGGGGGGCTGTCTGTAAGCAAGGACTGGTCTATCTCCCAAGATCTGAGAGAGTGATGGCTCGTCCTTCAGGATAGGTTGTAGATCCTTGATGATGCGTTGGAGAGGTTTTAGTTGGGGGCTGAAGGTGATGGCTAGTGGCGTTCTGTTGTTTTCTTTGTTGGGCCTGTCCTGTAGTAGGTGACTTCTGGGTACTCTTCTGGCTCTGTCAATCTGTTTCTTCACTTCAGCAGGTGGGTATTGTAGTTGTAGGAATGCATGATAGAGATCTTGTAGGTGTTTGTCTCTGTCTGAGGGGTTGGAGCAAATGCGGTTATATCTTAGCGCTTGGCTGTAGACAATGGATCGAGTGGTATGATCTGGATGAAAGCTAGAGGCATGTAGGTAGGAATAGCGGTCAGTAGGTTTCCGATATAGGGTGGTGTTTATGTGACCATCGCTTATTAGCACCGTAGTGTCCAGGAAGTGGATCTCTTGTGTGGACTGGTCCAGGCTGAGGTTGATGGTGGGATGGAAATTGTTGAAATCATGGTGGAATTCCTCAAGAGCTGCTTTTCCATGGGTCCAGATGATGAAGATGTCATCAATGTAGCGCAAGTAGAGTAGGGGCATTAGGGGACGAGAGCTGAGGAAGCGTTGTTCTAAGTCAGCCATAAAAATGTTGGCATACTGTGGGGCCATGCGGGTACCCATCACAGTGCCGCTGATTTGAAGGTATACATTGTCACCAAATGTGAAATAGTTATGGGTCAGGACAAAGTCACAAAGTTCAGCCACCAGATTAGCCGTGACAGTATCGGGGATACTGTTCCTGACGGCTCGTAGTCCATCTTTGTATGGAATGTTGGTGTAGAGGCTTCTACATCCATAGTGGCTAGGATGGTGTTTTTAGGAAGATCACCAATGGACTGTAGTTTCCTCAGGAAATCGGTGGTGTCTCAAAGATAGCTGGGAGTGCTGGTAACGAAGGACCTGAGGAGGGAGTCTACATAGCCAGACAATCCTGCTGTCAGGGTGCCAATGCCTGAGATGATGGGGCGTCCAGGATTTCCAGGTTTATGGATCTTGGGTAGCAGATAGAATACCCCAGGTCGGGGCTCCAGGGGTGTGTCTGTGCGGATTTGTTCTTGTGCTTTTTCAGGGAGTTTCTTGAGCAAATGCTGTAGTTTCTTTTGGTAACTCTCAGTGGGATCAGAGGGTAATGGCTTGTAGAAAGTGGTGTTGGAGAGCTGCCTAGTAGCCTCTTGTTCATACTCCGACCTATTCATGATGACGACAGCACCTCCTTTGTCAGCCTTTTTGATTATGATGTCAGAGTTGTTTCTGAGGCTGTGGATGGCACTGTGTTCTGCATGGCTGAGGTTATGGGGTAAGCGATGCTGCTTTTCCACAATTTCAGCTCGTGCACGTCGGCGGAAGCAGTCTATGTAGAAATCCAGGCTGCTGTTTCGACCTTCAGGAGGAGTCCACCCAGAATCCTTCTTTTTGTAGTGTTGGCAGGAAGGTCTCTGTGGGTTAATATGTTGGTCAGAGGTGTGTTGGAAATATTCCTTGAGTCTGAGACGTCGAAAATAGGATTCTAGGTCACCACAGAACTGTATCATGTTCGTGGGGGTGGAGGGGCAAAAGGAGAGGCCCCGAGATAGGACAGATTCTTCCGCTGGGCTAAGAGTATAGTTGGATAGATTAACAATATTGCTCGGTGGGTTACGGGAACCATTGTTGTTCAGCCATGCAGAACACAGTGCCATCCACAGCCTCAGAAACAACTCTGACATCATAATCAAAAAGGCTGACAAAGGAGGTGCTGTCGTCATCATGAATAGGTCGGAGTATGAACAAGAGGCTACTAGGCAGCTCTCCAACACCACTTTCTACAAGCCATTACCCTCTGATCCCACTGAGAGTTACCAAAAGAAACTACAGCATTTGCTCAAGAAACTCCCTGAAAAAGCACAAGAACAAATCCGCACAGACACACCCCTGGAGCCCCGACCTGGGGTATTCTATCTGCTACCCAAGATCCATAAACCTGGAAATCCTGGACGCCCCATCATCTCAGGCATTGGCACCCTGACAGCAGGATTGTCTGGCTATGTAGACTCCCTCCTCAGGCCCTTCGTTACCAGCACTCCCAGCTATCTTCGAGACACCACCGATTTCCTGAGGAAACTACAGTCCATTGGTGATCTTCCTAAAAACACCATCCTAGCCACTATGGATGTAGAAGCCTCTACACCAACATTCCACACAAAGATGGACTACGAGCCGTCAGGAACAGTATCCCCGATACTGTCACGGCTAACCTGGTGGCAGAACTTTGTGACTTTGTCCTGACCCATAACTATTTCACATTTGGTGACAATGTATACCTTCAAATCAGCAGCACTGCGATGGGTACCCGCATGGCCCCACAGTATGCCAACATTTTTATGGCTGACTTAGAACAACGCTTCCTCAGCTCTCGTCCCCTAATGCCCCTACTCTACTTGCGCTACATTGATGACATCTTCATCATCTGGACCCATGGAAAAGAAGCTCTTGAGGAATTCCACCATGATTTCAACAATTTCCATCCCACCATCAACCTCAGCCTGGACCAGTCCACACAAGAGATCCACTTCCTGGACACTACGGTGCTAATAAGCGATGGTCACATAAACACCACCCTATATCGGAAACCTACTGACCGCTATTCCTACCTACATGCCTCTAGCTTTCATCCAGATCATACCACTCGATCCATTGTCTACAGCCAAGCGCTACGATATAACCGCATTTGCTCCAACCCCTCAGACAGAGACAAACACCTACAAGATCTCTATCATGCATTCCTACAACTACAATACCCACCTGCTGAAGTGAAGAAACAGATTGACAGAGCCAGAAGAGTACCCAGAAGTCACCTACTACAGGACAGGCCCAACAAAGAAAACAACAGAACGCCACTAGCCATCACCTTCAGCCCCCAACTAAAACCTCTCCAACGCATCATCAAGGATCTACAACCTATCCTGAAGGACGAGCCATCACTCTCTCAGATCTTGGGAGATAGACCAGTCCTTGCTTACAGACAGCCCCCCAATCTGAAGCAAATACTCACCAGCAACCACACACCACACAACAGAACCACTAACCCAGGAACCTATCCTTGCAACAAAGCCCGTTGCCAACTCTGTCCACATATCTATTCAGGGGATACCATCATAGGGCCTAATCACATCAGCCACACTATCAGAGGCTCGTTCACCTGCGCATCTACCAATGTGATATATGCCATCATGTGCCAGCAATGCCCCTCTGCCATGTACATTGGTCAAACTGGACAGTCTCTACGTAAAAGAATGAATGGACACAAATCAGACGTCAAGAATTATAACATTCAAAAACCAGTTGGAGAACACTTCAATCTCTCTGGTCACTCGATCACAGACCTAAGAGTGGCTATACTTCAACAAAAAAGCTTCAAAAACAGACTCCAACGAGAGACTGCTGAATTGGAATTAATTTGCAAACTGGATACAATTAACTTAGGCTTGAATAGAGACTGGGAATGGATGAGTCATTACACAAAGTAAAACTATTTCCCCATGGTATTTCCCCCCCGCACCCCACCCCCCACTGTTCCTCTGATATTCTTGTTAACTGCTGGAATTAGCCTACCTGCTTGTCACCATGGAAGGTTTTCCTCCTTTCCCCCCCCTGCTGTGGGTGATGGCTTATCTTAAGTGATCACTCTCCTTACAGTGTGTATGATAAACCCATTGTTTCATGTTCTCTGTGTGTGTGTATATAAATCTCTCCTCTGTTTTTTCCACCAAATGCATCCGATGAAGTGAGCTGTAGCTCACGAAAGCTTATGCTCTAATAAATTTGTTAGTCTCTAAGGTGCCACAAGTACTCCTTTTCTTTTTGCGAATACAATGTATGATTCTTAATAGGCCATGAGAGGTGGAATTGGCTTTAAAAAGTCAGTCATTTCCAATAAAATGTGTTGGCTACACAAAGACAATCTCATTGCGACATTCCTTAATTGCTTTGTACTTTATCCCTTTGCTGGTTTTCCAACTGCATGCTAATCAGAAACATGCAGGGACGGAGTTCCCTGCAAAATAATCACAGGTTTCAGAGTAGCAGCCGTGTTAGTCTGTATTCTCAAAAAGAAAAGGAGTACTTGTGGCACCTTAGAGACTAACAAATTTATTAGAGCATAAGCTTTCGTGAGCTACAGCTCACTTCATCGGATGCATTTGGTGGAAAAAACAGAGTAGAGATTTATATACACACACACAGAGAACATGAAACAATGGGTTTCCCCCCCCTGCTGTTGGTGATGGCTTATCTTAAGTGATCACTCTCCTTACAGTGTGTATGATAAACCCATTGTTTCATGTTCTCTGTGTGTGTGTATATAAATCTCTACTCTGTTTTTTCCACCAAATGCATCCGATGAAGTGAGCTGTAGCTCACGAAAGCTTATGCTCTAATAAATTTGTTAGTCTCTAAGGTGCCACAAGTACTCCTTTTCTTTCTGCAAAATAATGTCTCTCCTGATGCAAACTCCTTGCAGCGAGGAATGCAGTGGCTGTGACTGGCACCTTGCACTACACCCAGACACACTCCTGCTCACAGTGTCTGCAGCGTTGTGTGGCATTCACAGCTAGGGACAATGCAGGCCATACTGACTACTGTCCCTTGGCAGCCGGGCCTATGCACTGAAAAGGATGGGACCCTCTGCAGGTGGGGCCCAGGGTGGGGATCTACCAGGGAGGAAAGAATAAACCTGCTGCAGGGCAGGACACAACTTCTCCTTCAGCATATGACTGAGCACACCAGCGTGAAGGTTTGCCATATAAATTGGTGCACTTTTAACCTCCTGCCCTGATACTGCCTGGTGATACTCTCCAGAGAGCCCAAATCCAATCTGTCTTCTTAGCCAACTTGCTAGGAAGTTGCTCTCAGCCAGAGGGCTGTGGAGTTCTCCCGCCTGCACAGAACAGGCATATGTTTCCACTGGGCCTGACTTTGTTTCGCATTCTGCCAGAGAGAAAGAGAACAGCTTCCTTACCACTGTCCCTACCATGATAGCGAGAGACAGAAATGCTTTCTGTGATAAATGAACAGACATGCAGTAGGGTGACCAGATAGCAAGAAAAATCGGGACAGGAGGTGGGGGGTAATAGGTGCCTATATAAGAAAAAGCCTCAAATATTGGGATTGTCCCTATAAAATCAGGACATCTGGTCACCCTAACGTGCAGTGAGTTCTGCACCACTGGCGCTTCAGCCTTCTCCCTCATTGCTCCATCAGTTGCAGGCCTTCTATGAACCAGAGTGACCTCCAAGGGTTGGGGACAGTGTTAATGGGATCTGCCAGTGTTAGTGTACAAGAGGATGTCCTGATATTCCACTAAACTATCAGCTAAGTGTATTTCCCCTACTGTTCTCTAGACAAAAGTTTGAGTGGTGGCTGGTGATTTGCAAAGGTGGGGACCACTGGGTTGAATTTCCAGAGACCTTTGGATGTTTCCCTTGCAGTCTCAGAGGATGGTTCAAACATAAGAAACAGTCCTTTCCAGGAGAAAAACTGAACGCAAAATATGCGTCTCCATTCAAGTGTCTGAAGCCTTGAGAAGCAGCTGGGCTCTTGTCAGTGGCTGGAAATACCTGAGACAGGAGCAACACTTCGAAAACTGGCAAGAAACAACCTACAGGGCTGCAGAAATCCAGCCTGACAGACAGTGATTTGGGCCCTTGATGACTTCAGCTCAGGTACTTCAGCCAAGAACACTCATACATAGAGAGACAAATTACAGCCCAGGAACTTTCAGGCTCTTTATATTCATGGGCTGCTCAGAAGATTCTTGGAAGCTGCCTGGAAATTTATGAGCAGTTTGTGAATGAAATTCTTTTGCCAAAAGCTCTCTGCATTTGCAAAATCTTCTAGCCTGACTGTAATAACTGGCATCAAGTCCAGCATGAGCAGAAATATTTGTCACCTGCATTATGAGGAAGGGGCCTGTCCAGAGCACTACCAAACAGAAAAGAAACTTTCCCTTATTGAGCAGGATGGCTGCCATATCAGGACCCTCGTAAAAACAAGTCACTTTCTATCTGCCTTTCAGTAGAAATCTGCCAAGTAAAACCCTGCCCTTCTGCTAGAGAAATCACATGTGGGTTCCTTGAGACTTTCCAGCCATTTTTGTTAGCATGGAAATTATCTTAATCCTGAAAAAGCTAAACATGCTGTGCAAGCTCTGGAATATGTTCCTGTCTGAAGAGTGTGGTGGTTCCAGCCCAATCTCTGAGACTCTGTATCACAAAAACACAGCAGTTCACAGCCCAGGACATTTTTTAAAGGGGAGCAGACAGGCACAACACAAACAACTCTGGAACCATATTTACCTGGCCAGGGTGTGAGAGATAGGGGAAGGTGATTGGGAAGAGAAACAGATCAAAGAAGAAAAGGAGTACTTGTGGCACCTTAGAGACTAACAAATTTATTTTAGCATAAGCTTTTGTGAGCTACAGCTCACTTCATCGGATGCATTTGGTGGAAAATATACTGGGGAGATTTATGTACACACACACAGAACATGAAACAGTGGGTTTTATCATACACACTGTAAGAGATGAGCCATCACCAGCAGCAGGGGGGGAAAGGAGGAAAACCTTTCATGGTGACAAGCAAGGTAGGCTATTTCCAGCAGTTAACAAGAACATCTGAGGAACAGTGGGGGGGTCGGGTGGGGGGGAGAAATAACATGGGGAAATAGTTTTACTTTGTGTAATGACTCATCCATTCCCAGTCTCTATTCAAGCCTAAATTAATTGTATCCAGTTTGCAAATTAATTCCAATTCAACAGTCTCTCGTTGGAGTCTGTTTTTGAAGTTTTTTTGTTGCAGGATAGCCACTCTCAGGTCTGTAATCGAGTGACCGGAGAGATTGAAGTGTTCTCCGACTGGTTTTTGAATGTTATAATTCTTGACGTCTGATTTGTGTCCATTTATTCTTTTACGTAGAGACTGTCCAGTTTGACCAATGTACATGGCAGAGGGGCATTGCTACTCTGAAACAGATGAAAGAAGGTAGCCTCCCCCATGTGTGAAGAAAGTTAACTGGCTTCAAAGGCTTTAAAGAGAACAAAAGCGAGCATGCGGCAGGAGCAGTTAGCTGGAGATGGACTGCATGTCTCTCGGAGAAAACTGATATTTGCTGCTCTCTGCTTTGCTGCCCAGTGTTCTGGGGGTGATGTCAGTGTGATCCGTGTGGGAAATGGAAAAAGAACTGGGGACTCAGGCTCAGTGCTGTGTGGAGGGTTTGTGTGCTTGGAGGGTGCACAGGCAGCACCATGAATCTCTCATCCTTGCTATGTATGCAGCCACTTCCTGTAACTTCATTCGTGCGCAGAATGTGGCTGGGTTAGAAGTAAAGGAACAAAATACAAGAAAATATTAGATTTTTGGGTCTGGGATATTGCTGGACAATTATAAAGAAAAGAAAAATGAGTAGAAACCTGGTTACAGAAATTCCTAGCTGTGAAATGTTTTGTATGAAACTAAAGTAGTAGCCTGGAAAATTCCTTTGGAGCATCCCAGATATTGAGATTTGAGCGTTCACATTTAGGAGAAGCAGGTCTACATGAGACAGAAATCCAGGTGTGTCTTGTGGGTACATATCATGTATGCTTTCCTGGGATACTGGCTGTGAATACAACATGTGGTGGTGTGCACACAGACACGTGTTCACATGCCTGCCCTGTAGTTGTCTGATGGTGGAAGCCAGTATGATCTAGAGGAAGGAATACAGGACTGGAATTCAGGCAGGTCCTGAATTCTGATCCTGTCTCTGCCACTGAACTCACCATGTGGCCTTGGGCAAGTCACTTTCCCTTTCACTTTCTGAGCTTCCCCATTTAAAATGAGGATAATATTCACCCACCTTCCTTACTGGGCTGTTGTGGGATTATGAATGTTCAGTGCTTTAAACTAAGGTGGTGTCTTTTAAGTAGCTATAAGTGTATATACATGAGCGACAGGCACTGCCATGGGGAAGAGTAATAGGTAAACTATATAGCTAACAATTGACTCTGTCCCCGACATTCCCAAATCCACAATTATTGAATTCTTAATTATCCCTCATTTGAACAAAAGTGGAATTCATTCTGCTGAGAGGGTGTGACCTTCCAGGAACCTAGGGATGGCTCCCTTCACAGCTGTGTGATTAGGTTATTCATTTCACTGAAGGCTACAGCTGTCAGAAACAAATGGCATGTGAGCAATTTTTTTAAAAAGGCCTCCTGGCAGAAGTGATGGGAGTATACCTGAGCTCAAATATCTTTAGGGGAGCAGATGTAAGAGTGGAGGCCACATCCTTCCCACTAAAGCCCAGACAAGCTTGAACCACGGTATCAGTGATATCCAAATAATAATAAATAATCACTAGATTAATGCCAACCCAACCAGCACCTTACCAGAAATAAAGGCACCAGCTCCATCCTCATCCTCTGTGGTGTGGAGGGTTTCGGAGCTGTGGAGATTTTATAGACAATATATCCTGGAGTTCTTCTGCTGCTGTTGGTTGCAGACAGACCCTTAGGGTTACATTGTCCAAGCTGTGCTTGGAGATTGGGCTGTGTGATTCCTATTAAAGTCAGTGTCTAAAATCAGTTCCCTCCATCCCCAGCTGATATTTTCTGGGCTTTGGGGATTGTATCCTGCATGTGGATGCTGCTTCCAACATGTCCTGTACGTACATGTTGGCACTTGATCTTTTCTATAAGAATTAGAACCATCCTTTCCGGACAGTGGGTAGTAACAAATAGGGCAGGAGAAACAGAATAGAAAGTGAGCTCCTTAAATCTGTCCCCATGTCACCTTTTACCAATGGGGTTACAAATTCACCAAGGTTTAAGAAGCTGAACCCCGCCCTCTAGGAATGCAGAAACCCTGTAATCTCTGATGTAAATCTCCATTATGCTCTGACTTCTGTTTGCACAACAGATTCACTCGATCACTCACAATTCCATCCACCAGCAGTTCCCATAACAACATATAAGAACGGTCATACTGAATCAGACTCATGGTCCATGTAGCCTAGTATCCTCTGTCTGATGGTGACCAGTGCCAGATGCTTCTGGCAGTTGGAGGGTTAGGGACATCTCGGAGCATGGGGTTGTGTCCCTGACCATCTTGGCGAATAGCCATTGATGGACCTATCCTCCATGAACTTACTTTATTCTTTTTTGAACCCGCTTATGCTTTTGGCCTTCACAGCATCCCATTGGCAACGAGTTCCACAGGCTGACTATACGTTGTGTGTAGAAGTATTTCCTTTTGTTTGTTTTAAATCTGCTGCCTATTCATTTTATTGATTGACCCTTAGTTGTTGTGTTATGTGAAGTTGTGACTGAGATCCCAGGGGGGCTACGCTGAGATTGCTCAATTAGGGCAAACTGTGAAGAATGGGGCAGACAATCCCCAAAACTGGTGGTTATTTTAATACTTAGCTCCACCAAACTACCAACAAAACAGCTTCTATAATACCTTATTGATTACCCAGAAGCCAAAAACACAGCTCCCTTAAAGCAACCCAGCCTTTGGGCTCCCACCGTGACAGCCAAGTCAAATATGATGAGGATTATTGAAAATCTTGTTCATCATATAAAAGTTCTACCAATCCCAAAGGATACAATACCTCCCCAGGTCAATGAATATTTTAGATCTTACCCAAAAACACGCTTATAACCAATTCTTATTAACTAAAATTTATTTTAAAAAGAAAAGAGAGTGATGATTGGTTAAAGGATTATTATATGTACAGACATGTATAGAGTTCTTAGGTCAGTTTCATAGTAAAGTTGATGAGCTTTAGAGTTGCATAGAGTTCTTTCAGAATTAGTCCATAGGTTCGTTCAATCCAATGTTCAATATCAGAGTGACCCAGAATGAAACTGGAGATCTCAATCTTGTGGCTCAAATTTCCCCTGATGAAGCATAAGCAGATTTGAGATGAAAGGATCAGGTCCCTTTATACTTTATTCGGGCAGCCTCTTGATCGCATGCAGTCCTTGGGTGAACAATAGTGTCTTTGAGGTAACCTCCTATTTCCTAAACATCACCGGTAATTAGCTACATGTATTAACATAAATCTCCCACCATTTGCAGGTGATTTGCTTTATACTTCAAAGAGAAATGAAGACAGTGATATTACTACATTCACAGTTCATTTAAATGTTAATATCTCCGTTTGATCTCTGAATTAATGGAATACAGGGATAGACAGGTTTGGTTACATTATTAACCTCTAACAATATATATGTACACATACAAAACCACAAGTATTATCTACTAATATGTCTCTAAAGATGGAATATGGGTCAATTAGCCTGCTAGTTGTGTAACCCTTTCTGATGGGTGTCACAGAAGTGTTAAATAACACTTCCCTATTCACTTTCTGCACATGTTCGTGATTTCATAGAGATTAAGGTTATTTTATCTCCTCTTCATCATCTCTTTTCTAAACTGAACAGTCCCACTCTTTTTAATCTCTCCTTGTACAGAGGCTGGTCCATCCCCCTAAACATTTTCATTGCCCTTCTCTGCACCTTGTCCAATTTTAATATATTGGAGCAATATATATATGGGGCAATGAGAACTGCACACAATATTCAAGGTGTGGGCGTACAAAGGATTTATATAGTGTCATTAGGATATTTTTGTTTTATCTTTCCCTTTCCTAACATTTCCTAACTTTCTATTAGCTTTTTTGACTCCACTGCTCATTGAGCAGATGTTTTCAGAGAACTATCCATGATGACTCCAAGTTTTCCTTCTTGAGTGGAAACAGCTAATTTAGATCCGATAATTTTGTATGTATAGTTGGGATTCTTTTTTCAAATGTGGATTACTTTGCATTTGTCAATACTGAATTTTATCTGCCATTTTGTTGCCTAGTCAATCCAGTTTTGTGAGATTCCTTTGTGACTCTTTGCAGTCTGCTTTGGACTTAATTGTCTTGAGTAGAATCAGAGAAATGTAGGTCTGGAAGGGACCTTAAGAAATCATGAAGTCCAGCTCTCTGCTCTGTGGCAGGACCAAATAAAGCTAGACCACCCCAGACAGGTGTTTGTCCAACTTGTTTTTAAAAACTATCAATGACAGAGGTTCCACAACCTCCCTTGGAAACCTATTCCAGAGCTTAACTACCCTTATAGTTGGAAAGTTTTTCTTAACATCTAACCTAAATCTCGTTTGCTGCAGAGAAAGCCCATTACTTCTTGTGCTGCCTTCAGTGCACATGGAGAACAATTGATCACCATCCTCTTTATAACAGCCTTTAACATATTTGAAGAGTCTTCTCAGGTCCCCCCTCTGTTCTCTTCTCAACACTAAACATTCCCAGACTTTCCTCACAGGTCAGGGTTTCTAAACCTTTTATCATTTTTGTTGCTCTCTTCTGGACACTCTTCAGCTTGTCCATGTCTTTCCTAAAGTGTGGCTCTCAGAACTGGACACAGTACTCCAGCTGAGGCCTCACTAGTGCCAAGTGGAGCTGGACAGTTAGCTCCCATGACTTGTGTATGACAGTCCTGTTAATACATCCCAGAATGGTATTAGCCTTTTTCACAGCCGCATCACATTGTTGACTTATATTCAGTTTGTGAACGACTATAACCCCAGATCCTTTCAACAGTACCACCACTAGCCAGTTATTCCCCATTTAGTGAATTTCATTTTGCCGAATTCAGATCAATTCTCCAATTTGTCAAGGTTGATTTGAATTCTAATCCTGTCTTCCAAAGTGCTTGCAACCCTCCCAGCTTGATGTTACCCGCAAGTTTTATAAACATACTCTCCACTCCATTATCCGAGTCATAAATGGATAATCCTGGTCCCAGGATGGACCCCTTTGGGACCTGATTTAAAATTTTTTTTGCTGTTAGTATTTGTGTCCTTAGCTAGATTGTTTTTCGAATTCTTTCTTGGCCTCCCTTATTATACTTTTACGCTTGACTTGTCAGACTTTATGCTTCTTTCTGTTTTTCTCGCTATTTTTCTCTTAGTAGGTTGGGCTTAAAGAACCCACCCTAAAGTCAGAGCCCAGGGGGTCTGCATGCATTGGAGGGCAGGGAGGGGCTTCTCTCTGTGCTATGCCGTTCCTGCAGCCAGGCTGTCATTCAGCACTCTCTCAGGGCCGCACCCTATAATGGCAAGTGGTATACCTAAGCCATGATCTTGAGGAAAGAATCCTCCCTGGCTCAGATCATTGAGTTCGGGAGCATCTGATGATGACTGAAAAGGAAAACGGTAGGAGGTAGAGGCAGAAGAAAGTTCCCTTGGCAGCTGCTGGGTGCCTGCGTTGCAGTCCCTGATTCACTGGTTGGGATGGAATAGAATCATAGAATATCAGGGTTGGAAGGGACCCCAGAAGGTCATCTAGTCCAACCCCCTGCTCAAAGCAGGACCAAGTCCCAGTTAAATCATCCCAGCCAGGGCTTTGTCTAGCCTGACCTTAAAAACCTCTAAGGAAGGAGATTCTACCACCTCCCTAGGTAACGCATTCCAGTGTTTCACCACCCTCTTAGTGAAAAAGTTTTTCCTAATATCCAATCTAAACCTCCCCCATTGCAACTTGAGACCATTACTCCTCGTTCTGTCATCTGCTACCATTGAGAACAGTCTAGAGCCATCCTCTTTGAAACCCCCTTTCAGGTAGTTGAAAGCAGCTATCAAATCCCCCCTCATTCTTCTCTTCTGCAGACTAAACAATCCCAGCTCCCTCAGCCTCTCCTCATAAGTCATGTGCTCTAGACCCCTAATCATTTTCGTTGCCCTTCGTTGTACTCTTTCCAATTTATCCACATCCTTCCTGTAGTGTGGGGCCCAAAACTGGACACAGTACTCCAGATGAGGCCTCACCAGTGTCGAATAGAGGGGAACGATCACGTCCCTCGATCTGCTCGCTATGCCCCTACTTATACATCCCAAAATGCCATTGGCCTTCTTGGCAACAAGGGCACACTGCTGACTCATATCCAGCTTCTCGTCCACTGTCACCCCTAGGTCCTTTTCCGCAGAACTGCTGCCGAGCCATTCGGTCCCTAGTCTGTAGCGGTGCATTGGATTCTTCCATCCTAAGTGCAGGACCCTGCACTTATCCTTATTGAACCTCATTAGATTTCTTTTGGCCCAATCCTCCAATTTGTCTAGGTCCTTCTGTATCCTATCCCTCCCCTCCAGCGTATCTACCACTCCTCCCAGTTTAGTATCATCCGCAAATTTGCTGAGAGTGCAATCCACACCATCCTCCAGATGGAGTGTCCTTTGGAAACAAGGTTATCAGGATTTGGGGGCATGGAAGGAGGCGTGAGCTCGTGGTGTGTTCCTAATGTGGCATGCAGCTTTGTCGCTAAATGGCTTACAGGATAGAGAGGGCAGCAAATGGCTAGGGCTGAAGCTCCTGGTCTGTCCCTGAGGTCTCAGAGCTGGCTTAGTGTGATTTGCTGCAGGGAATTATGTGGACGGATTCTTTTCACTTGGTGGCTTTATATGGAACTTCATACACCCCTTTGAAGCTACTTCCCAGAGTGTACCCTGTGGGGCTCTCCTTTGCTTGTCACCAGACCTGAGAGTGCCAGGCCCCCAAAAGAGATTAGAGCAACTGCTCTCCCAGACTTCCTGCTCTCTGGGAGTTACTCTCTTCCTGCCAGCAAAGAGCAGAGAGGGTTAAATGTGAAACACAGCACAGGGTTTAGCATAAACCCGAAGACTGCTATTTGACTTTGACTCCCCAGTTCATGCCCTGGCCATGTTTGTTTTGTTTTGTTTAAAGGCAGAGCGCAGTGCCTGGTGGCCTGTGCTGGGAAGGGATTCCCGAACATCCTTCTGTCGGTGTCTATAATTCTTCAAACATCATCACAGTGTGTTAATCAAGGAGCTGCATTTCTGTGCATAAAGTGCCTTAATCCAAGGGCCTCATTGGGGTTGCGAAACAGTATGGAGGGCGTGTAGGGAAGGCTGTCCCTCTGCAAACAGCCTGGCCCCCACCCCCTATCTGCCCCCTCCCACTTCCTGCCACTGACTGCCCCCCTCAGGACCCTCAACCCATCCAATTCCCACTGCTCCTTGTCCCCTGACTGCCCCCTCTCGGACCCTCCCGCCCCTAACCACCCCCCCCCCAGGATGCCCCCATCAACCTCCCCTGCTCCCTATCCCCTGACTGCCCCAACCCCTATCCACACCCCTGCTCCCTGACAGGCCCCCTTGGACCCCCGACCCATACAAACCTCCCCCACTCCTTGTCCCCTGACCGCCCCCTCCCGGGACCCCACCCCCTATCCAACTGTCCCTGCTCCCTGTCTCCTGACTGCCCTCCCCCCAAACCTCCGCCCCATCCAACTGCCCCTATCCACTGACTTCCCCCCTGGGACCGCCTGCCCCTTATCCAACCCCCCACCCCCTTACCATGCTGCTCAGAGCGGCAGGACAGGCTTATTGGAAAGCCTGGGAGATGGGCGGGCACAAGCCATGTTGCCCATGCAGTTGTGGGGGAGAGGGAACAGGGGAGGAGGGGCTGGGGGCTAGCCTCCCTGGCCGGGCAGGACAGTCCCGCGGGCCGGATGTGGCCCATGGGCCGTAATTTGCCCACCTTTGCATTAGAGGATCATTTCTGCATTCAATAAGATCCTCACAGCAAAAATCCAGTTGAAAGGACTTGGAAATTTGCTTGTGTTCCTGTTTGGACAGATTATTCCCAAGGATGCACAGGGCCTGCTGTGCTGGGCAGATGAATTCAGGTTTCTGTCTTCTCCCAGGAGCTCTGCCCTCATTTCTGGGAGATGTACTGAGATCTGCTGGGGGACTGTGCAATGTAAACAGCTCTCTCTGCAGCTCGGAAATAAAACCCAAGGAAGGGGAGTCTGTTGGGAAACGAGCTCCACCAGTTGTGTGCTGATGTTCAGTCAGCTCTTTTTCATTCTTCAGTAGGGCAACCAGATAGCAAGTGTGAAAAATTGGCACGGGGGTGTAATAGGAGCCTATATAAGACAAAGCCCTGAATATCAGGACTGTCCCTATAAAATCGGGACATCTGGTCACCCTATTCTTCAGGGGTTTCTTTGGCTTCGGTCCGGACTTAGAATAGAATTTCATTGGTGGAAAGAACATTGACCTGGAAGTATATTTACAAGGCAACCTCTGTCTAGTGCAGAGATGCTGAGAGATTCCAGCTGCTAGTGCCTGCACACACGCATTGTAAATCCTGATGTGTTAACCGGATTTGTGTGCTCTTTATTTTGAAAATTTGCCCTAAAACCTTTTCTGTCCGTGGTATGAGATTAATTTCCCTTTGTTGTTTTATGAAGTGACTTTCAGTGACAACTAGAAAGTGGCACGGTGACCACTAGAGTGAAGTGTGGCAGGGCGGATGGTCTTTTGGAGCAAACCGGAGCTACGGCTGCATTTAAGGAGTGGGGTGAAGCTGCTGAGATGCTGTTGTGCCAGGCTCACACCCTCCAGTCTTTTCCTGTCCACTGGCTGAGAGCCAGCCTCCTGGTTCTGGACTCCCACTTCTCGTTCCTTGGAACACATCTGACCACACAGTCAAATCAGTCATTGCAATATCAGCCTGATAATATCAGACTCTCCTGTGCTAGTGCAGCATCTTCTCTCGTGTGGAACCCAAAACAGTTTTCCAAAACTACAAACATCCAGGAGTCATTTCACCGTTGCGATGTACAGAAGTGAAATAGTGAACTGGAAACAGCACAAGCGCCATTTTGGAGGCTGGGGTGGACAGCATGTGACACACCCTTTTGCTTAAGAGTAAACCTTTATGGAGAGTAATTAGGGAGCCTGCAGTGCCACCTATTTCTGCAGCTGGGAGTAGGCTGCAAACACACCACTCACTTCTGGAATAAGGAGGTTTTGTTTTTGCAAAAACAGTGTTTGAAGTGTGAGTACTTTAGGGACATGTAGCTCCTTGATGAAGGAGTCTAATTGGTGGGGAAGACTCAGGAAGTGGAGCAGGAGTGAGATGCAGAAGTGTACAGAGGCTTACAGCCCTGGCTCTACATGTATATTGGCCACAATAAATATTTTCCTAATGTCAGCCCTTCTGAGCCGCTTCCAGCTGCTCTGCAGATAGATGAATAACTGGCCTCCTCAGAGCAGTCAGTTATTGAGCATTTAGCCTCTCTGAGCCTTCGTATGCATTCTCTGCTGCCAGTGTACAGAAACCACAGCAAAATGAGTATGAAATAAACCCCTCTGCAGTGGCCATCTTGATAGCAAAAGCCAGAGTTGTCATGCTCAGTGATGAGAACACAACTCCAGGCAGCAGAGATGTGTGCAGAGAGAAGAGATTCCTGCACACTTCATTCCTGCTAAAAGAAAAGGAGTACTTGTGGCACCTTAGAGACTAACAAATTTATCTGAGCATCAGCTTTCGTGAGCTACAGCTCACTTCATGGGATGCATTCAGTGGAAAATACAGTGGGGAGATTTATATACATAGAGAACATGAAACAATGGGTGTTACCATACGCACTGTAAAGAGAGTGATCACTTAAGATGAGCTATTACCGGCAGGAGAGCGGGGCTGGGGGAAGGGGGAACCTTTGTAGTGATAATTAAGGTGGGCCATTTCCAGCAGTTGACAAGAATGTCTGAGGAACAGTGGGAGGTGGGGGAGAAATAAACATGGGGAAATAGTTCTACTTTGTGTAATGACCCATCCACTCCCAGTCTCTATTCAAGCCTAAGTTAATTATATCCAGTTTGCAAATTAATTCCAATTCAGCAGTCTCTCGTTGGAGTCTGTTTTTGAAGTTTTTTTGTTGAAGAATTGCCACTTTTAAGTCTGTAATCGAGTGACCAAAGAGATTGAAGTGTTCTCCGACTGGTTTTTGAATGTTATAATTCTTGACGTCTGATTTGTGTCCATTTATTCTTTTACGTAGAGACTCTCTAGTTTGACCAATGTACATGGCAGAGGGGCATTGCTGGCACATGATGGCATATATCACATTGGTAGCTGTGCAGGTGAACGAGCCTCTGATAGTGTGGCTGATGTGATTAGGCCCTATGATGGTGTCCCCTGAATAGATATGTGAACACAGTTGGCAACAGGCTTTGTTGCAAGGATAGGTTCCTGGGTTAGTGGTTAGTATGTGTTGTGTGGTTGCTGGTGAGTATTTGCTTCAGATTGTGGGGCTGTCTGTAAGCAAGGACTGGCCTGTCTCCCAAGATCTGTGAGAGTGATGGGTCGTCCTTCAGGATAGGTTGTAGATCCTTGATGATGCGTTGGGGGCTGAAGGTGATGGCTAGTGGCGTTCTGTTATTTTCTTTGTTGGGCCTGTCCTGTAGTAGGTGACTTCTGGGTAGGGCCCCAGAATTGCTAGGGACAGCCCTACACACACACACACAAACACACCACACCCTAGGAAAGTACATACCAAAATGTACATTAAAAAGTATTATTTAGGTCACAAAGTCAAACACTTGAAAGTTAAGAAATGCCAGATGTAAGGAACATTACTGCTGCCCCTGTTGTTTATCCAGTATGAAGAGTTTGGCACATTCAGTCTAAAAGGCAGTGTGGTCAAGTGAGATTTGGGCTCTTTTGCCAACTCTACTAAGTGTCCTTGTGCAGCCACAGTGACTACTCTGTGAACTAGGTGAGTGATAGTTGCCTTCTCTGGAGATTGGGTTTGAGGCCTTGGTTAATAACAAGGCAGGTGAAATGCACAGAAATACAGTATGCTCTGGAGAAGCTGGGCTACTACTCAGCCCTCCTACTTCCGGGCACAGTGCACTCTGCTTCAGGGGACTGTGCGTGGTTCTTGTTTCCTCAACACTTAACCCAGCATGCAGTGTGGTATGAATTTAGATAGAACATATGGGTCAAAGGTGTTAACGTGACCCAGTCGCTGTCCAGCATTAAACAGTTCTAAACAAAGTTTGTGGTTTGGTATCCAGAGACCTCAGTCTGCTTGGTACCATGGTGAAAACACCAGTAAAAGTTGTTTTAAACTTTTAGACACAGGAAAGACAGAAAAAAGAGTTCAAACATTTGAAATGTAAAGTATTAAGTCAGGCTTTCATTTTATCAGCATCCCTTGTTCCTTTCCCTTTAGCTGGAGTGAGTTTTTAAAAGGAAAGCCCCCTTGTTGGATAGTCGTTTAGGTGCTATAAAGATGGTAAGAACTGTTTTTATCAGAAAAGAGAAGAGGTTAGTTAAGATGGGTTGGAGCTGCCATCATTGCTGCTGCTGTTAAAGACCAATCCTGTTTCCTGAGAAGACAAAACAATACAAACATACACAAAAGAGGAAAGGAAAGGAAAGAAAAGAGAAAATGCAGCTTCTGTCTCTGGTGTTGACTTTCACTTGCAACCTCACTGCTTGGAAAAACACAGGCCTAGCACGTGGTTTACTACCAGCCACTCCGAGACCTGGCAAACTTGTACCAGCATAGGGCTGTTTAGGGCATTGCTTTTAGCCACCTCTTTCTAGGCATAGGCTTATAGCAGTGTTGCAAAATATACAGTCTTGGCCAGCTAAGCCAAACTCATATTAGAAGAAAAAAGGAGAGGGATTGGAAGAAGAAGAAATAAGATGGGGAAGGAAAAGGACTCATGCGGGGTGGAGGAGAGAGACAGTCTCCCATCCTACTAGCCAGTGGAGGTGGCAGTGTCGTTTGGGTCTGGTCAGGAGGAAGGAGGTGGAGGTTGGCAGCCGTGATGGTGAAGTTCACTCCTTCTCCTTCTCTCGTCTTCCAGTCAGCCAGAATCAGCCTCCATCTGTGCCCTTATTTTCCACCCCAAAGTCTTTTTGAATAAAAATCCAAAGGAAGTGATGGTGGGCCCAATTTTGACAACAGCAGGCAGACATCACAGAGCTGTGTGACGCTCGGCAGGTCTTCGCATGTGCCTGCGTGGCCAGTGGGGAGCATGTAGAGGTGTCTGCCCCAGACAGAGCCAGCTGAATACGTTGCAGCTTGTCACTGGCCCAGGATAGCGGGTTGATAATTACTGATTGAGGGCCAGGGGCATGGACCGGCTCATAGGTGTGTCACACTCTGTTTGCTATTGGGAGCCCTCCAGGAGGGGGAGGAGCATGAGAGGTTACAAACAAGGGGAGGAAGGCAAGAGAGTGGGAGGGTAGGGGTAACTTATGCATAATCCTCCATTGGAGCATCTCCCTCTGACCTCCCAAACATGAGGAAGAGGCCAAGGGAGGAGTTGCCCCAATGTCCTGGCTGAATTGCTCTGCGCACAGGGCAGACATGGTGGACAAGCTGCCAGTATTAGGCTGAACACCCCACTGCCTGTAGTTTCTATGAGGCAATGTGTCCTAGTGGATAGAGGATTGGATTGGGACTCGGAAGACCTGGGTTCTATTCCTAGCTCTTCTGGGTGACCTGGGACAAGTCCCTTCCTCGCCCTGTGCCTCAGTTTCCCCATCTGTAAAGTGGGGCTGATGATATTGGCCTGGTTTATGATGCACTTTGAGATCTGCTGACGAGAAGTGCTAGTGAGAGCAAAGTCTGAAGGCCTCAGCAAGACTCCAAGGATGTGAGTCACACTCCGATGTGAGTCAGGGTTTCACAGAGGTTCCTGTTTCAGGCTGTGGCTTCAACCCCCAGTGCCTGTTACAAGCTGTGGGGTTTTGGTTCCAGGATTCCCATCTGTAGGAATCATGCAGCCAGAGCCCTGAGCAGTACCCCCTGGGCAGAGGAGTGGGTCATTCTCCTCCTGTTGCTGCGTCTCCATGGGAGAACAGAACAGACCTTAGGCTAGAGAGTTCCTGTCCTCGGCCCAGGTTCTCCTCTCACCCCCTCAAATGTTTACAATGAAGCTGATGCTGTCTCTGCCTTACTGACCTTTCTCTGCTGTCTCCTCCTCAGAGCCTGTGCCAGCAGTGAGACGGAGAGTGAAGCTGGGGACATCATGGACCAGCAGTTTGAGGAGATGAACAATAAGTTGAACTCAGTAACTGATCCAACCGGTTTCCTGCGAATGGTCAGCAGGAATAACCTCTTCAACAGGTGAGAGCTGGACCCTTCACCCAGCAGGACGCAGTGCAGCCAGCACAGCAGGGAGATGCTTCGTTTCTTGAAGGGCTTCTCTTTGGTGTGTAGGATTCTGCCTCCTGTTGTGACAGTGTGGTAGAAATGCTGTTGTGGAACAATGTGAACTCGCTCCCCAGGGGCGCAGCTGAGAACAGAGCTGTTCAGAGTAGAAGCCATGTTCTGTGATGTGCTGCCCCTGCCAGGAACCTCCCGAATGCTATGCTATAAGGTCTCTTAAAAAGGGTGGCAGAGGAGCTTGTCAATGCTATGAGCACTCCACAGCCTGTGAGCGTGCATGTGTGTCCATCATTTCACCATCAGCTGTCACTGCAGTCCCTGGTGCTTCCCAGGTGCATTAGGTCTGTATGGCAGGTCCCTGGTGCGGATGAGGAATCTGCTCTTCTCCCGTCTCTGGGATACACATTGGCTTTTTGTCTTTCTACCCTTCCTTTCCCTCCCCGGTTAATTTAGTTAGACTGGAAAATGCTTGCTCTGAGAGGAGGATCTTGCACTGCACCTTGGCAAGGGTCAGACTGGATAAGTCTGCATGGAGCATGTGGGGAAGGGATGCCCAGCAAGGTGCTGGCCCAACGTGGAGCACGAGGGAGGGGCGCTTGGTAGCCTATCAGTGAGCAGGTGGCCATTGTACGCGAGGCTTGCTTTCCATCTTAGATACAGCTTAGGGTGGGTCTCTGGCATAGCTGCTAGAAACTCAGATCCTAGAAGTCAGAGGAGGGAAAGCCCTGCTAGGTCATCGAGGGGCTATGGCAGTGGCATGCCCATATCCCCATGAAACCCAACAGCTCTGCACAGCTAGATAAGGAGAAGGAGCAATGAATGGGGTATGGGACTGCCTTGCTCACCCAGAAATACAGCGCTGGCCGGGGCTTTGTTGTCATCTGAGCAGTTAGGTTTTGGGGCCATTGTGGACCATTTTTTCTGGGAGGGGATCAGAGATTTTCAGGATCATGGAGCGAGCAAGAAGGGAATTGTAGGTCAGGTTAAGGTGTGGCTCTGTCCCAAGGAGCATGTGGCAGGCACTCTGATAACCTCGCCCTGCCCTGTGTCCCCAGCCCCTCTGATGTGTGCTGTTCTGGGCAAATGGAGATTGCGCAGATGGAGCTCATGTCTTTGGAGTGTAGAGTTTTCTGTTTGTTTGCCGATTGTACTTTCTCCTGGAAATGTTTGCTTCCCATTAATTTTAACGATGGCATTAATTAGCTGGGAAAATTATAGCACTGTACACCAGCTGCCCAATCTGTGCTCATTTTCTGCATCTTTGGAACTTGCTCAGGTCTCAGCCAGTCCCATCTCTGCGCTGATTAAAGCCAGCGTTTGAAGTGAAATTGGAGACAGAATCTTACCAGGGTCACCAGTCCCCTGATAATAATGCTATGTGAAGCTGAAATAAGCACTCACTGGCTGCTGCTGGATCTGTGGCTTCCACACTGAGTCTGAGGTCAGGTATATCGACACCTTTGCAGCTGGAAAGGAGTCAGGCCTGGTTGCAGTATTTAATGTCACTGCTGGAGCACGTCAGCTGGGACAGAGACTCCCTGAGTGTGAGCCTGGGGCTGAAATGCTGGCACCAGCACCCGGGCACCAGTTGGGGATCAGGAAGGAGTTTCCTGAGGGCTGCTGGGATGGTTTGCTTGCTTGTTTTCCACACTAGCTATTGTGATTGCAGGAGGGTGATGCGCATCAATTCTACCTGTCACGTGGAAGCCAAGGTGTGTGAAGTAAGTCTCCTGGGAGTCGCACGTGCAGTAAGTCAGTTTGCAGATGCTGGGAGAGGCATAGGGACTGCGACTCCAGGCGCTGACCTAACTTCCTCCTAGAGAGAGATGTGGAATAGCACTGGAAATGCTCCATATCTCCTTGCTGATCTCATTAAATATGTTGAGATCCAGTAGAATAGCAAACTACCCTTCTGTGGCATGTGTGAGACCACACCTGCTATGTGAATCACTTTCCCTGGAAATCAGGGAAGTTTTAGTGACTGCCATAATCCTGCCACAGCCATTTGATTCCTGGCTCAGGCTTGGAAGTGAAGTGGGAGTAGGGGCCAATGCTGGAGTTCAACTGCCCTCTGCCGGCCTGGCTAGGCCTCTTCTCTCAGGTCAGCTCCTGACAGACAATTAAACGAAGGGCTGTACACAGCGGGGAGGGCAGAGGGAGCTTTGCAGATCAGTGATACTTTTCTGTATTCAGTTCTACTGTACTGTGTGTTGTGGACTGTGCAGCTGGTGCCATGTGACGCACACAGCCCGAGACAATGGGGAGAGCTTGCTTGTCACAGCCCCAGTTTGAGCAAGGAGTCAAGTTAAGTCAGGGGTGGGCAAACGATGGCCCAGGGGCCACATCTGGCCCATCAGACATTTTAATCTGACCCTCGAGCCAGGACCGACTCTAGGCACCAGCAAAGCAAGCACATGATTGGGCCAGCATTCCGGCCACCTTTTTTTTTTTTTTTTTGCTTGCGCTCTCGGAACTTGGGGCGGCAAAAAACCTAGAGCCAGCCCTGCCTCAAGCTCCTGTAGGGGAGCGGGATCTAGGGCTTGCCCTGCTCCGCGTGTGCTGTGGCTCTGCGCGGCTTCTGGAAGCAGTGGCATGTCGCCCCTCCGGCTCCTATGTATAGGGGCAGCCAGGGGACTCTGTATGCAGCCCTCGCCCCAAGCGCTGGCTCTGCAGCTCCCATTGGCCAGGAACTGCAGCCAATGGGAGCTGCAGAGGCAGCGCCTGCAGACAGCGCAGCACGCAGAGTCACCTGGCCATGCCTCCACATAGAAGCCAGAGGGAGGATATGCTGCTGCTTCCAGGAGCTGATTGAGGTAAGCGCCATCCATAGCCTGCACCCCTGACCCCCTCCTGCGCCCCAACCCCCATCCTAGCCCTGATCCCCCTCCTGCCCTCTGAGCCCCTCGGTCCCAGCCCAGAGCACCCTCCTGCACCCCCAACCCTTCATCCTGAGCCCCACCCCAGAGCCCACTCCCCCAGCTGGAGCTCTGACCGCCCCCTGCACCCCAACCTCCTGCGCCAGTCCAGAGCCCCCTCCCACACCCTGAACTCCTCATTTCTGGCCCCACCTCAGCCTCATCCCCTCCTGCACCCCAATCCCCAATTTTTTGAGCATTCATGGCCCACCATACAATTTCCATACCCAAATGTGGCCCTCGGGCCAAAAAGTTTGCCCATCCCTGGGTTAAGTTCTATGTGACAAAGAATTAGGCTGGAAGGAGAGAAAATGGGAATGGATAGTGTTTCCACTCTGCTGTTGCCCAGAATGAACAAGGGACGTCTGACCTCTCAGAGAATCACTGTGGGAACGCTGTCCATTCTCATTTTGGCCTCTCAGATTAAAATCAACCGACTGAATCAAATAGCGAGTAAAAATGAAAACCACCATCTAGTTCCCCAGGGCATGATTACTCGTCTATCCAGGCAGCATTGGTATGTTAGCGCCTCCTGCTGGTTGCATATGTGC
The DNA here is from genome assembly GCF_009764565.3 of Dermochelys coriacea. NCBI lineage: Eukaryota > Metazoa > Chordata > Testudines > Dermochelyidae > Dermochelys > Dermochelys coriacea. Next base: position 32,190,992 of record NC_050082.1, on the reverse strand, counting down.
CTGTGAGATGCAGAAGCAAAGTGCAGGGTGTTGTACAGAAGTCAGGGGGACTATACACCTTCTAACAGGAAGCTGTAAAACCTGTGGATACCCAGCAGCAGGCTGGTGCTGAGGCTCCTGCTTCGTTGGCACTAATGCTGCGGGGGCAGGAAAGTGAAGTCTTTTTTGTCTATGAATAGAGAATAGAAGGACATGCTTTCTAAGAACAACGCAAGGCCCAAGCAGGATGCTCAGGTCTTGCATTTGGATGCTTAAGTTCATCAGAAGGGTGTTTGCCTGGCAACATGCTAGTGTGAATGCCCCCAAAGGACATAGCACAGCAAAGCGGGGGCTGAAATTAATGAAGGGCGACAGCAGCCCATGACCCTACCATAGCTGAACACGTCCTGTATACCGCCTCCCAGACGCAGTCTGTCTTATCTCATTCAGGGCTTTACCTGCTGCCCATCCCTGTGGTATCTGACCATGCTCACCTCCCCCGTACAACATGCATTCCAGCACAGAGGAGAGCAGAGCTGCTTGCCTGGTAGTTCAGAGCTCTCCTGCCGTGGCTGCACCCCGTGGAGGAGAAGCATCTAGTCGGTCTTTCTGGAACAGTGTCAGGCCTGATCAGACAGTGGAGGGGTGTCTGACTGGCCTAGGCTGATGTGAGTTTTTGGGAGACAGATGAAAGCAGTGGCCAAGAAGCCCCTTATCTAATTGGCTCTGTGCCGGCTAAGGGTACTGGCCTGCTATGAGCAGCACTGGGGCTGCCTGAATACAGGCCACACGGGCAGAGAGGGCTGGATGGTCTGTGGGTTCGGGAACCAGTTGAAAGCAGCCCCGGGGAGCTCAAATCTGGATATTTCTAGCACTCCGTGCAGCTCAGTGTGAGAGTGAGAATGATCCTGGCTGTGCATCTGGGGTGGCATCTCTGGGATCAGGCTCTCTGGGTGCCAGGCTTGGTGGAGGCATGTCCAGTGGATGCCTGCTGTTCTGGGCTGTGAGAGTGCTTCTGGCGGGCATGGGCTGGAGAACAAGAAACTCAGTGTGTGAAAAATGGTACTTTCTAAATTTGTTTTCATGGCGTTTCATCACAAAACCAAGACTTTCACATTGATTTGGGGGAACTGTAGCCCAGAATAGCCAATCGCCCAGTGGTTGGCGTGCTAAGCTAGCTGAGATGTCAGCCACATCTCCTGCTCTGAAGTTCCATCCTGGTCCTGAGAAACCTTTCCAAGGACAGAACATTACACTGAACATAAGAACGGCCATACTGGGTCAGACCAAAGGTCCATCTAGCCCAGTATCCTGTCTTCCGACAGTGGTCAATGCCAGGTGCCCCAGAGGGAATGAACAGAACAGGTAATCATCAAGTGATCCAACCCCCGTCACCCATTCCCAGCTTCTCTTCCATCAGTTTCCACCCAGCTCGGCTGCCTCCCCCCAACTCCTGTCTCCTGGTCTTTGTCCGTGCCTGTCAATACTGTCTGACTTGCTTGGAGTCCTGAGTGGTGCCAGGCCCTGATACATGGAGGTGGGATCGGCAGCCTTGTCTCTGGTGCTCCCTGTGTGACCCTCTCCCACACCCAGGTGTTCTACCCAGTCTCTCTCTCTTGGGCCTGCCTTAGACCAGATCAGTGGGAGGTGCAGCACATGATCTCTCCCCTTTTCTCTAGGGAGCTTGCAGGATCACTCTTGGGCCTCTTCGAGGGTCGAAGCTGAGTGACACTGATATGCAGTCATCTCCACACTCTGGTTTGAGATGAGCAGCAAAGGGTGAGATCAGCAGCACTGCAGAGTCTGTGCAGGGTTGAGGTATTGTTCCAGGCATTAGGGGAGAACACACTGCACACAGCCAGGCCAGGAATGCTGCAGCTCAGGCCTGCTGTTAGCAGCAGCAAGAGCATCTGCAGGAAACTAGCCCCGGGACCCTGTAAATGGGACACTTGGCCAGGCCTTCTCACTGACACAAAGAGCTGCTGGGAAGGGGGAGTGTGTGCACACGAGAGAGGGGGAAGTTGGCAGCAGGTGCTAGATCTCACATGTCATGCACAAAGGAGCTTTGTCCTTCCCCCCTTGTGCGGATTTGTTCTGCTCCAAGGGTTTGGAAAGTGAACAATTTATGTTACTTCTTTAGATTTGGACTAATAAAAAAACATCTGAGTGGTAAGCTGATAAATCCAAGGCTGCCTGGCTGCAAAACCCTTTCAGGATGGAGACTTTGCTGATTAGAGTAATCAAGCCGCCTGTAATAAATGTCTGTTATAATTATTTAATGGTGAGAGAGAGGATAATAGTGCCACCTGCTGGCACATAGCTGCTTTCTGCAATGCTGGGACATTACTTCAGCCCTCTAGTCTACACCCATCCAACCCAAAGAAGCAATCAGACACCCCGATCTGTGGAGGTGTAGAAGTGGAGTACTGAGGCCTAGGTGGAGCTGGGGAAACATCACTTGGATTTCCTGAACTGATTTTAAAATCTGCACTTTGCAAAGCATGAGAACAGGTAAAGTGAGATCAGCTCTCTCAGCCAGCATAATAGAGCCAGGGAGCAACCTTGTCCACTGGGGCGAGCAGAGGGCTGGGGCCAGTCCTAGCTCTGCCACAGACTTATTGTGCAGCCTTGCGCAAATCACTTCTGTCAGATTATCAGATGTGCTGAGCACACATAGCTCATGTTAGGTCCCATCAGATGGCTCAGGCCCTTTCAGAAATGGGAATAATCTCTCCCTCCCTCCCTCATTTAGGGGCTGCGAGGATGGATTAGATCATCTTTCTGTGGAATGTTGAGGACCCAGTTCTGTGCACAGTTTTGCATCTGTATTTGTGTATGTGGTTGCAATTGCACATGCAAATGGGGAATTGTGCACACAGTCAAGTGTCTTGCAGGCACAGTCCTGATGCCTGAGCATACATGCGCAGTTCCAGGCACAAGCAGACCTCTCATCTTCGTAAAAATATAGGAGGAGTTTTCAATGGCTCAGAGAGCCTTAGGGTGCTAAATTAGGGCTCCTAATTGCCATTTGAAACATCTTCCCTTTAGGCCATGAATGTAAAGTGCAGTTAATGCTGAGCAGCTTCCTTCCTTCCTTTCATGAATCGAGTGCAGCCAGCCCCGGGACATGGGCTGTGATCTCAGCAGTCGGGGGGGGGGGGGCTGTGGCCCCGCCCCACCCCCTTCCGCCTGTGGTCTCACCTCTATTTCACCCACAGCCCTGCTCCATTCTGCCCCTTCCCCCACGGCCGTGCCCCCCACTCACTCCTTCCCCCCCTCCACTGTGGCCCTAAGACTGGACGAACTCTGTGCACCTGCTGTGGCCCTGGAACCGAGGCGGGGAGCAAGAAGCCTGGGGACACAGCAGAGGGAGATTTTTCCAGGGCCCATGCAGTAATCCACCTTTGATTAGTCAGAGTCAATGAGATATGAGAGTGTTTCTCAGGGGTAGAAGGAGTGTAATGTGTTGATTCTGTGGCTTCACCGGCATACTGGCCTAGTATGTAAGTTTAAAGGCACACCAGGGATGCATGGTTCGCCCTTGGCAGGGTATATAATCTGCTGAGAAAAATCTATGCTAATAACAGAGGCTTTGTTAATGTATTTCACTGGATTGATTGGCCTGTCCATTAGGAACTTACTTTGGCTTTGATTTCCTGGGTTTCTGAGTACTTCCCACTTCTGGCTTTTGTCTCTGTCATCTGTTGATAGCACTGTGGGTGTGTGTGACCTGCACAGAGAAATGGGGACATTCAGCACAAGGAATAGAAACATGCAGCCCTGGGAATGGGGGGGTGGTTTGGGGGAGGGGCCGTATGTCCGTACAGCACGTGGGGGGAGGGGGCTGTTAGGTGGAGGGGCTGTGAGCCCGTACAGCAAGTGGGGGGAGGGGTAGTTTGGCGGAGGGGCCGTGTGCCCGTACAGCACGTGGGGGGAGGACGTTGTTTGGCGGAGGGGCCGTGTGCCCGTGCAGCACATGTGGGGGTGGGGGGGTTGTTTTGCAGAGGGGCCGTGTGCCCGTACAGCACGTGGGGAGAGGGGGTGGTTTGGCGGAGGGGCCGTGTGCCCGTGCAGCACGTGGGGGGAAGGGTGGTTTGGCGGAGGGGCTGTGTGCCCGTGCAGCACGTGGGGGGAGGGGGTTGTTTGTGGAGGGGCCATGTGCATGTGGGAGGAGGGGGTTGGCAGAGGGGCCATGTGCCCGTGCAGCACATGTGGGGATGGGGGGGTTGTTTTGCAGAGGGGCCGTGTGCCCATGCAGCACGTGGGGGGAGGACGTTGTTTGGCGGAGGGGCCGTGTGCCCGTGCAGCACGTGGGGGGAGGGGGTTGGCGGAGGGGCCATGTGCCCGTGCAGCACATGTGGGGGTGGGGGGGTTGTTTTGCAGAGGGGCCGTGTGCCCATGCAGCGCGTGGGGGGAGGACGTTGTTTGGCGGAGGGGCCGTGTGCCCGTGCAGCACGTGGGGGGAGGGGGTGGTTTGGCGGAGGGGCCGTGTGCCCGTGCAGCACGTGGGGGGAGGGGGGCGGTTTGGTGGAGGGGCCATGAGCCCATGCAGCACGTGGGGGGAGGGGTGGTTTGGCGGAGGGGCCGTGTGCCCGTGCAGCACGTGGGGGGAGGGGGATGTTAGGTGGAGGGGCCATGAGCCCGTGCAGCACGTGGGGGGAGGGGGTGGTTTGGCGGAGGGGCCGTGTGCCCGTGCAGCACGTGGGGGGAGGGGGCGGTTGGTGGAGGGGCCATGAGCCCATGCAGCACGTGGGGGGAGGGGTGGTTTGGCGGAGGGGCCGTGTGCCCGTGCAGCACGTGGGGGGAGGGGGATGTTAGGTGGAGGGGCCATGAGCCCGTGCAGCACGTGGGGGGAGGGGGTGGTTTGGCGGAGGGGCCGTGTGCCCGTGCAGCACGTGGGGGGAGGGGGCGGTTTGGTGGAGGGGCCATGAGCCCATGCAGCACGTGGGGGGAGGGGTGGTTTGGCGGAGGGGTCGTGTGCCCGTGCAGCACGTGGGGGGAGGGGGTTGTTTGTGGAGGGGCCATGTGCATGTGGGAGGAGGGGGTTGGCGGAGGGGCCATGTGCCCGTGCAGCACATGTGGGGGTGGGGGGGTTGTTTTGCAGAGGGGCCATGTGCCCATGCAGCACGTAGGGGGAGGACGTTGTTTGGCGGAGGGGCCGTGTGCCCGTGCAGCATGTGGGGGGAGGGGGTGGTTTGGCGGAGGGGCCGTGTGCCCGTGCAGCACGTGGGGGGAGGGGGCGGTTTGGTGGAGGGGCCGTGTGCCCGTGCAGCACGTGGGGGGATGGGGTGGTTTGGCGGAGGGGCCGTGTGCCCGTGCAGCACGTGGGGGGAGGGGGTTGTTTGTGGAGGGGCCATGTGCATGTGGGAGGAGGGGGTTGGCGGAGGGGCCATGTGCCCGTGCAGCACATGTGGGGGTGGGGGGGTTGTTTTGCAGAGGGGCCATGTGCCCATGCAGCACGTAGGGGGAGGACGTTGTTTGGCGGAGGGGCCGTGTGCCCGTGCAGCACGTAGGGGGAGGACGTTGTTTGGCGGAGGGGCCGTGTGCCCGTGCAGCACGTAGGGGGAGGACGTTGTTTGGCGGAGGGGCCGTGTGCCCGTACAGCACGTGGGGGGAGGGGGTGGTTTGGCGGAGGGGCCGTGTGCCCGTGCAGCACGTGGGGGGAGGGGTGGTTTGGCGGAGGGGCCGTGTGCCCATGCAGCACGTGGGGGGAGGGGGTGGTTTGGCGGAGGGGCCGTGTGCCCGTGCAGCACGTGGGGGGAGGGGGTTGTTTGTGGAGGGGCCATGTGCATGTGGGAGGAGGGGGTTGGCGGAGGGGCCATGTGCCCGTGCAGCACATGTGGGGGTGGGGGGGTTGTTTTGCAGAGGGGCCATGTGCCCATGCAGCACGTAGGGGGAGGACGTTGTTTGGCGGAGGGGCCGTGTGCCCGTGCAGCACGTAGGGGGAGGACGTTGTTTGGCGGAGGGGCCGTGTGCCCGTGCAGCACGTAGGGGGAGGACGTTGTTTGGCGGAGGGGCCGTGTGCCCGTACAGCACGTGGGGGGAGGGGGTGGTTTGGCGGAGGGGCCGTGTGCCCGTGCAGCACGTGGGGGGAGGGGGTGGTTTGGCGGAGGGGCCGTGTGCCCATGCAGCACGTGGGGGGAGGGGGTGGTTTGGCGGAGGGGCCGTGTGCCCGTGCAGCACGTGGCGGGAGGGGGGGTTTGGTGGAGGGGCCCTATGCCCGTGCAGCGTGTGCAGGGGAGGTGGAGTCCGGTCCCGGGGTCTCAGCACTGAGCAGCGGGGGAACGCCAGCAGGAGAGGGAGAGGGAGCATCTTGCTGGGGTCGGAAGTCGCCGTGCGGGCGGGGTCACTCGGAACTCCATCAGGGGGATGGTTCATGCTTGGCTTGGCTCCCCATGGCCGAGGTCTAGGTGAGTGCTGCAGGTGCTGATGGCAGCGCAGGCAGACATGGCTCTGGGCTCTGCCTGGAAGGGAGAACCGCACGCTTGGCTTAAACACCTTCCCTGGACTCCAGCTGGCCTGGCCAGGACCTGATGGTTCAAAACATCCTCCTTGTTCTTTGTTGGGTGCTCTAAAGGCCCAGGCAGAGCTCACACCTCCTAAGAAGCTCAGAGTCCAGTTATTGCACCCAGACCAGCTGCTGGGCATCAGGAGCCCTGGCAGTTATTTTTAATTCCACTTCCTTCCTTCTCCTGATACTGGGGAGGAGAGGGCAGCCAAGAGGGGGATGTGATGAGGAGTGGATGGGGCCTGGCACGCTGGTTCTAGGAGGCTGTTCTGTCCACAGTGATGGGAGCTGGGGAAGAGCACTGCGGGAACAGTGCAGCTGGAGTGAAGAGGCCCAGGGGAGAGGAGAGATGCCATCCAGGTGGAGTGGGGGGGGGGGCCACAAAGACGAGGATCTTGAACTGGATTCAGGGTACAAAGGGAAGGTGGTGAAGGGCTCAGTAGGAGAGTGATGTGCTGAGGTGGGCTGAGTTCTAGGGGGCCAGAAGGCAGGAGATGGCTAGGGCCTGGATAACTGCAGGAGCTGTTGGACAGTGGGGTGGGTCTCACTTTCAATACTACAGTACATGTTGTGCAGGAAAGAGCCCGGCAGACTGGGGAGAAGCAGAGAATGGCCCCGGATTGTGAGTCTGAGTGGCACAGAGGATTGTGTCAGGCTACAGCCTGCTGGAGGTTACTGCATGCTCAGAGAAAGCCAACTCAGAACAGCACGAGAGGCGACTGACCCTTCGCTGAGTGTAGAAGGGGCTGGCAGGAATCCAACTCAGCAGCCCCACTTGGGCCAGGTCTGGGGTGAAGGGTTTGGTGCAGTGGCACTGGGGCATTGTGGGGCACAGCTTTGGGTGCTGTCATTTGGGCACTGTACAGTGGCAGTAGCAGTGCTCACGTCTGGACCTCAGCAGTGAACCTCTGTGTCGGCTAGTGCAGAGGGAGCAGCTCTAAATATCCAGGCAATGGTTGGGAGAAGCAGCAGTTTGTGCTGCCCCCAGGGAATAGAATGAGGGAGCAGAGTGTCTCCCAGCAACGAAATGAGGTGGCAAAGATGGAACACCAGCCAGGAGACGAACCTGCAGGGCCATGGATTGAGGAGTCCGCCAAGTTTTGGTCCTGCACTCAGTTAAGGAGGAAGCTGCAGTGAGGCAGGCTGGAGCCTTAAGTGCTGGGGTTGGGAGGCCAAGCTCTGAACTCCCCCCTGAAAAGTGCTTGGGTAACAGGTGTGAGAGGGGCCACTCGCTGATCCCTGGGACACTCATGTCCGGCGTCTGCTCCCTCCTGCCGGCACTAGGGCTGGGTCCCAGAGCAGCTGATTCCCTCTGGTCTGCTGTTCATTAGCGTGTGCGTGTGAGAGTGTATCCTGCGGCTGTTTCAGGTCAGATTCCAGTGCTCTGACTGGGCACGATGGAGAAATGCTGTTTGATGCTTGTGGCTGTAGGTGCACAGGACTTACCCTGGGCCCAGTGCTGTCCGCTTGGGTTTAGGGGGATGTTGGACAATCTCAGAGTCACTCTTGCAGCTGAAGGACGCAGCTGTGTCTAACAGAGGCTGTAGCTCCAAGTCAGCAGCTTGCTGGCTCCCAGCCCAAGGGGAGGGAACTGGACTCCCTCAGGGAGGCTTTCCTCTGTATGGGACCATGCCAACTAAGGGCACCAAGCACAGGTGTCTGCCCAGCACTCCCTTTGTCATGTTTGCCTTTTGATGCCATCTCAGATTAATTGGTGCCTAGCGCCAATGTAAATGTTCCTGCGGGCTGCAGGCAAGTCTTAATGGGTCTCACGTTTGCCTGCACACAATTGCTGCACACAAGTATGTAATTAAGTGCTTTGAACAGCACTTTGGGGCCTTTGATTCTGTAGAGAAACTCCATAGAAATGTAAGCTGTTGTCTGCAGCTGGTTCACCCTGCGGTTTCTCTCATTGTTCTGTGTGGTGTGCAACTGAATGGAATACTCAAACCAGGGAGGAAAGCTGCTCCTGGAATACCAGCATTTCCTGGGCAGGCCTGGGGACTGGCTTCTGGGCAGCTAAGGTTATGCCAGGGCAATCCACTTCAGATCTCCACACCTTTCCAGTTAACCTCTCGCTTTCCTTCTATCCACAGGAGCTGTCAGAGCATGACCAGTCTGTTCAGCAGTACCATGTGTCCTGCTAAGGATGGAACATCCTCTCTTCCCAGGAGGCAGAGCACTTTCTCCAAACCCCCGTTACGTGCGCTCTACGACCTATTGATAGGGCCCATGGAAGGGGTAAGTGCCTTGGTACAGGCAAAAGTTGCAGAGTCCGACTTACCAAAACTTTTGGGGGCCTGGAAAGGAAGAGGCTAGATAACTCAAGGCTTGGAAACAAAGCACAGAACCTTTCACTGGTGGATGCCTGGTTCCAGTGTGGCCCAGCTGGGTGATTGGATAGCTCAGGGAGTTGGTAATACAGAGCATTGCTGGATTGAATCCAGGAGAGGAATAGCGACTGCAAGTACTTCCAATGGGTGGCTGTTCAGTGGACCCTACGTGAAATGAGTTTGGTGGATCTCAGTCCAGTTCCAAGTGGGAGACATGTCCATATGTCCAGCATCACCACTTGGTAGCCTTAGCAGAGAGGCCAAGGGTGGACTGTTCATAGATTCATAGATACTAAGGTCAGAAGGGACCATTCTGATCATCTAGTCCAACCTCCTGCACAGCGCAGGCCACAGAATCTCACCCACCCACTCCTGCAAAAAACCTCACCTATGTCTGAGCTATTGAAGTCCTTAAATCATGGTTCAAAGACTTCAAGGAGCAGAGAAGCCTCCCTCAAGTCAACCATGCCCCATGCTACAGAGGAAGGTGAAAAATCTCCGGGGCCTCTCCAATCTGCCCTGGAGGAAAATTCCTTCCCGATCCCAAATATGGTGATCAGCTAAACCCTGAGCAAATGGGCAAGATTCACCAGCCAGATACTACCGAAAATTCTTTCCTGGGTAACTCAGATCCCATCCATCTAATATCCCATCTCAGGGGATTAGTCCTATTTACCCTGAATATTTAAAGATCAATTACTTACCAAAATCCCATTATCCCATCATACCATCTCCTCCATAAACTTATTGAGTAGAATCTTAAAACCAGATAGATCTTTTGCCCCCACTGCTTCCCTTGGAAGGCTATTCCAAAACTTCACTCCCACAGTTCCAAGTGAGAGACATGTCCATATGTCCAGCATCACCACTTGGTAGCCTTAGCAGAGAGGCCAAGGGTGGACTGTTTCATAAAGAGTGAACTCTCTTCTCACTCCCAAGGAGATACCTCTAGGACAGGGATCTCAGGGAGTGGCACGTTGGTGGAGAAGCTTGCCCTGGTAATGCCTATGCTGTATCCATTCTTAGGATAAAGAGTGCCTCAGTGTCCCAGTCTCTCAGTCCAGGACCATTTACTGTTACCTTCTCCTGTGACTTGTTCCCAGACAGAACCCAGACCCTACTGGTGTACATGTTCCCGCATACATCGATAAAAGAGCCCTCTGCCCAACCTCTTCTCTGTACTTTCCACTACCTGGACTGCTAGTGCAGCTGCATTAATGTGTTCACTTATCCCAGGCTGGGGCGCTGTCTGGAATGCTGAGGGTGGGGGGGTTGTGCCTGTGGGTTTCCATGTAGGATTCCCACGTGTTTGACTCATCTTGGTCTGTGCTGGTGGGTCTTGTCCCCTGGGTGCAGAGTGAAACATTTTTCTTGACCCACCAGAAGAGGGGCTGGGCGAGGAGATGGGATCTGGAAAAGGGGGCAGTCTGGCTAGAGGGTGATCCACAGAATGGAGTAGCTGCAGGTTGAATTCAGCCCTGGCTTCCTCAGTGCTCAGGGCTGTTTGCCAGTGAGATCCCAGGAGGGTCCCCACGTCCCTTTTTAAGGATTCTAATAAGTGTGACATCCGCTGAGCTCTGACTGACTGAACGTCCTGCGCAGAGCACTCCCAGGCAGCTTGTCTCCGCAGGGGCGGGAGAGGCGCTGACTATTACTATCTTATTAGATTCCTCAGCTTTCCCCCATGTTGTGTTTTTATCAGAGAGCCTCTCCAGGGCTCTTAATGTTTTTGCTGCCCATCTCTGAGCCTGTGAATTTCTGCTGCATCTTTTCAGTGACAGGATGTCCTGTGGCAGGGTGTTCCATGCAGCAGGTATCGGATGTGTGGAGTGTCTCATGCAGAGGGGTTGCTTGCATGCTGTATGTGTGATGGGGTGTTCCAGGTATCAGTTCATCACATGCAAAGAATCTGAAAGGTTCCACATGAAGCATAGTGTCATGGTGGTCATATGCAGGAGCGCATCGCATGGAGCGGATGTGAAGAGAATTCACCCCATTGGTGTGGAAGGGAGTCCTACCAGACTAACCAGATCTCTGACACCACTTGGGCTACAGAGTAGCAGCTGTGTTAGTCTGTATTCGCAAAAAAGAAAAGGAGTACTTGTGGCACCTTAGAGACTAACAAATTTATCTGAGCAAAAGCTTTCGTGAGCTACAGCTCAGTTCATCAGATGCATTCGGTGGAAAATACAGTGAGGAGATTTATATACACATACACAGAACATGAAACAATGGGTTTTATCATACACACTGTAAGGAGAGTGATCACTTAAGATGAGCTATTACCAGCAGGAAGGAGGGGGGGAAGGAGGAAAACTTTTTGTGGTGATAATCAAGGTAGGCCATTTCCAGCAGTTAACAAGAATGTCTGAGGAACAGTAGGGGGTGGGGTGGGGGGAGAAATAACTTGGGCTAGTGCCTGAGCTCTGGGTGAGGAGTCCAGGGGCTGGGATTTTAATCCCAGCTCTACTAGCGATTTGCTGAGTGACCAGGGGCAAGTCATGTCCCCTCTCTGGGCCTCTGGTTTCCAACCCTTTTCAAACTCTGAAAATGCTCGAGTTAGTGATCAACAAGAATCGACACCCGAAGTTAAATGCAGAATGTGTAGCAAGCCGGCCAGGGGTAAAAGAAGGTTGAAATAAAGAAGCCTTTTGCTAGTCACTCCCTGGCCTCTTTGTACGTGTGCAGGATCTTTGCTCTCCCTTCGCCTGCTTGTTGTATATTTGGCCTATAAGCCCCTTGGGGCAGGGCCCATGCCTTACTCTGTGTTTGTATCACACCCATCCTGATGGGTAGGTCTAGGTGCTGCCTCAAACATAAATGATAACCTGCATAGTGAGGATGTTCCCTTACCTGTCTCCTGGGCTGTGCAGTTGGATAGCTACTGTTTGCAGAGCCCTGGTGTACACCAGCATGGAATTGCTGACTCTTAGCCAGTTGCTGCTGTTAACTCCTGCCCGTCAGCCTGCTGACCTTGTACTTTCCAGAACTGACTCTAAGGTGGCTCCACAGCCTTTCTGCAACTCGCCTTTCTGATGCTTCTCCTGCACCCTCATTAGATCCCGCAGAATTCCCTTCCTCAAGGCTGAGAGAGGCCAAGGCTGATTCCTTTCCCCGAACTCCAGCCCAAACCTGGCTGTCCCCTGCCCTGCCATCTCAATCTCAGCTCTGTCCTTCCGAAAAAGAGGTGACCAGAGCTGCAGAGAGCATTTAACTAGAGGCTTATTGAGTCCATACTAGCTTGTCCTGATTTACACTCCACATCTATTGCAAAGCCATGTAAGTTCTATCCCCACAGGGTCGTTCTCATTTCCTTTTACTGCTGTTAAACAACGTGCAGACGGAGTCAGTAAATCCCCAGAGCCTGCTTCTCCACTGCACATCCATGTGAAGGGTGTTTTCACCCCAGGTTTCCTTAGGCTTCTGTATATTGAATGGTGTGAATCTGAGTAGACCCAAAATACTCATCCTCCTCTCTGTTCCCCACCCGTCCCGCAATGCTGTGTTACAACAAGAGCCTGGCATAGTCAGTAGGAAAGTGCTTGCCAGGGACCTAGGCACAGGCTGTGACAGGCTGCTGCTGGGCACAGGTTGGGTTGCTGGCTGTGTTGGAGCTCAGACAGGATATTGCTCTGGTGGTTTGGGGCACCTGGAGGCGTGAGATTTCTGGGCACTCTTGTCAGGCTGATCTTGAGTATACAATGCAGGGAGAGCTGCTGGTGCTGGTGAGCAGCGGGGAGAACAGGAGACAGCTGACAAGTAGAAGAACCATACCATGTGGTCTCATTGCTACAGCCACATGCTGTTAAAGAGCCCAAACAATCTGGGGTGCATGGGAGCAGCACCGTGTGAGAGAGACCTGCATGGAATGCGCTGTGTGGACAAGGCAGAGCTTCTGCGCATAGGAGAGAAATCATGCAAGAAGAGGACTGCACTTACCACTCACATACCACCGCTGTAGACTTCATGTGCCTGCTGAGATGTTTGCTGTGGGGTGTTGAGATGTGACAGAATCACAGTGACCTAAAGAGCTGAGAACAATTTCACAACAATGTCTTATCAGAGACAAGACATCTGGGTTTATCTGCCTGCTGGAATTGTGCTGAGGCATCAGGAAAGTCTGCAGTGATTCTGCATAGTACACGAGGGGGGCAGTAGCTGAGAGTGACAGACTGCACAAGCTTTGGGGGTTCACTGCAGGAAGAGTTAATGAGGGGCACTGTCATCTCGCCTACATTCCTGACTTCTCTTGGGGGAGGGATTTAATTGATGTATTTTTGTTACTCAGAGTAGTGACACCTCTTCCCTAAGAGATGCAGGGAGCCTGTGAATGTCAGAATTCCCCTTCCCCATTTTCCTTTTTCCTACAGGTCTTAATTCTCCCACCTTATATGAAAGCCAGAGAGATAGCTGGGCTAGCTGGTCCCCGTATTTCCCTCTGCAGCGGCTACATGATTCTGTCCAGTAGGGGGAAGTGATGCACTGTCAAAGTGAGCTGACCTGGGAAGCTGGCTGCAGGTTTCCTAGACAGAATACAGAACTGTGTTTTCAGTCTTTCAATAAAAATATTGAAAATAAAAGTCTGACATTATAAATCACAGACACTTCAAGACTAAAGAGATTAGCCCCTTTATGCAGTGCTCATAATTATTTGAACAACTGTCTTTGTTTAGCAGCTGTGATGTTGTTAAGGGTCTGGTTCAGAGAATCTGAAAAGCAGAATGGAATAATATTTTACCTTAGGCGTTACACCGCTATTTGATTTAATTTTTGCTTAAGGGGAAAGCACTGCCTTGGCGGCTTCCTTGAAACATGCTGTCCTTTGCTGTCAGGAAGGCAGGCGCACTTGGACTTATCTTTAAGAAGTGCTTAGTATAGTTGCATACATCAGCCATCATGAGGCATTATATCAGCTCCAGTCTGATCCTCACAGGAGAAACAGCTTCGGTTCTAAAGCTGCCAGATCAGAAAACTTGCAGGGGAACCACTGTGGGTGCAAAAGGAGCTGGAGAGCCATTTGCACCTGCAATGCTGATGACAGAACATAGGCTACAAGGAGCAGCAGTGGGGACCTGCTGAGTTTCCAGATCGTTGGGGTCACTGCTAACCTACCTGAACATCAACTCTGGAGTGGCTTCTCTGGCTCTGCTGCAGTCTGTTCAGCTAGAGGGTGACAGCCTTGGGAACACCCACCCTGTGCCTCTCTAACATTTTTCAGTTGCTGTGGCATCTGGGTGCTGCTCGGATGTCCTCCTCCTTTCCAACCAATCTGCAGGGGAAGAGCAGGAGCTTGGGGCTGCCTCCAGGCTTCTGGTTTGCCTCTGGTTGAGATACTTGTAGTGAGGTGAGTGCAGACTCAGGAGTGATTAGGCAGGTTTGGGAAGGTGATTTCTGGCAAGCTGTCTGTCTGATACACAGTAATGATAAGAACTCTCTCTTAGATTTCCCAAGACCCAAACAGCATTTCTGGAGAGCTGCCCAAGCAGCCAGCACTGCCACCATCAGGGCTTGTGAGAAGGTGTCAATGGTTTGGGTTTAGGTGTCACCAGAGATTTCTCATTCTAGCTAGTAACTCCCAGTGAGCTGTTTGACATCTAGAGACCAGGCTATCAATTCATTGCGGTCAGCTGCCGATCCTTTGCAATTCAGGCACCTTAAAATGTCTACTGGCATCGTGGTCCACAGGAAGTCCCAGTATCAAGTTGTATTTGATTATCAAAGTCGTTTACTTTTCCTGTGATTCCAGTTATTCCAAGTTCCTCAGGGAGGTGTGGATCTGGTTCCATGGCAGCAGAACAGAGAGGGAGGGAACGTCTGAACTGTGGAGTTTATTCTTTATACAGTTAGTTTGTAATTAATTAATAGCAGGCTTTACCAGGTGCAAAGTGTTATATCATACTCAGAACGTCAGACCACTTGATGCCTGAGATCCTCAAGCAGGTTCCAGTGTCACAAAACAATAACTCAACAGGTAAATGCAGAGTCTAACTCTCCCTTCTTGAATCTCTAAGCAGACAAGATGAGGATAAATTTTCAGACATTAATGCTCTTTTCTAAAGCTGGGACAGCAGGGAGAACAGACACGTGATGGTGCTGGACCACAATGCTGGCCGTATGAGAAGAGAAACAATTCCCAGCCACCCCAGGGAGTTTCTGGGATACAGGGTTATTTTAGAGTGAGTGGCTTTTTTGGCACATTGGTCCTGCCTGTACAAAGGCTTTCACAGCTGGAGGTGTAACTGCCATGAGCCTGGACCCAGTGTCTGCCAATTTAAGCTCATCCGTACCTCCGTAACAATGCATGAAACTCCTAGAGAACATGGCCAGGATTATGTAGCCTGACCTATAGATGATGTAATAATTACATTGATTACTTAAGAATTCCCAGTTATCACTTTGAGGGTTGGCAGGTATTTGTCCCAAGATCAGGCCCAGTATTATTCAAATTATTATGTGCACAGCCGCAACACACACTCTATAGGAGCTCTTCTGTATTTACAGATACTTGATTAATACATTTATCTCAGTCACAAACACCCCAACTCAGGAAGATAAACAGAGATACTACAGAATGTATATCTGCACATCATATACTCACACCATCTCCAGTAGAACAACCTGAAATGTTAGCCATCATCTTCCACATCACCATCACATTCCCTCTCATCATCAGTGGCTGTTGTTCTGGCACCTCCCAGGGGCTACATCTTTCTCCTACTGCCCGTAGGCTGGGATGCAACTTTTATAATATGTTATGCTGATGCTACTATGTCTAATGCATATTCACTAGGGGTTTCTCTCTTCTTTATTTGTATTTCCTCACTTTACTAATGCTGGAGTGTCCTTCTCCTATAGGTTAGTATATCAATGATCTCAACTTATTCTCATATACATCAATTAATTGCCATAGCACTCTTGTGGTTAGTCATCTCGGGATGTTTACTCATATTTCTGTGGTTGGCAGGTGTCATTATGGTCAAAATCCCCCTTGCACACTTTATTTTCAGTTCCCCAAAACTCAGGGGTGACCATTAGATCATTTATCTGTGCCAGAATTCATGGGCCCCAAGCTTTATGCTAACTGCTGGAGATAATGTCTCACAGGGTACAGGCCTGTAGATTCCTTGCATTACTGCTGAATATAATGCAAACAGAATATAATTAAGGCAAGGCAGTGAATATAATGAAGGCAAGCTAGCCCTGTGGGCTACAATTAGGAAGGCGGCACCTGCTTTCAGGGAGGAGAGTAACATTACTGGTGATGATTCTAGTGCAAGGCTCCCAACAGTCAGAGAGCTCTGAGAGGAGCCATTTGCTGAGCAGGCTTTCTGTGCTGGCTTCTGCAAGGTCCTAGAATAAGCTAAATCTGGGAGCTGTACTTCAGCCTTTGTCAAAGGACTAGGGCTAGGCTGGGAGTGGATCTCCAGGTGTTCTTGGCATCTGCTATCTCCCTCCAGCCTGAGGAGCACCATGGCTGGGCCCTGTGTTGTGATTTCATGAGACTGACTCAAGGTACCCTTTTCAGAGTAGCAGCCGTGTTAGTCTGTATTCGCAAAAAGAAAAGGAGTACTTGTGGCACCTTGTTAGTCTCTAAGGTGCCACAAGTACTCCTTTTCTCTTTTCAAGGTACCCTGTGGCTTCGGTCCCTGGCGTTAGGGGCTGTAGATAAAGCCTCGGAGAGCCTGCTGCCCAGCATTACAATAACTAATCATATGTGGGGATGGACAGAAGTGGCAGACCATATATGCATCACCTCAGCAAATGGCAGCTCCGTCTCTGCCCAGATATCCAGTCCCCTCACTGGTGTCCATAGCGCAGTGACTGCTAAGAAGAGGGACCACCCAGACCAGCAGCTTGTTGGCATTTTAGTGGCTGACCCTACTGCTGGTGCCCAGCAATTTGTTGGTCACCAAGGCAAAGAATTATGTGGCCTTTACAGCCACCATCATGTGCTGAGACCTGGAACCCCATGGCTGCCAGTGGTGCCCATGTCCTTGGCTGATGAACAGCATGGGATCCCACGTTTTGCAGTTCAAATCTTTGCATCCATTGCTTTCATTGAACAGCTTCTTTTTGTTTAAACTCACTCCTGAAAATAGCTCTTGAAGGTATGTGAAATGCAAATGAGCCTCATAATTTTATTTCTGTTTCCCTAACACATGCAGCTATCATGAAAAAATATTAAACCCTGGGGGTTTCCCATACAAATGGAAAATTCTGCTCGGCACATGTCACTATGGCTTAGATAGTCTCATTATGTTGCCTGCAGCTAAAGGTCCCGGAGCAGTAAGTCAAACAGAATATATAAAAAAAACATTTCTGGAAAACAACAACCCCCTGGTGGGAAGCTACTGCTTGTCAACTTGGTCTCTGCAGAGAGAGGCAAGATTGAGCAGAGGCTGGTAAATTTAGCTGCAGAGCACGCAGGCTGGTTCACCACAGGCAGTGTGCAGGGGGAGGCCTCCCTCAAGGAGCTGTTGGTGCTTGTAAACAATATGTCAGAATGGAGAGGACATTTTTCTCAGGAAGGCTCCTGAGGCAGCTGGATGTCAGAGTGACTGACCCTGTATCTTTGTCTCCAATCGGTGGAGCAGGGTGAGCTATAGAGCTACAAGGAGGGCAGGAAAAACAGCAAGAGGTCAGTGACTATTTTTAACTCTTAAAAGAAAATCTTTCTTTTCCTTCTGCCGTTTTATTCCCATTTCAAATGGGAATGTTTCTTGTTCTCTCTCTCTCTCTCTCTCTCTCTCTCTCTCTCTCTCTCGCCGCCTACCTCCTTTGTGTTTGACCCTTCCTTAGGTGTTGCCTTAGCCTCCATCAGTGGGTGGCGGCCAGAGGGAATTTAAGACCCTTATTAACGTTGCTCTGTTTTTGCTGTGGTCTGTGCGCTAAGCTTAGAGAATCCCACAGGAGATTCCTGTTACTCTTCAAGTCATCAGTGAAGTGAGATCAGTGGGTCTCAATCTGAGGTACAACTATCAACATTAAAAATTAAAAATTGCTGCATGTCATGACTTGAAATCTCTGCTCAGAAGAGGCCAAGGCCTGGGATGAGGGAGCTGTGGGTCAGGACAGAGATGTATCATCCAAGCTGTTTGAGGAGAACTTGGCACAAGCAATAAAATGCACCAAGTCTCTCTCTCTCCTAATGTACACACATCCAGTCCGTTCCTTCCCGGTTCCCTGGTTACTCAGCACATGCAGGCCCAGTCACTGCTGCTGCTTTCTGACCCCTTTCTATTCAAAGAGGTTTGTTTTCTCATTTGACAAGTCAGGCCATGAACTGTTTGGACAGGGGAAAGAGACACTTCCAGAAAGGAGATCCTGCAGCCTCCAGTTCCGTGGGAATGAGAGAATGAAATTGGCTCTAAATCAAGGAATCTAAAAAGGGGCAAAGTAGGTCAATAATTTGAGAGAGAGGCAGACTGAGAGTGTCATTTCTCCCAAGAACAATGTGTCTGTCTGGAGCCAGAGAGGTTATCTAGGTTGTTACCTTCACAGTATCAGTCAAAATGTTTGAGAGCGCCATGGCTAGTGCTGCCTGTGCTGGAGCCAGGATTTTCATTCAGAAGAAATGTTTGGAGCGCGTGGAGTGTAATTCAGAATCCCACTCCGAATGGAGTGGGCCAGTTTTATCTTCATTTGCTGAGCAGCATGAGTAGCTGACTTTTTCCTGTCAAAACAGATGTTTGCCATGTCTGATAGCAGTTTAAATGGTGTCACTCAAAAGAAATTATAGCCCTGAGTGCTAAGCCCTGGTCTCCATCCTGCCAGTGAATACGGAACACCTGGCTCACGCTTGGGGAACAAGAGGTCTCAAGGGAAATGCAGCAACACATGTTGAACTGGTTAATTCCAAAATCAGGTCAAGTTGAAGCGAAAGTTCTCTCTGGGCATGTGCTAAAGGCCTCAAGTTTAAATGAAATGTCGATTTAAAGGCCCACACTAAACTTGCTGCTCTAACATTGAGGCATCTGTTTGTTCAACAATTTGTTTTCCGTTTTGTGGTTGAGATTAGTTTTGCTGCTTTTGGTTTGTTTGGTGTTGATGCTGTTTCAGTGCTTCTTGTTCCAAGCTGTATGTGATCTACAGAGCTGCTCACTTTAGGGTGCTGTTTCTGGTCTTGTTCAATAAAACATGATGAAACAGATTAAAATGGAATTCACTTTTACATCCTTAAATAGGACCAGAGGCAGCAGCGACTGTATGTGCCCTTTGTGTCTTGGTCTGTTTTGGTATCTTGGTGTCCCTAGCCTCTGTTTGCCAGAAGCTGGGAATGAGCGACAGGGGATAGAACACTTGATGATTACCTGTTCTGTTCATTCCCTCTGGGGCACCTGACACTGGCCACTGTCGAAAGACAGGATATTGGGCTAGATGGAACTTTGGTCTGACCCAGTAGGGCCATTCTTATGTTCTTACGTTCAGAAACTAAAGTAAACTTCAGTCTCACCACACTGGTTAAAAAGAAGTCCAAACTGCAGTCTCCATAGGCATCCCCACTACCCAGACACTAGAGCTAATGATGAGTGGCCACTGAAAACCACTTTCATCAAACAAAGGTTTCTTCTGATCTCAAAAGATCAATCACATACCCAGGTCAATATATAACTCAGGCCTTACCCAATAATCACACTGTTGCCATATCTAATAGCTAAAGGTTTATTTATAAGAGAAAAGAATAAGGAGAGAGTTAAAATGGTTAAGGAAATCAGATACATACAATCATTGCAGAGTTCTTGTATCCGGTTTGAAGCAGTGATGTTACAGAACACTGGCTTGTAAAGTCTCTAACTTCCAAAAGATTTGGAAGGTCCTCAGTCCATAGTCAATATGCTCCTTTTAGTGTAAGTCCAGAGATCAGAGCAGGAAAGAGGCAGGATGGACATTTCCAGAGTTGTTTTTGTTTTTGTTTTTTATCTTCTCCCATATGGAGGCACTGCTCTCAGTCTTGGTTTGTTGAAAATGATAGGCACAATATGGAGTCCAGGGTCACATGAGCAAGTCACATGGCCTTGCATGCTTTGATGATTCATAGGAGAAGCCATTGCCCATATTTTGGCTAAAGCGTCCACAGGAAGGCTCACCAGGCTGGGACAAGCTCTATGGCCCACTGTGTTCTTTAATGGGCCATCAATTTGAATGGTTGGATCAGAATGTGCTGGCTAGACTGGATATAAATTACCTTGTGGATGTTACCCCAGGGACAGACACATTTGAAATACTGGTACATAGTCAATATTCATAACTTTAGATACAATGATGATATATGAATACAAACAAGATAATCATACTCAGCAAATCATAATTTTTCCATTGACATCTTACAATGGTATATTTTGTACAAGATTTGTTGCAATTGTCTAACAGTGGCAATATTAATTGTATAAATGGTCATGTTCCTTTCATACAGATCACATGGGGCTAATGTATGTGGAGGTGGGAGGGGTGGCTAGTCATTTTATGCATAGCAAGAGAGGGGATTAGCAACTTTCAAAGAACCAAATCCAGATTATGCAGTGTTGTTGTAGCCGTATTGGTCCCAAGATACTAGCGAGACGAGGTGCGAGAGGTAATATTTTTTTATTGGACCAACTTTTGGATCAAGACCAGATTAGTGAGCCAGCAAATAGCTTCAGAAGTGGTTTAGGAGACTAGTGATAAGGCAGAGACCAAACGTGAGCCTTTGCATCCTTCGGTGGATAGGAAGATCTGCATTTAAGTGGGAATGGTAGTTATAATACGACAAGGCTGGAGATTCACTAACTTTCCTAAAGTTGCTTGTGCCTACTGAGATCTTTGCAGCAAAGAAGTGGAACCCAGTCCAGTGTATCTGGCTAGAGATCTGCTGTCCATAAATGAATTGTTAATCAGTGCAAACATGCCAGGGTGATAGGTGTTGCATCTGAGGTCAAATGTGGTCTGCTGAATAGCTGTTTTAAGACAGATGTTTCAGGCTTGCTGATTCTGGGAGCTAGAAAGCCTGACACTTACAGCGGGGCCTGAGCATAGAGTGTTTCTTTGGCTGTATAGACAAAGGGACTGAGCTGCCTGTGTGTCTTTCCTCTTCAGGGTCTGATGCATTCCAGTGGTCCAGTTGGCCGCCATCGCCAGCTGATACTAGTTCTAGAGGGAGAACTGTACCTTATCCCCTTCGCTCTTCTGAAAGGAAGTTCCTCGAATGAGTACCTCTACGAGCGCTTCAGCCTCATCGCAGTGCCATCCATCCAGTCGCTGAACCCCAGTTCCAAGGTACCCTCCAGCCCCATGCTCCCAAATGCTGTGAGGTGAGACATGCAGGGCCCCAACCGTGCCATGTGAGAGCTGAAGCCGCTCCATGCCACACAGGCCCTGCGAGGGCCCCAGGCTGAACTGCAGGGATTGCTGTCTCTTCCAGCGGCATCGACTACACAAATGGAAATCACAAACCTACCAACTTCCAGGGTACTGGTTCTGAATGAGCTGAGCACCAACAGTGTACTTCGATGCTTTCCAGAGCAGAGTCAGGCGCGGTCCCCCACGGAAATCACAAATCATGTCGAGGCAGTGGTTGGGATTTCTTTCTGAACTAGACTGCAGGTTCTGGGTGGGTTGAGCTCCCATGCAGACAAAGTGACCTAAACTGAGTTTCCCTGGTGAGTTAATCACATCCTAGCAATCTGCTCATATGTTTGCCTCCCTGCCTGTTCCCCTGTGCCATTGGCCACTGATTCCTCATGACATTGAGGACGTAGGTCAAAGCTGATACTTTAAGCAAATCCTGGGGAAATACCATTTTCACTGATATATGGTAATAACCTTCTGCTTCTAAAAGCCCAAAAGTCTGAGGAGTTCAAGGCCAACATCATACCATCAAAGAATGCCACAGGTCTTGGTCTGATTGCTCAGAACAGAGTTTCGTGGTACATCCTGCATTATTGCCATGTGAAATAGTTGTCTAAATAGGAGGATGGGCCTGATTTTATCATTGTTGTTGAAGTATATGACTTGGAGTTTCCCATTCTGGATTCCCATTCCCCAGGAGTCAATCTGTCTCTGGTCAGTACTTGATCTTGAACTGCCACAGCACATCCGTTGGTCAGAGGTTTCCATTGACCTGACTGCAGTGACACCCAGCTACAGTTAATTTAGAGCCCAGCAATGTATATGGATCATTCAGATGGTTCCTTTCAGTGTCTATTACTTAGTGTTTGTCAGCAGTGAACTTCATCAGCCACTAGATATAGATACAGAGTTTAAGGCCAGAAGGGATCATTAAATCATCTAGTCTAATTTCCTGTATATCACAGACTATTACAGTTACACCTGCATTGAACCCAATAACTTATATTTGACCAATGCATGTCTTCACAAAGGCATCCAGTCTGAGTCTGAAGACATCAAGAAATGGAAAATTCATTACTTCCTTGATAGTTTGTTTCAATGGTTAATCACCCTCACTGTGTTTTAAAAAAAAAAAAAAAAAAAAAAAAAGCCTAATTTCTAATTTTGTCTGGCCTCGGCTTTCAGACGTTATTCTTGTTCTGCCTTTCTCTGCTAAATTAAAGATCCCTTCAGTACCTAGTATTTTCTCCCCATGAAGATACTTATACACTATAATTACATATATTTGAATATTGCCACAACATTAGCACTTATCCAGTGTTCCTGAATTTCCCCCGTATTGCAAGATTTGTTAAGTTATTATCAGCAGGCTAGAGATTTCCTCATCCAACTCTTTTAGGACTCTTGGGTGCAGGTATCTGGGCCTTTTGATTTAAAAGTATTTATCCCTAAGAGATATTTAACATCCTCCTTAGTTACTAATGGAATGGAAAATATTTCATCCTCATGTGATATATCATACTGCTTCTTTCCAAAAACAGAAAAGAAATATTTATTGAACTCTGCCCAATTGCCTAATTTGGTTAGGTCCCTCTGAAGCTCCTCACAGTCTTGTCTAGTCTTGACTAATCTACATAATTTTGTGTCATCTGCAACTGTTGCCAACCGAGGAATGATTTTTATTTCATCCTTTCTAAAGCACTTTTCATCGTGAACATCCCAAAGGGATTTACAAGCAGGAATTGGTTCATTCACCTTTCACAGTACTGATTGTTTCAGAAATAGCTCATAATAGATTCCGTAAATTTCATAACCTGACAAATATAAACAAGGTCAACAGGAAAAAATTATGCTGAATGGGATAAAAAAAACTTCCTAACCGTAAAAACGATTAGTCAGTGGAACAAGGATTCTTTTTCAAGTAGTGTCCCTATGGGTGCTCCTCATTAAGATATGCATGCGCCCATGTGCTCTTCATTGGAGATTTTCATCAGCAGTGTCCACCGGTCTGCACCTGCGCCCTAGGCACCCTCATGCCCCTCATGGGGCTTCCAGATTTAGTGCAGTCACCGAGCTATACCTTCTCTTGAGCCTTGTCTGACACACATTCTCGATTACCTGCTCAGTTAAAAAACCTCTGGATTATCATTGAGTTCTATCAAAGTTCACCTAGCTACAATCACAGCTCTTCATCCCCCTAATCAAACATTTTTCAGTTTTCACCCACTCAACCACAACAAGGTTTATCAAAGTCGTCTTCAACTTCTTCCCTCCTGTCAAGGAACCAACTCCATCATGGGACCTCAGCTTAGTCTTCAGTGCCCTGAAAAAAACCCCTTTGAATGTATGTTGAATTGTTCCTACCTTCATCTGTCCCTTAAAACTGTGTTCCTCATAGCTGTCACCTCAGCCAGGAGAGCTTGGAGCTTTGATGGCTGACTCATCATATACAGTATTTCACCATGACAAGGTATTGACATGTCTACCCCTTGCTTCCCCTTCCAAGAGTCATTGCTCATTCCACCAGGGATCAATCTAGCACAGTAGCCCTGCTGAAAAACATACCTATCCTGACAGGGCAGCCACCTGGTCCTGGATTCATGTTTTCCCAGCAGTACACTCTTGTCAGCTCTGGATGCAGTTACATGACTTTTGGCGAGGCTGTTCTACAGTCTGAACTGAATCCACCTCCTTGGCACCCTTCTCCAGGGTGGAAGTACTGCTCAGAAGTCTCTTGACGTGGAGCACCCATAGGGACATTACTCAAAGATGGAGAGGTTACTTACCTTGTATAGCAATGGGAGTTCTTTGACATGTGTGTCCCTGTGAGTGCTCCCCTCTGCCTTGGAGTCTGACTCTTTCTACTTCCATGCTTGAGAAGGATTGGGAATGGCGGCAGTCCATCCCTCCCTATCTCTCCTCAGATCGGGGCACAAAGGTGTCTAGGGCACAGGCATGGACCCACAGACACTGCTGATGAAAATTTTCAATCAAGAGCACACAGGTGTGCGCATATCATGACATGGAGCACCCAAATGACACACATCTTTAAGAACTCCAGTTACTGTACCAGGTAAGTGACCTTTTCATCCTGTGGAATCCCCAGTTCCAGAGCTCACCAATGCCAGACTAGATAATTATACTACTGGGGTGCTGTACAGAGCGACTGGACTGAGGAGGAAGCATGGGCTTGTGGTTCAGCACAAGGCTGGGAGTCGAGATTTAATTAATATTGCTGGCTCTGCCACAAACCTCCAGTGTGACCTTGGATAAATCACTTCCATTCTCTGTGAATCCATTTCCTCTCCCCAGAAAAGGAAACAGAAATCCTGCCCTGTCCCCGAATGAAGCCGGTATGTAAAGGAGTACAGCTTGGATGGAAGTGGCTAAAGAAATGCAAGACATTGTTCTAATGATAAAACCATCTCACCGTTACAGAGCCCCGGCCACCCCAGACATTCCTGGGGGGAGGCAGGACGCTTGCAGGGCCACGGCTGCAACAGACAGTTCTTTCACCCCTATTTTCTCTCTCTCTTTTTCTAGTCCCTTTTGAAGAAGAATGCTCCTGCTTATTCCAGTTCTACATCAATGGCGGCTGTCATAGGAAATCCCAAACTCCCTGCAGCAGTGATGGACAGATGGCTTTGGGGGCCTATGCCCTCTGCAGAAGAGGAGGCCTCTATGGTATCTGAATTACTTGGCTGCCAGCCTTTGGTTGGCAACGTGGCAACAAAAGAGAGGGTCATGAGTGCACTCACTCAGGCAGAGTGTGTCCATTTTGCAATCCATGTGTCCTGGAAGCTGGCTGCCTTGGTCCTAACGCCCAACGCTGATAGCAACCCAGCCAGTAGCAAGAGCTCCTTTGGGAATCCCTACACAATTCCAGAATCCCTCCGGATGCAGGATGATGCCAGTGATGTGGAGAGTATCTCAGACTGCCCTCCTCTCCAGGAGTTCCTGCTCACAGCAGCCGACGTTCTGGATCTGCGGCTTCCTGTCAAATTAGTGGTTTTCGGCTCCTACCAAGAGTCCAACAGTAAAGTCACTGCTGATGGGGTTGTTGGCTTGACACGGGCATTCCTGGCTGCTGGGGCTCAGTGTGTCCTGGTGTCACTCTGGCCTGTTCCTGTGGCCGCTTCCAAAATGTTTGTGCATGCCTTCTATGCCTCCCTCCTGAATGGAATGAAAGCCAGTGCAGCCCTCGGAGAGGCCATGAAAACAGTGCAGAGCAGCAAGCAGTTCTCCCATCCATCCAACTGGGCAGGTAGGAGGAATCTGCTTCTTGGGACTGTTCTAATAATAACCAGGAAAGGGTTTGTAGGAGAAACATTTACACCAATTTGTTTGTGTTTGTGTTGAGCAAGGAGCTATGCTAGCAGCAGGGTGCATGAGTAACACTGTGCTGTTAGAGCGACCAGAAGCTGTGTATCAGACCTGATTCTGCTCTGAGTGTTGCTGAATGATTGGCCAGTGGGAAATAGTCATTCTTCAATGTAACAATGGGGAGAGCATGTGTTTGACATAATTTACAGCGTATGAAATGCACCTGTCTCATCAGGGAGGTTTAATCATTAGGAAGACCTGATATGCTAAGGGCCATGCAGACAGGAAATTACCCAGGATCCCCAGCTGATAACAGACAAAATTCCTTTTCTCCCTACAGATTACAGACCAGGATGTGGTGTTCTTACTGATACGTGTCTAGCATGGTACAGCAGAAAGATTTGATTCCCATTAGCATAATGGTGGGGTGGAGGGTATTGAATAGAACTGTAACAATGGTGCTGTAATCCACTGAGGAAGATGTGTATTTAATTCAACATTTTTAAAATTAAATGTGCTAAACAGTTGAGTGATGAGAAATAAGGAACTGAGACTATTCACCCTTGTTGTACCTTAGCTAGAAACTGTAAGGAATAGCGCCCACCCTAAGAATGTCCCAGAATTTCAGAGAGATGAGGCTTTTCCAGAGTTTGTAAGAATACTGGCAGTATTCCCATCACAGCAGCATTTTCCTCTAGAACTGACAGTCTCGTTCAGTGTGTGTCTTCTGCACACTTAGGTTAGATGTGTAACCTAGCCATATTGAGGACACAAGTGTAACGTTTCTTTAAGAGGCAGTGCCAGCAACAGCAGCCCGCGTAATCTCCAGGAGGAAACACGACAAGACTTGCTTCTGCACGCCTCTCGTATGTGAGGTTTCCGCTGACATCAGTGGGAGTTCTACAAGCAGAACAGTTGAAGGATCAGGCCCCCACAGTGCCAGTCAGGAGTGGTTTGATTAATGAAAGGAGAGTCAGAAAGAGAAAGACATTGAGATTAGCAACAGAGCAACTAGAATTAAATTAAATATGAAGCATATTTTTCTCAGCAAAAATCCTCCTTTCCAAAAACTGTGCATGTGTCCCAAGCATGTTCCCAGTGTACCCAGATGGGCTGAAGTGCTTAGATTGGGTAACTGCTGTGTGCAAAACCCTAGTGCCAAGTGTTTGTTACCAGAAGGACAGGGAGCTCATGTGCTGTTTATTAAAGTGAGCACCTGGGATTAAACCCACACAGAACTGTCTTGTCTCGCTGAGGCTAGTATTAGGAGGTGATCCAAGGAAAACCAGAGGGAATTTAGACTTAGGGTACAGACCAAAGTTCAGTTTATCCTTGTTTTTCCTTCTAAGGGAGTTTGTCAGCCTGGCAGGAAAGAGAAGAAATGTGAATGGCTTTCCAGAGCAGATCCCTCATCAGAGGCATAACAAAACAGACATGGGAGCTCTCCACACCACTACCAGCAAGGGACAGGCAGGGAATGGCACATAGGGATCCCTGCTCACAGGCTCCTCCCCTGAATCCATATGCAAATCCTCAACCCCCATGCTTCTCTTGAGGGTTGGATATTGATATTTCAAACAGAAATAATGCTTCACACTAGAGATGAACACATGCCCATCCAGCTGCAATAAACAGGGGAGGGAGGAAGAGTTCCTTGTACTGCCACTGGGGGAGTCTGATATTTGCATGGTGCACAAGCTAGCAGCCTGGGCCAAGTAGGCATCTTTCCCCAAGCAGAGACAGCTTTCCATTTTCAGGGCTCTATTGTTTGCCGGCAGTGTTTAGCTTTTATTGATTTCTGCTCCTGTAAAGGAGATGAGGAGCATGCTAGGGCAAGTGTCTCTGCATTGCCACATTTTTCCACATATGTGAACAGGAAAACAGTATTGATTTCATAAAGGGGGAGAGCAGAGAGCATTGAAGAAGCATCCTAGAAGTTAGGTCCCTGGGCCTACGCGGTGTGGAGGCAGCTGTTCTGGATTCTCCCTTCTCTGTGGGTAGGCACATAACTCAGCAAGGGGCAATGAGCTATTCATTTCTGTTAGATTGAGGGAGGCAGAGTATTTGTTTTTCGGAGACAAGAGGAGATTAAGAAGCTCTTTGTCTGAATCCTGCAGGCTTTATGCTCATTGGGAGTGATGTGAAGCTTAACAACCCTTCCTCGCTAATTGGACAGGCCCTGACAGAGATTCTGCAGCATCCGGAGAGAGCACGAGATGCCCTGAGAGTCTTGTTACATCTGGTAAGCAAGAGGGAGCTGCCATAAGAGTATCCCCTGCAACCCGAGAGAGGCAGCAATAAGAACCTTGCAGTCTTGCTTTGGAGAGGCTGTCAAGGCTCCTTCCTGCAGCCTGGAAAGTGCCATCAAAATTTACAGACACAAAATGTGGGTCCCTGCCTTGGAGTATGGCAGATGCCTCCTCTTAACTTTTGGAAGGTGATGTCATCTGTGGCGAGGTGTCTCTGAACGTTGAATGGGTGGGGAAGCATTTTGATTTAACTTCAGGAGTAAGCCCCCAATCCCCCTTCTCCTCCCTCCGCCTGTGTAATCCCTGTCCCTGGGAGAAGAATGGGACACCAGGCAGAGATTCACCTTGCTAGCATGACAAATAAAATCCCTCCCATCAGACCCAGCTGATTTGCATATGCTGCTGAGTGGGTCTGTGCTTTGAAAATGAGATTGTCACTAAGGTTAATTGTTTCTATGACAGAATTGCTGTAAACTAGGCAAGAAGTAGGGAGGTGAGAATGAAGACACTGTGTAGTGTGTCTCCTTCCTTGCTAGCCAAGTGACCACCCTCTCTGTACAGATCTTAAGGACTTTGATAGCTTCAAGCCAAGAATGAACACTGCAGTTTAGAACAGAGCAAGCTCTAAAGCAGCAAGGTTTGTTAGCCAGAAGTGCTGATTCTTTGGGTCCTTCCCTTGTCACCGGATATTGCATGACGCAGGACATTCTGTTCAGTTGACAGCTTTCACCAGAAAATACCACACTGAAATCCACAGGGTTTAACCCCAAAACAGCAGCACACGTGGAAGTTTAATGAGACTCTGGTGTTCCCATAGGTACCAATAACCAGCCCTGGGGAACAGTGAATTCTGTGACTGATGTGATCTGTAGGTAAAACTCTGGGATGGTTATAATACTATCCTCTCACATCTGTGTAACACCTTTCCTCCTAAAGGACCCGAAAACAGTGAATTCTGCGACTGATGTGATCTGTAGGTAAAACTCTGGGATGGTTATAATACTATCCTCTCACATCTGTGTAACACCTTTCCTCCTAAAGGACCCTCCTAGTTTCCTTAGGGGCAGTGTCCATGTTGTAATGGCAACACTATTCAACTGATGATGATAATCCCAGCTGCATCAGGCTGGAAAGGGAAGAGGGTTCTATTTGCCATCCAAGTGGTAAGTCTGCACATGGAACACTATAACCTGGTAGTCAGCAGCAGACCCAAGAGGCTGGAAACCATAACTCAGCAATTCTGTGGGGACAAATACAGCCACCTAGCTTACGGGAAATCATCCCTTCAGGATAGGCTGGAAAATGGGCAGATTCCTCCTCCCAGTCAAACATGTAGCCTAGTTTTCCAGGGCCCCCATCTGCCCAAGATGCTGCTATAGGCTGGCTGACTTCTCATTTTACAGCTATACATGAATTAGGGGAGCCTCTAGTAACAAAGGTCCCTGACCACCTCCTGTCTGAGGCTGATTGCCATATCGTCTGTCACCCAGCCCACCCCTTGACCTGAGATGCCTTTCTGCTCCTGACACTGCAGAAAGAGGAAAGGGTTAATGATAAACTTCCTGCAGAATAAGCTAATGCAGTCTTTTGTCCCGGAGGTGGAGAAGTCACTGCAGCGAATCCAGAATGGGCAGCACAATTCCATGTACACTTCTCAGCAGAGTGTGGAGAATAAAGTTGGTGGCATTCCAGGCTGGCAGGCACTACTCACTGCTGTGGGGTTTCGACTTGACCCTCCCGCTAGTGGTCTTCCAGCTGCAGTGTTCTTCCCAACTTCAGACCCCGGTGAACGGCTACAGCAATGCAGCACCACCATCCAGTCCCTCTTAGGTAAGGAGCAGGCCATGGGGAGCTCTGGCATCGTCCACGTTAGCAGGCTCTTGTCCACTTGCTGCCTCTTGGATGGGAGGAGTGGGAAATCTTGCTGTTCAGCTGTTGTTCTGTGCTTTTACAGGGACTAAGTAAAATCATGGAATGGGACTTGAGTAAGACCAGTTGCTCACAGCATAGCCTAGAGCAGGCTTTGCAGTGAGAACATAGCTGCTTCAGCCACAGATCCCATTCATTTCTGGTCCCAATACCCAAGGAGCCAGGGTGTTGTTCTTCTTCTGTCCCTGCTCCCAGACGGGAGTTCGCTCATTAGGTGCAAAGCTTGTAAAATCCTTACTGTTTGTAGAAACCACAGCCCCTTTCAGGAGCCCTAGTTAGTATGGGAAGCTGGGTCCAGGTGTCGCTTTGGGATGGTTTCTCTCAGGCAGTTCAGAGGCAGCTTTGAACAAACTTTATGATTTCTGATTTTTTTCAGGTTTGCCTAACCCAGCACTTCAGGCACTTTGCAAACTTATTACTGCTTCAGAGACTGGAGAACAGCTTATCAATCGGGTGAGTAGGGTGGTGATGCTACAGCACCATGCCTCAAATCCTTCCTAGGGCAAAGGAGTTCCAGAGCCACGAATTGCTTTGTAACTAGCAGAGCAAAATAGACAGAGTGGCTTTTGTGCCCAAAGTTCAAGAACGGTCTCTCTTGTCTGCTCAGGTGAGTGAGTGAATGCCTTGGCACGTGGGGGGCAGGCACGCTGGTAGACTTCTCAGCTCAGTGACAGAACTGAGAGCATGTGACATGCACACCAGTCGTGCTGTACAGTACAGTTGAGGAAGGTGGGATCCTAGCACTGAGGGATGGAAAACTTGATTAGTTCCCAGTCAGTCCATCATCCAAAGAGCTTGTACTGGGCTGTTCCCTTCAGGAACTTCCCTAATGCTTCATCCAGTATCGTTCCCTTGGACAGTGCCTCTCAGACATGTGCTGTTACTTGTGGGCAGCTCGCAGCTCTGCCAAACAGGTTTCCAGCCTTTGTAAGATCCGTTGTCGTGTGGGAATGCACTGCTCCCTATAGCTCCATGACCTCCATTATCCCAACCTTCCTTACTCTTCCACCCTGTCCATCCTGACCCAGCTCTTATCATTGTGCCCTCAGCATGGCTGGCATGCTTCAATATGTTCCTCATCTCCTGAATGCTCTTCAGACCAGGCCAGTTGTCTGTCCCAGCAAGTGGGCACACAATGAATTGTGAACAGGCATGTAGCTCACCATCCCTGCGTCTTGCAGATATTTTCCTGACCACCAGTATCAGGTTTTCTGGAGAAATACATCAGTGAGCAGCTGGGACCTGTGCCCTCTCTGTTAGGCATTCCCACTTCAGCTAAGAGGGCTTCCTTTGGATCGTCAGGCCAAGAGTCCCTGTTCAGGAATCACACTGCCAGTGCTGCGGCTCTGCAGACAACCATTAGGAGGAGAGCCCAGAGTAAATGGAATAGGTGGTTTAAAGGACAACAATCCAACATTCTCTATAAAAATCTCCACATGACTGTTTCCTGCTTGTGTTCTTGCCGCAGACAATTAAATCACCCAAGAAAAAGCAGACTTCAGATGGCTGCATGCAGTAACAAAAGATTTACTCACCATTTCCCCAGCCGCCTGCTGCAGTAAATATCAGAAGAGATGTTGCATTGTTTCTGCAGATGTTCTTGTGCAGGCCAAACCCCAGACAGATTTCTCTTTGCACAGGAATAGTGCTGGGTTGTTCAGCTCAGCTCTCCCCTCTGCTGCAGTCCATTCCCCCCAGAAATTCTCTCACGGTCCCTTCCAGTCCTACAGGTCTATGAAAACCACAGGGGAACGATTGACAGCCACGGTCCATTGACACTATTTCCTTCCCAGCTCCAGCTTGTGCCTCTGTAGTATGGATGGAGCAGGGCTTGTTCTCCTGAATGCTTCTATCATCTCTTTCCCTTAGGGACACCTGGCATTGCTCAGGAAAATACAGCAGACATTGCACCTGGGTACACGGGCTGATGGAAGCCAGGCTCCTTGAAATGCAAAGCCCAGAACCATACTGTCCCTCACAATTTGAGAGGAAAACAGCCAGTTTGTAATGCTACTTCCCTAGCCTCCCTGTCAGGCTCAACAACTGAGTCAGGAATGTTGAGTCCCATCTCTTGCTATCTTGCTTCAGCCACATCCCAAAGTTACCACCCTCTGGTACCAGGGCTAAGATCATGGCATTTTCACTATGACCTTGTGGTGCTGAGACCTCTATCTTAGCTGCCCAATCTGTGAATGGGGATAGTGATCCTCCCTCCATGGGGGCTGTGAGAATGAACTATGTAAGTACTGTAAAAGCAGCAAAGAGTCTGTGGCACCTTTTAGACTAACAGACATATTGGAGCATAAGCTTTCATGGGTGAAAACCCACTTCATCAGATGCATGTAGTGGAAATTCCAGAGGCAGGTATAAATATGCAAGCAAGCAAGAATCAGGCTAGGGATACCGAGGTTAGTTCAATCAGGGAGGATGAGGCCCTCTTCTAGCAGTAGAGGTGTGAACACCAAGGGAGGAGAAACTGCTTTTGTAGTTGGCTAGCCATTCACAGTCTTTGTGAATGGCTAGCCAACTACATTCTGAGCATTCATTATCATTAAGGAAACAATGGTTTCTACTTTGCACAGGCCAGTATGACCTGGCCTGCAAAACTGCTACAGAGTGACTGCTCCATCCAGTCTCCTACGTGTTCAGAGATCAGGCGCCTCGGGAGAAGCTGCTTTGCATGTGAGTTGCTCTGCTCCTCAGTCAGGTTCTTTAGTTCTAAAAGAGCAGCTCCAGCATTTGAAACAGCGCAAACAGTCCCCACTGCAGCATCCGTTCTCTCCGCGCACCCCACGGGGCTAAAAGTTGCACACACTGAAAAGACCCTTTGGCTTGGGAGGTAGGTGGTGCTGCACAATTCTAGGGTGCTTTGGAGGGGAGACTTCTCGAGGTGAATTCCAAGGCTGCTGTAATGCGCGCTGCCTTCATCCCTGACTTGTGTTCACTGCAGTGTCTGAGGAGGAGAAAGTGTTCCTGGGAACAGTGAAGCAGCAAAGCACTGAGTCTGCACCCTTCTCTCTGGGCTGCTTGTGTGTATTTGTTATGGAAGAGAGAAGGACCGTAACCCTTGTTTGCACGTGCAGTGGGACTGCTAGGGAGTAAAGATTGCATCAAATGCCAGTAAACAGCCCCTGAAAGGAAACTAGAGGAAGGTTGTTTATGTTCCACCTGCTGTCAAAAGATGGATGATTCTGGGGCTCATCTTCTCATTGGCAGGGTTGTAGCTGCCTGTGAAGTGCCAGCTCTGGTTTTAACAGCTTAGGGACTTCCAGATTCCAGCTGCCTGTTCCTGGTTGTTTGGTCCCTTCACTCCCAGCCCTCATTGTCCCTTCTCCTCCCGCTCTGTGCTGTGCATCTTGCAAGAGGGGGCTGGCTTGTGATGGTCTAATTTGGCCCTACAGGGCTTCATGCCATGCTCACTTCATAATGCAGAATAACCCATGTTCATTCTTTCTTTCCTTCTCTCTCTCCTTATCTGCTACCCGAAGGCTGTTAAAAATATGGTGGGAATGGTGAGTACGACACACACCAGGGAACATTACTCCTCTGCAGAGGCAAGCCCTGGGTTCTGGAAAATTCTTCAGCCCCATTTCTCTGAGTTACAGTTTAATAGTCACCAAATTTTTAGGCCTGGGATTTGCTTAATTACTTCTAATGGGGAGAAAGGACACTGGTGTTGGGCCTGTGCCCCAGGTGTAGCGTAGATGAGGCTGGGAGTGGGGTTTTGTCCTTCCCCCTCCTCCCCACCCAGGCCTTCCCCTCTGTGCATGAATGCAGTTCCATGGGGGTACAAGAAGGGGAACTGCTCCTCGGAGGTCCTGGAAACATGAGGGAAATCTTGGGCTGTTTCACATAACTGACTTTGTCTTGTTTAGTGCAGCTGGGGTGTTCCTGGGTTTGGCCTCACACCGGATCAAATGGCCCAGTTACAGAATGGCCTTTAAGTGGCCATGAGCAGCCGCTAAGCACCTCCTCCTTTTCTTTCTTCCTGCAGTTTTCGTACTGAGCTTCCCTGCTGCCCTTTCTCTGAAAACAGCTGCACTCTAAGGGCTTGGCTACACTTGCAGATGTAGGGCGCTTTGGGTTAAACCACCCTTCATACAGCACAGTAGGGAAAGCGCTGCAATCTGTCCACACTGACAGCTGAAAGCGCACTGGTGTGGCCACATTTGCAGCTGCATTGGGAGCGGTGCATTATGGGCAGCTATCCCAGCGTTCAAGTGGCTGCAACGTGCTTTTCAAATGGGGAGGGGGTGGGGTGGAGTGTGTTGTGTGTATGTGGGGGGGGAGAGAGTGGGTTTTGGGGGTGCTGATAGTGTGTCAGCACACTGTCTTGTAATACAGACCTCCCCTCCCTCCTCCACCTCTCTCTCACTCACTCAAAGCAAACATTAGCTGTGGGGCCACTTCTGCATTCCTGCCAGAGTTCACAACAAAGACAAGAGAGGCCACTTCAGTTAATGGGATTATGGGACATTTTGGGAGGGCAATCAGAGCACTGTAACGTAACTCCTCATTCACACTGACACTGTAGCGTCTCACCCAATACGCAGCAAACCTTATCCCTCTCGGGGAGGTGGAGTACCAGCAGCGCTCTAGCGAGGAAGTCAGAGCGCTCTACGTGCCTTGCCAGTGTGGACGGGGAGTGAGTTAGAGTGCTCTGGGTGGCTTTATTGCGGTATAACATGCAAGTGTAGCCGAGGCCTAACTCACCTCACAGGGGTTCACATGTCCCTGCTGGAGTCTTCCCAGCACTAGTGCAGAATGTCTGGCCAGTTGTAGGGCCACTCCCTCTATACAGAGTGTGACCCCACTCGGGCAGCACCTTGACTACTGTACTAGACAGCGTACTAGTGACTATCCAGGACAAAGGCAGATTAGGTGTGACCCCACAAGCTGGGAATGTCAGCCAGGAGGTGAATGGGTTGGTATGGAAGGGCTGATGTTTGTTCTGTCATCCTCAGCTACATCAGGTCTTGGTTCAACTCCAAGCAGGAGAGAAGGAGCAGGATTTCTCCTCTGCACCGATCCAGGTCTCCATCAGTGTCCAGCTCTGGAGGCTTCCTGGCTGCCACGAGTTTCTGGCAGCCTTAGGTAAGAGCATGTTTCCTTATTTTATTGCTGCTGTCTGGTGTGGCCATCCAACACTTTACACTTCACAAGCACCTTCACTGCTTACATCATTTGGTATGTAGGACATGATGGCCCAGCTGCTCATTACCTGGCCGAGTGAATCCTTCTCCGGTCACTGTGAGCAGAGATTGCTCTCCCTGTGTGTTTGCCACATGGAGAACTTTGTGTGTATGTGTTACTCCTGGGGGCATTCTGCACCAAAAAATTAAAAATTCTGCTAATTTTATTTGTCAAAATAACACTACATAATCCATAGATTCATAGATAGATTCATAGATTATGATCATTATGATCATCTCGTCTGACCTCCTGCACAATGCAGGCCACAGAATCTCACCCACCCACTCCTGCAATAAATCTCTCACCTATGTCTGAGCTATTGAAGTCCTCAAATCATGGTTTAAAGACTTCAAGTGACCCGTGCCCCACGCTACAGAGGAAGGTGAAAAACCCCCAGGGCCTCTGCCAATCTGCCCTGGAGGAAAATTCCTTCCCAACCCCAAATATGGTGATCAGCTGAACCCTGAGCATATGGGCAAGATTCACCAGCCAGATACCCAGGAAAGCATTCTCTGCAGTAACTCAGATCCCATCCCATCTAACATCCCATCACAAGCTATTGGGCCTATTTACCATGAATATTTAAAGATCAATTAATTGCCAAAGTCATATTATGACATCACGCCAGTTTCAATTATTTTGGTAATTTATTTCAAAATACCTGTCAGCAATATGTCTGTAACAATACAGAGACACACAAATTCCTCCAGGAGTAGAGAGTTAAAGAAACCCTTATGACAACCCCGTTCCTGTTTCTCTGCCCGCTTCTTCCCCTCCAGAGCCCAGCCGGGGGCCAGATACCCATAATCCCTCCCCCCCAGAGCCCACCTGTGCGGGCCTCCCTCAGCCAATACACCCAAACCCCTTCTTCCCCAGAGCCCAGGGATCCAGAGGGAGAAACAGCCTGATGTCCTGTTCCAGGTTTGCACGGAGTTTCCTGCATGCCACCCTCTCTTTCTCTCAGGGCACGCTAACCCCCTAGCTCCTTCCCCCTCTCCCCAGCAATGTCGTCTATGCACGAGCTGGTCTCTGCCAAGTCCCATGGAACCTAGTGGTGGCTAGCAGCACTGCAGCCCATTTCTGTGGGGGAAGGGAAATTCTGCATGTACAAAATTCAGCATTGTGCAGTGGCACAAAATTTCCCCAGGACTTGTGTGTGTGTGTGTGTGCGTGTGTGTGAATGTGACTTTGACTTTCTGCACCCGAACACCACTTCAGTCAGCAGGACCTACGTTATATTGACTTCAAGTGGCAACTTCCGTTTGATTTGAGAGTAGTCCGGTTTTGCCTTGGCCCCATTTCATGGCAAGGGTATGTAAGTAGGTAATTAACGAGAGGGTACAACCGCTTAGAAGGAAAAGGAGTGGAAAGAAGACAAAGATAAGTCATTGCCTTCCTATCTGCCCTCCACCCTCATCCTTCCATGTGTCAGCGTCTCATGCCTTCTCTAGACTGCCCCGAACCCTCCCTGCACTGAATTCCAAGACCATTGCCCTCTCCATAGACCCACCGCTGCTACGATCCCTCTAAGAAATCAGCCAGTCAATGACTGCTGGAGGGGGCACATGGGGCATAATTAGCACTGACTCTATAAAAATCAGAAAAGGAGGCACCTTAGAGACTAACAAATTTATTAGAACATAAGCTTTCGTGAGCTACAGCTCACTTCATCGGATGCATGCTCTAATAAATTTGTTCGTCTCTAAGGTGCCACCGGTACTCCTTTTCTTTTTGCGAATAGAGACTAACACGGCTGCTACTCTGAAACCTATAAAAATCAGGAAAACATTTGCTAGCGTGTATATCTATAAAATAGAACATATCTGGTTATTTTTCTTTCCTCCATCCTGCCCAGGTAAGCTCCTCAGGGCAAGTACTGCGTCTTCATATGTGTTTGTACAGCACCCAGCACAATAAGGCCCCTATCGTTAGTGGGACACGTGGGCACTAACTGGAATAGACATATTAAATACTAACCAGGCAGCTACAGCACATTGGCACTGAGGAGACAGCCCTGAGCAAGGCCACTGCAAGATCTAGTGTCTGTTTGCTCGACGGGGATTATATGCAGCATCCAATGAAGTGAGCTGTAGCTCACGAAAGCTTATGCTCAAATAAATTTGTTA
This sequence comes from Dermochelys coriacea, assembly GCF_009764565.3. NCBI lineage: Eukaryota > Metazoa > Chordata > Testudines > Dermochelyidae > Dermochelys > Dermochelys coriacea. Next base: position 32,154,028 of record NC_050082.1, on the reverse strand, counting down.
GTCTCTAAAGTGCCACAAGTACTCCTTTTCTTTTTGCGAATACAAACTAAGACGGCTGCTACTCTGAAACCTGTCATTATGCAGTGTCAGTAACTTACTGGGACCAGTTCAAGGTACAGAATCTTTGGGTGAGAAATGGTTTTCTGCTCTCTGTTCTCCTACAGGTTTTGACCTTTGTGAAGTTGGGCAGGAGGAGGTGATACTGAAAACTGGGAAACAAGCTAATAGGAGGACCATGCACTTTGCTCTCCAGTCCCTGCTGGCACTTTTTGGTAAGGCTACCTGCAGTGACATTATTTGATCTTGTTCCATCTGATGGCTGGAGGATGATGGTATCTATTGAAGTGGAGTATTATCATCTTTTGCACAGAGAAAAGCATCACACGCAGTTGCTTATCTAGTGAACCAGGGTGTGTGGCACTTCAAGCCTGTGTGTTGTCTGCCAGACAGCTCCCTGTGTGTTTAGACAGGCCCGAAGCTGGGGCAGCTAGCTCTCCACCACTGCTCTGACTATAGGACTCACTGCAAACATTAGAAGTAGGGATTTAAGGAGGAGAGGGAGTTTATTTGGCAAATACTATGGGTGGGGTGTCTTAGGCGCAAGGGGGTGCACTGAACGAGGCACAACGTGGGGGAAGGGGACACTTAATGGGCAAAGATTGGGCAGAGGATAGGGGGTGTGGATGAGCAAAAAGGAAATCTGGAGAGATTTCTGACTGTCCGAGGAAAATTTGAGAGATAGGTTGGTCACTTCGATCTCTAACGTCTATCATTCGTATAGTCACTAGTTCCCCTGGAGCTAAATCTCCTTTAGAGTAAAACGGAATGGCATTCAGCTCTCTACAAACAGAGAGTGGCTGTCAGTCAAGCAAATATGGATCATGTCCCTTAAACAGTTCAGGGGTATCACCCAGTTTCTACTACTTTGTAGTATGAATTAGTAGTGGGACAGCACTGAAGTCCTCTATTTATATAAAACAGAGACCACAGGGGCAGTATGGACTGCCACCTGTCAACATGCCTCAGCTACAATCTGGAGAGATCACTTCACTGATGAAAAGAGAGTTTAGATTCCATCAATGGGCCTTTCACTCAGCTAAGTCTACCAACAGGGGTGCAAACTGCAGTAGTATCTTTTTGTGCTGTGGATGCTTGTAGATTGTGGGACCAAGATTGAGCTCCACCAAATACCAGCTCATTCCAGACCTAAGCTGGCTTTGACTTGGTGTCCCATCAATGCAATGTTTGTTATTTCTTAACAGTCTCATGTCCTGTCGCTCTCACACTATTGCCTTGTGTGCCTACGATGGCTGCAAGCTGGATTTGTTCTCATTCCCTTATGGTACCATATAGGACTGGGGCAGCTAGAGTAAGGTGACTGCACCAGCAGCATGTTTAGGTATTTGTCCTAAATGAGCCTGCCATAGCCATGGCCCTATGACCACAGCTATAGAGTGCTCAGCAATGCAGAAATACTCTTCTAACCCTATGATTCTATGAGTCAGCACTTTCCTTCCAAGCATCTCAAAATGCTTTTCAAACGTTAATGGATTAGACCTCACAGCACTCCTGCAAGAAAGGGGAAATACTAGCCTTATTTCACAGACAGGAACATCGAGGCATGGAGCTTTTGTCTTGCCCTTGGTCACACAACCAGTCGATGCCAGAGTTAGGAATAGAACTCAGGTCGGTTGGCAGTTGGAGTCTTGTATAAAGAGGTGATTTGGAGGGCTAAAATATCAACTCAACCAAGTTCTTTTTAGAAGCATTGAGTTTCTGCATGCTCCTTTCCTGGGATGCACACATTACGTTTCTCACATAATTAGCCATTGTGTAGTGGAAGCAGCACTGGAGTTGTTAAACAAATGAGACTAGATCGTAGCAGTGAGACTGGGTGCATATAGTGTGCCATTTGCTTTCATTGTAATAAGTGCTGTTGTTTTCATTTATTTAGATTCTACAGAGTTGCCCAAACGTCTTAGCCTGGACAGTTCCTCATCACTGGAATCACTGGCTTCTGCTCAGTCCATTTCCAACCCAATGCCTTTGGGCTATCAGAACCCTCCATTCTCTCCTACTTGTCCAGACAGTATTGCATCAGATGCCATTTCTGTGTACAGCCTGAGCTCTATCGCTTCTTCAATGAGTTTTGTTTCCAAGCCAGAGAGCACATCAGAAAGTGCAGGGCACAGAGGGCGACAGGACTACGAAAGGCCTAAGAATGTCTATCCGCAAAGGTCCTCTGTGCCACGGAACCAGCTGTCTCCACAGACCAATGCTGCAGCCAGCAAAGACAATGAGGAGTATGAAGGATTTTCTATAATCAGCAGTGAGCCTATGGCAACTTATCAAGAAAATATAAAAACAAGATTTTCCCCTGATCACAAACAATCCAAAGCTGGTCAGTCTAGCAGGATTAAAGTTTCTGTCAGTTCCAAAGGGAGCATAAGTACCCCAAACTCCCCTGTTAAAATGACTCTTATTCCCAGTCCAAACTCACCTTTCCAAAAAGTTGGAAAACTTGCTAGTTCTGATACTGGAGAATCTGACCAATCTAGCACTGAAACTGACAGCACTGTCAAATCCCAAGAGGAGAACAACCCAAAGCTCGATCCACAAGAGTTGGCCCAGAAAATTCTGGAGGAGACTCAAAGTCACCTGATTGCTGTTGAACGTCTTCAAAGAAGTGGCAGTCAGATGAGCAAGAAGAACTCGGAAGATGGAGCAGCAGCTGGTGCTTCTGTATTCAGAGCCTCAGAGACCAGCGCGTTCAGTAGGCCACTGAGCTCCAGTCAGAGGAGTCATCCTTCACCAGTTACAATTAAACCAAAGCCTCCAACAAGGAGCTCATCCCTTCAGAAAGTGAGTTCTGGATATAACAGCCCCACAACATCGGAGATGTCCAACAAAGACGGCACAGGCCCATACAGTGGGCAGCCTTCTCCAAGTTCTGACTCTCATGGCTCATTAACTGAACACTCTCACTTTAAACTCAAGTACCCTAGCTCTCCTTACAGCGCTCATATTTCTAAATCTCCCAGAAATATCTCCCCAAGCTCAGGACATCAGTCTCCCGTGGGCAGCACCCCCTCTCCTGCTCTCTCTTACTCCTCAGCTGGTTCTGCTCGCTCCAGCCCCGCTGATGCCCCAGATATAGACAAATTAAAAATGGCTGCCATCGATGAAAAGGTGCAGGCCATCCACAACCTGAAAATGTTTTGGCAGAGCACTCCCCAACATTCCACAGGCCCCATGAAAATTTTCCGAGGAGCTCCTGGAACAATGACTGCTAAGAGAGATGTTCTCAGCTTGCTGAACTTATCTCCACGGCACAGCAAAGCCGAAAGTGCAGACAAACTGGAACTTAAGGAGTTATCTATTCAGCAACACCTTGCTTCTCCACAAAAAAATCCTCCAAATGGACACAGGCGCCCTGAAACTACCAATGCAGTGACTTCAACCCATTCTCCACCTTCCAATAGCATTCCAGGAACAGTACTCCCCTTGAAGCTGCCATCTGGAAATGGTTATAAATTTTTGTCACCAGGGAGATTTTTCCCTTCCTCCAAATGTTGAAATGTCTTTTGTACCAGTTGATTCAACTTGCAATCACATAAAGGTTCTCAGTATTTGCTTCTACCCACTTGCCTTGATCAATACAAAACCACAGAATATTACCCGAGAAGCCATGGTCAAATCCATGATTGAGTGTTGAGTAATGAGACAAATTAGTCTGGCACAGTGCATTACAGTATATGACAAGGGCCTTATGCAAATAGGTTTCAGTTCCTCTTGTCAGTACTTTGGCCAGATGCACCTGATGACCGTTTTGTATAGCGTTCACAGCTAATTCTGTGCAAAATGTTAGCCTTTAAACCACCTACATGTATTTCTTATCCTGAAAGGATGTTTACAGTTGGATTTTTATACAGAATTTATACATATCCAGGGATTGGGGAAGGAGGCGAGACGAGGCAAATCTTCCATTTTATGCCACAAGGATAATGCACACAACGTTCTGTCCACAGAATAAGTACAAGCCATTGCTTTTATGCTTCCAGGGGCTGCGCGGGGGAGTAGATGATGATGTAACTCAGTGAAATTGCTGTTAGCCAAATGCAAGCATATGTGAGAAAATGCTAGCAATGTACAACTCCTTGGCAACACTGTATTGGTGATTACAACACATCATTCTGGTGCTGTGCTGGTGACATGCCGATAAGGTAGAAACGGATGTTCCAGTCTTAATTCCTCTTTCAGTTAACTTTTTCTGAAGAAATACCTTTTAGGCTGAAATTTCCATTGAGTGATCTGACCCCAAAAGAACGTTTTGGTAAGTAATGAACAAAATCCCATATCTGAGTAGTGGGAGAGTGACAGATACAAGTTCTGGTTTTACAAACTGATACCTTTGTTGCACATAATTTTACAAGGGTAAGTTTTTCATATCAGAAGGTAGCTGGTCAGCACAGAACTTTTCTGTTTAATTCTGAAAACGAGAGGGAGATTCACAGTGAATGTGAGAGAGGGTTACGCAGTGTGCAGGTCCTAAACATGCAGAAATCAGACATTGACATGTGATTTAGTGATCACATGTTCAGGGAGCTCTCTCCATTACTGCTAGATCTTCCCAATCTCCTTCCCTGTTATCTTGCTTTCAGGGCCAATATATGCAAATTAAATAGGTCTGTGTCATTGTGCAAACAGTCCGCACATAGGATGGAAAGTGCAAACTGACTGCACATTAAAATCTATGCACCTGGGCCTGTTAACCCCTTCTCCCTGGGCCAAGTGGGAAGGCCAAGAGCACTCCTGCAGCTAGGAGGGGAGGACAGGCTGGGCAACAGCCAGCACAAGGTGAGGCGGAGCTAAGGCAGTTGGGAATCAGGCTGGGGAAACTTCTTGTTTTTAAAGAAGGCCATTAAATACAAACCACAGAGTTAATGTAACAAAGACAGAATTTACGTGCACTGAAGTCAGGACATACACAACAACATAAACTCAGCCGCACTGCATATCTAGCTCAAAGCAAAGTATTACACAGGCAATGTGCTGTGAGTCTTTGAGAAGGAACAAAGTGAAGGCACCTGGTTTCTGCTCTAGACTCTTCCCCAATTCACTGTGAGACTTTGGACTAGTCACTTCACCCCACTGTGCCTGAGCGCCCCCATCTGTCAAATGGGGGTAGTAATACTTACCTACCTACCTCACAGGGGTGTTGTGAGGCTTAATTAATTAGGCCTCAATTTTTAGTTAGACTTCAGCTCAGCTCCTGGTATTGTGCTCTGTAGTAGAGGCCTATCTACATGAATTGTGGGTGCAATCAACTGGCTCGGCTTCTAGCTGGGCATAGCTGTAGATGCATAAAATTGTGTCACCCAGACCCTTTTTGAAACTCTAGGTCTTAATGTTTGTGAGGCTCTTTGAAATCCTGGATGAAAGGTGCTACAGCCGTACAAAGCATTAAATTCTCATGGCTATAATACAAAATACTGGCCCTGATTAGCATTTAAAAACCCTATGGTTTGGAGAGAAATGCTTGTCTTATCACAACTGCAAGAAACTAAATGCAAGCACTACAGATACCAGATGTCAGGGGATGTGCATGTAGACAGTTAATAGAGAGAGGGATGATCATGAAACTTTCAGCGCAAAAGACCAGGAAGAGCTTAATGCTCCACTTACAGATATTAGAAAATGTGGCAAAACAGTAAGCTAAATCTAGTACACGTCTTACTAGATGAAAATTATTTGGCTGTTGCATTACAGCTTCCTATGTGGGTGAAGTAATATATTTTATTGGCCCAACTTCTGTTGGTGAGAGAGAGAAGCTTTGAGCTCCACAGAGCTCTTCCTCGAGTCTGGAAAGGTACAAAAGCCAGATCTATACTACAGACTTATATTAGTATAACTACATCACACGGGGGTGAAATATCCACACCCCTGACATAGTTATACCAACCTAACCTCCCGCCCTCTTGTAGACAGTACTATGTCGACGGGACAGCTTCTCCCATTGACAGAACTACCACCTCTCAGGGAGGTGGATTAGCTATGCAGACACTTCTCCTGTCGGCATAGGAGTATCTTCACTTAAGCACTATAGCAGCACAGTTGCAGTGTTTTAAGTAAAAAAGAACAGGAGTACTTGTGGCACCTTAGAGACTAACAAATTTATTTGAGCATAAGCTGTAGCTCACGAAAGCTTATGCTCAAATAAATTTGTTAGTCTCTAAGGTGCCACAAGTCCTCCTTTTCTTTTTTGCGAATACAGACTAACACAGCTGCTACTCTGAAACCTAGTATTTTAAGTGCAGACCTAAAAGTATGACAGCTAAATACAAGATTGACTAGATAGTTTAGTATAAGTAATTAGCACATATTTTAAGGTACTGTTCATGGTGAAGTGACCCATTAACAATCCTGCCGTCATAGCACAAAAAGGGGGGTTAGTGGGTTATAGATGGTTGTAATAAGCCATGAATGCAGTGTCTCTGATCAGTCCAGGATTTGTAGTGTCTAGCAAAGTTATGAATTTAAGCTTCCAGGCTTGTCTTTTGAAAGTGTTGTGCAGGTTTCCTTTGAAGATGAGGACTGATAGGTCAGATATACAGCGATCCCTTTGAAAAGTGTTCATCCACAGGTGACAGGGTTTTTTTGTCCTTAATCATTTTTCTGTGAGAGTTCATTGAGGAGCATAGTGATAGTCTGGTTTCACCCATGTAGTTGTTGTAATTGTTATTGAGGCATTAGTACACTAGATGAGGTAATTCAAAAACAGAAGCCTGTGAACTTAAATTCATGACCTTCCTAGACACTGAAAATACTGGTCTTAAATAGACACTAGATTTCTGGTTTATTACAACTATCTGTAACCAGGCTACATCTACACTACAAATTACTTCGATATAATTTACATCACTCAGGAGTATGTCCTATGTCTACAGGGGTGTTAACAGGTCACTTCACTTTGAATGGTCCCTTATAATATGTGCTAACTACTTATGCTAAACTATCTGTTCCATCTTGCTGTGACACTCTTTGGGCTTGTCTTCATGTACAGCAGTGCAGCTGCACCAGCATGAAGACAAGCCCTTGGGCTACGTCAACACTGTCAGCACAAAGAAAAGGAGTACTTGTGGCACCTTAGAGACTAACAAATTTATTAGAGCATAAGCTTTCGTGAGCTATAGCTCACTTCATCAGATGCATCCGATGAAGTGAGCTGTAGCTCACGAAAGCTTATGCTCTAATAAATGTGTTAGTCTCTAAGGTGCCACAAGTACTCCTTTTCTTTTTGCGAATACAGACTAACACGGGTGCTACTCTGAAAACTGTCAGCACAATTGTGGTGCTAAAGCCTTGCTGCTCTAAGGCATGCAGTGTACCCACTCTATGTGGGCAGGAGAGAGCTCTCCTGCCATTGAGAGGCAGTAGCACTGTCGGCGAGAGAGCATCTCCCACAGACAAAATGCTCTCCACACCGGCACTTTTCGTTGGTAAAACTTTTATTGGTCAGGGTATGGTTTTTTCCCCCACCCGAGCTACAAAATTTTACTGTGCAGTGTAGACATAGCCTTAGTACTTTTCCCAGACCTGAAGAACTCTGTGTAGCTTGAAAGCTTCTCTCTCACACCAACCAAAGTTGGTCCAATAAACAATATGACCTCACCCACCTTGTTTCTCTAATATCCTGGGACCGACATGGCTACAACCCCACTGCCTTCAGCTTCCTATGTGACAGTTCGGCCCAAGGGGTTATCCTTTCTTAATTAGCCCAGAAGCATTAGAATAAGGGGAAGAAATATGTCAGTACAACAGCTAAGAAATTTTGTAAATGACAACGAAGATGTTGATGATGCAAATTAATTTAGCCACATTTGTTCAGGCCACTGAGAGACCCCATAGGTTCCACTCCAGTTCTACTCAACTTTACCATTTCAGTACAACATCTTAAAAACATCAAGATTGGAGGTGGGCAGCTTTTCATTTACATAACAGCACGTACTCCCTGCTGTGCTGCATGATATGCCAGAAATCCCCCCTATATATGTTCCATACATGGCACTATAATCATGCAGAACTGACACAGTTCAAAAGCTGTCATTTTGGTACAGCCTATTTTCACACCTCCAGAGGGCTTCGTACTAGCAACTGAACTTTCAGAAAATCTGGATCAGTAAAAATGTATTAAAGAGGTAAGTGATTCCGGTGCAGAGAAGAGGGGAGTTCAGTATTTGGGGAATTGGTGGTGTATAAATATGGATGATTTGGAGACTGCATTTCTATGGACACATGGCACTTCTACTGATTTTACTGAGAGCTGTGAACATCACACACTTCCTGCCTGCTCCTGGGCTGGAGACACCTCACAAACCCTCACACCTCACTTCCCAGCCCCATAGATGAGAAATGATCAGATTTGCCATTTATGTGGTAAATTCAGGAAGTGAAAATAACCCACTGTTCTCCTTTTGATATTAGAATCCCTTCTGTGGAAGTTACATGCGTTTGTCGTCATATTTGTGCATGGTACAAGTGATAACTCTGCTTAATAAGAGCAATAAGAACTAGGTATTATCCACTTTCACAATAAATCTCCCACATGCAAAAAATATCCCTAAGGCAATAGAATATATTTGTTTAGTTTTGCTCAGTATGTTTTACTGTGTGAAATACTAATTATGAATATTTTGTTGACTGTCTTTAGCTAAATGGAAAGAGCCAAAAGTCAAATTTTGTCCTTATTTCATTAGGTGGCCTGAACTAGCCAGGTGCTGATTCTTCTTTTTATCAGACCCTTTTTTAAACAAGGAAACAAAAAGGTTCATACTGAAAAACTGTTGAGGTAAAGGTAGCTAAGGGGACACTCCAACCATGAATCCTACCCCTCAGCGACATTTCCCTTCAACTGGTACCACTTTTTCACTAAACATTTGTTTTAGGTTATAGGGTAGGCACCAAGCTTGCAGAAAATCTGCATGCCCATTTAAGAAGCACTGATCACTTGAGGCTGGGTGACAATGAATTTGAGCGATTTCAGTAAATATGGGAATATTGTAATGCATCTATTCTGCCATGTCCAGAAAGGCTGTACATGTGTATTGTGAACTGGGCTCTTAAGTTGCAGAAATCTTGCAAAAGAACTTTGAAGATGGTAACTCAAGGAAGACTAGTCAGCTAAGACCCTTCTCCCATGCAGCAGCTCTTTAGCACTCACTCTCCTTGTATGCAGTATTAGCCATGTTTGGCCTATATGGACTTTTTTGTAAATTAAAACTCTGTTTCCAGACAGCATTAAACATTTTATATTACAAAATTTACCATGTAAAAAGAATTTCATATTTTTGAAATTGCTAGGGCATTTGGCCTTCTTTCTTTGTGATTTCAGTGTCTATTAAAGCATGAGTTCTCTCAGTACTTTAGTGTTGTGTCCTAGGATCACATTTCTAATGGATTGTTTAGTCCTCTGACTTCCCTACTCCAGACATCTGGCCATGGACGACTGCTAACTACCTTCATCCTCAGCCTCCAGATAAGACATTTGTCATGCAATAATTTACATGCTGTGGCTACGGAACATCAGCGGCCAGTTCCAACACTATGGCAACTGCCAATGTCTTCTAGTGTGGCAATGGGAGGGTTAGTGAGAGCTCCATTTGCTTCCTGTTGTAGAAGACAGTACTCCAATCAGAAAGAGAAGTAATGGTATAGACGCCTATTCTTCCACCAGCATGGGATGGTAGAGCCAACATTTGCTCAATTTCCCTGTTTCTGCCAACAGCAATGAGAAGCGGAGGGGTGATATATCCCCCAGAATCTTTGTCTGCTGGAGCTGTGGTAGAGGGCAGAGTTAAACAAGCTTGTTTGATTTAAGCTAGTCTTTCACAGTGATGTATGTAAGGTCAGTTACTGCTTAGATGCTGTGACAACATGGGCAGCAGGCAATAACTAGAATTTGCCTTTTTATTCTATGTAAGGTGTGTCTGTGGGGCTTATCACTCAGCTATCTGTGCGATCTCTAGCTGTACAAACAGAACAGAACATCTATGGGGCCTATTGCTCAACTATTTGTGATCTCTAGTTGCACAAGCATAACACACTGTAAGAGGCTTAGCCCAAATATCTGAAACACCAGGGTTCCTCACCCTCAGGATCTCCAACTCCTCGCAAGAATTAGCAACTTAACCCGTGATAGCATTGCTTGGACAGGCTGCTTGGTTACCACTGAACTCCTCGCCTGTTGGAAGGAGCTTTCCAAGGAGCGAGTTTTGTATATTTGGAGTGGCAAGTACTGCAGCCCTCAGATGGGAGTTTTGTAGCTCACTGCTCCTGATTGCACTCTTGCCCTGTCAGCCAAGCACCATATTTCCACGGTGATGAGCAGACTGGTGTTAATGGGATCGGTCCCATTGTTTCCTATTGGCTTGCCTCATTCTTGTTCCTAAGATTGTGGCACCTCCTCACAAATGCATAAAGAATACTAGGTTTCAGAGTAGCAGCCGTGTTTCATAAAGAATACTGTGTCTATTTCGTTCAGAGATGTATTTTTAGAGTGCCAACCATTGCAAGATTTCATTGCACCACTGGACAAACATCAGGGATTTGGCTAAAAGTTTAATATCTAAATTGGTCCAACTACATTTCCTGGGACAAAAGCAAATGATTAGGGACACTGGCATTTAGACTAAAGCGAGTGCAGCCTTTCTCAGAATGAGACATACAGTACATTCGCCTGATGTACTCTGTGCATCTGAACCACACCCCTCAATATAGCCTATTGGCTGAAACATACCACTTTAGTCTTTTGACATAACAGGGAAAATGGCTACATTTAGAAAATGTTACATTATTTACAGTCAATTATATGACCATTTTTTATGTTATATTGGTAATAAACCCATCCTTTGTCTTGGAAGCCAATCATCAAGAAAGAACACACGTAGTAGCAGAATTAGTGAAGGCAGGAAAGCAGAATTCTTCCTTTTAGTGGAATACTGCTCTCTCTACAGTCTTGTAAAGCCACAGATTTCACGCTGATGATCACGTACAAAAGGTGTAAGAATAATGTACCTTTTAAGTGGATGGTGAGCCAGGCTATGAGCCCAATGTAGTGTCTGAAATTTAAATGTGAATTTCCAGTCTTTTAAATGCTCAGCTATTTTTAAACACTAACTCTGAGGTTGTTATAAAAGTAATTTTAGATTAACAGTTTTTTATATGAAAAGTCCTGAATTTCAGAGATGCCTGATAATCTGTAGCAACTCTCAGTTGGGAGAAACATTATTAATTTTGGAAATGCCTGTTCCTTCATTGCAAGCAAGTGAGAAGAATTTAATTTATCCTCCCTTTGTGTCTGAGTTCGCAAAGGCTAATGTGTTCGTCTCCTCTTCTCTGACCTGATTCTTTTGCACTGCTTACGTGGGACAAAGGAGCTGGAATCTGGCCAGTTGAGAATTCCCCAGTGCTCTCAGCTGATGCAGAGCTGGCTCCTGGGTGAACCCTCCTGGCCATTGCCCCTTGTGTTCTACTCCATTCGACCAATTTTCAGCCGGGCTATGGTCCCCTAGGGGATAGATGCAACTGTCATAAATTAGAGCAGCCACTAAGATGACACAAACCTGTCCACAGAATCAAGGAGCCATAATCTGCTCCCAGATGGCACTCACAGCAGTTCTTAGTGTAGGTGAAAATCTGACCTAATATACCTATTAGCAAATCTTTTTGCAAAGCTCACAAAATGAAAAAACTTTCCATTTGTTTTACCATTAATAACCCATATGCACAGGTTTGTAATCACTTTGTAAATCTGCAGTAGGATATTTCTACTAACTTCTCAGTTTGCAGATGAAATGTGTTTCCGTCTCTTGGAAGGTACAGATTCTGCTGCAAATAGCCAGTAACCATTAAGGTGCTAATACCTTTAAAAATGTTCGATTCACAATCAAGAATGGCAAGCCCAACCAATGTTATTTTCATTGAGAAACTGAAATCCCTAGGGAGTCAGCAGCTCTATACGCAACTACAGCAGATAAGGTACTGAGTCTGTATCCAAGTTGTGGAGCCTCCAGGATGCAGCCATTCAAGACAATACTATTGTGTGTGGTATAATTTGGATATAAACAAAGAGAATGAGGGTTTCAGAGAAAGCATAGACTGTAGCTAGCTGGGTAAACAAAAGACAAATGTTGTCCATATGGGCGGAGAGTTGCAACAGCTGACGGCAGTCAGTCTATATTTTGAAAACCACATAAAGGAAAATATTAAAAGCTTGAGTGCTTAGTGCGGCCCTTGCTGGGCGCTTTATCACTCTCTTACCTTCCAGACAAAGTCAGTGGGATGTATATCCCCAACCGTGTCCAAGAGACTCAGATGGGAGGATCTTCTTTGTGGCTTTGAAATCTGAAATCTCCTGCTAATATGTTTCCTTTAAAGCCTGTTGTACCATGGGCCTCTCTAGATCAGGAAAATGAGATATGTTTAGCACACTTGTTCGTTAACATGTTTTTAAATACACGTCGCACCTTGTAGGCAAAGGCAGTGGTGTTTAAAAATGTGTTAGCTAATTACAGTCAGAGTAGCAGCCGTGTTAGTCTGTATTCGCAAAAAGAAAAGGAGTACTTGTGGCACCTTAGAGACTAACAAATTTATTAGAGCATAAGCTTTCGTGAGCTACAGCTCACTTCATCGGATGCATTTGGTGGAAAAAACAGAGGAGAGATTTATATACACACACACAGAGAACATGAAAAAATGGGTTTATCATACACACTGTAAGGAGAGTGATCACTTAAGATAAGCCATCACCAACAGCAGGGGGGGGAAAGGAGGAAAACCTTTCATGGTGACAAGCAGGTAGGCTAATTCCAGCAGTTAACAAGAATATCAGAGGAACAGTGGGGGGTGGGGTGGGAGGGAGAAATACCATGGGGAAATAGTTTTACTTTGTGTAATGACTCATCCATTCCCAGTCTCTATTCAAGCCTACAATACCCACCTACTGAAGTGAAGAAACAGATTGACAGAGCCAGAAGAGTACCCAGAAGTCACCTACTACAGGACAGGCCCAACAAAGAAAACAACAGAACGCCACTAGCCATCACCTTCAGCCCCCAACTAAAACCTCTCCAACGCATCATCAAGGAACTACAACCTATCCTGAAGGACGAGCCATCGCTCTCTCAGATCTTGGGAGACAGACCAGTCCTTGCTTACAGACAGCCCCCCAATCTGAAGCAAATACTCACCAGCAACCACACACCACACAACAGAACCACTAACCCAGGAACCTATCCTTGCAACAAAGCCCGTTGCCAACTCTGTCCACATATCTATTCAGGGGACACCATCATAGGGCATAATCACATCAGCCACACTATCAGAGGCTCCTTCACCTGCGCATCTACCAATGTGATATATGCCATCATGTGCCAGCAATGCCCCTCTGCCATGTACATTGGCCAAACTGGACAGTGTCTACGTAAAAGAATGAATGGACACAAATCAGACGTCAAGAATTATAACATTCAAAAACCAGTTGGAGAACACTTCAATCTCTCTGGTCACTCGATCACAGACCTAAGAGTGGCTATACTTCAACAAAAAAGCTTCAAAAACAGACTCCAACGAGAGACTGCTGAATTGGAATTAATTTGCAAACTGGATACAATTAACTTAGGCTTGAATAGAGACTGGGAATGGATGAGTCATTACACAAAGTAAAACTATTTCCCCATGGTATTTCTCCCTCCCACCCCACCCCCCATTGTTCCTCTGATATTCTTGTTAACTGCTGGAATTAGCCTACCTGCTTGTCACCATGAAAGGTTTTCCTCCTTTCCCCCCCCTGCTGTTGGTGATGGCTTATCTTAAGTGATCACTCTCCTTACAGTGTGTATGATAAACCCATTGTTTCATGTTCTCTGTGTGTGTGTGTATATAAATCTCTCCTCTGTTTTTTCCACCAAATGCATCCGATGAAGTGAGCTGTAGCTCACGAAAGCTTATGCTCTAATAAATTTGTTAGTCTCTAAGGTGCCACAAGTACTCCTTTTCTTTTTGCTAATTACAGTCAGTGCACCATCTTCAGTGCTGCTGGAGCTGGTTCTAGGTTACCACAGGGGACTGACAGTGCAGAAGGAAAGAGGCCTTCGGGTACCCTTTACTATACACACACTTTTATATCTGAAAGGGCTAGTTAATGGGTGATGTTAGCATTAAAGGAAGCTACTGCACTTTGTAGTGCCTGGGTGAGTGCAGTGATTGGAGCTTGGCAGGATTATATAAGGAAAAATGGGTCTAAGGACTCTGATTTGGGCAATTAACATTCGAAGTAAGGCTGTCAATTAATCGCAGTTAATTCATGAGATTAACTAAAAAAAATTAATCACGATTAAAAAAATTAATCCCAATGAATTGCACTTATAAAAATTGAATACCAACTGAAATTTATTCAATATTTTTGGATGTTTTTCTATATTTTCAATATTGATTTCAATTACAACACAGAATACAAAGTGCACAGTGCTCACTTTATATTATTTTTATTACAAATAATATGCACTGTAAAAATGATAAACAAAAGAAATAGTATTTTTCAGTTAACCTCATACAAATACTGAAGTGTAATCTCTTTATCGTGAAAGTGTAACTTACAAATGCATATTTTTTTTGGTTACATAACTGCTCTCAAAAACAAAACTGCAATTTTAGAGCCTACAAGTCCACTCAGTCCTACTTCTTATTCTGCCAATCACTAAGACAAACAAGTTTATTTACATTGACAGACAATACTGCTGCTTGCTTCTTATATCAATGAAATAAAGTGAGAACAGGGGTTCGCATGGCACTTTTGTAGCCAGCATTGCAAGGTATTTATGTGCCAGATATGCTAAACATTCATATGCCCCTTCATGCTTTGGCCATCTTGCCAGAGGACATGCTTCCATGCAGATGATGCCTGTTTAAAAAAAAAAATACATCCATTAAATTTGTGACTGACCTCATTGGAGATAGAATTGTATGTCTTCTGCTCTGTTTTACCTGCATTCTGCATATATTTCATGTTATAGCAGTTTCGGATGATGACCCAGCACTCATTCATTTTAAGAACACTTTCACAGCAGATTTGACAAAACGCAAAAAAGGTATCTGTGAGATTTCTAAAAATAGCTACAGCACTCGACCCAAGCTTTAAGAATCTGAAGTGTCATCAAAAATCTGAGAGGGACGAGATGTGGAGCATGCTTTTAGAAGTCTTAAAAGAGCAACACTCAGATGCGGAAACTACAGAACCCAAACCACCAAAAAAGAAAATCAACCTTCTGCTTGTGGCATCTGACTCAGATGATGAAAATGAACATATGTCAGTCTGCACTGCTTTGGGTTGTTACCAAGCAGAACCTGTCATCAGCATGGAAGCACGTCCTCTGGAATGGTGGTTGAAGCATGAAGGGACATATGAATCTTTAGTGCATCTGGCATGTAAATATCTTGCAACACCAGTTACAACAGTGCCATGCAAACGCCTATTCTCACTTTCAGGTGACATTGTAAACAAGAAGCAAGCAGCATTATCTCCTGCAAATTGTAACCAACCTTGTTTGTCTGAGTGACTGGCTGACCAAGAAGTAGGACTGAGTGGACTTGTAGGCTCTAAAGTTTTACATTGTTTTATTTTTGAATGCAGTTTCTTTTTACACAAGTCTACATTTGAAAGTTCAACTTTCATGATAGAGATTGCACTACAGTACTTGTATGAGATGAATTGAAAAATACTATTTTTTGCTTTTTACAGTGCAAATATTTGTAATCAAAATAAATATAAAGTGAGGACTGTACACTTTATATTCTGTGTTGTAATTGAAAGTCTTAAAAGAGCAACACTCAGATGCGGAAACTACAGAACCCAAACCACCAAAAAAGAAAATCAACCTTCTGCTTGTGGCATCTGACTCAGATGATGAAAATGAACATATGTCAGTCTGCACTGCTTTGGGTTGTTACCAAGCAGAACCTGTCATCAGCATGGAAGCACGTCCTCTGGAATGGTGGTTGAAGCATGAAGGGACATATGAATCTTTAGTGCATCTGGCATGTAAATATCTTGCAACACCAGTTACAACAGTGCCATGCAAACGCCTATTCTCACTTTCAGGTGACATTGTAAACAAGAAGCAAGCAGCATTATCTCCTGCAAATTGTAACCAACCTTGTTTGTCTGAGTGACTGGCTGACCAAGAAGTAGGACTGAGTGGACTTGTAGGCTCTAAAGTTTTACATTGTTTTATTTTTGAATGCAGTTTCTTTTTACACAAGTCTACATTTGAAAGTTCAACTTTCATGATAGAGATTGCACTACAGTACTTGTATGAGATGAATTGAAAAATACTATTTTTTGCTTTTTACAGTGCAAATATTTGTAATCAAAATAAATATAAAGTGAGGACTGTACACTTTATATTCTGTGTTGTAATTGAAATCAATATTTGAAAATGTAGTAAACATTCAAAAATATTTAAAATAAATGTTATTCTATTGTTAACAGTGCGATTACTCGTGATTGATTTTTTTAATTGCTTGACAGCCCTAGTTCCAAGTTACTGCCAGGGTAAAGGCCCCACCAGGTGTTGCCTTAACCAGGGCCAGCGAAGTGGAGCAGAGGCAATACTCCAGGCTCTGAATCAGTTTCTCTGCACTTCCTAGTCCATATTCCAGGCTGCAGGTAATTTATAGGAAGGATTTGTCAGCTGATACTGTGGAAAATGAGTTCAGAGTAAACACCCCACACACACAAACAGCGCTGTTTTCTGGCTGGTGTTAATCAAATTCGAATTTGAGAATTTTGGGGAATTCTTTTCTAACCACAAGAGAATAATTTACAAACTAGAAATTTTCTCTCTATACCCAATTATTTACTAATTAGTCCAGGTTGGGCCCGAGTGTTTATAAATAAAACAGGAATGTGACTGAAAGCAGTTTCATGCATTGCTCCCCACAAGCTCTCATACAGACCTACTGCATGCTTAACGCAGTACAGAACTTCAGGGGTTGTATTCATATGCTGCCCCTTCCCACCCACAGCACAGGAGACAGGAATCCAGCAGCTGTCAACTAAGAGTAATGAAATGTTACTGAATGACAAATGACTAGCAAGTAAAAGCTAGAGTTAATAGTTCCTAAGACCACCCACTGCCAGCAAAGAAACCAGGGTGAGTGTTGGTTGGTTCATTGAGAATATCAAGAAGTGATACCAGAGCTAGCTGGCAGAGCTAATTTAGAGGATTAAGGTGAATGTGCCTGCAGTAACTCAGAACTATTCTGCCAGTGCCATGGCCATGTACTGCGGATCAAACACAAGGACTAATCTTTGCAAGATGCAAATCAGCCCAAAAAAGTGAAAGGATCTGCAGCATCCAGAGAAGCCAGGCACTGACCATTACCCCATAAACAGGGCGCTATCAAATTCACAGACATGAAAAACACATCACAGACCATGAAGTCTGGTCTTTTGTGTGCTTGTACAGATTTCATGGGGGAGACCAGCATTTCTCAAATTGGGAGTCCTGACCCAAAAGGAAGTTGTGGGAGGGTCGCAATATTGCCAGCCTTACTTCTACACTGTCTTTAGGGCTGGGTGGCCAGAGAGTGGTGCCTATTGGCTGGGCACCCAGCTCTGAAGGCGGCGCCACATCAGCAGCAGCGCAGAAATAAGGGTGGCAATGCCAAACCGTGCCACTCTTACTTTTGTGCTCCTGTCTTCAGAGCTGGTCAGCTAGACAGTGGCGGCTGCTGACTGAGGTCCCAACTCTGCAGGCAGCAGCGCAGAAGCAAGGGCTGCAAAACCATACCATGCCATCTCTTCTGGCAGTGGTTCTGCCTTCAGAGCTGGGCTCCTGACCAGCAGCCACTGCTCTCCAGCTGCCCAGCTCTGAAGGCAGCGCTGCCTCCAGCAGCAGCACAGAAGTAAGAGTAGCGGTACCCCAACCCCCTCTACAATAACCTTGAAACCCCTCCCTCCCCACCCAACTCCTTTTTGGATCAGGACCCCTACAATTACAACACCATGAAATTTCAGATTTAAATAGCTGAAATTAAATTTACTATTTTTAAAACCCTATGACTGTGAAATTGACCAAAATGGACCATGAATTTGGTAGGGTCCTACCCATAAATGAAAAAACACCATTACTAAAAACTGCACGCTGTCCTGCTTCATACCTAGAGCTGCAAGGCTGGTCCTGTAAAACTGGCTTACTGCCCTTCTCCAGTAGCAGAGTAGCACTACACCATAAAATCGTTGTTAACTTTATCATTCCATGAATTGTTTTGTAAGCAAGAGAAAGACCCTTCCTTGAGTCATCTCCCTTCCTCACTGCTGCCAGCTTTCACAATACTTGGTGTTTTTCTCGAAGGCCCAACTACCATAGTCCAGTGATTGTGTGAGAATCTCAGCTTTTACTTTGTTTCTAGCCCTTGTGCCTGTGGAGAAAAAGCCAGGAAATGTGCCTAGCGTGTAACCGACCAGCTCAGAAACCAGAAAGCAAAGGAAAAGAACCCTAATGTATTATTTTAAAAAGTCACAATGGGGGGGTGACTCATAATTTTCAGTGCTGGGGACTGGAAATGCTGCTCACCCACATGGTTCTGAATGTCATTGTGCAGCTACCAGGGCATCACAATGCATAGCTTGTGGATTACAGCACCAGGGAGCAAGTCAAACAAAACACCCACGTATGCAACTCGGCAAGTGTCTCCGGCGCAGTTCAGTCTACATTCTGTGGTGAAGGGAATGCTGAATCTCAGTGATAAAATAAAAACAACAAGGAGTCCGGTGGCACCTTAAAGACTAACAGATTTGTTTGGGCATAAGCTTTCGAGGGCTAAAACCCAAATCATCAGATACATGGAGTGAAAATTACAGATGCAGGCGTTGTTATACTGACACATGATGAGAAGGGAGTTACCTCACAAGTGAGAACCTCAAAAGTGGACTCTTTCTGCCCCACAACCCCCACGAACATGATACAGTTCTGCGGTGATCTGGAAGCTTACTTTGTCGTCTCCAACTCAAGGAATATTTTCAACACACCACTGAACAGTGCACTGTCCCACAGGAACCCTCCTACCAACACTACAAGAAGAAGAATTCTGCGTGGACTCCTCCTGACGGTCGAAATGACAGACTGGACTTCTACAGAGATTGCTTCCCCAGATGTGTACAGGCTGAAATTGTGAACAAACAGCATCACTTGTCCCATAACCTCAGCCATACAGAACACAATCCACAGCCTCAGAAACAACTCTGGCATTATAATCAAAGGGGCTGACAAAGGAGGTGCTGTACTCACAATGAACAGGTTGGATTATGAACAGGAGGCTGCAAGGCAACTCTCCAACACCACATTCTACAGGCCACTATCCTCTGACCCCACTGAGGAGTGCCAAAAGAAACTACACCATCTGCTCAATAAACTCCCTGCTATAGCACGGGAACAAATCTACACAGACACATCCCCAGAGCCCCAACCAGGGGTATTCTATCTGCTATCCAAGATCCATAAACCTAGAAACCCTGGACACCCCATCATCTCAGGCATCGGCACTCTTACAGCAGGATTATCTGGAACTCTCTCCTCAGACCCTACGCTACCAGCCATCTTCGAGATACCACCGACTTCCTAAGGAAACTACAATGTATTGATGATCTTCCTGAAAACACCTTCCTGGCCACCATGGATGTAGAAGCTCTTTACACCAATATTCCACATGAGGATGGACTACAAGCTGTCAGGAACAATAACTCTGATGAGGCCATGGCACACCTGGTGGCCGAGCTTTGTGACTTTGTCCTCACTCACAACCATTTCAGATTTGGAGACAATTTATACTTTCAAGTCAGTGGCACTGCTATGGGTACCCACATGACCCCACAGTATGCCAACATTTTTATGGCTGACTTAGAACAACGCTTCCTCAGCTCTCGTCCCCTAGCGTCTCTCCTCTACTTGCACTACATTGATGACATCTTCATCATATGGACCCATGGGAAGGAAGCCCTTGAAGAATTCCACCTGGATTTCAACAACTTCCACCCCACCATAAATCTCAGCCTGGACCAGTCCACACAAGAGATCCACTTCCTGGACACTACAGTACAAGTAAGTGATGGTTACATAAACACCACCCTATTCTGGAAACCTACTGATCGCTATACTTACCTACATGCCTCCAGCTTCCATCCAGGACACATCACACAATCCATTGTCTACAGCCAAGCCCTAAGATACAACTGAATTTGCTCCAATCCCTCAGACAGAGACAAACACCTACAAGATCTTTATCAAGCATTCTTAAAACTACAATATCCACCTGGGGAAGTGAGGAAACAGATTGACAGAGCAAGACGAGTACCCAGAAATCACCTACTACAGGACAGGCCCAACAAGGAAAATAACAGAACACCAACACAGCCATCTCGTACAGCCCCCAACTAAAACCTCTCCAACACATCATCAATGATCTAGAACCTATCCTGAAAAACGATCCCTCACTCTTCCAGACCTTGGGAGGCAGGCCAGTCCCCACTTACAGACAGCCCCCCAACCTGAAGCAAATACTCACCAGCAACTACACACCACACCACAGAAACACTAACCCAGGAACCAATCCCTGTAGCAAACCTCGTTGCCTACTCTGTCCCCATATCTACTCTAGCGACACCATCAGAAGACCCAACCACATCAGCCACACCATCAGAGGCTCATTCACCTGCACGTCTACTAATGTGATATATGCCATCATGTGCCAGCAATGCCCCTCTGCCATGTACATTAGCCAAACTGGACAGTCCCTATGTAAAAGAATAAATGGACACAAATCGGACATCAGGAACGGTAACATACAAAAGCCAGTAGGACTTCAATCTTCCTGGACATTTGATAACAGATTTAAAAGTAGCTATACTTGAACAAAAAAACTTCAGAAACAGACTTCAAAGAGAAACAGTGGAACTAAAAATTGATTTGCAAATGTAACACCATTAATTTGGGCCTGAATAGGGACTGGGAGTGGCTGGCTCATTACAAAAGCAGCTTTGCCTCTCCCGGAATTGACACCTCCTCATCTATTATTGGGAGTGGACCACATCCACCCTAATCGAATTGACCCTGTCATCACTGATTCTCCACTTGTGAGGTAACTCCCTTCTCTTCATGTGTCAGTATAATAATGCTTGCATCTGTAATTTTCACTCCATGGATCCAATGAAGTGAGTTCTAGCCCATGAAAGCTTATGCCCAAATAAATCTGTTAGTCTTTAAGGTGCCACCGGACTCCTTGTTGTTTTTGTGGATACAAACTAACATGGCTACCCCCTGATACAGTGATAAAATAGCAACTAGTAGCAAGTCTCAATAGGAGGTGGCCCTATCAGGCCAGCACTGCTATACTGAATTCTGTATACAACTCTTCTCCTTTCTTCTCATGCTCCTAGAGAACCTCATCTGTCAGCAACGCCTAAACACCTCTCCACCCGACCCTTCCCTCATATTCAGCCCATCGATTTCCATGATTTCACTACTGCACTCATCCCCTCCTCCATGGTTTCCCCCTGCACCTTCTCTGCCTCATGTTATTGTCTCCTCTTCCTTTGCTCGCTCCTCTAATTGTGACCTGGCATGCTCTTGCCCACCGAAGTCCTTTCCACTAACCTCCCAGCCCTGGGTTACCCTAAACAGCTGCTTCCTCCACTCCCATTTCCATGCCACTGAATATCTCTGAGCCAGTAAGGAGGGAAAAGATGGGCTAGTGGATTGGTCATTAGCCTAGAACCTGAGAGACCCAGGTTCTAGTCCCTGCCCTACCTTAGACATCTTACATAACCTTGGCCAAGTCACTTAGATTCATAGATACTAAGGTCAGAAGGGACCATTCTGATCATCTAGTCTGACCACCTGCACAATGCAGGCCACAGAATCTCACCCACCCACTCCTATGAAAAACCTCACCCATGTCTGAGAACCTCACCCATGTCTGAGCCTACCTGTGCCTCAGTTCCCCATCTGTAAATACAGCCAATAGCCCTGCCCTGCCTCCCAGAGGTGATGTAAGGCTGAATACACTGCCGATTGTGAGGTCCCAGCTACTAGGATGATGGGGGCCACATCTGTGCCTCAGGTAGCCAAACTGCCTTGCTATGTTCCCCAGCATGCATTCCCACAACCATGGCTTGGCTCCCTGCTGCTCCTCCTCACACATGCCCTTCTCCCTTTCTGCAAGTACTTACTGATATTCTCAAAGGAAAATCAACAGCTGTGGTCTCCCTGCTCTCACCCAAACCCTCTTCTCCCACCACAGCAAGGTTTCTCTACAGCACACCTCTCTTGCCACCAACCTCAAGCCTTCCACAACCTATTGCTATCCTTTGGCTTTCTAGCCTTTGCACTTATATGGCCATTTGTCCAACAGCATGTGTCACACGGCGTGACGTTGGGAGGGAGGCCCCCCTTCCAGGGAGGGAGGGAAAGCGTCATGGGTCTCTGCACAGCCCCTTTGGAGTGGCATCAGGGGCCCTTCCCCTCCAGAAAGATATGTATGGCAGCATGAAGACCCCCTTCCCAAGGCTCCCAGTAGCACCTTCTGCCACCCAGTCTCCTCAGCTGGGCTGGTGCTGACAATGCCCACCCTACCTCCCCCACCCAAAGCAGTGGATCTTGGCGTTAACATCTTAGAGAAATCATGGGTCACTCAGATCAGTGCTACTGGTTCAGGTTGGCTGCAGACTCAGGCAGATGTCACTGTATCCTTCGCTTGCGTTTTCAAGCTTTTCTTAGCAGCCAAGAGAACTAGAAATGTACTTTTGTTCAAGTGAACACTGAGGCTGTGATGTAATCACATGGCGCAAGGAGCTGAAGCCTTAGGCACAGAGGCCTGTGGTACCTACGCTTTGATCAAGCCCTTGCAGCATGTGTCCAAATTGAATCAACTGTTCAGTTCATCTTGAGGGAGCGGTGTTATATAGCTATACAGGCTAACCCTAGAATTCTCACACAACGGGGCAGCATTGGTCACACTTGCTGCTGATTACTTACATTACATTAAAATGATAAAGTACAAATATGTTTCCATGTCAGACAACAGTCAGCTTCCTGTCCGATGATTCATTGTGTCATTAATTGTACGGACACATGCTAAAGCCCTGAGGTAAGTGGGAAAGCGGGATACCGGGAGGAAGCACAGGCAGGAATGTCTGAGAGGGGAGGGCTCCTGCCTCATACTGGGAATGAGGGGCGATCAACAGGTTATCTCAAGTGCTTATATACAAATGCACAAAGCCTTGGAAACAAGCAGGGAGAACTGGAGGTCCTGGTGATGTCAAGGAATTATGACGTGATTGGAATAACAGAGACTTGGTGGGATAACTCACATGACTGGAGTACAGTCATGGATGGTTATAAACTGTTCAGGAAGGACAGGCAGGGCAGAAAAGGTGGGGGAGTAGCACTGTATGTAAGGGAGCAGTATGACTGCTCAGAGCTCCGGTACGAAACTGTGGAAAAACCTGAGTGTCTCTGGATTAAGTTTAGAAGTGTGTGCAACAAGAGTGATGTCATGGTGGGAGTCTGCTATAGACCACCGGACCAGGGGGATGAGGTGGATGAGGCTTTCTTCCGGCAACTCACGGAAGCTACTAGATCGCATGCCCTGATTCTCATGGGTGACTTTAATTTTCCTGATATCTGCTGGGAGAGCAATACAGCGGTGCATAGACAATCCAGGAAGTTTTTGGAAAGCGTAGGGGACAATTTCCTGGTGCAAGTGCTAGGGGAGCCAACTAGGGGGAGCGCTTTTCTCGACCTGCTGCTCACAAACCGGGTAGAATTAGTGGGGGAAGCAAAAGTGGATGGGAATCTGGGAGGCAGTGACCATGAGTTGGTTGAGTTCAGGATCCTGACGCAGGGAAGAAAGGTAAGCAGCAGGATACGGACCCTGGACTTCAGGAAAGCAGACTTTGACTCCCTCAGGGAACAGATGGCCAGGATCCCCTGGGGGACTAACATGAAAGGGAAGGGAGTCCAGGAGTGCTGGCTGTATTTCAAGGAATCCCTGTTGAGGTTACAGGGACAAACCATCCCGATGAGTCGAAAGAATAGTAAATATGGCAGGCGACCAGCTTGGCTTAATGGTGAAATCCTAGCGGATCTTAAACATAAAAAAGAAGCTTACAAGAAGTGGAAGGTTGGACATATGACCAGGGAAGAGTATAAAAATATTGCTCAGGCGTGTAGGAAAGATATCAGGAGGGCCAAATCGCACCTGGAGCTGCAGCTAGCAAGAGATGTCAAGAGTAACAAGAAGGGTTTCTTCAGGTATGTTGGCAACAAGAAGAAAGCCAAGGAAAGTGTGGGCCCCTTACTGAATGAGGGAGGCAAGCTAGTGACAGAGGATGTGGAAAAAGCTAATGTACTCAATGCTTTTTTTGCCTCTGTTTTCACTAACAAGGTCAGCTCCCAGACTGCTGTGCTGGGCAACACAAAATGGGGAAGAGATGGCCAGCCCTCTGTAGAGATAGAGGTGGTTAGGGACTATTTAGAAAAGCTGGACGTGCACAAGTCCATGGGGCCGGACGAATTGCATCCGAGAGTGCTGAAGGAATTGGCGGCTGTGATTGCAGAGCCCTTGGCCATTATCTTTGAAAACTCGTGGCGAACGGGGGAAGTCCCGGATGACTGGAAAAAGGCTAATGTAGTGCCCATCTTTAAAAAAGGGAAGAAGGAGGATCCTGGGAACTACAGGCCGGTCAGCCTCACCTCAGTCCCTGGAAAAATCATGGAGCAGGTCCTCAAAGAATCAATCCTGAAGCACTTAGAGGAGAGGAAAGTGATCAGGAACAGTCAGCATGGATTCACCAAGGGAAGGTCATGCCTGACTAATCTAATCGCCTTTTATGATGAGATTACTGGTTCTGTGGATGAAGGGAAAGCAGTGGATGTATTGTTTCTTGACTTTAGCAAAGCTTTTGACACGGTCTCCCACAGCATTCTTGTCAGCAAGTTAAGGAAGTATGGGCTGGATGAATGCACTATAAGGTGGGTAGAAAGCTGGCTAGATTGTCGGGCTCAACGGGTAGTGATCAATGGCTCCATGTCTAGTTGGCAGCCGGTGTCAAGTGGAGTGCCCCAGGGGTCGGTCCTGGGGCCCGTTTTGTTCAATATCTTCATAAATGATCTGGAGGATGGTGTGGATTGCACTCTCAGCAAATTTGCGGATGATACTAAACTGGGAGGAGTGGTAGATACGCTGGAGGGGAGGGATAGGATACAGAAGGACCTAGACAAATTGGAGGATTGGGCCAAAAGAAATCTAATGAGGTTCAATAAGGATAAGTGCAGGGTCCTGCACTTAGGATGGAAGAATCCAATGCACCGCTACAGACTAGGGACCGAATGGCTCGGCAGCAGTTCTGCGGAAAAGGACCTAGGGGTGACAGTGGACGAGAAGCTGGATATGAGTCAGCAGTGTGCCCTTGTTGCCAAGAAGGCCAATGGCATTTTGGGATGTATAAGTAGGGGCATAGCGAGCAGATCGAGGGACGTGATCGTTCCCCTCTATTCGACACTGGTGAGGCCTCATCTGGAGTACTGTGTCCAGTTTTGGGCCCCACACTACAGGAAGGATGTGGATAAATTGGAAAGAGTACAACGAAGGGCAACGAAAATGATTAGGGGTCTAGAGCACATGACTTATGAGGAGAGGCTGAGGGAGCTGGGATTGTTTAGTCTGCAGAAGAGAAGAATGAGGGGGGATTTGATAGCTGCTTTCAACTACCTGAAAGGGGGTTTCAAAGAGGATGGCTCTAGACTGTTCTCAATGGTAGCAGATGACAGAACGAGGAGTAATGGTCTCAAGTTGCAATGGGGGAGGTTTAGATTGGATATTAGGAAAAACTTTTTCACTAAGAGGGTGGTGAAACACTGGAATGCGTTACCTAGGGAGGTGGTAGAATCTCCTTCCTTAGAGGTTTTTAAGGTCAGGCTTGACAAAGCCCTGGCTGGGATGATTTAACTGGGACTTGGTCCTGCTTTGAGCAGGGGGTTGGACTAGATGACCTTCTGGGGTCCCTTCCAACCCTGATATTCTATGATTCTATGATTCTATGATTCTAAAGAAGGGCCTTCATTCACACTTCACTCAGGCATCACATGAACCTACCTAACTCCGGGCCTTCAGTGAGAGAGAAGAGGGACCTGCTGGTTATTGCAGGAGTGATCTGGGCAGCTCTATGGCATGAACCACACCTATGTAAGAGAAAGGGAAACGTTTAAAAATCTTACAATCAATAGATTCATACGGCCAGAATGGGCCATTGCTCTCATCCTGTCTGAATTCCTGTTTAACACATGCGAAGGGTCTTTCCTTAACTCCTGTCTGAACTGGAGCATCTCTTTTAGACAAATCTTGCTTTAAACATTGTCAGTGGTTGAGACTGCACCAAAGCCCTTGGTAAGATGTTCCAATACTTACTTACCCTAATTGTTGAAAATGTGTGCCATATTTCCAGTCTGAATTTGTCTAGTTTTAATTGCCAGCCATTGGATCATGTTATACCTGTGCCTGCTAGACTGAAGAAACCATTATCAAATTACTGTTCCCCATGTAGATACTTAACAACTGTGATCAAATCACCTCTTAACCTTCTCTTTGTTAAAATGAACAGATAGCGCTCTTTGTTTCTATTGCTATAAGGCATGTTTTTCAACCCTTTAATCATTCTACTGGCTCTTCTCTGAACCCGCTTAAATTTATCAACATTGTTTTTGAATGGTGGATGTCAGAACTGGATGAAGTATTCCAGCAGCAGTCACACCAGTGCCAAAAACAGAGGTAATATAAGCTCCCTTGTCCTACTTGATATTCCTGTTGGTACATACAATGATCACATTAGCCTTTTCAGCCACAATGTTACCCTAGGCGCTCATGTTGAGCTGATTAGTCACCATGATACTCAAGTCTTTTTCAGAGTCACTGCTTCCCAGAAGATAATCCCCTATCTTGTAAATATGGCCTTCATTCTTTGTGCCTAGATGTGTACAGTTATATTTAGCCATATTAAAAAGCATATTGTTTGCTTGTGCCCAGTGTACTAAGCAGTCCAGATGGCTCTGTATTAGTGAACTGTCTGCTTCCTTTTTACCACTCCCCCAGTCTTTGGATCATCTGCAATGTTTACCAGTGATGATTTTATTTTTTCTTTCTGGTCATTGATAAAAATATCAAATAGCATACAGCCAAGAACTGTTCCCTGTGGGACACCAGCTCCGATGATTCTCCATTTACAGTTACATTTTGAGACCTGTCATTTAGCCAGATTTTAATCCATTTAATATGTGCCCGTTAATTCTGTATTGCTCTAGTTTTTTTAATCAAAATGTTGTGAGGTACCAATTCAAAACCCTAACCGAAGTTGTAATATATTGCAGCAACACGCTTACCTTTATCAACCAAATTTGTAATCTCATCAAAAAGATATCAAGTTTGTGTGACAGGATCTGTTTTCCATATACCCATGTTGATTGGGAATTATTACATTATCCTTCTATACTTTTTCATTAATTTAGTCTCATATCAGCCATTCCATTATTTTGCTGGGGATCAATGTCAGATTGATAGGACTATAATTATCTGGGTTATCTCGTTTAATCTTTTTAAATATTAGTACAACATTAGCTTTCTTCCAGTCTTCTGAAGCTTCCCCTATGTTCCAAGATTTACTGAAAATCAACATTAACTGCTTAGCTAGCTCCTTGGCCAGCTCTTTGAAAACTCTTGGATGCAAGTTATCCAGACTTGCTGTTTTAAGAATATCAAACTTTGGTAATTGCTGTTTAACATCTTCCTGCATTACTAATGGAATGGAAAGTGTTTCTTCATCATCATCACCATCATATGATATGACTACATCTGTCTTTTTCCCAGATACAGAACAAATATTTATTGAACAGTTCTGCTTTTTCTGCATTATTATTGATAATTCTACCGTTTCTATCTAGCAATACTAGTGTTAGGATTCTTTTTGTTCCAAATATACTTTAAAAAAATCCTCTTATTTTCCTGAACAATGCTGGCCATTGATTTCTCCTTGTGTCCTTTTGCTTCCCTTATAATTTTTTTTTACAATTCCTAGCTTCTGATTTATGTTCATTATGATCAACTTCCCTTTTATTCTTTCTTTCTTTTTTTTAACCAATGCAGTCTTCTTTCTTGACCATGGCTTTTTGGGGCATTTAGTAAAATGTTCTTAAACAATTCCCAATTATCATTCACATTTTTCTGTTTAACTTCAAGTATATATATTACTGAACCCTTAGTATTGCCATTTCAGACACACTGCTTCTACAAGACATATGCAGTTGCCTTTCCAGAGGTGCCACTACAGCTGAAGTCAAATGTCAGCTGAAGTCAAATGTCAAAAGTCAGCACCTCTGAAAAAGTAGTCCATAATCCCAGCAATTATATTAAAATAGATATGAAATTAACATGGAGATGAAGTGAACTGTAGCTCACGAAAGCTTATGCTCAAATACATTTGTTAGTCTCTAAGGTGCCACAAGTAAAAACAGATTTTATTTTAACAAAGTTAGCTATTTTAAAGTGTTACCTTGGGCTGTATATAATGGTTTTCACTCACCAGTGTGAAATGTAAGACAGCAAAGTTTATTAAGCATGATTCAAACTGCATCTTAATTACTAGTTTCATTTTCTGAGGCAACAAGAAATAAAATGAAAAAAGAAATTAGTTTTACAAATGTTGCCATATATCTTTAGGAAAAGCCAATCAAAACCACCACCCTTAAAATTTGCAGAGGGTGCATAGCTTGAGTTTCCCAATGTTTTAAGCTATTTCCTTCTATGGCGGCCCATAAGAATTCTCTTCTAAAATATCTGTTGGGGGAGTTAGCAGCATATGTATCTGAGTGCATGAGCTGCAAGGGCTGCAGATGCCTAAGAAAAGGCTTGTACATTCTTTGATGGACCAGTAGGAGTCTCGGTATAGAGAATTTGATTTAATTTGGAAAACTGAAGTTTAGATTTTCAGGTTTTGCAGCAATGCAGAGATTCTTGTGAATTTGCTGTTAGATTCTTTTCTATTGGATGTATTATCAAATAATTAAAAAAAATCAAATTATCAAATGTTTTGTTTAGGCTGGAGATCCAGCATTTGGGCAACTGCCACATGTCATGTTATTCCTATTGCTCTGTCTCAGGGCTTTGTCCTACCACCCATCACCATAATATTTGGGTGCCTTCCACATAAAATAAATAGCAAGAGCAAAGTCCCTTATCGACTTCATAGAGCCTTTGGTATCTTTTCCTTTTTGGGGTAAGAAAACTGCTTGGGGAATGGGTTCTCTTATTATTAATTTCCTTTTTTTTTTTCTTTTCTTTTGGTCTTGGTTTATAAATAGAAGGAGGTGTCCATGATGGGAATGTTACTTTTATGATGAAAAGCTTACTGCCTTATTTGACTCTGCTGGCTAACACGATTTCCTTGCCATAACATGTGTAAAACTGTTACCACTAGAATGCTGCTGTCTGTTACTATTACCCAGGCCACAGAGACTGACAGAATCTGATTTCTCAAAAAGAAAAGGAGTACTTGTGGCACCTTAGAGACTAACAAATTTATTAGAGCATAAGCTTTCGTGAGCTACAGCTCACTTCATCCGATGAAGTGAGCTGTAGCTCACGAAAGCTTATGCTCTAATAAATTTGTTAGTCTCTAAGGTGCCACAAGTACTCCTTTTCTTTTTGCGAATACAGACTAACACGGCTGCTACTCTGAAACCTGTCAATCTGATTTCTGTGACATTCAAAGGGCCGTTTCTCTCAGCAGCAAAAGTCACTAAACTGGAGAAAATTATTCCATGATCTCCAGAACTGCAGCCCCACATTTGTGAGTGATGAGTTGAAAAGATGCTTTTATGTAATCCAAGGCAGCGGTGTGTATGTGAGGGAGTGAAATAAATTTGCCCAACACCTGCCTATTGTGTAGCACATCTGGCTCTGGCTTATCAGCCATACTTGACCTAGGATCTTTAACTAGCCTATACACAGTATGTTTTCCCTTGGTATGTTAATAAATAATAATTTGTGCTTCTGCAATATCTTCCATCCAAGGATATCGTTTTATGAACATTCATGAAAAAAATCTCACAGCTCTGTGTGGAGTATCTATTATTCACGTTGCATAGATGGTGAAAGCTACAGAGAAACAAACTGACCTTCCCAAGACTACAAAGCAATTCAGTGGTATAGCTGTGACAAGAATACAGAACTCTACTTCAGTCCTGGCTTCACCACTATACCACACTCCCTCCCCAAAGATCACACCACACAAGCACTAATGACAACTATACAATGGGTGAAATCCTGGTGCCACTGAAGTCAAAAGGAGTCTTTCCAACTGGCTGCAGTAGAACCAGGATTTCATCCTATATTCTCTGAAGAATTTAGAAGTTTATGCTGAACCCAAAAGGTGACACACCAGATGAAAATCTGGTCTTTTGAAACAAATCTTTAACAAATCTTTACAAATTGCTAATCTGAATGTGCTGGTCCAAAGAAACATCGATACACTCTGTATGCAGGAGACCAGATGGTTAGGAAATATAGTCCAGACTGTAAGCTGTACTATGCAGATGGTGGTGGAAAGAGAAATGGTGTAGGAGTGGTGATTTACAATGAACTTTGTAAAAGCGTTTGGGAAATCATTAGGGTGAATGACTGTTTAATGGTCTCCAAATGCAAGGAAAGGCATGCAGGTTATTTGTGGTATTGGTAAACACCCCACAACAGAGAAGGAAGAGATCAGGCAGAGCCTGCAAAACCTAGCAAATATGGCTGGACCAGAGAAATTACTGCTGATCCTGGGAGATTTCAGTGCTCATGCGTAGGGCCCTACCAAATTCATAGCTATGAAAAACACATCACGGACCATGAAATCTGGTCTCCCCCTGGGAGACCTAGCCTTTTGTGTGCTTTTACCCTATACTATACAGATTTCATGGGGGGGGGGGGAACAGTGTTTTTAAACTGGGGGTCCTGACCCGAAAGGGAGTTGCAAGGTTATTTTATGGGGGTCATGGTATTGCCACCTTTACTTCTGCATGCCTTCAGAGTTGGGTGGCTGGAGAGCGGCGGCTGTTGGCTAGGTGCCCAGATCTGAAGGCAGCGCCTTGCCAGCAGCAGTGCAGAACTAAGGGTGCCAATACCATACCATGCCATCCTTACTTCTGCGCTGCTGCTGGCAGCAGCTTGGCCTTCAGAGTTGGGCTCCTGGCCAGGAGCTACCGCTCTCCAGCTGCCCAGCTCTGAAGGCAGCGCCACCGTCAGCAGCAGTGCAGAAGTAAGGGTAGCAGTACCGCAACCCCCCTACAATAACCTTCTGATCACACCACAAACTCCTTTTTGGGTCAGGACCCTTACAATTACAACACCATGAAATTTCAGATTTAAATAGCTGAAAACATGAAATTTATTATTTTAAAAATCCTAATACCGTGAAATTAACCAAAATGGATCGTGAATTTGGTAGGGCCCTACTCATGCGGGTTCAACTCATTCAAGCTCTGAGCAAATACTGGGACAGTATGGGCTGGGATCAGAGAATGCAGCAGGTGCCACACTACTTGACTTGCATTTAGACAATCAGTGGGTGACTGCCAACACTTGGTTTAAGAAAAGAGGAAGTCATTGCTACACGTACTGAAGTGGTGGAGTAAACACACAAATAGATTTCTTGCTAACCTGAATGAACCAAAGGAAGATGGTTACGGATTGTAATATCATCCTGAGTTAAACGGCCGCACCCCAACACAAGCCATTGTCAGTAACGGTAGCAACTTGCAAATGGACCCAGCATGATCTTTGCTCTAACAATACACGCATCAGATTGTGGAGACCGAGCAGGGCAACTTCAGATAAGTTTAGAGAGACAGTCACAAGGTTTGAGCCAAGAACTACTCAAACTGGAACAGCAAAAGGGGTGGTGTATCTTCAAGAACGTATTGATCTGAGAAGCTGAGATCCTACACTTGCTAAGCTGGACAGACCCCAATCTCATGAAGAACAGCAGTGGAATGCGGCAGTGCAGAAAGCAGTAAAAAAATGAGAGAAGCCAGAAAGGTGATGGAAAATAGCCATAGAGCCTCCAAGAGAAAAACAGCAAAGCAACAGTCAGAAAGGCGAAAAACCTAGTGTTAGACGAGCTGTATAATGAGTTGATCAACTGCCCTCAACTTGACAAAAAAAAAATATGTGATTGTGTGGACAAGAAACGAAAGAAAGGAAGACAGAATGAACATACCATTTGTCAAGAATGTAGGGGACAGATTGCTTGTGACAGGAGATATGGTATGTAACTGACGGTGAGAATACTATGAGAGTCTGCTTAATGAGGAGAAACCTTTTATGCTACACTACTATCATGTCAATTGATAATACAGCTGTCAATGACCTGTCAGAAGCAGGCATCAAGGCAGCACTGCTGAAGATGGCACTTGGAAAACCAGCAGGTCCGACAAAGTCACGACAGAAATGATTAAAGCTTTGAGAGAGGTTTGGTGAATCCCAGAAGTCCTAAAAGAATGAAGAAAGTCAATGCTGGAAATGATATACTAACAAAAAGGTGATATAAATGACTGTTTGAAATACCAAGGGATTAAATTGCAGTCCCGCTGCATGGAACGGTTAGAGAGAATCATAGACAGTCACATTTGCCAAATAGTAGAGCCCATTTTAGGAAAGAAGAAGTGGTTTTAAAAAAGAAAAAGAGGCAATTGAGGATATGTTCATAGCTAGATGGTTGGTGGAAAAGAAGCTGGAGGGAAACACGGAGTATGGTTGGGCTTCTCTCAATTTGGAAAATGCATTCGACAACGTACCTAGGCAACTGCTACAATTCTATGGGGTACTTAGGAAGGAACAATCAGTTGCACACATGGGAAATGACTGCCTAGGAAGGAGTACTGCAGAAAGAGATCCGTGGGTGATAGTGGACCACAAGCTAAATATGAGTTAACAGTGTAAAACTGTTGCAAACAAAGCGAACATCATTTTGGGATGTATTAGTAGGAATGTTGTAAGCAAGACACGAGAAGTAATTCTTCCTCTCTACTCCACACTGATTAGGCCTCAACTGGAGTATTGTGTTCAGTTCTGGGCGCCACATTTCAGGACAAATTGGAGAAACTCAAGAAGAGCAACAAAAATGATTAAAGGTTTAGAAAACATGACCTATGAGGGAAGGTTGAAAAAACTGGGTTTGTTTAG
Source organism: Dermochelys coriacea (assembly GCF_009764565.3). Taxonomy (NCBI): domain Eukaryota; kingdom Metazoa; phylum Chordata; order Testudines; family Dermochelyidae; genus Dermochelys; species Dermochelys coriacea. The sequence goes on along the minus strand of NC_050082.1, from coordinate 32,120,698 downwards.
TCTGAAAAAGAGAAGACTGAGAGGAGACATAAGTTTTCAAGTACATAAAAGGTTGTTACAAAGAGGAGAGAGAAAAATCGTTCTCATTAACCTCTGAAGTGAAGACAAGAAGCAATGGGCTTAAATTGCAACAAGGGAGGTTTAAATTGGACATTAGGAAAAACTTCCTGTCAGGGTGGTTAAGCACTGGAATAAATTGCCTAGGGAGGCTGTGGAACTCCATCACTGGAGATTGTTAAAAGCAGGTTAGACAAACAGCTGTGAGGGATGGTACTAGATAATACTTAGTCCTGCCATGAGTGCAGGGGACTGGACTAGATGACCTCTCAAGGTCCATTCCAGGCCTATGATTCTATGATCTTGTCCAGATGGTGATGGGTTTCTGTGATGGTTCTATGAAAAAAGTAGAGAAGCCCTTTGGTGTAACAGGTTTTCATGGTGAAGGTTGGGCTCCACCAGGGCTCAGTGCTTTGTCTATTACTATTCATAATTGTGATGGACTTCCTCAGTAAGCAAATACAAATGGAAGGTGGTACAAAGTTTATCTATGCAGACAATATTGGACTAATGGCTGATCCTAAGGAAGATTTTGATGCCTGGAACAGGGAACTAATAAACTCTGGCCTAAAAATGAGTAAATAAAAGACTGAAATCATGTGGGTGACTAGTTCAGAAACAATACAGATTAGTATTAACATTGAAGGACAGCACCTAACTTCGGTTTCTGCATTTTAAGTAATTTGGGGTCTGGTTAGTAGCAAATGGAGAAATCAAGAGAATTACAAGAAAGGCTGTTGAGCACAGGGGAAGTCTGGTGCAAGATCAGTGGAGTGATTTAGGATAAACAGATGCCCAGACTACTTAAGGGACGATACAAAAACATGGCAACCCCAGCTCTTGTATACAGATCAGTCAGGTGTGACCTGTTGTATTAACTTAGATGGAAAATAGGGCCAAGCGTATTAATATAACCCAGTTACTGTTAAACATTAAACAATGTTAAACAAAGTTCTAGGTTTGGTATACAGAGATCTCAGCCTACTTAGTACCCCAGGAGAGAGAAAAATCGTTCTCATTAACCTCTGAAGTGAAGACAAGAAGCAATGGGCTTAAATTGCAACAAGGGAGGTTTAAATTGGACATTAGGAAAAACTTCCTGTCAGGGTGGTTAAGCACTGGAATAAATTGCCTAGGGAGGCTGTGGAACTCCATCACTGGAGATTGTTAAAAGCAGGTTAGACAAACAGCTGTGAGGGATGGTACTAGATAATACTTAGTCCTGCCATGAGTGCAGGGGACTGGACTAGATGACCTCTCAAGGTCCATTCCAGGCCTATGATTCTATGATCTTGTCCAGATGGTGATGGGTTTCTGTGATGGTTCTATGAAAAAAGTAGAGAAGCCCTTTGGTGTAACAGGTTTTCATGGTGAAGGTTGGGCTCCACCAGGGCTCAGTGCTTTGTCTATTACTATTCATAATTGTGATGGACTTCCTCAGTAAGCAAATACAAATGGAAGGTGGTACAAAGTTTATCTATGCAGACAATATTGGACTAATGGCTGATCCTAAGGAAGATTTTGATGCCTGGAACAGGGAACTAATAAACTCTGGCCTAAAAATGAGTAAATAAAAGACTGAAATCATGTGGGTGACTAGTTCAGAAACAATACAGATTAGTATTAACATTGAAGGACAGCACCTAACTTCGGTTTCTGCATTTTAAGTAATTTGGGGTCTGGTTAGTAGCAAATGGAGAAATCAAGAGAATTACAAGAAAGGCTGTTGAGCACAGGGGAAGTCTGGTGCAAGATCAGTGGAGTGATTTAGGATAAACAGATGCCCAGACTACTTAAGGGACGATACAAAAACATGGCAACCCCAGCTCTTGTATACAGATCAGTCAGGTGTGACCTGTTGTATTAACTTAGATGGAAAATAGGGCCAAGCGTATTAATATAACCCAGTTACTGTTAAACATTAAACAATGTTAAACAAAGTTCTAGGTTTGGTATACAGAGATCTCAGCCTACTTAGTACCCCAGGAAACCACCATCAAAAGTCCTTTTAACCTTCAATTAAAGATAAAGAAAAAAAGGAAGTGGCCCAGGGAAATGTAGATCAGCAATTAGTAAAGGGATGCAGCACACAGCTACTATACTTAAAGAGTCCCTGAGTTAGGACCCGGAGCAGTGGGTGGGACCAGGTCTGGCGGAAGTGGCTATGCACTAAGGAAGAGAATTAGAATTGTGGTATCCCAGGGAAAGGAGCTGCACTGGGACTGCCTCAGCAGGGAGTTGTGATTAGAGATCTGAGTCCAAAAGGGGTGGCTCAGCAGGAGGGCTGGGGTCACTGAGGTCTCAAGTAGTCATAAAGAGTCCCCAGGGAAGAAGCCCATGTGGTGCTGCTCAATTCCAGTAGGAACCAGAACATGCAAGGGTACCATGATGGGCCCTGCTGGACTGTTAGAAGACTCGGCCCAGGGAGAGCACCAGGACATTTTGGACTGTGTACCATGGAAGGGGTTTGTTTTGCACATGGACTGTGTGAGACTCACCAGAGGGCTGACAAGCACAGCAGCCGACGGGGCACCGTGAGCGGAGAAAAAAGTGCAGGCATGCATACACTCGACCAGGGGGTGCTCGCGAGAAGTGGGTGCCACCCCGTTACACCCCCTCCTACATCTCCCTTTACAAAAGAATATTGACTCTTCCACAACAAATCATGTTCACCTTCGTGTCTGATCATTTTGTTCTTTACTATAATTTTGACCAATTTGTCATCTGAGTCCTTCTCTTTCTGGCCTGTTCTGGTCAGGAAACCTGTAAGCATCAGGATGATGAAGGCCTGAGGTCCCAGGAAATGGCAGGAGTAGCAGCCATGATGGTGAAGTTTGCTTCAGTAGCCTCCAGCTGCTGTTCTCTTGGTTTGTTCTTTTGTACTTTCCCACAAAATCTCTTTCTTTTAAGAACCCAAAAAGGGAGTGATGGGTGGAGTAGCCTCTTCCCTCAATAGTTTTTCCACTAATTAACCTAATATCTGACAACCTAACTTCCAGCTCCTGTTTTTAAAATGCATAATTTTAACATTGTCCTTGAATCTTATTCATAGAATATCAGGGTTGGAAGGGACCTCAGGAGGTCATCTAGTCCAACCCCCTGCTCAAAGCAGGACCAATCCCTAATTTTTGCTCTGGATCCCTAAATGGCACCCTCAAGGATTGAACTCACCACCCTGTGTTTAGCAGGCCAATGCTCAAGCCACTGAGCTATCCCTCCCCCGCTCAACTTGGCCTTTTTTGTTTAGACTAATTCAATTATTGTGTCTCCCTTACATACCTTTTCCCATCAACTTTTGTTATTATAGGTTGTTGTAACATCTTATGAACTTTTACATACTTTTTACAGTTGAGCTCACTATTCAAGTAAACGTATAGGCCCAATTGTCACAACAAACCAAAGAGAGGCACTTAAGAAGACTTGAAACCATTGAAATTAGATGGTTGGGAGCAGTAAGAAGGTTGATTTTGCTTGACCTCATGTGGAATGATGTCATCAGGAGAAAGCCCAAGCAGGAGCGGATTTACCATGAAACAAACCATGCAGTGGCACACCCACAATGACAGGAGGGCCCCCAAAATGCAGGACAAATATCTGACAACCTGCTGGCAGTGCAGGAGGGTTCAGGCAGGCAGGCAGGCTGCCTGTATGTTGTGGTTGGTGGCCCCACGCCACTCCTGGAAGCAGCTAGCTGCTAGCACATCTCTGCGCACCCCTGGTGGGGTGGGGGAGGCGGCAGTGCACGGAGGCCTGCTGCCCCCCAAGGGATGTGCATAGATGTGCCCACAGCCGGGCTAAGGTGGCTCCCTGCCTGCTCTGCTTCCCTTCCCCAAACCACTCCCAGAAGCGGCCAGCCTGTCCCTGCAGCCCCTGGGGGGGGGGGGCGAGGTCTCTACATGCTGTCTCCGCTCCAAGCGCCGACTCCACAGCTTCCATTGGCCGGAAACTATGGCCAATGGTAGCTGTGGGAGTGGCACCTGCAGGCAGCGGCACACGGAGACCCCTTGGCCTTCCCTACCTAAGAGCCGCTGCTCTGCTCTCCTCCCGCACCCCAACCCCCTGCCCCAGCCCAGAGTCTGCACCCCGCACTCAAACTTCCTCTCAGAGCCCACACCCTTCACCCTCTCCCAACCCCCTGCCCCAGCCCAGAGCCCGGACCCAGCAACCAAACTTCCTCCCAGAGCCCACCCCCCGCACCTCAACCCCCTGCCCCAATCAAGGTACCTCACTTTATTTCCCATTACTTATAACATAGGAGGAGGAAGAAAAAAAGAATGAAAAACGGGGGAAGATAAGATATTCTTTTTCTTGATGTGGGCCCACTAACGCTAAATCCGCCACTCTGCAGTATCATGGAGAAGCCACAAGAGAGGTGACTGAGATGGTATGGGCATGTACAAAGGATGGATGAAGGGAATCCTGTTAAGCAGGCATTTGAGACTGGAGGCCCCAGCAAAGAACAAGAGGATGGCCAAGAAAATGGTGGATAGACTGTGTATCAGAGGACCGAGAGGATATGGAATGTGCATTGGACCAGCAAGTCTGGAAAAGACTGATCATAGAAGATTAGGATTGGAAGAGACCTCAGGAGATCATCTAGTCCAACCCCCTGCTCAAAGCAGGACCAATACCGGGGGTGGGCAAACTTTTTGGCCGGAGGGCCTCATCTGGGTAGGGAAATTGCTTGTAGGGCCATGAATGTAGGGCTGGGGCAGGGGGTTGGGGTGCGGGAGGGAGTGTGGGAGGGGGTGTGGTGTGCAGAAAGGGGCTCAGGGCAAGGGCTTGGGGCAGAGGAGGAGTGCGGTGTGTAGAAGGGGGCTGGGGCTCAGGGAAGGGGGTGCACAGTGTGGGAGGGGGTTCAGGGCAGTGGTGCAGGGAGAGGCGTGGGGTGCGTCAGGGAGCTCAAGGCAGGAGGTTGGGGTGCAGGAAGGGTTTGGGCTCCAGCCCAGCACCACTTACCTGGAGCAGTTCCGGGGTGGCAACAGTGTGCAGTGGGGCTAAGACAGGCTCCCTGCGTCCTTGGCACCGCGCTGCTCCCGGAAGCAGCCGGCACCACATCCCTGCGGCCCCTGGGGGAGAGGGGGCAGAGGGTTGAGTGTGCTTCCCTTGCCTGTGGATACCTCCCCCGAAGCTCCCATTGGCCACGGTTCCCTGTTCCTGGCCAGTGGCAGCTTAGAGGGACGTACCCACAGGCAAGGGAAGCTCATGGAGCCCTCTGTTCCCCCCTCCCCAGGAGCAGCAGGGACATGGTGCCAGCTGCTTCTGGGAGCGGCACAGGGCCCACAGTACCACGGGGGTGGCCCTTACCAACACCAACTAAATCATCCCAGCCAGGGCTTTGTCAAGCAGGTCCTTAAAAACCACCAAGAATGGAGATTCCACCACCTCCCTAGATAACCCATTCCAGTGCTTCACCACCCTCCTTGTGAAATAGTGTTTCCTAATATCCAACCTAGACCTCCCGCATTGCAACTTGAGACCATTGGCTCCTTATTTTGTCATCTGCCACCACTGAGAACAGCCCCTTCAGGTAGTTGAAGGCTGCTATCAAATCCCCCTCACTCTTCTCTTCTGCAGACTAAATAACCCCAGTTCCCTCAGCCTCTCCTCATAAGTTGTGCCCCAGCCCCCTAATCATTTTCGTTGCCCTCCACTGGACTCTCTCCCATTTGTCCACATTCTTTCTGTAGTGGGGGACCCAAAACTGGATGCAATACTCCAGATGTGGCTTCACCAGTGCTGAATAGAGGGGAATAATCACTTCCCTCGATCTGCTGGTAATACTCCTACTAATGCAGCCCAATATGCCGTTATCCTTCTTGGCAACAAGGGCACACTGTTGACTCATATCCAGTGTCTTATCCACTGTAATCCCCAGGTCCTTTTCTGCAGAACTGCCACTTAGCCAGTCAGTCCCCAGCCTGTAGCAGTGCATGGGATTCTTCCATCCTAAGTGCAGGACTCTGCATTTGTCCTTGTTGAACCTCATCTGATTTCTTTTGGCCCAATCCTCCAATTTGTCTAGGTCACTATCCCTATCCCTACCCCTACCCTCCAGCATATCTGCCTCTCTCCCAGCTTAGTGTCATCCACCAACTTGCTGGGGATGCAATCCATCCCATCATCCAGATCATTAATGAAGATGTTGAAAAAAAACTGCCCCAGGACCAACCCCTGGGGCACTCTGCTTGATACCGGCTGCCAACTACACATCGAGCTGTTGATCACTACCCATTGAGCCCAACCATGTAGCCAGCTTTCTATCCATGTTATAGCCCATTCATCCAATCCATACTCCTTTAAGTTGCCGACAAGAATACTGTAGAAGACGGTATCAAAAGCTTTGCTAAAGTCAAGGTATATCACATCCATTGCTTTCCCCATGTTCACGGAGCCAGTTATCTCATCATAGAAGGCAAACAGATTGGTCAGGCATGACTTGCCCTTGGGGAATCAATGTTGACTGTTCCTGATCATCTTCCTCTCTTCCAAGTGCTTCAAAATGGATTCCTTGAGGACCTGCTCCATGATTTTTGTGGGGACTGAGGTGTTCCCCAGATTTTCCTCCTTCCCTTTTTTAAAGATGGACACTATATTTGCCTTTTTGACCTCCCCCAATTGCCACGAGTTTTCAAAGATAATGGCCAATGGCTCTACAATCACATCAGCCAATTCCCTCAGCACTCTTGGATGCACTGTACCGATCTGGCAACTCAACACCAACTAGCTAGGAAAAGGGGAAGAAGAAGAAGTTGTAGAGCCCGATTAACGCCATTTGCCCTTTTGTGTGTGGTATGAGTAATGCAGCCAAGGCCTTTTCTCTTTCAGAAGAGTAAATATAGTTTTCAGATGACACAAAAATTAGGGGAGTTGTGAAGAATGAAGAGGACAGGTTACAGATTCAGAGCAATCTTGCACACGTGGTAAACTGAGCACAAGCATACAATATATGTTTTGATAAAGCTAAATGTTAATGTCTAAAAACAAAGATTTAGGCCATACTTACAGGACAAGGACTCTATGCTGGGAAGCAATGACTGAAAAAGATTTAGGGGTGGTCGTGGATAATCAGCTCAACAGGCATTCCCAATGTGATGCTGTTTATGCACCAAAGAGTTAATGCAATGCATGTGTGCATAAACAGGGCAATCGTGAATAGGAGTGGAGAGGTTATTTTACCTCTGTATTTGGCTCTGATGAAACCACTGCCGAAATACTGTGTCCAGTTCTGGTGCCCCCAATTCAAGAAGGATGTTAATAAACCAGAGAATACAAAGAAGAGCCACAAGAATGATAAAAGGATTAGAAAACATGCCTTTAGTGAATGAGCTCTTTGAGTCTATCTATTTAGCTTAACAAACAGAAAGTTAAGGGGTGACTTGATTAGTCTACAAGTATCTACATGGGGAACAAATATTTAATAATGGGCTTATCAGTCCAGCAGAGAAAGGTTTAACATGATCCAATGGCTGAAAGTTGAAGCTAGACAAATTCAGACTGGAAATAAGGCATAAATTCTTAACAGTGAGAGTAATTAACCATTGGAACAATTTACCAAGTGTTGTGATAGAGTCTCCATCACTGACAATTTTTAAATCAAGATTGGATGTTTTTCTAAAAGATCTGCTTTAGGAAGTATTTTGGGGAAATTCTATGACCTGTGTTATACAGGAGATGAGACTAGGTGATCACAGTATTGTTTTCTTGCCTGAGAAACTATGAATATCCCCCACTCCCTACGTTGCCTGTCTCTGAACGCAAACAGAGAAAAACCCTACCATGTCTTACTCATTCATCCAGATGAGACAAAGAAAAAAACTTTATAGTATGTAATCCATGTGCCAGAAACCAGTGTGGATGTAAGCAGAGTCAGGATGAGCTCTACCCTGACATCTGGTGGCGAGTCATGATGGGTTGTGGAAAAGAACTTCAGGGGCTGATCTCATTAGCATAGGCACACCCACCCCACCTAGATGGTCACTTTGGCTGCTGTAGGAGCCCCAGTTTCTCTGTTATTGGGGCAGGAATAAACTGTTGTTGTTCTGATTATGTGAATCAAGGACAGTGGAACTGTACTTGGCCTTTTGTTATGATGGAGGGACTCACCATCAACTAAGCAGCATTCGCTAGGCAAGGGTCATGGGTTCCAAAACCCAGTGAATAGAGAAAGGCTGAAGAGAGGTATTAATATCTTGTGGTATGGGCTCTATAGTAAGAACCTTACATGCTAATTGCATCTTCCTTCTCTCTCCACTGTGAAATATCAGAGCTAATTTTGATTCCCTTAGGAATCTAGTTATAGGCTGCTAAGCTGAATTCACTTTGGGCCTATGCTGCACCAGCACTGAGGTTCCCCTACTACAAGCTAAAATCACAAAAGAGCTCAACTTACTAAGAGCTGAAATCACTGAGTGTTGTGTTAAGTAGTGGGAGAGCCTGAAGATGTATTGCACAGTGGTTTGCAGGATGGCTGGCAGAGCAGAGCAGCTCTTGGAGCAGAGCAGTTTGTGGGATGTCTGGAGCAGCTCATGGGGGCAGCTGGCAGAGCGGAGCGATTCGTGGGACAGCTGGTGGAGCAGAGCCGAGCCACATGGAGAGGTGGGGCAATCAGCTTTGGACCACTTAAGGTGCCCCTTAACCCACCCCCCCCCATCTCCACGCAGGTTGGAAGGTAAAACTCTGCAGATAAACTTTTGAACTCTAGGGCTGCACTGACCAGGGACAGAGACTTCTGGGGTGTTGGACGTTTGGGATTTTGGGTGATTTTGGGTTGCTGGACTCAAGAACCAAAGGGAAAGGACATGCCCCAATTTGCTTGGTTTTTTCGTGGGTTTTTTGCTCATGGGTTGTGTTAGGAATCCTGTTGGTGGTGTTTCCCCAACATAATGCAACATTGTTTCTCTGTTACTAAAAGGCTTTCCTACACTCAGACTCTGTGCTTGTGAGAGGGGAAGTATTGCCTCTTGGAGGCGCCCAGAGGGGGTGGTATATATTTGTCCCAGGTCACTGTGTGGGGGCTCGAGCCGGTTTTGCATTGTGTTATTGGAATGGAACCCCTAGATCCTGAACCCGGCCCTTGTTGCTGCCAATTCTGACGGGCAGAAGGGTTACATAAGTATTCGTGGTCCAGTGCCTCCATTGTACACTGTATGATTCTCACACTCTGGGGTTTGTATAGGGGCCTATATACTATGTAGCCATCTTGCAGCCCAGCATGAAGGATTCATACAATATGCACCACAAATGGGGAGACGTGTGTATAGTGCATGGCACTTCCATCTTTGGATGATGGAACATATAGGGTGTGGCACTGAGGAAATTAGGTCTAATGTACTATGTTGTGTGAGCATACTGCCAGGGTGAAGGGGATGGGTATGAACCCTTACAAAGGTGCTATCCCCAGGTAATGAGCGTAGAAAGCCCTACAGAGTGGGGTTGCTGGGGTGGGGGAACTCTATAGCATTTAGTTTTTGGTTGGGGATTACGGAATGAGTCTGCAGGATGTGAGATCCAAGGGAGGAACACCAGTTTAATTTTTTCTTTTGAAAATTTTTTCAACAAAACAAGTTTTTTGATTGAATAGAAATGTTTTCATTTATTTTTTTATTTCTCAAATAAAACTTTCAAATAAAATTGATTTTTTTTAACATTACATTTAAAAAAATTTGGATAGGTGTAATAGAGCTAAAGTCTCATTACCAGGCCAAGTGGTCTCGTGACCCATATACCTCTCAGCAGGAAGGCCTTTTTGACCAGTTCCTCACCTGAGGATGCATTTAGCTTCATCTTGAGTTACAATGTTCTTGCCCTCTTCTTATCAGAGGAGTTTGGCCTTGTTTGCCAAAGGGGCAGTTGGTAGGGGAACCCAGGCTCTCCCATTCCACCAGGCTCCAACCTAGGGTTCTATGAGAGTCAACAGGGTCAGGCATCCTGGAGCGCTCTTGGAGTTATCCACCCTGGGTCAATTCCTACAATCCATCTCTCCTCCATGACTTCAAGTGTTACATATGGTAACAAAAAAAAAAAGAGGCAACTTTAGCCCCAACTGGGCTCAGCATGCAGTCCTACTCCCCACAGGGAAGCTTCTTCAGCACCCTTGTCCAGGAGCTCTCATAGTATGCCAACATTTTTATGGCTGACTTGGAACAACACTTCCTCAGCTCTCGTCCCCTAACGCCCCTACTCTACTTGCGCTACATTGATGACATCTTCATCATCTGGACCCATGGAAAAGAAGCCCTTGAGGAATTCCACCAGGATTTCAACAATTTCCATCCCACCATCAACCTCAGCCTGGACCAGTCCACACAAGAGATCCACTTCCTGGACACTACGGTGCGAATAAGCGATGCTCACATAACCACCACCCTATATCGGAAACCTACTGACCGCTATTCCTACCTATATGCCTCCATCTTTCATCCAGATCACACCACACAATCCATTGTCTACAGCCAAGCTCTACAATATAACTGCATTTGCTCCAACCCCTCAGGCAGAGACAAATACCTACAAGATCTCTATCATGCATTCCTACTACTACAATACCCACCTGCTGAAGTGAAGAAACAGATTGACAGAGCCAGAAGAGTACCCAGAAGTCACCTACTACAGGACAGGCCCAACAAAGAAAATAACAGAACGCCACTAGCCATCACCTTCAGCCCCCAACTAAAACCTCTCCAACGCATCATCAAGGATCTACAACCTATCCTGAAGGACGACCCATCACTCTCACAGATCTTGGGAGACAGGCCAGTCCTTGCTTACAGACAGCCCCCCAATCTGAAGCAAATACTCACCAGCAACCACACAACAGAACCACTAACCCAGGAACCTATCCTTGCAACAAAGCCCGTTGCCAACTCTGCCCACATATCTATTCAGGGGACGCCATCATAGGGCCTAATCGCATCAGCCACACCATCAGAGGCTTGTTCACCTGCGCATCTACCAATGTGATATATGCCATGTGCCAGCAATGCCCCTCTGCCATGTACATTGGCCAAACTGGCCAGTCTCTACGTAAAAGAATAAATGGACACAAATCAGACATCAAGAATTATAACATTCAAAAACCAGTCGGAGAACACTTCAATCTCTCCGGTCACTCGATTACAGACCTGAGTGGCTATTCAACCAAAAAAAACCCGTCAGAAACAGACTCCAGCGAGAGACTGCTGAATTGGAATTAATTTGCAAACTGGATACAATTAACTTAGGCTTGAATAGAAACTGGAAGTGGATGAGTCATTTATACAAAGTAATACTATTTCCCCATGTTATTTCTCCCCCCCCTCCTCTGTTCCTCAGACGTTCTTGTTAACTGCTGGAAATGGCCCATCTTGCTTGTCCCCATGAAAGGTTTTCCTCCTTCCCTGCCCCCCCCCCCCCCACTGGTGATGGCTCCTCTTAAGTAATCACTCTCCTTACAGTGTGTATGAGAAAACCCATTGTTTCATGTTCTCTGTGTGCGTATATAAATCTCCCCACTGTATTTTCCAACGAATGCATCCAATGAAGTGAGCTGTAGCTCACGAAAGCTTATGCTAAAATAAATTTGTTAGTTTCTAAGGTGCCACAAGTACTCCTTTTCTTTTTGGGAATACAGACTAACATGGCTGCTATTCTGAAAAAAGGTAAGTCTCTGTTTTCTACCCAGCCTCGCCAAGACTGAGCAGGGTTACTCCCTTTTAAGCTTCCTGTCCAGTTGTAGAATGCTCTGCAGGTCTGGAGGGGCATGGCTATTTTGAACCAGTACTGTCCTTTAGCCCATTTGGGCCCCATGTCGGGTATGTACATCCCATCAAAATGAGAAATCACATTCTTTCACTTTAACAAAAAGTATGCCTCCTTTTTTCCACTACAAGGGAGTAAAAGAGGGAGGGTACACGCAGTGAAAACCATTTTTAAATAAATTTGTTTAGAAAATTTCTTGTAAATCCAAAATAATTACTGTACCTAAAATTTCAAATAAAAAGAAGAAATTGTCAACAAAATCAACTTACCTTTTTCGAAAAGCTCTAGACAGGAGGATATATAAATTGTTGCATCAGGAGTACGGCCAGGTCCAAACATTCAAAACTCATGAGTCACACAAATCTCATGACTTTTTGGGATCTAAAAATGATGAGATTAAAAAAAATGTGTGACCCAATTTATAAATTAAAAACACTTTTTTACATATTGAACACCATTATAAATGCTGGAAGCAAAGCGGGATTTGGGGTGGAGGCTGAAAGTCACGACCCCTATGTAATAACCTTGTGACCCCCCCGAGGGGTCCAAACCCCATTTTGAGAACCCCTGCTCTATAGGGTGTGATCTGTGTTTTTGGGGGTGGGGGCTCGATAAGGGATGCTACCCAAGTGGGGAGGAGGACTCTACTGGAGGGTTCTATAAGGCATGTTATCAAGGTGGGGGAGGGGAATGCTATAGGGTGTGGCACGGGGGGGCTCTATGAGGGATGTTATCGAGGTGGGGAGGGGAATGCTATAGAGTGTGGCGCGGGGGGCACTATAAGGGATGTTATTGAGGTGGGGGAGGGGCACTCTGAGGGATATTATCGAGGTGGGAGAGGGGAACGCTATAGGGTGTGGCGCGGGGGGCTCTATGAGGGATGTTATCGAGGTGGGGGAGGGGAACGCTATAGGGTGTGGCGCGGGGGCCTCTCTGAGGGATGTTATCGAGGTGGGGGAGGGGCGCTCTCTGAGGCATGTTATTGAGGTGGGGGAGGGGAACGCTATAGGGTGTGGTGCGGGGGGCTCTGAGGGAAGCTATCAAGGTGGGGGAGGGGTGCTCTCTGAGGGATGTTATCGAGGTGGGGGAGGGGAACGCTATAGGGTGTGGCGCGGGGGGCTCTGAGGGATGTTATCGAGGTGGGGGAGGGGAACGCTATAGGGTGTGGCGCGGGGGGCTCTGAGGGATGTTATCGAGGTGGGGGAGGGGAACGCTATAGGGTGTGGCGCGGGGGGCTCTGAGGGAAGCTATCGAGGTGGGGGAGGGGAACGCTATAGGGTGTGGCGCGGGGGGCTCTGAGGGATGTTATCGAGGTGGGGGAGGGGAACGCTATAGGGTGTGGCGCGGGGGGCTCTGAGGGAAGCTATCGAGGTGGGGGAGGGGAACGCTATAGGGTGTGGTGCGGGGGGCTCTGAGGGAAGCTATCGAGGTGGGGGAGGGGAACGCTATAGGGTGTGGCGCAGGAGGCTTTGAGGGATGTTATCGAGGTGGGGGAGGGGAACGCTATAGGGTGTGGCGCAGGGGGCTCTGAGGGATGTTATCGAGGTGGGAGAGGGGAACGCTATAGGGTGTGGTGCGGGGGCTCTGAGGGAAGTTATCGAGGTGGGGGAGGGGCGCTCTCTGAGGGATGTTATCGAGGTGGGGGAGGGGAACGCTATAGGGTGTGGTGCGGGGGGCTCTGAGGGAAGCTATCGAGGTGGGGGAGGGGAACGCTATAGGGTGTGGCACGGGGGGCTCTGAGGGATGTTATTGAGGTGGGGGAGGGGAACGCTATAGGGTGTGGCACAGGAGGCTCTGAGGGATGTTATCGAGGTGGGGGAGGGGAACGCTATAGGGTGTGGCGCGGGGGGCTCTGAGGGAAGCTATCGAGGTGGGGGAGGGGAACGCTATAGGGTGTGGTGCGGGGGGCTCTGAGGGAAGCTATCGAGGTGGGGGAGGGGAACGCTATAGGGTGTGGCACGGGGGGCTCTGAGGGATGTTATTGAGGTGGGGGAGGGGAACGCTATAGGGTGTGGCACAGGAGGCTCTGAGGGATGTTATTGAGGTGGGGGAGGGGAACGCTATAGGGTGTGGCACAGGAGGCTCTGAGGGATGTTATCGAGGTGGGGGAGGGGAACGCTATAGGGTGTGGCGCGGGGGGCTCTGAGGGAAGCTATCGAGGTGGGGGAGGGGAACGCTATAGGGTGTGGCGCGGGGGGCTCTGAGGGAAGCTATCGAGGTGGGGGAGGGGAACGCTATAGGGTGTGGCGCGGGGGGCTCTGAGGGATGTTATTGAGGTGGGGGAGGGGAACGCTATAGGGTGTGGCACAGGAGGCTCTGAGGGATGTTATTGAGGTGGGGGAGGGGAACGCTATAGGGTGTGGCACAGGAGGCTCTGAGGGATGTTATCGAGGTGGGGGAGGGGAACGCTATAGGGTGTGGCGCGGGGGGCTCTGAGGGAAGCTATCGAGGTGGGGGAGGGGAACGCTATAGGGTGTGGCGCGGGGGGCTCTGAGGGAAGCTATCGAGGTGGGGGAGGGGAACGCTATAGGGTGTGGCGCGGGGGGCTCTGAGGCAAGTTATCGAGGTGGGGGAGGGGAACGCTATAGGGTGGGGCGCGGGGGGCTCTGAGGGAAGCTATCGAGGTGGGGGAGGGGAACGCTATAGGGTGGGGCGCGGGGGGCTCTGAGGGAAGGTATCGAGGTGGGGGAGGGGCGCTCTCTGAGGCATGTTATCGAGGTGGGGGCTTATATGGGGCGTGGCTCGGCCCAGGCGAGGGGCTCGACGGGGGCAGTACCGAAGGCGGCCCCACGAGGCAGCGCTATCGGCGGAGGCGCCCTACTCGGCCGGGTGTGCCCCTGAGCAGCCTTGAGGCTCTCGAGGGCGGGGCCGTAGAGGACGGGGGGGTCCTGGCGGCGGTGATTGGCTGATGAGGAACGAGGCGAGTCTCTCGAGGACCGGTGCCTCAGGGATTGGTCGAGGAAGGAGCTCGGGGTTCCTCATTGGACTCGATTAGGGGCGGTAACCTGCGATGCTGCTGGCATCGATCATTGGCTAGTTTGGGAGGAGGCTGGCGCGAGCACGCTTATGCTTTGGGCATTGGGCGAACTGCTGCTTAGGGGCGGGGTTCCGATCCCGGAAACAGCGCGGTGAAGTCTGGGTAAGCGGTGCCGGTCGCGCCTGCGCAGTGCGGCTCTGCGTGCGGGAAGATGGTGCTCATCAAGGAATTGTGAGTCGGGGGCTGGGGATGGACCGCGCCGCACATCGATCGTCTCCGAGGGGAGGGGTCCCCCCGTCCCGGGCTCCTCTCCTCCGCCGCCGCCCACCCGTCCCGGCCTTGGTCCCGTCCCGGGCTACTCTCCGCTGCGCCGCCCGGCCCGGCCCGGCCCGGCCCTGTCCCGGGCTCCTCTCCGAACGGGCCCCTGGGGGCCCTGTCTATCACCCTGTCGGGTCCTACAGCGCCTGCCTCGGGGCTTCTCCCTTCCCCCTGCAGACAGGTGGTGAATCCCCCTCCCTTTCCCCCTCTCTGTACCACGTTTCCATCTTGCCCTGCATCTCCACTGGCTATTGTGCCTGGCTCTTGCCTTCTTCATGCCCTTGAGCGATACTGCCCCGGTCACTGATTAGCCTGCCTGCCTCCCCTCTGCCAGCGAGGCTAACCCAGTCTGTAACAGCTTCGACTAGCTGACCTGCCCACACATGCTCAAATCGTCTCTAATATGGGACTGAGTGTCTTGTTTGTTCTTAATTGGTAATAAATAATACTCTGGAGCCTGATTCTAGAGAGGGCAAAAGTGAATGATTTTCAGTAAGTCATGGAGCACGGGGGAAGATCCATACAACTGGAAAAAAGCTAATGTTGTGGCAATTTTTAAAAAGGGTGAATGGAATGAACTGAGTAATTACAGGCCTGTAAGCCTGCCACTGATTGTAGGCAAGATATTGGGGCAGCTGATGCTGCACTCCATTAATAAAGAATTAAAGGAGGGTAATGTCATTAATGCAAATCAGCATGGGTTTATGGAAAATAGATCTTGTCAAACTAACTCAAGATCTGTGTTCATGAGATTGCAGGTTTAGTTAATGACTATAAAAGTGTTAATATACTTAGATTTCTGTGAGTCATTTGACTTGGTACTACATGACTTGTTCATTAAAAGGATGAATGGGATACAATGATCATGGTATACATTAAGTGTATTAAAAACTGGCTAACTGCTATGTCTCAAAATCTAATTGTAAACAGGAATAATCATCAAGCAGGTGTATTTCCATTGAGGTCCTGCAAGGGTTTGTTGTATGCTAGAAGAGTTTGCAATTGACACACAAATTTGGAGAGTGATAAATAATGAAAAGGACAGGTTACTGATTCAGAGAGATCTGGGATTGCTTGGTAAATGGGGCACAAACTATATGTTTTTAATATGGCTAAATAGAAATGTATAAATCTAAGAACAAAAATATAGGCCATAGTTACAGGATGGGGACTGTGTCCTGGGAAGTAATGATTCTGAGGAAAAAATTGAATGTTGTGGTAGATAATCACCTGAATACGAGCTCCCAATGTGATGCTGTGGCAAAAAGAGCTACCTAATGCAGTCCTAAGGTGCATAAACAAGGGAATCCTCTAGTAGGCATAGAGAGGTTATTTTACCGCTGTATTTAGCATTGCTCTAGTGCAGCTGGAATACTGTAGTTCGGTTTTGGTGCCCACAATTCAAGAAGGGGATTGATAAATTGGAACAGGTTCAGAGAAGAGCCAGGACTGCGATTAAAGGATTAGAAAATTTGCCTTATAGTGATAGACTCACAGAGCTCAATCTATTTAGCTTAACAAAGGGAGGTTAGGGTGTGACTTGATTACAATCTAGGAGTGTCTACATGAGGAACAAATATTTAATAATGGACTCTTCAATCTAGCTGAGAAAGGTCTAACATGGTCCAATGGCTGGAAGTTGGTGCTAGACACATTCAGACTGGAAATAAGGTGTACATTTTTGACAGGGTAATTAACCACTTGAACAGTTTATCCAGGGTCATGATGGATTCTCCATCATTGACTATTTTTAAGTCAAGGTTTGATATTTTTCTAAAAAAGATGCTCTAGAAATTATTTTGAGGAAATTCTGTAACTTGTTTACAGGAGGTCACACTAGATGATTACAATGGTCCTTTTGGCCTTTGAATCCATAAATCTGAATTATCGGTTTGCTCTGAACTGTATTTATATTAGACATGAGTAACTGAGTTTTTAAAATTACCCTGTGAACCTGGCCTAATAATTGCCAAACCAACAATGATGATGATTGTACTTCACATATTCTTTACTCCTTTTTCATTTTTTGTAGCAGGAGAACCAACTGTAGTTTTCTTCTCTAAAGGAAAGAATGTTCCCTTGGTATCATTGCAGTGTGTTGGTAACAGGTTTTAACAAATATGCCAGATTTATCTATTCTATTTTGTTGTTTACAGAGCAAAGTGTAATTGTTGAGATTGTACTATAAATATGCAAGTGCAGATACTATAGCAGTTTTAAGTATGGAATTACAGCTTGTGGTGTGTTATGCATTTGTTTACCTGTTAGATAAAGGAAATGCTAGAAGCATTAGAAACTGCAATAACAGATTGGGATGAAATAACAATTGTCAATTGCGAAGACCGACTCAAATTTTTGCACTTTCTTAGATTAAGCAGTTTTTGTATATCTGACAATGTCTCTGAGTGCTCAGCTTCTCCTAGAGCCCTTTCATACAGCAATGCCTTAAAGTGTTGGTTTTGCTCAAACTTGAGGGATGGAATTGGCAGTGGCCAGCTGGCTTAAAATGGTGTTTCTGAGTTTTAAAATATTAGCTCTTTTCCCCTGTCCAAAGTAATGTCAAAGTTGATGTTTGGAGGCCATGTCTAAAATATCTAGTAACAAATGTAATTGCCTCATTCCCGTTATCTTGAAATGTGTCTTCCTCTGCTGGGCATTGCACTGAATTTTTGTTTTGTTGAAGAAATTCCTATTGTGCCAGAATAAATCTTCCCTTATGTTGCATTTCCAAGTCAACTATGGTGACTTGTTAAAAGGAACATACTTCATTCTTGTACATAACCTGAACTTCTGGCCAGGTTTATGATGTTTGGAGCCCCAGCATTAGCTTTAGGACTTAATGCTGTGACAACTTAAGCAATATTTAGCAAATTCCTCTGCCAAGAAAATGAGTTAGCGCTGGAGTGTCAAATGTGGCCACCATCAACAGTCAGAATGTACAGAATAATGCTTCAGCACTTGTCTTTATAGCACAGATACTGATGATCTTGTTGATTTGGGGTTAATATACACTGTCGTCCTGTGTTGTACTTTGCTATCCACTCTCATTTATCCTCACAGTCTCCATGAGAGGGGAGAATCGCATCCCAATAGAAATGAACATTGCAGACTGTGCAGAGCATCACTGCACTGAGACTCTGCTGTTTAGATGGCCCACTTGTTTGAGAGAGTGAGAGATAGAGATGGATGGATATGGATGGACTCATCTAACAGTTCCCTTCTGATGGGTTATGAGTAATCAGTCAGCTAAAGAAACCTCCTTCTTACAACAGCAGTTGGGAAAGAGTCCATAGATTCTAGGCTGCAATGTTGGCACGATGACTTATAGATGTCACTGTTTGAAAAGACCAGTTTCATTTCTCTCCCTCCCTTGACCAGTGCAGGCTTGTTCCCTGTGTTGTTTTCTAATGGTTTTTGTAGTGTAGTATTGAAGGGTTCAATTATGGGGCTCTCACCATTTCCATTAGGAGAGTGTTTTTCCTAGTGATGTACTGAAATTTTTCTGTTGCTTAGCTGCATATAATTGCACCTACTTATGCCCTCTTTGACCCCTCCAGATAATTCCTTTCTTCTGGTGTTTATACCCATTCAGTGCAGTACAATATAATACAACTTTATTTGTATTTTGTATTTGGCACAAACTGTGTTCCAAAGCCCTTGGATTAAATTTCACAACTGTCATTGTCATACTATAGAAAGTATTACATACTTAACTTTTACTGTCTTGGCATAAAGAATTATTTCAACTTGTTAACTGTTTATGCTGCTTTTATCAGAATTTGCTCCAATTTTTGATTTTAAGCATCTTTGCAGTGCTTGAGATGCGGAACAAAGAGTTAAAAATATACAGCATTAAAATACAAGTAAACACAAGACGCCAGCCAAGACTCCAAATAATTGCTCTCCAAAACCCGGTAAACAGTACCCCATCATCAGCATCTCCAAATTAATCCCATCAACCAATCTCCCTATATGCTTAGGGGACAAGATGAGCCCCAGGAGAGAGTCCAGAAAATTAACAAATCTGAGGAGTGACCAGGAGTGCGTTCTGGAGTAAGGAGCACCGCCTTCTCCTATTTAGACCAAAGTGGCTCCAGTTTGAGCATTTCTGTTGCTTTCAACCACAGCAGTATGCATAGGGAGATGGGCTGTCACTTAACTAGCCATAATAATTAATTTTTATTAACCACTTTGCACTTATAGGTCAAAGCAGCACTTTGAACTCCTCCTGGGAATCAGTAGATGGGCTGATCAGCTGTATAATGTGCTCCCTGCAGGAAACCCCATTTAGCAAGTGGACAGCCACATTTGCTACTAACTTTAGCTTCCAAATCATCCCAAAGTCTGTCATCATGTGTAGCATGCTGCAATAATCTGAGCTCAGGGTGACAAAGGCATGAATAATTGTAGTAAGGTCTATGTCTGATAGAAACAGTGACTCCTCAGGCACAGATTGGGTTGTGGAGGCAATGTTCTTGGCCAAAATTCTTAGCTCTGAGTAGTCCCAGAATTTATAAAGAGTTGTGTATTGTATACCTATGAGACAACTGAACAAGTACCAGTAATTTCAGCAGTCAGGTGCCCAGAATTGGATGCACAGAGCATCCTAGTTTGTGCATGCCACAGCTCTAGTAGGAGAGACAATTTCCTCCTTGCTACAAGATGAGGGTGGTGCGACTGCTTTACGCATGCCCCAAAACTTCATTGGCCTTTTTTGCTGGTCTCTCCCTTTGCACACTCTCACCTGGTGTGCTCTCTGCTATCGATAGGCCTTGCAACTACTGCTTCCCAAGTTTCTCCTTCCCACTGACTATCTGTATTTCAGATTATTTCCCCCTGGTATTTATTAGCTATATTTTCCCAAATTGAACCTCATTTTATGTTGTGCCCTGTTATAGGCTGGAGAATGAGTCACTATTGCTTAAATGAATTAGGGTGTGTGAATTATTATTTTTTAGGACACAAACTAGTTTCTATTACTCACCCTGTTTCATTCATATAGCTTTCCAAATTATTCACCTTTAGGGCTGAAATCTTCTGTTCTTGGCTTCTGCTTGAAGGTGAATTTTTGGAAAGCTCAAGCAAAGTGCTTTCAGTTATGGGATAGGATAAAATATCCTCTGTGGGAAGGAGAACTTCAAAGATCCTTATGCAGCTGAAGTATAAAAAGTAAAACTATGTATGGGTAGTCCTTGGGGATTAAAATCCTAGCTTGTTGTGGGGTTGAGGCAAAGGAGAAATAATTTTTATAAGTAATTATAAACCATTTCTAAGCATGCATGGTGTGAAGCTAAAATTGTAGCAAAGACTTTTGAATCTCAGCCCCCCCCTCCCCCCGTGGCATCACTGCAAAATTCTGCCTTATTGGAGGCTTATGCAGGCACAGAAGCTGTAGCTGGGGCATTTTGTATTTAAAAAAGTTAGCAAGTGTCTAATTGAAAACTTCTCAGCCCAAAAAATTATTTTAACATTTGGAGCAAGAGAAAATTGTGGGTGGCAAAAAATAATAATAATTCGGTCTTTGATGTGTGTACAACCGTTCCAGCATTCTACAAATACAAGCTTTTGCTGACAGGAAAATTGTACCATTCTGTTGCAGAGATGCAGCTCTTCCCAGCGGCAACTGATGTGATGTAATTTTATTAACCCAGTTTGACAGTGTGGCCAAAATTAGGAGCAACAAAAATGGGGCATTAATTCCTGTCTTCTTTCCTTATACACTTTGTTAGTTTGGTGTTTAAAAACAGAAAATTCTCCCATCCCCTCTTCTTGGAAAAACAAACTTTTTAAAAAAAAAATGTGAATTTCTTAATGCAATATTAAGTTGGTCAATTCTTAGGTAACTTCTACATTCCCGATAATTGTGATTAAGGTTTTTACAGCAATATTAAGTTGGCCTTATTACACGTGTGCTTTTAGTGTAAAACAGAATTAGTAAATATTGTATTACAGAAGCTTAATTGTTGCTGTTGAAATATTATTTCCTGATATTTGTGATTTTTAACTCTGCTATATTAGATGTATCAACACTGTATGTAAAGTACCTGCCCAGTCATACGCACCCTTTGCTCTCCCAAATTCAATGAAGGGTAATCTGTATTTACTTTTTGTAATGAGTACTTAATAGTTGCAATAATTAAAGAAATTCAGTGCAGTCAGACTTGTGGTCACTTCCATTCATTATCTTAGGGCTAGTCTACACTGACAACGCTAAAGCGCTTTAACGTGCCTTGTGTGGTCGCTGTGCAGTGCTGGGAGAAAGCTCTCCCAGCGCTCTTAAAAAGTCACCTCCATGAGGGGTGTAGCTAACAGTGCGCTGAAACTTGCTGCGCTCAGGGGGTGTGTTTTCACACCCCTCAGTGTGAAAGTTGCAGTGCTGTAAATTGCCAATGTAGACAAACCCTTACTTTGCATCAGCAGTAGTAGTTATTCAAGGATCTCAAGGTACTGTACAAAAGCTTCATTCCTGTTTTACAGATGAGGAAACTGAGGTCCATGAGTGCTGGGTGGTGGTAGTGGCCTGAGACATACAGGAGGTCGGACTAAATGATTTGACCGTCTTTATTGTCTTAAACACTGACTCTCTAAAGTGACTTGCCTGAGATGTTCCTTCATGTCAATAGCAGAGCTGGATATAATTCTTGGGTCTCCTTACTCCTCCCCTGCTTCAACCACTCAAACGTTTTGCCTTATAACAAGTATTTAACATGGGGTTGTACTTGGTTGATTACTTTCTACTTATGTAATTTTATTGTCTGCCTAGTATTTTATAAAAGGTCAATGAACATAATTGATTTTGCCATTTTTATGAATATCTGTGGAACAGATGACTATTTAGATGCTTATTTTATACATTCAGTTTGTTCCTTTTCTCTTTCAGCCGAGTGGTTTTACCATGCTCAGTGCAAGAGGTATGTACTCTTTGCCTTTCTAGTTGTGCTTTGTTCTTATTTTAAAAACTGATTAGCCTGGATCCAAATGTTGGTTCTGTGCTATGCGTCCACTAGTCTACCAGATGTGAGATACTGTCCCATCAGTGAGGCAGAGCAAACTTGTCTCAGCTCAGTGAACTTCAAAGCAAACAAATGACTACAGGTCAAGAAACTTTAGCTGCTTCCAAGCCAATACAGTGCTTATGATCAAGAAAAGGAAATTGTAAATCTCTTCATTGCTACAGAAACTTCCTGCTATGAGGCATTGTGTGACTCCAGCTAATATACTTTTGCCTCCCATAAAACAGGGATAGGGACACTCTTTAAGTGTCTGAAACTGAGGATTTAAATGGTACTGAAATGCACTTAAGTAAAGCTCATTCCCCCAAATTGAACAGAAAACTTCCTGTTCTAAGGGAAAATGCAGCCTCTTTCGTTTACCTTCTGGTACCTAGTTCCATCCATCTAAATAGCTTTCTCCAAAGAAAGCTGTGTTATATACATGTATAGTGACCTCTTGAATAACTGTATGCATGTTAAAGCTGCAACACTAGAAATAAAACTAATCATTTAACAATTTTACTAAACTAAAAACACTTAAATAGCCATACTTGTGTGTCTTTTGCCAGAACAGAAATAGTTTTTCGTAGTTCTCTTGGGTATCATGGAAAATTAATAGGACAAAGAATAAAATTCTTTATCTGTCTAGTGAGGCCCACGATTGTATGCTGTTGTATTAATGTGGAAGAAAACAAATAGATCACAGAGCCTGTTTTCATGATCCATTAGACATATTTTTCCAGTGTTTTGTCATTCTCTAGTGTGCACTTTCCTTAAACTAAAGTGTCAGTTTGCTTGCATGTAATTATGTCCATACAAAGTTCTCTGGTCAAATTAAAATATCTAAATTCTGACATACTAAACAGTTTTCCTCTGACCCATTTTAATGTTGAAATTTTGTATCTCTTAATTTCAGTATCAAGTTGGGCAACTTTACTCTGTGGCAGAAGCTAGTAAAAATGAAACAGGAGGTGGTGAAGGAATTCAAGTCTTAAAAAATGAGCCTTATGAAAAGGATAGTGAAAAGGGACAGTATACCCACAAAATCTATCACTTAAAGAGGTAAGAGATCTATTTGGGTTCTTTCTGTGGGGGAATTACTGACCCATGATTTCTCAGCTCCTATTTTTATTATGTAAAAGTACAATACACTTCAGTCTTGTCCAGGAAATATTTAGAGCCAGTTTGGAATCTTATGAAGGGTAATGGGGAAGAAGAGGAGCACACCATAAAATGGGTTTGGACATCAAAAAAAGTAAGTTTTAGGCACTTGATTCAGAGGGGACTTTTCTGCTGTTTTATACAGCTCATCAAATTGCTCATGTTAAATACTTGAGTTTTCCCAAAGCTTGTGATACTTCAGCCTGTTCTTTTGTTAGTGAAGGAATTCATGGCAGCAGGATATCCCCACTAACATATATTTTTGACAAGACTTTACTTGATGCTTTTCCCTGTGCGATGCGAGGATTACTTCAGCCAGGCTACAGGTCCCTGGATTGTTCCTGAAATTGAACCATATTTGCCGCCAGTGAGCTATGTTTTGTTCTTTTTACAATTACGGAAGAGGATTTCCTCTGAGGTCCTTTTCTTGCTTACGCTTTTGACACATGTACCAGTGTGATGTGTCTAGTATAAAAAGTGGTTTAATATCTTGGCTACAGTTGTCTTCTATTTCTACTCTTGAACGGGAAATGTTCATTAATAGTTGCCTATTAAAGTTGTTGCTGAAATCTTGCTGCAGCTGCTGGGACCTTGATCTATTTTGATCTTGTCAATACTGTAAACAGACTGTCCAGTGGACCAAAGAGTACAGTTCTGTATCTATTATGGTTTTTTGAAGGTTTTAAATAATATAGAACAGAAGGTTGTAGTTAAGACCTAGAAAAAATTGACTAAGAAGAAACTGAATTGTTGAACAGAACCTCCTTCTAGTTTTCTGTGATTGGTAATGTCAAAGTCTTCAAAGTTAGGAATATAACTTTCAGACCTAAGGAATTCCTCCTTGGTTGTCGTTCGTTTTCCTTACCTAAACTGGATATGGGATTCAACTAAGCCCATGCTTTGTGCTAGAGTTTAATTTGATAGGTGTATGCAGTACAAATTGGTAATGAAGATGTGCCAGGGCTTCATTTCGTCAAGAAGCTGTACTTGTTCCACTTCAGTTTAAAATGAAGATACTGGTAATTATGTGTGTTGCTACAATTTGGTGGTGTAGCTAGCAGAAATTGACTTGTGTGGAGTTTGCTCACCAAAGTTTGAGGAGTGAAGCTTTCCTCCCTTATTTTCTGTTGGACTACTCAGCATGATAGTCACCGGTGTTGTTTTGTATGACTTACTATATCTAGGTTACCATTTTACAAGAAATCAGAATTTTCAGCTCTTGTAATTGTTTAAACTGCTCTTCTTTTGTTCCTCCAAAAAATTATGAACATGAGCCTCCCAACTGGCCTGTCATGTTTCTAGAGCCCCTGTCACAATAATAATTCTGTACTAAGTGATTTAGAAATGTGTATTAAATAAGAAGTCTTAACTTGGGCATTAGAGTATGACTTGTTTATAGACTGCTTTTAATGTGGGGTTCCTTACAGCTTTCCAGTTAGTTCACTGAGCTCACATGTTCTAAGAATAAGCATTATCTTTTTTAAAAGAGATCTGTAACTCAGTAATGTTCCACTTTTTGATCTGGTTCTCTCAGAATATAGTATTCCTGGGGAATTCTGCGCCGTTGTGCAATGCAGAATTTAGCAGAATTCCCTGTTTACCCTGCAGAATTTCTGGCTGCTACTAGGGGCCGCTGGACTCTGCGGAGCCCAGCTCAAAGTGAGCAGATTGCCCAGCCTGGAAGGGCTGGAGGCTACAAGCTCTGCTTGATCCTCATTCTCCCAGGACGGGAGAGGGCCTGGGAGAACCAACCAGCTTTGGCAAAGGGTGAGGGAGGGCAGGGCTGTATCAAAACACATCCCCCAGTGGGACAGTAAAGAAACTGCGGGGAGTAAAGGCTCTGGGTGTGCTGGTGCCTGGGGGCTGCCCTGCTGCTGCTGGGCTCTGTGGGGAGGGAGGTGCTGGTGTCTGGGGCGGTGCCTTGCCGCTGAGCTCTGCGGGCCCAACACAGCCCCCTTGAGCACCCCCAACTGGGACTGAGTTGTTAACTGTCTACCCCTGGGGGAATCTTTTTTGCTGTTGTTTGCATTGTTGACGTACTTGTTGACAGGTATTTTGAAATAAATAACCAAAATAATTGAAACTGGAGTGATTATACTGTGTTGTTTTGACAAATAAAATATGCAGAATTTTGAAGAATTTTAAAATATTGTGTGAAGTTTTTTTTTTTTTTTTTTTTTTAATTTTTTAATGCAGAGTTTTTAATTTTTTGTTGCAAAATTCCCCTGGGAGTAGAATATATAATAACCACTTTCTGTGTTACATGAGGATATAATTCCTATGTTTAAACTTCAGCATTTTACATACTTAAAACTAGAGCTGGTTGAGCAAAACACCAATAATTTAGCTAACCCTATTCCATCAATTCATGAAGAAATTTATTCATGAATAACTTCTTCTGTTTGACAAACTCCTTAAAAAGTGAAAAACCCAAAGGCAATTTTGCAAGTGCACACACATTCATTAAATTAAACGTAGAGTTAGCTATGTCCTAGTACATATTAATCTCTGGATGGGAATATCCCTTAGACAGGAAGGTATACCATATTTGAAGGATTGTAGTCTAAACAGAAAGGGGAAAGGCAAACTGAAGGCACAGGAACAATAGACAAACTAGGGTGAGGCAATAACAGCAGGGAAGGCTTCAGACTTCTTGTCAGACCTGGGGCAGTGCAGAGATTACACTGGTGGATGTTGAACGTCTCCTGGCAATGAATGAAGATCCACTGTCCATTGCAGATATTTTCTATCATTTGGCTTTCAATACCATTAATTATGAGGTGTTGTTGACTTGAATGCAGAGGGAGTGGATATGACTTCTCTCAGGTTGCTGACCATTCCCAAGGGAGGAGGATGGATCCTTATTCATCATCCTCAAGAGTGCTCCCATGTAGAATCAAACAGATTTCAAGACCTACATGGACAAGGATCAGTTCATCCACTTCATTGGATGGATTTTAGCCCACAAAAGCTTATGCCCAGATAAATTTGTTGGTCTCTAAGGTGCCACAAAGTACTCCTCGTTCTTTTTTTCTGCTAATTAGAATAATTTGGTCGTAAAGTTTAGTAAGTAATACCTTATCTATTCACTTTAAATACTAAAATCTCATGTTTGCTATTTATCAGTGTTTTCCTATTCAAGATTAAACTTGTTCATGTCAGATCATTTTTTTTTTATTGCCAAACAGAGGTTCCAGCTTGGCAGCATGAGCCAAAACATGAGCTGATCTGTTGGAGCTAACTACAAACATATGGAAAATTATATCCGGAACTTGATGTACAGGGTTGCTGTGGCTACTGTGAAGTTGTTAGAATATTTTTGTTGGGTTGGCTCTGGCTGGTCCATTTAAATCTGTTTCAAGCATTAAGGTTGAATATTTGAAAATAACAATACATTATTTTGCCATTTGTTCTGGATCTCTCCATGTGGTCAGTCACCAGTGATACCTGTTGAAGTGTGAGCTCACTAACTCTACAATCATGGTGAAGAGGTGATCTTTATTTACCAGCCATTCTTTAGGGAAAAGATGACTTTTCCATTCCATTTAAGGTAGAAAGAACCTTGAATGATTGTTCTGAGTGTTGGACTTCAGCACAGGTTGTTGGCCTTGTTCTTGGCCCCTTCATTCTTTTCTCCAGGTAGCCCACTGACTTTTCAGCTTACTTTCTTGATCTAACAGGGCATGGGACACTGAAAATATTCTCTATTTAAAGGGAATCTGTTCAGGAACTGGGTATCATCAAACATGAGAGGTAGTGAAGTTCTAAAGAATTAAAGCAGGCCATAGAAATAAATTACTGCTGAAGATGGCACTTGAGCCTTTCACCTCGAGAAATCAGATAAAATCCTAACTTGAGTTGCAAGAGGTACCAATCTAACCACATAGCAGATAATTATTGCTCACAAATGCCATGTTATGTGGGATCAGTTCGTGTGAAAGGGAACAACTAACTCATGGAAGGTTGTTGCAGGCTATTCTTTAAGTGCATGGGCAGAGCTGAGTGAAGATGTCTGTACTATAACTACCTTAAGTCTGTACCACTGATTACAATTTTATAAGCTACAAACTCGCAGTCTTTAAAAAAAAGAAATAAACGTTTTAGTGTTGGAACTACTCCTGATCCATTATGGATAATGAGAACCACAACTGTAGATAGAATCTCTCCTGCTTCAGGGCATAAACCAATCACCAGTTGCCTGGGGTTCAGAAAAACTTATCTTTTATGGGGTTTCTATACTTTACTCTGAAGCATTTGGTCTGACCACTCTTGGGGGGAGAATTCTGGATTAGGTGGGCCTTAGGTTTTTTCAGGCCTGACAATTCCTATCAATATTTACTTAAGACATAACTGGGATAATTTAATTGATTCCTATCCAGGTTCTAGATCAGAGCTAAGAGAGCTACATCTCTGTCATGTCATGCTGCTAGAGAGATCAGCAGACCAGAACCTTAGAGCAGAGTTTCTTTAGACAATGGTGTTTGATAGTTGAAGAGAAAGGAAAGCTAAACTAAATTTATGATTGAGATCATGCTGCTGAAAATATGTTTGATTAACTCAATTACTTTGGGAATGGTAACATTATTGCAGTTCATACAAATTAAACTGATTTGCTTGTGCATCATAATTTTTAATATGCTTGGGTAAAAAAATATGCCTTTTCAATTAGATTGTGGAATCTCATTCAGTTGGCAAAGCTGTAACAAACGTACAATATTTTGCTCTTCACAGTAAAGTTCCTGGGTTTGTAAGGATGATTGCTCCAGAAGGCTCCTTGGTATTCCATGAAAAGGCTTGGAATGCATATCCATATTGTAGAACAAGTAAGCTTGCTCTGAATTGATTCTTATCTTTTTGCCATACTGCACATAGATATTATCAAGTGGTTTAGGCCCCAAAGTTTTGTAATTTGGTGGAAAATACCTTACGGGTCACTTTTTGGCAAACCTACTCTGGCTGAGCTATGCAGCCATGAAAAGACAACAAAAGTTAACCAGCAGATTCTAGTCCCAAGACACCAGTTGTGTTCTAGTACATGATGTCTCCAGTACAAGACAAAAGAGTCTGACTAATGTCTCTTTTTCCAAATCCAGGATAAAACTTGTTGGGAAAGAGACATAATTTACAGTCCCTAAAAGCTTCTGCAAAGGATGAATGTAAAGGTTAGAAATGACAATTGTAGATAGCAATCAAAGTTCCTTCGATTTGATGCACTATTCATGTTTACTGTCTAGAAAACGCTTCAGTCTTTAGAAGAGGAAGTTGCGTAAAGGAGATGCATTCACCATATTCCATTTCTGAAGCTTTGATTTCTTTAAATTCCAAGAATCCAGTCCCTTTTTTTATTTTTTGGTCCGTCTTGTGCCAGTGTTTTAAAATACCTTAAAACATACTTCATCTTTAACATTAACAAATTGTTTCACAAAAGTATGCTGATGAATGGTTTTATTGTGGGGTTATCTTAATGAACAAGCGGTTTTTAATGAGCAATTGTGTTACACCTTCTGTATACAACTCAATCGGTATTACAGATTGCTTTAGAGTTAAGACTTTTGTGACAGACCTGTTGCACATATTAACACTATTTTGAATGCCTTCTTTTCCTTTTCGTTGCATGTTCCTCTGGCTTTCAGTTGTGACGGTGAGTACCTGGATTATTATTTGTTTATGAAATGTGTTTTAATGTAGCTCTTGGTTATTAAAGTTATAACTGACTTTCTAATGCTGCATATCTGCCAATCCAGACTCTAGTTTACTGATAGGTAAGATTCCACCAGTCGGAAATCAGAATATTCAGATCCTATACTTGCCACTACTTCTCTTCCTTATTCTCTTGTTCTGCTCTTCATAATTTCTGATATTGGAACAGTACACCACAGCTAAATGATTTAATAGCTGTGAATATAGAGTTTAAAATGGCAAGAGTTCCACAGGAAGCTATCCAGGAAAGGGAAGAAAGTGCCTTGGGGTCTACTTTCCTCCAGCTTAGCATAGCATACTAGCTTTGCCCTATTGCATCAAGCACTCTCCAGGCAATTATGGTAGGGTCTGGGCATGTGACCTGTTTTGAAATAGATAGCCAGTGTCTCTGGAGGAGCTTTCTTTCCACCAGAAAGTGGTAAGTCCTCTCAAGGATAGTCAGAGGGATGCAGGCTTTCTCTAGTTCAGTGGTCCTTTTGTGAAGGCTGGTGCTAAGGAATGCCAATTGTGTATTCAAAATGCAAGTACATAACCTCTTCCTGAAGCTGAAGTGAAAAAACCACCCAGCCTAAAACATCTCCCAGCAATCCCTCATAGGAAACTTTAGTTTTCGCCATAGTCTTTTGAGAAGGGTAAAACCTCTAATAACGCCTGAATCAGTGTGTATATATAGAGTTATCTGAGCTATGACACTCTGTTCCTTGCATAAGGCCAAATTAACCATATTGTACTTATGCATCTCCTCTTGTTGGATTCACTCACTGAATTTAGAGGTGGAAAATACTTGGGTCTTTGAACTTCCAGGAGACGGAATACTGTATTAGATGGAGCACAAGTCTAGTCTGGAGTGGCAGTTCTTGCTGTGGTTCCACCCCAGAGCCAGCTGCTGAATTTTTCTGCTGAATGTCTTGCTTGGAATCATTCAAGTTGAGTGCAGCTGTAGAAAGGGAAAGGATTAGCACTTGCTCATTTGATTTATTGTGTAGTGCCCAAGAACTCAGAAGTCTCTTCTGTAGATATAGACAAGAAAAGCTCAAAACAGTGTCATTGCACTGAGCAAAGTTAGTATCCAAAGTGATAATGGTTTAATGAAACAGACACGGAACTGCTATCA
Source organism: Dermochelys coriacea (assembly GCF_009764565.3). Classification (NCBI taxonomy): domain Eukaryota; kingdom Metazoa; phylum Chordata; order Testudines; family Dermochelyidae; genus Dermochelys; species Dermochelys coriacea. The sequence continues at coordinate 32,090,640 of NC_050082.1, read as the reverse complement.
TAATTTAATGGGAATTTGTGTAACCTCATGCATCACTTTGCAAATTTGGCCCAAATTTGGCAACGCAGTAAAGTGAATTTTAAATGAATGTTCGATTTCTATAAATGAGCAACTTCCTTTGTGACTCTAGTTTGGCCCATCCTGCAACATTATAAACCAGTGTGTTAAAGCTGGACTAGTCAGAGTAAGAATGATACCAGTGGGTATTTAAACATTAAACAAAACATATCAAACAAAAAAGTCCTTCTCATTGTTAAAAACTGTTGTTGTAATGTGTAAATCAGGTTTTGGTCTCTTCTATAGTATATAGCCACTGTAGCTTGAAATTAGTCAATTGACCCTGGGATGCTTGGCAGAAATACACCCTGCCAGCATCTGAAAATATAATGGATCCTGCCTACAGAGATAACGCTGATATTGTCAGAACTTGCAGCCCAACCTTTCCTCCACGCTGAGGGCTAAAATATTTGTAAAACATTGAGGTGAGAGCATCCTATCATCCCTTGAGCAGATAATGGGTAATCCAGCATGGAGTAAATTAAGCTTTGTGTTACAGAGAAGGGCTGGGAAGTTGGGAATGCTTTGAGGGACCAGACATTCTCATTGGGAAGCTCACATTAACTCAAGCTCCACTTCTATAGTCCTTTTATGTATGCCATGACAAGAGTTCATAGTTCTTTGTGAAACTGACAAACAAGGTAATAGCCGTAATGTAAAAAGTGTTTTTCCCTGACAAATGAAACTCCTTAATTTGCCACACTTTTTTTTTAGTCTTACCAGTAGGCAGTTAGTCTGAAAAGTCAGCTCTTTTGAGGCAGTATGATGAAGGATCACAGGTCAAATCTATAGGGTTCCTTGACTGTGGGAATAGCTGGGTAATAAGACTGGCTCATGTGCAAAAATTACTATTCCTGATTGGTGAATGGGCTAACCCAGAATCTGGATTGGTATCACTTAATGACTTAAATTTGAAACTAGTGCTTGTCATAATGGTAAGTGTCTCTTCAAAGACTAACTGTTTTTTTTTAGTTTTTGTAAAGTGCCTTGCCTCCTTTCTAATATTTTTATTAGTTGGAAGTAATATTAAATTGACCTGCTCTCTGTCAAGCAGATTTCATTTCTGAATCTGAATTTATTATGGAATCACCACTGTGGACATTCTATGAAAACAGCTCAGCTCTCACTAGAGACCAGCTATACAAGGAGTTGCAGATGAGGCTGTAAATCATGTTTAGCTTGACCAATCGCAGTATATGTGCACACATACATGCATGCAAGTGCATGCTTTCACTTTGTATCAATAACTGCTTTCCTTGCTACTCTAGGGGGGCTGTAGGGCGGTGTGGAAAGTTGTCTATTAGGTGGAGTTTCATGATTAGCCTGATTCTTGCTTGCATATTTATACCTGCCACTGGAAATTTCCACTACATCATCCAACAAAGTGGGCATTCACCCATGAAAGCTTATGCTCCAATACGTCTGTTAGTCTATAAGGTGCCATGGGACTATTTGCCATGATTAGCTTTGTTACATTAAATATCATGTTCCCTGGATTTTAGCATTAACTCACAGAATATTAAAAAAAAAAAATTGAAAATTCTTTTGGGACATTTCCTACATTTTAGTACTACTGGAAAGACCCCACAGCAGAATAGTATTTTTGCGTGGGACCTTTTGTTAAGACATCTGTCGTAGTCCGTTTTAATAAATAAAATCCTGACATTAGAAGAAATAGAAAACCTGCTGTGACATGGGGTGGGAGATATTGAAACTACTTGGAAGAGTCCAACTGAAGTGTTTACAAATTCTCCATATTTGTATTGGTAGGTGTCCTGGGTATCTAGATTTATCAAATGGCCATCATACAACTTATTACTTATACTCTAACCAATATTTCAGGTTGAGATGTAGGGCATCTAAACTTGTCTGTTGTGCAGTAGTGGGGCCTCTATTTCTGTTTCTATCTGAGTTAAAATGGGAAGCAAAGTTGCTAGTCAAGGCCTACAGTGCTGCCTCTGGTGGAGAAATGAAGTTGTTAAATGTAAGATTTAAAAGGGGAAAAAATAGTCACCCTTCTGCTGCTTGGTTTTATTTTTTACAGAATGAATATATGAAAGATGACTTCTTCATAAAAATCGAGACCTGGCATAAACCAGACTTGGGGACATCAGAAAATGTAAGTCAGGGTCTAGTAGTAACCCAGCATTTGCCATACTTACTGCACACATTGAACCTGATGGACCAATATCCCTTTTCTGGCTGTGGCTGATAGTTGATGCTTAAAGGAAGGCAGCCTCCCTTCAATAAATAATAAAAACTACTCCTCTAAACCAATGAAGCTATATCTCCTACAGGCATGGAAGGAAGAGGTTAGAGAAAGGGAGATGTGTTTGTTTATTTTCAAAGCTTAAGAGATCTTCAGATCATTCAGTGAATGGGAATTTTGTAACTACTCTAGATATTGCTCCTGGACACTTGTTCAAGGAAACTTCTTATCCTGGATGTCTCCTATCCCAGCGGCTTCAGCAAGGGTTTTAAATGAATCATACTGGTCACTTTGAAAGCACGCACTCGGTCCTCTTTGTTCAAGCATTTTATTAATGTTGCATATTGAAATTCCTTTTTTCAGCTAATTTTCTGTCTGGAAATATCCTGGATTGGTCCCTCTCAGTGTAGCTGGTTCAGTGCCAGTAGGGTGGTGTGTGATTTGGACTGTCCCCTTTCTCTTTTCTAATGAAAGAGTAACCAGATTCTAATGGTGGGCCCCTATACAAATATAATTGTCCATTTTCAGTGTTTGGATGACTTGCATGGATCCTTGTTTTTCACGCAGGCTAGAAACCTGAAGAGGGGATGACTTATGCTAGTGAAAACAGAAAGTAAAAAGTGTTCCCAGACAATTTTGCTTGTGCTTAATCTGAAGTGTATCTATGGCTAACAGCTATATGTATATGACACATGCTATGTATCTGGGCCCTTTGGTTTGCATTAGGTCACATCTTTTGAGAGAGAAATTTTAATAGATATATTTCAAAACTGTATATGGCTAACAAACTTCAAAATGTGCTGGGGTCTCTGGTTTAATGAACTCATTTGACGTACGGCAGGTTACTAATAACTGGATCACTTGCATTTCAGAACTTTATGTGAAAATTGTTCACTAAATAAAACATCTGCTTAGCCTATTGAATGCATAATGATTCTAATTACAGTGTTTGATGTCATTCGCTGTAAAGAAAGTGACAGAAGAATACAATTTAATCTTAAAACCAAGCTCCTCTGAAAATACAGAACTGAAGCTGTAGCTACAACTAGCTTCAGAATTGCTTAATTAAATAAATGGTAACTTCGGAGTGTATTCCTCAGGTGATTCTAAGAAAACTGTCCATCTCTGTAGAACTCAGAAAAATCTGCATAATACAGAACTAATGCAGTGCTGCAATAAGACGACACAGGGTAAAGCCCCTTCTCCCCATTGCAGGTGCACGACTTGGATCCAAACACGTGGAAGAGTGTTGAAGTTGTCCATATTGACATTGCAGACCGAACTCAAGTAGAACCAGCAGTAAGTAGACACTGTGCTTATTGGGAGGTGGTTATCCTATCATGCTAATTACTTTGGCCTAAATTTGCACCTTTAACATTATTTTCCATTGATTTTAAATAAACTAATATAATCAATGTGTTTCATCCCACAAGTAAATATAAAATTGTTTTAAATAGAAGTAGTAATCTAAATTAGGGGATGTCAAATGATTTAAAAAATTGTCATAATCACGAAATTAAAAAAATTAGATGCAGTTTTATTTACACTGTTAAACAGAATACCAATTTAAATTTATATTTTATTTTTCTACATTTCAAATATACTGTTTTCAATTACAACACAAATACAAAATGCACCATGCTCAGTTTTTATTTTGATTACCAATATTTGCACTGTAAAAAGATAAACAAAAGTAGTATTTTTTAATTCACCTCATACAAGTGCTGTAGTGCAATTTCTTTATCGTGAAAGCGCAACTTACAGAATTATTATTTTTTATGGGCTGTTCAATAATCAGTTAACACATTATTTTTTTAAACCAGTGTTTAATCACACACCTCTATTTTGACCCTCTTCACTTACAGTACTTAATTACTTGGCGGACACTGGCACAGTTCTACTGTGTTTTCCTGATGTGGAGTGATTAAATATCAGAAAAAGCTAATGGAGCAAATCCAGCAAAAGTTCAGGTCTTTTGAATGGGAAGTTTATAAAACTTCCAGATGGTTCTCTGGATAAAGAGATGGTTATCTGTAGCCATTGCAAGGCTGAATTCCAATACCATTGAAGTACTCTGAGTCTTCAGTACCACCTATGTGCTAAACATGCTTTCGCCTCCAGTTCTTGTGCTCCAGGTAACACACTGACTGCAAATAAACCCCGCCAGCCGCGACAGAGTACACTTAGAGTTTCAGGGTTGCTGCAATCTCATGGATCAAACAAAGTACAACAGCTTAACCAATGTTATTGCAAAGTGGATAACTATGGACTGCAGACCCCTCATCATTGTAAATGAGAGGGCTAAGAGGTGGTGTTCAAATTGCATCTTCCAGTCAGTCATACACCCTGCCCTCCTGAGGAACCATTGCATCAGGGACACATGACCTATATCACAACAAAAAGACTACAGGTTTGGCACTTCTGAAAAATGCACTAACTCTTTGCTTTGATTGATGATCACTGGACATCCTTGAGTGACCACAGCTATCTTGGAGTCACGACACACCTGACTGATGCTCCATGGATACTACAGTCGTTTGCTTTAACAGTAATGCATAATCCTGTAAATTACATAAATTACAACTAATTTTTTAAATCTAGTTAGTTTGGTTTGCATTAATCACTTGCATTAACTGCAATCTAATCAAAATGCTCAGTACTTTTAAATTTTGTGGGCATTTGCTAATCTATCAGGTTTGATTTTTATCAGCACATTGAGGGCAATGGATTTTTGGGAAACAGACAGCTTTTAGTTTTAACCATACAGTAACTGACTTGATCAACATTAGTGTGCTGGTTTCAGTGTGTGAGGCTGAAATTGAAACAGGAATTGAATCCAGCTCTTCTGCATGGCCTGGCACAGAGCTCTGACCTAGCCATCCCTTTTTGTCGCTATTTTAGGAATATATTCTTAAATAGCTCTCAGTTGGGTTATGGCAGGTTCAAACAGGTCTGTCTTTGCTGCAGAAATCTCTGTTGGAGAATTGTTATTGCTTCTATCTTTTCCAATTTTATTGAACATTTCTGCCCTTCAGTGCAGCTATTATCACCAGATGGGCTGGTCTTTCATCTCTGCTAGCTAGAGAACTGTAGCTAGAGAAACACCGGTGTCATTTCTTCAGCTTCTCCTCTCCAGTTACTGCTTTGTTGCTGCTATTTATTATTTTAAAGCATGTATTATTTTGCCAAGCACCTCCCAGGGTCCCTGCCCTGAGGACTTACAACCTAGTTTCAGATGAGATGCAATTCAGGGATAATGCAACAATGAAAATGGCAAATGTACACTTGTAAGGTTACACAGTTATTTAGTGCAAGTGTGTGTAGTTTGGGTGTTGCAGTACTGGAGGTGCTCAAGGAGCATAGAACTGGAAATGGCCTTCTGGGTCATTGAGTCCAGTCTTCTGCTATTGCTGGCAACCCTGTCATATAATCATGTTCATAAACTTAGCAATCTCCATCTTAAAACTAATTAGATGTTTTGCTCTCACTACTCCTATTGGGAGACTGTTCCTGAACCTCACTCTTCTGATGGTTAGAAACAATCTTCTAATTTGCAGCCTGGCTATAGGCCTGGCAAGCTAACTTGGAAACGGCAATGCTTGTGTGAGGGGCGGTGAGTGAACAAGTAATGGAAATGATTGCAGAAGTATTAAATGTCCACTCAATGTGCAGCAGCAGTTTAAAAAGCAAACAATGCTGGGAATCCTTAAAGGGAGTGATAATAAGGCAAAAAATATGTTGCCTCTCTATAAATCCATGGTATGCCCACATCTTGCATACTGCGTGCGAATGTGGTCGCCCCATCTCAAAAAAGATCTATTGGAACTGGAAAAGGTTCAGAAAAGGGCAACAAAAATGATTTAGGGGTATGGAACAGCTTCCATATGAGGAGCGATTAATAAGACTGGGACTTTTCAGCTTGGAAAAGAGACGACTAAAGTGGGAATATGATTGAAGTATATAAAATCATGACTGGGGTGGAGAAAGTAAATAAGGAAATGTTGGTGGTTCACGCCTCACAAGAACTAGGGGTCACCAAATGAAATTAATAGGCAGCAGGTTTAAAACAAGACGGAGTATCTGTGAAGACCAAGACTATAACGGTTCAAAAAAGAACTAGATAAGTTCATGGAGGATAGGTCCATCAATGCCCATTAGCCAGGATGGGCAGGGATGGTGTCCCTAGCCTCTGTTTACCAGAAGCTGGGTAAGGGCAACAGGGAAGGGATCACTTGATTACCTGTTCTGTTCATTCCCTCTGGGGCACTTGGCATTGGCCACTGTCGGCAGACAGGATACTGGACTAAATGGACCTATGGTCGGACCCAGTATGGCCGCTTTTAGGGTATTATGCATATAACCTTAGAAAAGATCAAGTGGCAGGTAAATATGTTGTGAATTTCCTATTCCAAGCCTGAAATTGTGGCATACAATATCAGTGCTATAGTCTGTAAGAATGCTAGTTCTGACCTCCATATAGGTTTGTGTATAAATATATGAAGCTATGCTAATTATTAGACTCCAAGGAAATAAGTAGTACGTAAATCTTTCCATCCTGAGGGATTCTCTTAGTGTAAATGCTGCTGTTTACTATATGCCCTTCATGCACCATTATAGAATGGGCACTACTGTGCTTAGCTACAGTATCAATGCATTTTGTATTGAAGACTGACCAGGCAGTGTAGCTAAATATCTCTGCTAGGAACTCCACTTCCTATCTGAGGCATTCTTTCCCTGGTTCCTTTGACTAGTCTGTGGAATGCTTTATATCTTGAACTATTTTTTTCTTTAGTCACATTGGTTTTGGTTTTGTTGGAGCATGGGGATAATGTAAGTGCCTTTCCTGTCTTTTTGTGTGGTATCTTACAGGTACGCTGGGGAGAGGGCTTGCTGCTCTCCTGTCTGAGGAAAGTTTTATATATATATATATTTTTCCATTAATTCACAAATTTTTCTGAAAATAAGGTAATTACATCTGTAATTTTCTAGCAGTTTTTCTAAACTCCTTAAACTTTTGCCCTCCATACTAAGTGAGTACACTTTAGCCAAACTCTGTGCCAATTCCTTTAGTTTCCACCTATAATCAAAAGTATAACATATAAATATAAAAATAGTAAATTCCTTAAAGATTCTAATGGCATGCATATACTAACCCACGCCCAAGTAAAAATGTATACAAATGATTCAGCAGACATCTGCTATTCTCTTAAGGTATACATTTAAACCTGGCCTCTCTTAATCATCTCCAGCACTTTGTCTGAGTAGCTTTTGTGATTTGTATACAAAAGTCACTTCCCAAGAGAGGATGAAGTATTAAAGCATAAGCAGAAGTGTACATACAATTAACATGAGAAGAGGTTACATTTTTGGAAGTAATGGGAAGGAAAATGAGCATAGTGAAAACAATGAAATTGAAATCAGGTTTGTAGCTATTTCTGAGGAGATTACATCTGCCTTGTTCCAGACCATATTTGATTCCTATTTTGTTTCTAGAACAGCATCTGTGTTTTAGTAATATCATTTAGTACAGATCAGTAAACTGTCTAGCAATTGTGCACAAATACCTGAGGCAACAAAGCGGTAGCCCTGTTAGTCTGTATCAGCAAAAACAATGAGGAGTCCTTGTGGCACCTTAGAGACTAACAATTTATTTGGGCGTAAGCTTTCGTGGCCTAAAACCCACTTCATCAGAATCATGGAGTGAAAAAAACAGTAAACAGAATATATATATTGTAGCACATGAAAAGATGGGAGTTGCCTTACCAAGTGTGGGGTCAGTGCTAACGAGCCAATTCAGTTAAGGTGGAAGTGGCTTATTCTCAACAGTTGACAAGGTGTGAATACCAAGGGAGGGAAAATTACTTTTGTAGTGCTAACGAGGCCAATGCAATCAAGGTGGCCTATTTTCAACAGTTGATAAGAAGGTATGAGTATCAGTGGAGGGAAAATTACTTTTTGTAGTGTCCCATCCACTCCCAGTCTGTATTCAGGCCTAATTTGATGGTGTCCAATTTGCAAATTAAGTCCAGTTTTGCAGTTTCTTGTTGGAGTCTGTTTTTGAAGGGTTTTTTTTGTTGAAGAATTGCCACATTTAAGTCTGTTGTTGAGTGTCCGGAGAGGTTGAAGTGTTCTTCTACTGGTTTTTGAATGTTACAATTCTTGATGTCTGATTTGTGTCCATTTATTCTTTTGCGTAGAGACTGTCCAGTATGGCCAATGTACATGGCAGACGGGCATTGCTGGCACATGATGGCATGTATCATATTGGTAGATGTGCAGGTAAACGAGCCCCTGATGGTGTGGCTGATGTGGTTAGGTCCCATGACGATATCCCTTGAATAGATATGTGGACAGAGTTAGCAACGGGGTTTGTTGCAGGGATTGGTTCCTGGGTTAGTGTTTTTGTTGTGTGGTGAGTATTTGCTTCAGGTTGGGGGGCTGTCTGTAAATGAGGAGTGGCCTGTCTCCCAAGGTCTCTGACAGTGAGGGATCATCCTTCAGGATAGGTTGTAGATCCTTGATGATGTGCTAGAGAGGTTTTAGTTGGGGGCTGTAGGTGACGGCTAATGGCGTTCTGTTACTTTCTTTGTTGGGCCTGTCCTATAGTAGGTGACTTCTGGGTACCCTTCTGGGTCTGTCAATCTGTTTCTTACTAGAAATATAGCTTGAACATTTGAAATAAGCTTTTTTGTTAAAGTTGTTAAGAGGACTTTTAAAATATTCCCACTTGAGAATGAATGCTTGCTTGTTCTGAAGGTAGAATGGAGCTCTGCTCTGAGGACTCTATTCATGGCATATTGTGGAGCTAAAAAATTCATTTTGTTAGCTCAGAAGCTTGGGTGACACAACATCTGTTGTTCGAAGTGGCCTGGGAACTTCTTGTCTGGCTCACAAAAGTTGAGTCTACGTTACAAAAATGATCATAGCATACCCAGTGGCTTGTCAAGGGTTATAGACATTGTGCCTGAATGAAGGGGTGAGTGAGAGCCCTAGATGTTCCAGACTGGCTCCAGATCCAGACCTTATCTTATGGATCTCTCCATTTCCAGCAGACTTGGCTAGGTGAAGGCACTCAGTGCCAAGACTTCCCCGTGCAGACTGTGTGTTTTAATCAAGAAGTGAATTGCAGAAGCTTGGAAAAAACAAACTAATCCTATAATGTGCAGATGTTTCTTCACCATCCCAAGAAGCCCGGCTGTCTACCTCCTTGAAGTGCTATCACTCTGGAACACATTGGTTTTGAAGAGTATCTTATTTTAAAGATGTTTTGAAGTGCTTCCTCCTTTTTAACAATGTTTGTTTAACCACTGCTAGCCTGAGCCCCTGTGCTCTGACTCCATTGCTCCAGAGGAGATTTTGGGAGCTGTGATGTCCCCAAATGATCCATCCTAAGGTGTGTTAGTGATCAATAGCCAGGCAGCAGGGTGTCATGGAATCTAACATTGTTAACAGGTTAGTTTGGAAAAATGGCTGACTTTGTTTCAGCCCTCTGCTACTTGGGCATTCAGCACAGAATGGTGAGTTAACTAATGTTCCAAACACCCTTGCAGTTTGCTGTATTTTCTTGAAGAGCTGTTGTCTGAGATGGTTGTGCCTGTGGTCACCAAAGTTCTCTTGTCCCTTCAAGTGCCCAGTAATGGTGTAATAGAAGGGACTGAGGAAAACCCCACTCTTCATGCCCAGGGTTTCTTCCTTTCTTTGCTTGACATTTCTCTTCTATTCCATAAGACTGGGCTATGAACCGTGTTTGATTTTACAGAACCTGCAGAGATTGTTTCTCATTCTCTTGGAGCAAGGGTTGAAACGATTAAATTGGCTTGCTGAGCTGATATCAAATGCCACATTTACCTAGTCTGCTGTGTACTGCACCATGTAATTCTCTCAAACTTTAGCCTGCCTATAGGAAGGATTGTTATATCTCCTGCGATGCTAACATCAGGTATTGGCTTTGAAAACTGAACAGCTTTAACATGCCTTCCATGATTTGGTCACCCCTTCTCAGTTCTGCCCCATGGACCCTAGGCTATACACCTTATGGTACAAACCTACCTGTCCTTGTGCTATTCCATGGGGCTCATAAAAACCATGGGGCTTGGGTCTAACTAGTTCTTCCCACTTTTCATTATACCATTTTTATCTCCTTCATCCATCCCTATCTCTTGTCTTCTTCCAACTTGCCCTGTTTGCCTGAAATAACCTCCCTTTCCACATTTCCCCATCTGTCATTTAAATGCTTCTAAAAGACCATCTCTTCCATGAATCTGTCAACCTCTGAATGCTGCTCCCTTCTCTTCTGGTCTGCTTGTATTATTTCTTTTGCTAGTGCATTTACATTGTAAATTAGCCTGTTACCTCAAATATGAGACTTGGAGAACAGGAGACAGAGCTAGCAGGACTGTTCCAGAAGAGATCTTAATTAATCTTGCTAATTTATTGCTTAAATCTCAGCATTTTTACATTGACGCGCAACACTCTTTGCTTCAACCAGTCTTTCCAAAATACCTCCACCAAAACACTCATGCACACACTCTTCCTGGTTGTTGGAGATTGAGCAGAGTAGTGGTAAAAGCTTGTGTGTATATATATCCCTGAAGCACCGTGGTGAGAGGGTAGGCAGTATACCTGTTTTTAAAAAAAAAAAAAAAAAAAAAAAAATCTTGGTACTGACCTGTTTACTGTGTAGTGAGGCCTGTGCATTTGCAGTGCTGTATCAGTCAGGTTGGATGGAAAGTACTGGCATTCAAGCTCTGCCAACAATGGCCATGTAACATGATGTGTCTGCTAACCAACAATGATGACACTTAACAGTCTAAAGCTTAAAGGTAAAATTTAACACAAGGCTGAGATCTTTGAGAGATTCTGTCCATCTGGGCTCTCAGTGCTGTGTCAGTTTATGTTCAGGAGGTTTTCTTGAGAAACAGTCATATGGAATCCTAACTAAAATATGAATGGTTCCATGTAAAACTGGCTTAAGGTAAGCCCAGGGATAGAATTTTCTTCCTTATGTAACTGCCCTTCTTACACGTGTCTTTCTGGTGCTACAGTCCTGGGAGGCTGAACTGCGGTATTGGCTCAATTATAACTCCTAGCAGTTGTGGTGACTCAAGCCTGTACCACCTCAATAGTACTGTTTTCTTCTACTACCTTGGTCTCTGTTGGCATGGCCACTGGCCCAGGTTTTAGAACCATTTCTCTAGGGAGACTGGGATGGATCTCTGTCACTCTGAAAAGAATTGCAAAGACGGAAGCATCTCGCTTCAGGGTTTTCATGTTCTTATTGCTGTAATTTATACAAGTAAAGGCTGAAGTTTCTTTAGCGGGTCCTCTATTGCACTGTTGCAAATGATGCCAAAGGTGCCTTTGAAATACCATCCTTTGAAACAGCCTTTGAATCCCCCACATGCTGTTGCCCTGTTGCATTATAATTTGTTTCTTGTCTCTCTTCAGCTTTCAAGAAAAGCTTTCCTTTTTTTTTTTAGCTGTACTGTTTATTCAACAATTGCCTGTTTCACTTCCTAAGAAGGACTTGCTGCTGTTGGGAATTGTGCTCTGGCTGGATATATATTTTCCTTAAACTCTGAAAAGAGCCTTTGTTTATTTGTGATCTGGCGCTAGTCCAGGCTCCTTCTTTCAGGCCTGGGAGGACGGCCTGTATCTGAGAAGAGTGCCAACAATTCTGTCTTGTGCATCAAGAGGTTTTAATCCAGACAATCTCACTTTTTCCTTCTTCTCTTAACCAGGCTTGGGTAAAGTGATTCAGCATCTTTGCACAAATTAGTCTTTCTTGTTCCTGAAAAAAATTAAAATAAAATGGATTAATCATGGTAATTTTTGCTTGAATACCAGATTTTACTTCTCTGTGACTCTTCATTTGCAGTATTTTCTCTCTTGTCTCATCTCATATTGCTGGTCTTTCCCATCCTTCACAAGAGGAGGTAGATCTTTTCTTTTACTCTCTTCCCCTGAGCAAAGTGCTAGGAGAAGGCCAAACATCATTTTGTAGAATAGGGTGTTCTAATAGTTTCTGGCCAGATTTCAGAAGATGGAATATAAATTCTGTCTATGGAAAAAACAAAGTTGCATGTTTAGGTATGCAAAAGTGCTGAATTGCCAAAGCTAAGGTTGCTCTACCCCTTAGAGTTTGTTTACATGGAGGAAAAAGCCTGGAATAGCTATTTCTGAGTAACTACTCCTCACTATCTCCCTATTTGAACATTGATTCTCCACTGAATGCCCTTATGTAGTTTAAGTTAATGCACTTCGGAAACTGATTAATCTAATCCACAAACAAGCATTCTCAGTGCTGATGAGAACTTCTACACAGAAGTTAGCATGGAATAATTGTTGCACTTTAAATTCACACAAACGTCCCCATGACATCTGGGTTGTAGGCAAAACCTTAGTATTCGTTATGATGTCTGTTTACTTGAAAAACTGTATGGGATCATGTAATGTCCTACAACTTTTCCTGCAGGCTTGTTGAAGAGATGCACAGGCGCCCTGTCTCATTCACTGCAGATATTGTATGATGAGCTGAGAGTAAGCCCTTGCCTTAATGACTGACATCTTATACGTGCCTTGCATGGACTCTAGCATTCAGTGCACTTAGTAGAAGATGCTACATGTGTATCTAAGATGATAGAGAACTATGGGTAGGACAGTGAGGTTATATAAAGACTGTTGTAATGTAAATACACAAAAGGGCAGAGATCAGGTTGTATAAACCCACCTGGACCCCATAGATACATAATCGGGGTGTCTAGTATGTGCTGATGTGGGTTGTAATCTTTGATTTAAATATTCTCAGTTAGTCTTTTTAAATATAAATAATACCAATAACCAAATATAATTCTTTAGGTTCAAGCCTCTGGGGCAGTCGCAGATTAATTAAGTTTAGTGGAGGACTGTGAATGATAGAATGAGTGATACAGTTAAAGACTTTAAAATAAAGTAGCTAAAGCAAACAGGTATTACAATATAATCATAGATGCTATTTTAAATTCTTGTTCCAAGATGAAATGATGCATCCAGGGGTGAGAAGAATGGGTATATAATCCTTTCGCTAATGGTACTGTGATGGTGGGTGAACACTTCAATCTACCCTTTTTATAACACCCCCTAATTATTTAGGATTTAACCTGCCTTTTACCAAATCTGTATTTCCACTACCATAATTAAAATACCTTCTACTCCTTTATTAGTTATTTAATATTAAATATTACCTTAATTAACATCTGCATAGACACCATTCCAGTAACTATCAACATAGATAGTATCCTTCCAAAACATTTGCATTTTGTCTAAAACATTTTTTAAACCAGTTAGAACCAAACTTGTTTACAGCATGACCTGGTGTTATGTCCTAACTTATCTCTAGCTTGCCTCTGAGCTGTCTCACTTCACTTCACCCACAATTTACCAGGCCTCATTATTGTCAACCCTATATTTAGGCCCCAAAACCTGTTCTCTACTTACATTTAGTTCATTTCTATTTAACATCACTCTTGTAGGTCACAGGGCACCAGCACTGCTTTTAGTATGCTGGCTTGATGAGCTAGCACAAGTATCCAAGTGCAGACATAGCCTCAGATCTGCATGTCGATAGATCATCCCACCACTGTGCTGATTGAATCTGCCCTCTGCCTTACCGAGAATGGATTGTTATAGCACTAATCCTTTAAATATGCCTTTTCTTGTTTGAACATTTGTTGCTTTAGTTTTGAGACGTTAAATTAAGTTATGATAATTGTGAAGTAGCAATTTTGCTGAAGGCAGTGCTCTGTGTTGACATGGAGCTCTTACTGACACAAATACAGCTATTGACTTTAGTTTTCACAATTTTTTAACATTTTAAAGAACTTATTAGCAAACACATTAGACTGCTGAAAATACAGTGGAGTTCACTGACATCTTTATAGAAATACTGTCCATGAGTCTGAATGTTAAGTAGAACATCTTAAATGAACGAACTTTCACTTTAACCTTAGAATATCACTTGTGCTTCAGGCATTCGTCATTTATTTAGCTGTTTGTGTTCTACAATAACATTCAGCTAAGTGTGCTCTACTTTGTAAAAATATTTTGTGGAAGAAGGTTAATGCTGTTGGATTATGAAAATCTTTCATTAGATGCTTGTTTTCAGTAAGTGGCTTTTTCAGTGTCTGAATTAATGAACATTTAGCAATCTGTCAGAAGACTTAGCATTAGAGGGATCACGTAATTTTTTTTGTCTGTAGTTTCCTTTCCTTTCCCTTTCCTTTCCTTTCAATAAGCAGATCTCAGGTTCACCATTTTTTTCAATGGTTGTAGTGGAGTTTTTGCTTGTTGAATGGCCAGTTTTGGTAAATTGTGTTTTCTGGACTGTTTTCACATACCTGAAGACTTCTTCATAATGAAATCTCTTCCTGTGCACAGCCCGGTGATAAGAATATCAGAACTGAGTCTCATAATGTTTGTTGCAATGCTGTGCATTTAATAGGAAGGCGAGGAACTGGAGCGTATCTACTCCTCAGTGAACAGTCTGTCTGTGAAAGTTCTAAAACCAAATTTGAGCCTTCTCATCGCTGAGCTAGAATGCTAATTTTTCATAATCCTCCTGATTTTGAAATGTAATAGCAAAATTACTCTAATTCAAGTTTAAATCTAGTAATTTTGCAAGTGTGTGCATACATGTACATGCATACATGTACACTTATGTCACTCACCACCACTCGTGTCCAGTGAACACAGCAAATAGTGATGCGGTCTCAGGGGTTGGAGTCTTCCCCACTGATCCTGTGGCACTTGTGCAGACTACCCAATGAGGTCTGGTGGGCAAACCATGACAATTTTCAATGGGTTGGGGTGCCTCTGGGTTTACTGCTTCTTGTTGTGCTCCAGCTGCTCTGTGTGGACTCTGGACTATGTTAGCATGCTCTAGCTAACATAGATAGCTAAAGCATGCCAGCAGGGTCCATACAGGATATTTAGAGTACAGCACGCAGCCTGTGGCTTTCACTGTCCCCAAACTCCACAGGTAGTTGCTGCAGCTTTCCTCTTGTCACACCCTCACTAACCAGTGGATGAGGAGAAACCAGAGGGGCAAAAGGAGGTGACTGCACCAGAGGAGAGAGGGAATGCAAGGGGGGTGGGATGCTGGGAAGGAGGCTCAAGTCTGAGACTGGCTTAGGTAAATAAAAGCCCTAGGTAGCAGTGGAGGGCAGCTTTCCTAGGGTCAATCCTCCCCTTCTCGCTGTTCAGGGCTGGGGGCCAGGGGTGCAATGAGGAAGGGGCCCAGAGGATCCAGGCCGCCCCTTGACCAACAAAGAGAGGAGGTGGGAGCTGGTCCCAGTTCCTCTGTGGGAAAAGAGCAGAGAGGAGAGGTCCGAATAACCTCACTAATTACTCCCTAATTTTCATAAATCTCCCTAAAAGTCTCTGTAGAATCACATGATTTACCCAGCCCCCAAATTAGTAGTTTGTAAGCTCTGTGCACAGAAGAGTCTTAAGTGACCATAAAAACCAACATGAAAAGCCCTCCTGCCTGCATCTTCCTTGTTCTGCATCACAGTGTTCCAGACAACGAACTGAGGAGCCAGGTAAACCACAATTTCTCTGTACTTCCTGTGGTGAATGTGATGGTAGCATAGGGGACTAAATGTTGCTACCTCATGCAAGCATCCATGTGTACACCCCTTCAAAAAAGGGTGTCCATGAGAGACTTTTGGGACTAGTGCTTAAATGTTTGGGCCCTTCTCTGGGCTGGGGAGTGTAGAGGTCATACTGTAGAGGTGGTGAACACAATAAGCTCAAAGTTATGTCCTAGTGCTGCCAAAGTGCTTGGGATGCTGAAGGGCTAAATTGAAATGCAATTTTAAGGGCTGCTTACGTACCAGTTCTAAGAGTCTGGGTAATAAGAGGAATTGGAAAGTCTCAAGAAGCAATTTGATATAATTGGTATTACTGAAATCTAGTGAGATTAATTGCATTGATGGGATGTTAAAATCACAGTTAATAACCTGTTTAGGAATGATAGAATGGGTAGAAGAAGTTGGGTAGTGGCCTTCTATATTAAACGCTATCTGTTTCTGAGTTATTGATAACTCAGAACCACAAGATACTGAATGTTTATGGATCACTGTGCCAACTACGAAAGCCCAAAGGGGTCTGGATGGAGGTCTGCTGGAGACCACAGAATCAAACTAGGGAACAGGATAAGTTACTACTTAAGCAACTTTCTGTAATGTATGGAAAGAAAAATTGTGGTATTATACGGGACTTCAGTTTGGAGATATATACTGGATGTCTCGTGCAACCAGTAGTACAACATTCTAGATTATGGTTTTGTAACACAAAAGGTATTGCACCCAACACAAGGTAACATTATTTTGAATCTCTTTATGATGGATCAATGTGAATTAAATTGGACTGAAAGTTGGTGGTTACTTAGGAACTGGTGGTGATAAGATTATATTCAATATGTACAACAGAGGACAGTCCCAACCAGTACTATATATATTCTTGGTGCTTCAAAAGGGCAAATTCCCCAAAGATGAAATTGTTAGCAAAATTGCAGTCAAGAAAGAGGACAATTTTGGTTTAAAAAATCAGTCTTAGTTTAGCAGCAAATTGAAGGCAGCAATTAGAACTAAAAAAGCAATATGTAACATGGAAAAAATGGGGAAATACTAATCAATATAAATGAATAGTTATGAAATATAGAAGGAAAGCTAAAGTCATCAAGGGGAATCCATCACTGGCTGGTGTAAGGACAATAAGGAGTTGTATTAGGAACAAAAGGAATCCTAGTCGTAGGATAGACCAGTTGCTATATGGAGGTGGTAAAATTGTTAATGATTCAGAAAAGGCAGAGGTGTACAATAAATATTTCTGTTTTGTATTTGGAAAGAAGCACGATGATATGCTTGTATCCTATGAGGATGAAGTACTTTCCAGTCAATTAGTAGCTGAGCATGTTAAACATTTACTAGGGATAAACTTCTTTAAAATCAGCAGACCCAGATAACTTACACCCCAGAATCCTAAAAGAGTTGGCTCTTGGGATCTTTGGCCCACTGATAAATTTTAATTAATAGGTTCAGTTAATAGAGAAAGTGATATAATACCTGTCAATGTCATTTTATAGAAAATAGGTCTTGTCAAACCTGATCTCATTCTTTGAGATTACAGATTTGGTTGCTAAAGGTAACTGTGTAGATGTAATATTACTTAATGATCTAGAAGTAAATATAAAGTCTCTGCTGATAAAACTTGCAGATGACACACAGGCTGGCAGAATGCTCTGTAAGACTGCCCTGTTATTTACCAATCTAGATTGCTGGGTAAGCTGGATCCCATTCAAACAAAATGTGTTGAATATTGCCAAATGCAAAGTTATACATCTAGGAACAAGGAATGCAGGCAATATTTACAGAATGAGGGACTTTATTCTGGAAAGCAGGGATTCTGAAAAGAATTAGGCATCATAATGGACAGTCAACCCAACAGAAGCTCCCAGTGCGATGCTGTGGCAAAAGGGCTAATGCAATCCTCAGATGCATGAACCGGAGATGTGACTTGAGTTGGTATATGACATTGGTGAGAATGTACTGAACACTGCGTAAGTTCTGGTGTCAACATCACAATTATATGGAAAAATTGGAAAATGTGCAGAAAAGAGCTACAAATTTTTCAAGAGCTAGAAAAATGTTACAGTAAGACTTAGAGCTCAATCTGATTAGCTTTTCGAAAAGGATTGAGAGCTGACTGACTGACTGATTAAAATGTTTAAATGCCTTTATGGAGAGAAAACTATTGGGTGTTTAACCATGGGAGCAAACTCCCAAGGAAGTGGTGAGGGAATTCTCTATCCCTTGATGCCTTCAAATTGAAACAGAATACCTTTCTGGAAGATATTATTTAGTGAAACACAAGATATTGGTCTCAAAACAAGGGGTCAATGGGTGAAATGTAATGGCCTATGCCATACAGAAGGTCAGACTAGATGATCCGTTGGTCCCTTTTTGGTCTTAAAATCTATGAAAACAAATTTTAAACTATTGGAAACATACAAAATGTTTGTGGCTTTAAAACCACAAGCTCAGAATCGGGAAAGGGGAGGTTTCAAATGCAAACATGGCAAACTGGAGAGAGGAAATATTAAGGTGGAGCCCATTTGTCTTTACCCCTTCTACCATCAAGTCACAGCAGCTCTGCAGGCCCATTCTGGCTTATGTTTTATGGTCCTAAAAGCTCATTCTTCAGGGCTTCAGCAGGTCGCCTTCAGGGGCAGGAAAGTATTCTCTCCTCCTCATCCTCCCTCCAAAATGTGTACAGTGTGGAAGGTTAGTCTCCTTCCTCTGAAGCATCAGAGCAGAGTGGGCTAGTGCTCTCAGATGGCAATGATCATTCTTTCTCTCCGATGCTGGGCTGGCTGGTTCTTGTTCACATGCTCGGGGTCTAACTCAGGGGTTCTCAAACTGGGAGTCATGACCCCTCTGGGGGTTGCAAGGTTATTATGTGGGGGTCACGAGCTGTCAGCCTCCACCCCAAACCTGTTTCACCTCCAGCATTTATAATGGTTGCTAAATATAAAAAATCTTTTTAATTTATAAGAGGGTTGTCAGATTGTCAGTGACCTTAGGGATTTTTTTGCCTTCTTCCACATGGGGTGCAGATAACTTGCCAGGATTATCTGTATATGCCTTACTTAATCAATTTCCTGCCCTTGTGGGTGTCCTCCTGTCCTCTGCATATAGCACATAGTTTGTTCTCTTGTGGGCTGTAATACTTGGTCTAATTTCAGTTGTTGGGTTTGGTGTGTGAGTGTCTGTGACCTGCAATATATAGAAGGTCAGACTCAATTATCTGGTTGTCCCTTCTGGCCTTAAACTCTATGACTCTGAGTTCTGTTGTAGAAGTGGGGTGAGATGGATGTTGCAATATACCCTACAGTGTGGAATTTGTCTCTCCCAACAAAGGACTTGTTATCTGCCAACCTAAGATGCAACTCTGAATTTGCCTAAAAGGCAGGTGTAGTCAGAATTCAGATATTCATTAGGTCAGGGGGGTTGGATGGGTCACGAGTCCCAGGCAGGCTGTCGGGAGGCAAGAAGCGGGGGGGTCGGATAGGAGACAGGCCATGCCTGGCTGTTTGGCCCTCCATACAATTTCTGAAACCTGATGCATCCCTGAGTTTGCCCACCCCTGTTCTGGAAGGTGCATTTTCTGCTAATGACTGGATTCTGACAACTTTCTGACTTGGTTATAGACTTGCCTGATGTTGAAGAATGGACAAAAGAAAGCCAATACTATTTTCTTGAGTCTTCAAAGGCTGGTTTATTGCCAATGAAAAAATTTTAATGTTCCAACACAAAGATGGAGTCTGAGCTCGGATACAACTGTTCAGAAATCATATTTTTAATAATTATATTTGTATATTCAGTGTTACTGCAGATCAGACTGAAATGTCATTTGTTAGACTGGCTTATGCTGTAGCTTGATTAGGAAGTTAAACTTTTACTTAATTAAATGTGAAATACAGGTTGAACCTCTCTAGTCCAGCACCCTCAGGACCTGACCAGTGCCAAACCAGAGAGTTTGCTGAACCATGGGAGGTCAATATGTAGCAAATAGGTCTCTTTATTTTTATCTTGTTGAGACGAATAAACGGAACAACACTTGCACTGCCACCTAGCCAAGGCTTGCCGGCTCTCTTCATAACAAAGTATTAGTGTTGTTACACAATTTTACTGTATTTGCCCAAGGAAATAAGTAGGTAAAGCAAAAAAACCATAAAATAAAATCATGCCAGACCATGGATGTTGCTGGACCAGAGAGTGCCAGACTAGAGCAGTTCAGCCTATACTGTCATCATTCAATATCCTGTAACATTTTCTCCACCCAACTCTCTTCCTGTAGCTTTTATTTTCAAGGTGAGCAGCTTACTTTTTAAATATATTGGTAGGAACATTTTTAATAATCTCTCACAAGACATTTTTCAGAGGCTCAACTTAATTCACAAATTTTATAGAGCGATTTAGACTAACAGCAGCCTGCAAGAAATTTATTTTTGGTCTGGATTCAAATTGAAGAGGGTTACTTGGTACTCACTTTAAAAGCTCAAAAGAAAAAAACGGCATTTACCAATACATGTATAGCTTATGTGTAACTTAGAACTAAAAACTCTTCACACAATGGCCATTTTTACTTAACGGGTATCAGATTTTAAAAAATTTGTCCTCTAGAAAAACTTTCCTCAATGGCTACCTGTAGCACTCTATTTTATTTTGCTAATTAGAAAACAACAAAACTAAATAGATATTTTTTTTAAAGACTGTAATGGCTTGGTGGAATTTTTTTTTTAAGTTGCTGTCTAGGAAGGTGACGTACAAAACTGCCACTGCACCCTTAATAATTTGGGGAAGGAAGGACAACTGGGTGAAATAAAATTAGTGGTCAAACTCTGCTGGAATGGTTAGGTAAATGGCAGAGTCATTTGGCTGAAGGCTAACTCCTAAGCAAAACTAGGAGGGGTCTTAGTTGCACTCTAGAGAGAACAAAAAGAAAAGGAGTACTTGTGGCACCTTAGAGACTAACAAATTTATTAGAGCATAAGCTTTCGTGAGCTACAGCTCACTTCATTGGATGCATTTGGTGGAAATGTCCTAGAGTAGTCCTCAAAGATTCTAACCATATGGATGCATATTAGAGTGTCTGCATATTCATGTATGCAGCTCCCCAGCTCTTTTTCTGGAAACGAGGTAGAAATAGGTACTGAGGATAGGGTGGCTGAAATAAGGAGCATCAGACTACTGCAGGAGGCAGACGAGCACTGGGCTTGGGGAATTTTTAACCATGAATATGAAAGGCTGTGTTACCAGTGTATTACAATAACACGGCTGCTACTCTGAAACACTAAATCTTAACTGTTAAAATTCTCAGGTGATACTTTTTAAAGATTTAAAAAAAACCCTAAAAGTCTGAGGGTTCATTGTTCTGATCAGGTGACTATTGAATGACTATCACAGGTCTCCTGATGATTAGCTTCTAATAATTTGGTATAGTTGATGATTCTGTAAACTTAACTTGAATTGGTAACTGATTTTATACTTCTAAGTTTAATGTTTATCTGACTTGAATTATTCTACTAGGCAGGTGGCCATATGCTAGTTTTACTGCTATCTCATCCTCCACCTTCATAGATTCCGAGATTAGAAGGAACCATTATCATCCATTCTGATCTCCTATGGCCTGTTATACAAAACTTGCCCCAAATAATTCCTAGAGCAGATCTTCTAGAAAAATATCCAATCTTGATTTAAAAATTCAGTGATGGAGAATCCACCACAATTATTGATAAACTGTTCCAGTGGTTAATTACTCACTGTTAAGTATTTATGCCTTATTTCCAGTCTGAATTTGTATCTAGCTTCAACTTCCAGCCATTAGATCATATTATCCATTTCTCTGGTAGATGGAAGAACCCCTAATTAAATATTGGTTCCCCATGTAGGTACTAATAGACTGTAATCAAGTCACCCCTTAACCTTCTCTGTATTAAGCTAAATAGATAGACTCAAGGAGCTAAATCACTATAAGGTATGTTTTCTAATCTTTTAATCATTCTCCTGGCTCTTCTCTGAACCCTCTCCAGTTTATCAACATCCTTCTTGAATTGTGGGCACCAGAACTGAATGCAGTATTCCAGCAGAGGTCACACCAGTACCCAATACAGAGGTAAAATAACCTCTCTACTCCTACTTGAGATTCCCCTGTTTATACATCCCAGGATTGCATTAGCTCTTTTGGCCACAGCATCATAGTAGGAGCTCATGCTCAGCTGATTATTCAGCACAACCCCCAAATCTTTTTCAGTCATTGCATCTCAGGATAGAGTTTCCCCCATCCTGTGAGTATGGTCTACATTCTTTCCTAGATGTGTACCTTTACATTTAGTCATGTTAAAAATGCATATTGTTTACCAAGTGATCTTGTTCGCTCTAAATCAGTGACCGGTCCTCATTATTTACCACTCCCCCAATTATTTTTTTCATCTGCCAACTTTATCAATGATTTTGTTTTGTTTTTCTTCCAGTTTATTGATTAAAAATGTTAACTAGCATAGGGTCAAGAACCAATCCCTGCAGGACCCTACTGCAAACACACCCACTCAATGACAATCCCTATTTACAATTACATTTTGAGAGCTATCAGGTAGCTTTTAATCTGTTTAATGTGTGCCATGTTAATTTTATATTCTAGTTTTTTAATCAAAATGTTGTGTGGTAGCAAGACAAAAACCTTACAGAAGCCTAAGTACATTACATCAACACTTTTATCAACTAAATGAGTAATCTCATCAAAAAAGGATCACGTTAGTTTGACAGGATCTATTTTCCATAAACCTTCCTCCTCCTCCTCCGTTTGCTTGTATTTGATCACCTAATAGAGTAAATTATAATCCAGACTGTAAGATCTTTGGTACAGAAACTATCCTTTTGTTAAGTGTTTGTACAGTTCTAGCACATTGGAGCCCTGACTGCAATAATATTTATGCAAATAAATAATATCCCCAGTTCTGTCAGTAGTTTCTAAACATATCCAGAAGGAGAATGGCATATCTAGCAAGAACTTCTGGCCCAGATTCTGGGTGCTATTTCCAGTGTTAGCCATGTTTGTTTGGGCTTCCAGTGGCTCATCTCAATTCTGTGCAATTGCTGGCTTCTCTAAAAATGCTTTTCTAGGCTGTTCTCTAACCATGAAATACAGATCATAGGATTAGGCTCCTTAAAATGATCGCACTCCCTTTTCCAAGGAATTCTACTGAGAAGTAAATAAATATCAAAATATATTATTATAACATTCCAGTTAAATAGTCTAATGCTGCAGTGGGGATATTCTTCCAGCCAGGGTTGTGGGTCAGCAGCGCACTTCAGAGTAGATGCTGATGCAGCTGGAGAATCTGGTGGTGGTGGTGCTTGTATGCACCAGAAGTGACCTGTGCCATTGTTCACTCAGAATATGTACAGACCACGTTTGAAGCACTTTAGGTCACCACTGTCCTAGGAGATTCCAGGCTGTTTCCAAATGCAAAGACTTTTCTTATTTGCAAGGACTAGGATTTGTGCATCTGTATTTATTCATTCACTTCCTATTGTATTTGCTTTTTTTGAGAATGAATAGTTTTTATATGACAGTATAAACCAACTTTAATTTCTGAAAAACTTCATTTAGTATATCCCTAAACCTAGTATGCTAGTGTTCTTACATAGCTTAATAATAAATAGTCTAGAGAATTTCTTGAATAAATTCTATTCAATCCTTAATATAATTTTATATAGTTAGACCCCTCTCCTATGCCACCCAGTCAACATGAGCAGTTTAATTACTGTTTATCAAAGTTGTATTTAAAAACATTAAATACACAGAATAACTTGGAGAATAAGAACACTTCTGTACTATTCATGTAACTTGAAACTCATTTAAAATATGCTTCTGTTGCAAAGCAAATTTGCTTTTGTTCTTTCCAAAGGATTGCAGAAAGTGCATACCAAATTCAGCCTTCAAAATACCCAGGAGCTGGAGATTCAAGTAGGCTACAGCTGTCTTCACCCCCAGTATTCAAAAATAACTAATGAGATGAGAAGTCTACAGCTGGTAGCAAGCACCATAAACCGTGAGCCAAGGGTTTCTTTATGTTCGCTCTTCCCTTTCCCTGTGGGATCCTAAAGGAAACAGAATATTAACAAAGCCAGCAGGCTGTCTCATTCCATGCTATTGCTCATTTGCAGCTATAATTGGGAGTTAAGGTGGCATACTGTATGCTGAAACTGTCATATATGAAGGAATATACTGGCTCACTGCAATATTCTTATAGAAAGGAAACATGCAACAACTTTCACTGCTGTATTCCAGCAAAATCACAAATGAACGTAAACTTTGATACTTAACAAGTCAATATTTTACTATTGTATCAAATACTGGGATTATTATGATAGTAACTCAGTCTCAGGGTAAATATGTGGGTATACATTTAACAGACACTAATTTTTGAATGCAAACGTGCAGTGGTTATGCTCCTTCCTTAGCTTGTCAGTGTGGTGGATAAAAGTTAACACCATTGAGAGCACTTTTGTAGACTAGATTCATAGATACTAAGGTCAGAAGGGACCATTCTGATCATCTAGTCTGACCTCCTGCACAGCGCAGGCCACAAAATCTCACCCACCCACTCCTATGAAAAACCTCACCCATGTCTGAGCTATTGAAGTCCTTAAATCATGGTTCAAAGACTTCAAGGAGCAGAGAAGCCTCCCTCAAGTCAACCATGCCCCATGCTACAGAGGAAGGCGAAAAACCTCCAGGGCCTGTCCAATCTGCCCTGGAGGAAAATTCCTTCCCGACCCCAAATATGGCAATCAGCTAAACCCTGAGCATATGGGCAAGATTCACCCGCCAGATACCCAGGAAAGAATTTTCTATAGTAACTCAGATCCCATCCATCTAATATCCCATCTCAGGGGATTTGGCCTATTTACCCTGAATATTTAAAGATCAATTACTTACCAAAATCCCATTATCCCATCATACCATCTCCTCCATAAACTTATCGAGTAGAATCTTAAAACCAGATAGATCTTTTGCCCCCACTGCTTCCCTTGGAAGGTTATTCCAAAACTTCACTCCTCTGATGGTTAAAAACCTTCGTCTGATTTCAAGTCTAAACTTCCTGGTGGCCAGTTTATACCCATTTGTTCTTGTGTCCACATTGGTGCTGAGCTGAAATAATTCCTCTCCCTCTCCTGTATTTATCCCTCTGATATATTTATAGAGAGCAATCATATCTCCCCTCAACCTTCTTTTAGTTAGGCTAAACAAGCCAAGCTCCTTAAGTCTCCTTTCATAAGACAAGTTTTCCATTCCTCAGATCATCCTAGTAGCCCTTCTCTGTACCTGCTCCAGTTTGAATTCATCCTTTTTAAACATGGGAGACCAGAAGTGCACACAGTATTCTAGGTGAGGTCTCACCAGTGCCTTGTATAACAATACTAAAACCTCCTTATCCCTACTGGAAATGCCTTTTCTGATACATCCCAAAGCCGCATTAGCTTTTTTCACAGCCATATCACATTGGCAGCTCATAGTCATCCTATGATCAACCAATACTCCAAGGTCCTTCTCCTCTTCCTTACTTCTAATGGATGCGTCCCCATTTTATAACTAAAATTCTTGTTATTAATCCCTAAATGCATAACCTTACACTTCTCACTATTAAATTTCATCCTATTACTATTACTCCAGTTTACAAGGTCATCCAGATCCTCCTGTATAATATTCCGATCCTTCTCCGAATTGGCAGTACCTCCCAGCTTTGTATCATCTGCAAACTTTATTAGCACACTCCCACTTTTTGTGCCAAGGTCAGTAATAAAAAGATTAAATAAGAATTGTCTGGTTAGTGAGTTTTTGCTTGGGCTTTTAATGTTTTTCAAACTTTTTTTGTGTCATTTTTGTTCAGAAGTGAGACAGGTGAGGTGGAAAACCTTCATGAAAGGTTATAAAACATGATGATTAGACATGAAAACAGTTTTTGAGCCATCAGAGTCTTTGGATAAAGAAGTATTTAGACAGTTTTTGAAGTGCATATTGAATACACCAGTGAACAAGGAAATGTTGCAATCTGTTGAATACATGTTCATGGTTTGTTTTGTTTTTAAGTGTATTTATTTGGTGGCCCAGAATAGCTTCAGAGCAGCTTCTCCAATTTATCTTGTTCATATGTGCTGTGTTTAGATGTATCAGTAGTGAAAACTGCACATGAGCAATAGCTGAATTTCCATGGGTATCAGTTGGTTGAAGAGGACCTTCTGAGTCTTCCAGTTCATCTGTTACAAGAAATATGTAATAGACCATTACAAAGTCTGCATTGTCTGACCTTTTTTTCTAGCCTAATGATCTTTCATAGTCTTGTTAACCAGGCTGCTAGAAAGATGTCAAGTTAACATTTCCTTTCTTAATGTCATTACTTCCAACTGTACTTCAGTAATTTGTGGTTTTAGTCATCTTTCATCTCCCTCATCTGTTTTTACTGCAATATTAAAATACAATCATGAAAACATCTCTATATAACTTTTAAAACAACTTTTTTTCTACAAAAAGACAACAACCTTGCAGTGTCTCCTCTTATGAATTCTACAGTGAAGAAGAAGAATCTAATTTAGTCTCAGGCATATGTCAAATTTCCATTGTGGTAAATTCCTACTTCCATTCAAAAGCTCTCAAAATGGAGGTTATAGGTGGTATCACTAGCAATTACTAACAATAGTATTGGTAAAGTACCTTACCTATTATACACCTGGATGAAAATGACTCTAAGCAGGACCTCCAAAAGGCAACCCCACTCTTGAGGACTTTTAAAAATATACTTAGTTAGTGCTGACCAGTTGATAAACCCACCTCTTTTGTTCAGACTTTTGCTAGTCCTTTGGATGGTTGCTGAAGTCAGGCTTCATTGTAGCTATAAAATTAGATACGTCTTTGCCATTTAAATCAACCCAGTCATTTGCCTCATTAGTAAGTGGTGCTTAACATTACAGGTGTCTAGGTAGTGATTTATTACACCCTATTTTTGAAAAATAGGGTCTGAACAAGAGTGTTTTAGCTGCTAGGTTTTGAAGTGGATTTGAGAGTCCCACTTTCTAGTGTGGTAACAATTATGCATGTTTTATGCTAAACTGCACAGCATTCTTTGACAGTGAATCTTTGCTGCCTCTCATATGAAGCGGCATGAGCAGTGGCTTCAAATTTTCTTTCTTTTCCACATGAGCTTCACCTTTTGTGGATGAAATTTGGAAGTAAAAGCAGTGGTGATAACTAAAAAACAATACCTTGTATTTATGAACAGTGTGTGTTGTCTGGCTTTGGGCTGCTTCAAGACATCCTATGCAACCCCTCAGTGTTTAAGTCCAACTCCAACATTTGAGGTTCTTCTAAACTAATCTGTTGGCCATTCTGACTTGCTGACTAGCTACCTTGATAGCTAAGTCCATAATCTTCAAAAACTTAGTTTTGGATAATGCTTGCTTTGACTGCAGTAGACTACTGAGGTAAGAGAAGCAGTCTCTCCTGAGATGGTTATAAAAAAAAAAATACCAAAGTGTACTTCTGTAAGAATTTTGCATTTTCTTTACATTGCCAGTAATGTGGATTGTTGTCTTAATGCAAATGATTCAAATCTGTCACGATTCTAAAATGCCTTATTATATGGCATTGATTATGTATATAAAACCGGTTTGTCATTCAGAATATTGCAACATCACTTAACATAATATGGGCTATAATCTCTGCTCCCAGTGGATCTGGGCACATAGTTAATTAGTTTCCATTTTGATTATTCCTATTTTGATTAAGAAGTAAAGCACAGATTTCCCATTAAATTTGCGAGCAGTGATGCGACCTCCTAAATGGCTTTAATTTGTGTAGCAATGAATAGTAAAAACTGACTAAAACCAGACAAGGGCTTAACTTGGAGACTTAAATGTGCAACCAAAATAGGTAAGCAAATAACACTTACTTATTTTTTCTAACTTCATTTTAAAATTGCTATTGAAGATTTTTGTAAACCCAGTTCATCTCATCTCTTCATCCTGTCAGTTCATCCAGTTTCTCTGTTTAATACATTAATCATCACTGAGGGTATGTCTACATTTAAACTGCTGTCACTGTAGCACTTGAATGTAGACACTACCTATGCCAATGGGAGGGGTTTTCTCATTGGCACAGATAATCTACCTCTCTCAGAGGCGGGAGTTACGTCAACAGAAGAATTCTTCCATCGACATAGCACTATCTACACTAGGGGTTAGGTTGGTTTAACTATATCTCTCTGGGGGAGAAAGAAAAGGAGTACTTGTGGCACCTTAGAGACTAACAAATTTATTAGAGCATAAGCTTTCTTGAGCTACAGCTCACTTCATCGGATGCATTTGGTGGAAAAAACAAAGGGGAGATTGATATACACACGCCTCTGGGGGAGGTAGATTTTTTTTCACACCCCAGAGACATAGCTATGCTGATGGAAGTTCCCAGAGTAGACCAGCCCTAAAATGCCACAATTAGAGTATTTTTAATTTCATTATGTAAATAAACAGCATGAAGTGATTTTCAGAGAAATTCCTTCAGTTGCAGATATATTTTGATATTCACTTCTTTTCTGAAGGATACCAGACTAACTTAAATAATTAATGTTCAACCTACAATCATCATTAAGCCCAAACACATTTTTTTAAACCCACTTGACTAGATTTTCTTCTTCTGAAAACTTCATTCTATTCTTTATCCAACTTTTTAATTATATTTTTGAATGATTGCTGTAAAATCTTCATAGCTAAATTTCTATCCACCCACTAAAAAGTGGAGACAAACTGTTTCATTTTGCAAATGCTCATCTTGTGCCACCCAATAAAATGGTAAACAGAAAATTCTTCTGCAGGAATAAGTAGCTTTGTTGTATCCTGTTTTATCACAACACTTATTAGCTTGCTTATCAGCTGCACTTTGGCAGCTGAATAGGCTGCCATGGTCCTATGAAGCTGAAATTTCAAAGTGGAGCTAGTTTTAGCACCCTTTTTACCTGTAGTGGAGAATTCTAGATTTAAAAATACAATATGCAGTTGAGTTCTGTGTATGATGGTATGACACTAACTTCAGTGTAGTGAAAGATGAATGCATATGCCAGCTACAGAATTTTCAGTCTTAAATTAGTACTTCGGTCTCTTGAGTTCCTTTGGCATTTGTTGCAAATAAAGGATGAAGAAACAGAACTGGTTCTGATGGGTTGAGAAATGCTCAACAGGGTTGTGACCATCAAACGCTGCTTGTTGTTTCCAGCTTGAATTGTGACTTTGTCTTGCATTCAACAAGAATGAATGGTATAGAGAAGACCTGGTGGGAGCTCCTACTTCCTCTGTCTTATAATACAAGATCAAGGGGAAAACCAGTGACATTGAAAATCTGCCAGAAGAGATCACTGAGATTAGGAATTGATGGTTGAAAGAAAGGATTAGATACTTTATATGGCACCTTTGCAGTTACATTAGTCAAGATGTTTTTTGTTGTTGAAGTGATATAAACCCTTATGGGATAAATCAACCACTGACTACTATTTAGAGTTATTCCATAATTGTCCACAATGGAATTTTTGGTAACATTTCCTGAAGCATCCAGTACTGGCCACTCCAACACAGGTTACTGGGCTAGTTGGACTCTTGTGTTAGTCTGTTCTGGCAGTTCCTGTTAGTAAGATCACTTTGTATAAACAACTCTGTGTGTTTTGTATTATAAGATCCTGAGTGCTATATTATATGTTTGTGCCAAATACAATTGCTCATGCTCTTGACTACTGGGATCTGATCTAGCCACAGAGAAAATGGACTATTCTAAACTATGTACTTTCTGCAATTGACCCTTATCTGGTTGTCTTAAACTTTTTTTTCCAGGAAGGAGGAAAGGAAGGTGTTCTAAGTTTAGTATTAAGTGACTTGTTTGATTCAGTTGCTGTGTCTCTGCTTAGGGATTGATAACACTTAAGGGATGCAGTAAAAGAGGTGACATTTAATTTCACTTTTCATCTTCAAAACACTCTGCAAACATTATTCCCTGCAACAGCCTCTGAGGCAGGCTTCAGGAAATACCCGTAACTTTTTTGTGATAGTTCTCTTTTCTCACTCCACAAATCTTATCCTCATTAGGTATCAGTCCAATCCCCTCAATCTTTTAAAAAATGATATAAACCAAGCTTCATTTACGTTGTCATAGTTATATCCCCTGTGTATCTCTTTCTTGTCTTGGGGTTTTTTAATAGTGTGCCACTTTTGTATATAATTGTTTTGAACGTAGGATAAAAATTAAATGAAGTCATTAAAAAAAGTTATTTTAACAATGATAAGTTAGCATTTAAATGCGAATGTTGTTCAAGACTGAATAGTTACAAAAGAAATGAAAATTAAACAACAATCAAATAGCAACTATAAAAGGTAAAAAGTCATTAGTGAATTTATGCAACATAGGCAGCATGCCAAGTCCTCAGGCATCTTGCTTTTCATTATTTACTTCATCTATATCTTTGTGGTCATTGCCTTCAAATTGCCTTGCTTTTCCATTATCTTTTTCTGAATCAGCTTCAATTGCTTCATCTATATCCTTGTCGTCATCTTCAAATTCATCATCTCCTTCTTCCTCTTAACTGATGAATATTGAGTCAACTCTTCATCTGCCGTTTTCTTCTCTAATCTTAAATTGTGATACATGGTGACCAGTGCCCCTGCAGTAGAAGTCTTCAGTCTGTTTCTGGTTTTTGACTGGACGACTCCCCAAACTGACCGTTTTCATTCCATACATGCAGTAGTATATGGAAGTATTAAAATAATTTTTGCCACCATAGTTAGAATGCAACCCTTTCCACTATGCTGAATGAGCAAGCTGTTTAGATTCAACTGCTGAGCTTGCATGCCACATTGTTTTACAACTTAATGGGATGATACTTGCTTTATAACTTGCTACTTCCATGAGAATTGTTTGTTCATTTGTAAGTCTTAAAAATTGTAACAGCCACTTTGAGGTCACAAGCTGAATCAAATTCATTGTCAGAAAGGTCTTGGCCCTGGAAGTCTGGATCAAGATTATGTCCAGGAGTGATCTCTTGTTTTTTCCATGATACTACTTAATTATCTTTTTCTTCAGCATTTTTAAGTGAACCGTGTTCAGTGTTCTCAAAAATGTTTAGGAACTCATTCTTGGCACCAGACACCGTAGAACTGTAATTTTCTATATTCGGAATGGACTGAGCTATGGTTTCAAGCAATAAAATGAATTTAGAGTTTTGCATCCAAAAGACAATCTTCAAGAATGTCAGTGCTGATTTGGGGGTAACACCCAGCCATCCCTTCTTCAGCAGCAGCTGATTGAGGAGACTTCTTGCATATTTGAAGATCTTTTAGACATTTAATAGATACCCGTTGAGTATGTCAAGGCTTCCTCAGTGTAAATAATATACTAAATAATGCTGAAAAATGGCTGCTAGTATATATTTTTTTGGCTTTTGAGAAACTTGAAAATCCTCTTGATTTTTGACACATGATGAGAAAGTTGTCTTGTCTTAACCAGTGAAAAGTGGCATCATATGGGCATCACATCCAGAATATAGATGATGTGGATGCTCATTTATCAACAAAGGCCAAGCATCTTTCATATTAGTCTTGTTGGTCAGAAGTGAAATAACTTTCCCTGGATCCAGTTGTTAATAGTTTTAAGTGGGTCAGTGATATATTGGGCTGTGTGGTGATTACGTATTCCAGTGCAACACTGAGAAAACACTGGTTGTGAAGTATTTACTGTCAAGTTGATTGCAAATATTGCTCCGTTCATCAGACACTAGACACCTGAGAATGCCAACTGTTAGTACACATCTGCTTTGGAATTCGGATTTCCTGCAAGCCATTTCCTACATGGTACTTTAAATTAGGCACAATTTATGGAAAAAAAATCTAGGATATAAGAAATTTTGAGTACAGGAAATGATGTGTAACTGTTATAAATTCACCTACAAATGTACAGTCAAATTTGTTTCTGGTCATGGGACATTCTTTCCAAAAACCTCTTAAAACCAATTTGATGAACGTCTGAAGACGTTCCAGGAGTTATTTTTTCCTTTCTCACGGTCATGCATTTTGTTGGTGATGACTTCTATCCCTGTGGTTTCACTCCTAGGTCCTAACTTCCTAATCAATATTGTGCTCAGATACTATAAACATGAGGGCTATAGAAATGCTTAAAGTAAATTATAGCTCATAAACATTTAGCACCTTTCGTCTTGTTTAGCTTCATTTTAGTTACTTGGCATTTTTCTGTATTGTGTAAGTTGGTGGGAAAATGTTCTGTGCTCTTGCTTAAAGTGAACTGTTCAAAGCAGTTTACAATCTGAGGGTAGTGTGATGGCCTAGCACTGGATATCTGCCCTTCCCTCTCAAATATTAATACCTACTTCCGCCGTAATGTAAAAAATCAGCCAATGTGTGATTACTAGCCTGAGGGGGAGTTGCAGAAATTTTGATAGTTACGTAATTACAACACAAAACAGTTCATGTATAGATGTGTATACTTTGTCAATTCAGTTTGTAAACTCTCTGAACCAAGGATAATGTCTACCTTTGATTTTGTACTGTATTTAATACATGGGGTATTAGTCGAGAAAGGGATGAATCCTAGTTATGTAAACATGCAACAATAACAAGGTCTTTGTCAGCAGGCAATGGAGAAGCAACTCGGGGACCAAATACAAATAAAAACAAAATCTTGTTCCAGAGTTCCCCAAAAGGATGCAAAGGAAAGATAGGAAGAATAGTAGGAGGCCAATATGGCTTCATCAGGAGCTCTTTAGTGGCCTGAAAATCAAACAGGAATCCTACAGAAAGTATAACTGGGCAAATTGCTAAGGAGTAAATAGAATAGCCCAAGAATTTAGGAACAAAATCGGTAGGTATTTTGTGCAGTAGCCTTTCTAAGGGACATAAAAGGCAATAAGAGGTTCTTTAAATACATTGGAAGCGAGAGAGTGACAAAGGAAAGTGTTGGACTGCTACTTATCGGAGAAGGAGAGCTAATTACTGAGGACATTAAAAAAGCTGAGGTGTTCAATGCCTATTTTGCTGCAGTCTTCACTAAAAAAATTAATGGCAACCAGATATTCCACACAATGAATATTAATAACAAAGGGGAAGGAATGCAAGCCAAAATAGCGAAAGAACAGGTTAAAGAACATTTAGATAAATACGATTTTTTTTCAAGTCAGCAGGGGGATGAAATTCATCTAGGGTCCATAAGGAACTAGCTGATGCAATCTCACAACTGTTAGCAATTATCTTTGAGAAGTAATGAAGGACAAGTGAGGTCCCAGAAGACTGGAGGAGGGCAAACATAGTATCTGTCTTTAAAAAGGGGAACAAAGAGGACCTGCGGAAATATAGACTAGCCAGCTGAACATCAGAAGGATACTGGTTTATATTATTAAATCAGTTTGTAAACATCTAGTGGATGATAGGGTTATAAAGGATAGCTAGCGTGGATTTGTCAAGAACAAATTATGCCAAATCAATCTAATTTTCTTCTTTGACTGGGTACTGGCCAATTGGATAACTAACTTCCCCTATTTACATTAATTCTTATGGGGAAATTGGATTTGCTTAACATCGTTTCGCCTAAAGTTGCATTTTTAAAAAACATAACTAGGACGTTAAGTGAGGAGTTACTATATGGTAAGGGCTGTTTTTAAAAAATAAATAAATATAAAAAAAAAGACTATCAATTATTCTCCATGTCTACTGAAGGTAGTACAAGAAGTAATAAGCTTAATCTGATGGAAAGGAGGTTTAGGTTAGGTATTAAACAAAAAAAACTTTCAGGGTAGTTAAGCTCTGCAATAGGTTTCCAAGGGAGATTGTGGAATCCCTGTCATTAGAAGTTTTTAAAAACAGCTTTGACAAACACCTGTTGGGGATGGGGTAGGTTTACTTGGTCCTGCCACAGTGCAGGGGCTGGACTTGATGACTTCTCGAGATCCCTTCTATCCCTATTTGGTTCAGTAATTTTGCTGCTTTGCTCTGGTGGTGTCTTCGCTTTTCCTCTGACTGTCTAGCTTTTTTCTCTTTTCAGGACTATAAAGCTGATGAGGACCCAGTATTGTTTCAGTCGGTGAAGACCAAGAGAGGACCTTTGGGGCCTAACTGGAAGGTATTGTGAGCTGACCTTACTGCCTTACAAAGTCGTCTTCAGCAGAAAGTAAACATTTGACAGCTCTTGAGGGTCTTGAAGAGTTTGTGGTGTCTTAAGTTAATACTGAGATGGCAGGAATATACTTTAGTTTCTTTTCCTTTTCAAATCCAGTTAAATAAAGTCTGTGTATCTGTTATGTTAGCAAACAAAATATACCCAGTCTGTCCCTATTACAAAAATACTGTACTAATGTTAAACATAAACAGTGATTTAATCTTTTGGGATCATAAGGTTAATTATGGAATTGTTATATTGAAAAAAGTAATAACGTCTTCGTTATAAATGCACAGCTGAATTTCGTACTACAATGAATTCTATGTGAGTCCATGTCCTAAAGACACTGTCCATGATTTGCCATTTGAAGTAGTTTTAGACTGCAAGAAGCTATAATTGGGAGTAACTTTGTGTTTTTAAATTTGAAGAATCCCTGGGTACATCTGATGATTAGCTAATTTAACTTTCTCAAAAGAGATCATAAGAACAAGTTCTTAACTGGTCTGACCTTTGTTTAATTGTATTGGGAGGCTGATTTATCTGGATTTGCATCTTTTATAAATATAAATATTTACTACGCGAGTTGGTAAACAGAAAAATATGCTGGTTCATTGATTTTTCCCCCTGGTTCTGCATCAAAATGATATTAGAAATGTATTACAGACTGTGTGTGGATTCCTTGAGGCAAATTTTCTATATTGGCTGATCAAAGAATCCAACGTGCCTCCCAGAGTTTTCGTTTTGGTATCTGATCATCTCTACTGCTACAAAACCTTCCATTACTCAGCTTCTCTTAGCATTGTATGCCCCATTGTCCAGCGTCCTGATCCTTTGTTGTTGTGTATCTCATTTTATATTGCAAGGTTCTGTAGTCTGGGACCTTGCCACCTTTCATGATTGCCAAGCACTAAGCATCCTATTATATTATGTAAGGCTATTGCATGCTTTTTTAAAAAATGAACCGTGCACTTTATTTTAAAAACAAAAACAAAAACCCACCACCATTTATTTAAATATTTTTGGATGTTTTCTACATTTTCAAATGTGTTGATTTCAATTATAACAGAATAGAGAGGGTACAGTGCTCACTTTATCATGAAAGTTGAACTTACAGATGTAGAATTATGTACCAAAAAAAAACTGCATTCAAAAATATAACTATGTAAAACTTTAAAGCCTACAACTCCACTCAGTTGTATTTCTTGTTCAGCCAATTGCTCAGACAAACAAGTTTGTTTACATTTGCAGGAAATAATACTGCCCGCTTCTTGTTCACAATCTCACCTGAAAGAACAGGCGTTCTCATGGCACTGTTGCAGCTGGCTTCGCAAGATATTTACATGCCAGATGCACTAAAGATTCATGTGTCCTTTCATGCTTCAGCCACCATTCTAGAGGGCATGCATCCATGCTGATGATGGGTTCTGCTTGATAACATCCAAAGCAGTGCAGGCAGACCGCATGTTCGTTTTCATCATCTTGAGTCAGATGCCACCAGTAGAAGGTTGATTTTCTTTTTTGGTGGTTCAGGTTCTGAAGTTTCCACTTTGTAGTGTTGCTCTTTTAAGACTTCTGAAAGCAAGCTCCACACTTCATCCTTCTCAGATTTTGGAAGGCACTTCAGATTCCTAAATCTTGGGTTGAGTGCTGTGGTTATTTTAGAAATGTCATATTGGTACCTTCTTTGCGTTTTGTTAAATCTGCAGCAAAAGTGTTCTTAAAATGAACAATATGTGCTGAGTCATCATTCAAGACTATTATAACATGAAATATATGGCAGAATGCGGGTAAAATAGAGCTGGAGACAATATATTTCTTCTCCCAAGGAGTTCAGTCACAAATTTAATTAAAGCATTATTTTTTTAAGGGGCATCATCAGCGTGGAAGCATATCCTCTGGAATGGCGGCCGAAGCATGAAGGGGCATATGAATGTTTAGCATATCTGGCATGTAAATACCTTGAAATACCTGCTACAAAAGTCCCTTGCAAACACTTATTCTCACTTTCTGGTGACATCGTAATTACAAAGTTGGCAGCATTATCTCCCGTAAATGTAAACCAACTTGTTTGTCTCAGTGATTGGCTGAATGAGAAGTAGGACTGAGTGGACTTGTAGGCTCTAAAATTTTGCATTGTATTTTTGAGTGCAGTTATGTAACACAAACAAAAAATCTACATTTGTAAGTTTGCACTACAGTACCTGTATGAGGTGAATTAAAAAATACTGTTTCTTTTATCAGTCATTTTTATAGTGCAGATATTTGTAATAAAAAATAATGTAAAGTAAGCAGTGTACACTTTGTATTTCGTGTTTTAATTGAAATAGATACATTTAAAAAAATAGAAACATCTAAAAATATTTTATAAATTTCAATTGGTATTCTGTTCTTTAACAATATGATTAAAACTGTGATTGATTGTGATTAATTTTTTGAGTTAATTGCGTGAGTTAATTGCAGTTAATCGACAGCCCTAATACTATGTCATTAACAGACTAACTCCCTTTTTGTCCAAAGAAACTTAATTCTGTTCACTCTTATTCCTTGGACTAACAGGAGCTGAGTACAGACTAACACGGCTGCTACTCTGAAAGGAGCTGAGTAGGAAGAATTTATAAAAATAAGAGGGAAATTGGCCAGTAGGGAAGGAAAAAGTAAGGTGCTGGTAAATGAAAACAAAGAAAGCAACAGTTGAATGAAAGCAAAGCGCAGCCTCTCTTTGCCCTGTTGTGTGTCCGGTACTCTAACTCATAGTGTAGTTCACTGAGACCCCTGCAACAATGGAGCTGCTTATGCTGGTGCTTAATTTATGAGTTTAGATGAGAGCATACACCTCGTTTAGGTGTGCTTTTGGGTTCTTGAACTCTTGGTTCTGATACATGTACACACTTATCCTTTGGCATATATCTCTCTCATATTTTTCATTATTTAGGAACCAACCTTCTATTACGTGGCTTGTGTGCATAGTGATAAGAGTGATTTAAACAGTAACTTAACTCACATTTTTGCCTCAAGGCAAAGCCTTCAGGCCTGTGTCTCAGTAGTCATTGCTACAAATACCATAGTGGTGGTCTTAAATGCATTAACATGCTGCTTGTTCACATGTTTAGTAAAAAAAATAATAATAATAATAATCATGCCTGGATTGATTGAATTTTAGCTTTTCTCTTTTATGTGGGGGAAGTTTTTGTTTTGTAAAGAGAAATATTAAATTGTTTGAAAGCTCTGTTAACATTAGTGTCACCTTTTTGTGTAAACAGGCTTAATTTATTGGCATTATTTTGGTGTATAACTTGATAGGTGGTCATCCAAATACGGTAGTGGCTTTTGTCTCATTTTTGAGCTACAGACCTGCCTTGGAAATCTTCTCTCAGAATCTGGGACCCATAATTCAGCTCCTTCTGCATTGTATAGTCAGCAAGGTGCTTTATAGTGTTGTCTTTTTTGCCTTCTGAAGCATCAGGTTGTGGCTGCCTTACTCGTAGTGGTATTCTAGATTTGATGGACCAGTAGTCTGATCTAGCATGGGTAGCTTTCTATCTTTCTCAGAATGGTTGCTCATCTCAGAAGCTAAGATCAAGCCCTCTGTGATTAGAATTTGCCATCTGGGGATAGCTTACATCCCCTGTAGCAGCCCTAGAATAGAAGGATAAAAATATACTTCAGCTACAGGCTGAGCACAAGCTGAACCAATGTGGGTATGGCTTTATGGGAGAGCTATCTTAAGTTTTCGGGTGTTTTGAGACTTGTTCTGTGGTGTTGCATGTCCTGGATGGGAGTAAGTTCAAATGACAGTGCTTTAAATGACAGTGCTTTAAATGAGGTGAGATTTGGAGTGAAACATGGATATGATTTTATATGCTATGGTCTGGTTTGGTATGATGAATTGGCCTCAACTGATTGAATGTTTCTTTTAGAAATGTATTGCATAATTGTCCCAAGATTTCATTTTAAAAAGTTTCCTGTCTTTGGTTGCAAAGAATCAGAATGTGAAATGAGTGTACTTGAGTCTGCAGACAGCATAAAGTAATAGCTCTGAGTGTTATGAACTTCCCCAAGTTTTAAGAGTGAACCAGGCCTTAAAGAGCTCAAAGGCACAGTAAGGCTAAATTGCTCACCTAATGGGAGCTGGTGCCAGTGTGTGTGGCTATATATCCTAATTTACAGCATGGTGAAAGAGTGGATCCCCTGACAGTCAGGCTGTGCAGACCCTGAAAAGCTGTATTTGTCTCAATGTTGTAGCCGCAACTTATTGGCTCAGTAATGAGTGCTTGTACAGGGGACTCCATGGGAGAGGGATTTCAGTAGTTGATGCTCTGTGTACTGGTTTGTGGGATAAAATATTGACACTGGCTGCTTGCTGTTCCCAGGAGGAAAGATATGGTGACTTCAAAACATCAAGCTAGCATTCTAGTTTAAACGTGTAACTTGGCAGCAAGGGCTTTCCACTACCATGAATCATGGATGTGGATAGGTGTTCATGGCCAATTTAGTGCACAGAAGGATTAGGTGCATCACCCAAAATTAATTGATTTTGCGTCTTAATTTCTCTGAAGCCTCAGTAGAATCAAGGGATTAAGATGCAGTGTTGGTGGATTCATTTTCCATTCATTGAGGAAACTGGTGGAACCAGCTACCAGAGAAGAGGTTGGGTCTGAGGGTTGGCTGATTTTTTTTTTTTTTTTTTTCCCTGAGCGTGCGGCAGGTCTCTTTGCAAAAGTTTCCTATGATAACAAGTGTTTATATTAACCGAGCTTAACCAGGCTCTAGGAAGTGGACAAAGAGTAGCATCCTCTTGGAGGTCAGCATGCCGATCTAAGCATCTTGTTCAACACTCAGATCCTACAGTGATGAGCACTGTCGAAAAACCCAAGTGAAAACAATCCTCTGTGTGTGCGCCTTCCAGAACTCTGCAGTGTTCAGTGTCCCAGTAAAACGCAGCGAGAGGTGGAAACATTATAATTCTGATGTACTGCTATTGGTCTGGAGCAATATCTCCTACCCCCCTTTCCTCAAAGAATGCTCATAGCCCATCTTTTAGTATAGAATTATCTGGAAATTTGATTTAATTGTATTTACTAGTCCAACTACATCTCCACTGTTTTCAAACAAGAGTGCATAGTGTTCAGTATTACTGATGACATTAAAAATAATCCCACACTTCGCTCATAATGTTCAAAGGCAGAGTAGTTCTGATGCCCATATCCCTGCATTAATCGTTCCTGCAGCAGGTTTTGGCTTTGCACTCTAAGACAGTTTGGATTTATCAAGCTTCTTAGAAATGATGAAATACTCATTGAAATAAAAAATATATACGTTTTGATGTAATGGTCTCTCTGTTTGCAGATGTTTTCATGAACTTAATTTAAATATCTTGTGAAAAACATGAAATGAAATGTTGTGAATTGATATTTGGCTTCCTGTTGAACATTAAATGATTGATTAATCCTACCTTTGAAGTCAGGAGCATCAAGGGAATAAGGATTTATTCAGTGCTTGCTCCAGAGATTTTGCTTTAAGTTCTTTTTTTTTTTTTTATCTGTAGATTGTTTAAAACATCAAGCAAAAATGGCTTTCTCATCAGGAAGCCACTAGTTTGAATGTTAAAACTATTTCTTTGGAGGTGTCATGTTTTTTATATGTGAAGTGTTACCATAGTAAGTGCCTAGCATTTTAATCAGCTAGTCATGGTGCATTTGTGCTACAGAAATAACTGAACACTGGGCCACAACACACTTGCAGTAATCATGTTATAACATGGTTTCTTCTTGCCTGCATGGGCCACCTTGAAGAATTATTTCTAGACAAATGCACCACGAAACCAGAGGTTTACCTG
The DNA here is from genome assembly GCF_009764565.3 of Dermochelys coriacea. Classification (NCBI taxonomy): domain Eukaryota; kingdom Metazoa; phylum Chordata; order Testudines; family Dermochelyidae; genus Dermochelys; species Dermochelys coriacea. The sequence continues at coordinate 32,050,738 of NC_050082.1, read as the reverse complement.
AGATACATCAGTGATATTTTCATCCTCTTGACAGATGACCTAAACTCCCTCATAGATTTCCACCACCATCCATCCATTAAACTCTATTCTAGAACACTACCATAATAGCAAAAATAAGGAAGAGTCCTTGTGGCACCTTAGAGACTAACAAATTTATTTGGGCATAGGCTTTCATGGGTTAGAACCCATTTCATCAGATGAAGTGGGTTCTAACCCATGAAAGCTTCGTTATTTTTGCTAATACAGATTAACATGGCGACCACTCTAAAACCTGTTACCATAATAACATCAACTTCCTGGACATCACAGGACACCATCGTTTGATTATGCTATGTATTCCACCCTATTCCACAATGTATTCCACCCTATATTTAGCTGTGACACTTTTGAGGCCATGTCTATAGGTACAGTGCTGCAGCCTCACAGCTGTACTGAGACAGCTTTGCCACTGCAGTACCTCTGGTGAAGACGCTCTATGCCAACAGAGTTCTCCCAACAGCATAACAAAACCACCTCGTGAGTTGCAGAAGCAATGTCGGCAGGGAAACTCCCCACTGAACTTGTGCTGTGCACATGAGCACTTAAATTGGTGTAACTTATGTCATTCGGATGATTTTTTTCACACCCCTGAATGATATGAGTTATGCCAACATAGGCTGTAGTGTAGACAAAGCCTAAGTACCTTCCCCAGAACTGAAGAAGAGTTCTGTGTTGCTCAAAAGCTTGTCTCTCTCACCAGCAATAGTTGGTCCAATAAAAGATATTACCTCATCCACTTGTCTCTCTAAAAGAGAACCTGATTTAAAATAATAGGTTCCTTACCACAGTTATCTAGGTATACGCCAGAGTTACAACAGTTCTGTTATGGGGTTATCACATGTTTTTCTGTCCTTCAAAATGGTGACCCGTGTTATATTTTGCATCAAAGGTTCCATCCCTTCTAGTACCTGGGGCCTGGTTTACTGAGCTTCAATGAATATTAAGGAATCTCTCTTGTATAATCAAAGTATTTATATTACATGCAAAAATACATTAAAATAATGTGACTTAAGTTGCAAAGTCAAGCATTTGGAAGTTAAGTAATGCCAGATTTACAGTTGCCTACACAACCTTAATTCTTGTCCCTTATTCATCCAGTCTGTGCCTATCGAGGCTGTGATACTGTGGAAAAATAGTTTGTGATCATGTAATTAAAGGTTGTATCCTAATGCATACACACAGAGTTAGTTCTGTAATAGACCTCTACCCCTTGAGCTACAGGGCTAACAATACTAGCAAACAGCAAGAGAAGGCTGTTATCCCAGAGTGGGGCTGGACTGTTACCACATATACTGGTCTCTGAGGTTAGGACACCTGGCCTGGCTGACCTTTCTTCCTCCCTTGCTGAAGACGTGGGGGCTTCCTGCCCCATGTGGTGCCTGTGGGGGATTGGTTGGGGGAATAACTTGCTTGCTACATCTAAGGGTTGTGAGGTGGGGGGAAGAGGGTCTGACTGACCATCAGCGGTCCATAGCCCCAGGGTCCTTCCAGACTCTGTGCTGCTCCTGGACTTCCAAATTTCCTCAATATGCTTAACAGCAGACTTACACCTGGAGCTGACAGACCATGCCCTTCCTTTTGCTTATCTTCTGCCTTCTGTAACAGAAAACTCCAGTATTTCCATCTCATTACTTCATTCTGAGTCTTACAATATTTGGTTTATTTCTTAAAACTTCAGTTTCTAAAAAGTAAGCCTCTAGCCCTCATGGATGCATAGAAACTTGAAAACGTGATCCCGAAAGGCTAAAAAATCGGAAGGCAAATAAAAACCCAACATTTATTATTTCTTAATTTCATTATTTTAAGCCAAACTCATGATTTTTGGTCCTGACGCATGATTTTTTGAGTGCTGGAGGTTGGCTGCTGAAACTGTCTTCTCTTTTTCCCTCTTTTAGTGGTACCTGGGTTGAAGATTTGTGCAGTTACATCACATAAAGCAAACATTGCATTTTAAATCTTCTGTTTGTAAACAGAACATAAGGATCAATTCTGGATACACTTATTTTCACTTACTACTGATAACCAGAGCTCTGTAGTGAGAAAATAGTGTAGTAAATAAATGCACATAATTCAGCTCTAGAGTGTCCTATATTTTTAAGTTTGAGTAGCTGTAGCTCACGAAAGCTTATGCTCAAATAAATTTGTTAGTCTCTAAGGTGCCACAAGTACTTCTTTTCTTTTTGCTCTATTTTTAAATATCTAGAAAATGTTCAGCAGAAAATCTGTCATGTTAAAAAGAACGTTAGTTTCAAAAATTAATTTTACTCTCGTCTGGCATTCCACCTTTAATAAGTCCTTCTGATGTATTTGCCATAGATATAAGAAATGAGAACTTGTAGTCTTCGTATACTAACTGCTTCCTATTCTAGCCAAACGCGCTGCTTTTTGTTTAGTTATATAGCCCAAATATATATTACTTTCCCTTTGGTATGCAGAAGAGGCCTTAGAGTAACTTAATATGCCTGGTTAAATTAAAAACATGGTTTAGCCTCTTGGATTACATTTAAACCTAGACATACAAAATCTAAAGAATCCAACAAAAATAAAATGTACATTAAATACTCTGGAGTCACTTCACAACTTCTTAGTAGTAAGGAATATCACAGTAAAATCAGTTTTGTGATATTCACATTTTTCAGGATTATTCTGATTTAATAGTTCTTCTGGCTTGCTAATAGCATTTCAGTGAAATATGTTCAAAGACCTTGGTATTAAAGAGGCCTCCACTAATTGTGTTTTTCATGTGATTGTTTCAGAGGGTCTCTAATTCGGATCATGTAAACTAAAAAGTAATTTCTTAGTGCAGTATATTTATAGGCTGGGTTTAAGCATTTGCAAGATGGCTTCCAAACCTTATAAATTGTAGGTAAAGAACACTATAAATTATTTTGAAATTAAGGTTTGTAAATGTTGCAGTAATCATATGAAGATGGAAAAACATTCCTATAAAACAACCTACATATTAGTCGTTTTTAAAAATGGACAGGCATATAGTCAGATGAAGGAGGAGCTAGGCAAAATACTTGCCAAAACTAAAATTGCTTAATTTCCCCTGGAAATAATTTTGAATTTTTTTTAATTTTTGTTTTTCCTCAAGAAATAGAATTTTTATATTCATTTTAATAGCCGATTTTAATTTTAACATGGTAGTGAACAGACAAAATGGATGCTAGTATTCTTAATAATTTGCCTAAAATAGATGTGCTCTATCACAAATGCTCACAAGGTTCAAATACAGTTAGAGAGGGATTTTTGGAAGCAGAATAAATATTGTCAAGCAAGTTAGTTGAACTTTACTTTGCTGTCACTTGTTGAATTGCCCTTATATTCTGGATGTCCAGAAAACAAAGCAAACCTAATGTAAGTACAAATAAACTGATTTAAACGTGTATTATCTATCCTAATTAGGATGACTAATTTCAAACCTAACGTACAGCTTCAATTGAAAATATATTAACTGAAGTATTTGTTGCTTCTCTAACAAAATAAACTTGGCATGCTGTGACTTACGGTGTGTAAGAATAATGGATTTCATAAAAGTGCACCTCTAACTTGGGTTCTATTAATGGACCAAGGCATTTAGGCCAAAATATGACTTTGTCTTAAAACTTGGCATGGGGTGATGAATATCTTCCCAGTTCTAGAATCTGGATTTAAATCATTAGTCTGTGCTTAACAAATAACCACAAGATGTTGAGTTCTCCTAGTACAGTTATGGCAGAGGGAGCATCAGGTTAACATGAGGCTTGTAATAATCAGTGATGCATGTACACAAACAAGGAAGTAACCAAATATCATATTAATGTTGAGGTTTGTTTAAAAGCCTAGCTGAATAAATCAGTGTCCCTGTTAATCAAGGGTGACTTCAGTAGGGAAACTTCTGTGAATAATACAAACCCCATTTAAAAAAATTAAGTTCTTTCTCTCTGAAGCTCCTTTCAAATGTGAAGCCTGCCATGGCATGCAAATGGGGCTTATAAATTGTTACATAATTTCACCATGTGAAGCATCAAAGTGTTACTTTGCTTACCAATGTTACAGTTATAAACTGGTTTCAGAGTAGCAGCCGTGTTAGTCTGTATTCGCAAAAAGAAAAGGAGTACTTGTGGCACCTTAGAGACTAACAAATTTATTAGAGCATAAGCTTTCGTGAGCTACAGCTCACTTCATCGGATGCATTTGGTGGAAAAAACAGAGGAGAGATCGATAGACACACAGAGAACATAGAATCATAGAATCATAGAATATCAGGGTTGGAAGGGACCCCAGAAGGTCATCTAGTCCAACCCCCTGCTCAAAGCAGGACCAAGTCCCAGTTAAATCATCCCAGCTAGGGCTTTGTCAAGCCTGACCTTAAAAACCTCTAAGGAAGGAGATTCTACCACCTCCCTAGGTAACGCATTCCAGTGTTTCACCACCCTCTTAGTGAAAAAGTTTTTCCTAATATCCAATCTAAACCTCCCCCATTGCAACTTGAGACCATTACTCCTCGTTCTGTCATCTGCTACCATTGAGAACAGTCTAGAGCCATCCTCTTTGAAACCCCCTTTCAGGTAGTTGAAAGCAGCTATCAAATCCCCCCTCATTCTTCTCTTCTCCAGACTAAACAATCCCAGCTCCCTCAGCCTCTCCTCATAAGTCATGTGCTCTAGACCCCTAATCATTTTCGTTGCCCTTCGTTGTACTCTTTCCAATTTATCCACATCCTTCCTGTAGTGTGGGGCCCAAAACTGGACACAGTACTCCAGATGAGGCCTCACCAGTGTCGAATAGAGGGGAACGATCACGTCCCTCGATCTGCTCGCTATGCCCCTACTTATACAACCCAAAATGCCATTGGCCTTCTTGGCAACAAGGGCACACTGCTGACTCATATCCAGCTTCTCGTCCACTGTCACCCCTAGGTCCTTTTCCGCAGAACTGCTGCCGAGCCATTCGGTCCCTAGTCTGTAGCGGTGCATTGGATTCTTCCATCCTAAGTGCAGGACCCTGCATTTATCCTTATTGAACCTCATTAGATTTCTTTTGGCCCAATCCTCCAATTTGTCTAGGTCCTTCTGTATCCTATCCCTCCCCTCCAGCGTATCTACCACTCCTCCCAGTTTGGTATCATCCGCAAATTTGCTGAGAGTGCAATCCACACCATCCTCCAGATCATTTATGAAGATATTGAACAAAACGGGCCCCAGGACCGACCCCTGGGGCACTCCACTTGACACCGGCTGCCAACTAGACATGGAGCCATTGATCACTACCCGTTGAGCCCGACAATCTAGCCAGCTTTCTACCCACCTTATAGTGCATTCATCCAGCCCATACTTCCTTAACTTGCTGACAAGAATGCTGTGGGAGACCGTGTCAAAAGCTTTGCTAAAGTCAAGAAACAATACATCCACTGCTTTCCCTTCATCCACAGAACCAGTAATCTCATCATAAAAGGCGATTAGATTAGCCAGGCATGACCTTCCCTTGGTGAATCCATGCTGACTGTTCCTGATCACTTTCCTCTCCTCTAAGTGCTTCAGGATTGATTCTTTGAGGACCTGCTCCATGATTTTTCCAGGGACTGAGGTGAGGCTGACCGGCCTGTAGTTCCCAGGATCCTCCTTCTTCCCTTTTTTAAAGATGGGACATGAAACATGAAACAATGGGTTTATCATACACACTGTAAGGAGAGTGATCACTTAAGATAAGCCATCACCAGCAGCAGGGGGGGAAAGGAGGAAAACCTTTCATGGTGACAAGCAAGGTAGGCTAATTCCAGCAGTTAACAAGAATATCAGAGGAACAGTGGGGGGTGGGGTGGGGGGGAGAAATACCATGGGGAAATAGTTTTACTTTGTGTAATGACTCATCCATTCCCAGTCTCTATTCAAGCCTAAGTTAATTGTATCCAGTTTGCAAATTAATTCCAATTCAGCAGTCTCTCGTTGGAGTCTGTTTTGAAGCTTTTTTGTTGAAGGATAGCCACTCTTAGGTCTGTAATCGAGTGACCAGAGAGATTGAAGTGTTCTCCAACTGGTTTTTGAATGTTATAATTCTTGACGTCTGATTTGTGTCCATTCATTCTTTTACATAGAGACTGTCCAGTTTGGCCAATGTACATGGCAGAGGGGCATTGCTGGCACATGATGGCATATATCACATTGGTAGATGCGCAGGTGAACGAGCCTCTGATAGTGTGGCTGATGTGATTAGGCCCTATGATGGTGTCCCCTGATTAGATGTGTGGACAGAGTTGGCAACGGGCTTTGTTGCAAGGATAGGTTCCTGGGTTAGTGGTTCTGTTGTGTGGTGTGTGGTTGCTGGTGAGTATTTGCTTCAGATTGGGGGGCTGTCTGTAAGCAAGGACTGGCCTGTCTCCCAAGATCTGTGAGAGTGATGGGTCGTCCTTCAGGATAGGTTGTAGATCCTTGATGATGCGATGGAGAGGTTTTAGTTGGGGGCTGAAGGTGATGGCTAGTGGCGTTCTGTTATTTTCTTTGTTGGGCCTGTCCTGTAGTAGGTGACTTCTGGGTACTCTTCCGGCTCTGTCAATCTGTTTCTTCACTTCAGCAGGTGGGTATTGTAGTAGTAGGAATGCATGATAGAGATCTTGTAGGTGTTTGTCTCTGTCTGAGGAGTTGGAGCAAATGCGGTTATATCGTAGAGCTTGGCTGTAGACAATGGATCGAGTGGTATGATCTGGATGAAAGCTAGAGGCATGTAGGTAGGAATAACAGTCAGTAGGTTTCCGATACAGGGTGGTGTTTATGTGACCATCGCTTATTAGCACCGTAGTGTCCAGGAAGTGGATCTCTTGTGTGGACTGGTCCAGGCTGAGGTTGATGGTGGGATGGAAATTGTTGAAATCATGGTGGAATTCCTCAAGAGCTGCTTTTCCATGGGTCCAGATGATGAAGATGTCATCAATGTAGCGCAAGTAGAGTAGGGGCATTAGGGGACGAGAGCTGAGGAAGCGTTGTTCTAAGTCAGCCGTAAAAATGTTGGCATACTGTGGGGCCATGCGGGTACCCATCGCAGTGCCGCTGATTTGAAGGTATACATTGTCCCCAAATGTGAAATAGTTATGGGTGAGGACAAAGTCACAAAATTCAGCCACCAGGTTAGCCGTGACAGTATCGGGGATACTGTTCCTGACGGCTTGTAGTCCATCTTTGTGTGGAATGTCGGTGTAGAGGCTTCTACATCCATAGTGGCTAGGATGGTGTTTTTAGGAAGATCACCAATGGACTGTAGTTTCCTCAGGAAGTCAGTGGTGTCTCAAAGATAGCTGGGAGTGCTGGTAACGAAGGGCCTGAGGAGGGAGTCTACATAGCCAGACAATCCTGCTGTCAGGGTGCCAATGCCTGAGATGATGGGGCGTCCAGGATTTCCAGGTTTATGGATCTTGGGTAGCAGATAGAATACCCCAGGTCGGTGTTCTAGGGGTGTGTCTGTGCGGATTTGTTCTTGTGCTTTTTCAGGGAGTTTCTTGAGCAAATGCTGTAGTTTCTTTTGGTAACTCTCAGTGGGATCAGAGGGTAATGGCTTGTAGAAAGTGGTGTTGGAGAGCTGCCTAGTAGCCTCTTGTTCATACTCCGACCTATTCATGATGACGACAGCACCTCCTTTGTCAGCCTTTTTGATTATGATGTCAGAGTTGTTTCTGAGGCTGTGGATGGCACTGTGTTCTGCATGGCTGAGGTTATGGGGTAAGCGATGCTGCTTTTCCACAATTTCAGCTCGTGCACGTCGCGGAAGTAGTCTATGTAGAAATCCAGGCTGCTGTTTCGACCTTCAGGAGGAGTCCACCCAGAATCCTTCTTTTTGTAGTGTTGGCAGGAAGGTCTCTGTGGGTTAATATGTTGGTCAGAGGTGTGTTGGAAATATTCCTTGAGTCTGAGACGTCGAAAATAGGATTCTAGGTCACCACAGAACTGTATCCTGTTCGTGGGGGTGGAGGGGCAAAAGGAGAGGCCCCGAGATAGGACAGATTCTTCTGCTGGGCTAAGAGTATAGTTGGATAGATTAACAATATTGCTGGGTGGTTTACGGGAACCATTGTTGTGGCCCCTTGTGGCATATAGTAGTTTTTCTACGTAAAAGAATGAATGGACACAAATCAGCCGTCAAGAATTATAACATTCAAAAACCAGTTGGAGAACACTTCAATCTCTCTGGTCACTCGATCACAGACCTAAGAGTGGCTATACTTCAACAAAAAAGCTTCAAAAACAGACTCCAACGAGAGACTGCTGAATTGGAATTAATTTGCAAACTGGATACAATTAACTTAGGCTTGAATAGAGACTGGGAATGGATGAGTCATTACACAAAGTAAAACTATTTCCCCATGGTATTTCTCCCCCCCACCCCACCCCCCACTGTTCCTCTGATATTCTTAGGTTTCAGAGTAGCAGCCGTGTTAGTCTGTATTCGCAAAAAGAAAAGGAGTACTTGTGGCACCTTAGAGATTAACAAATTTATTAGAGCATAAGCTTTCGTGAGCTACAGCATCCGATGAAGTGAGCTGTAGCTCACGAAAGCTTATGCTCTAATAAATTTGTTAGTCTCTAAGGTGGCACAAGTACTCCTTTTCTTTCTGATATTCTTGTTAACTGCTGGAAATAGCCTACCTTGCTTGTCACCATGAAAGAACATCTTTGCCAGCAGGCTGGCTAACCTAGTGAGGAGGGCTTTAAACTAGGTTCACCGGGGGAAGGAGACCAAAGCCCTGAGGTAAGTGGGAAAGCGGGATACCGGGAGGAAGCACAGGCAGGAATGTCTGAGAGGGGAGGGCTCCTGCCTCATACTGGGAATGAGGGGCGATCAACAGGTTATCTCAAGTGCTTATATACAAATGCACAAAGCCTTGGAAACAAGCAGGGAGAACTGGAGGTCCTGGTGATGTCAAGGAATTATGACGTGATTGGAATAACAGAGACTTGGTGGGATAACTCACATGACTGGAGTACAGTCATGGATGGTTATAAACTGTTCAGGAAGGACAGGCAGGGCAGAAAAGGTGGGGGAGTAGCACTGTATGTAAGGGAGCAGTATGACTGCTCAGAGCTCCGGTACGAAACTGTGGAAAAACCTGAGTGTCTCTGGATTAAGTTTAGAAGTGTGTGCAACAAGAGTGATGTCATGGTGGGAGTCTGCTATAGACCACCGGACCAGGGGGATGAGGTGGATGAGGCTTTCTTCCGGCAACTCACGGAAGCTACTAGATCGCATGCCCTGATTCTCATGGGTGACTTTAATTTTCCTGATATCTGCTGGGAGAGCAATACAGCGGTGCATAGACAATCCAGGAAGTTTTTGGAAAGCGTAGGGGACAATTTCCTGGTGCAAGTGCTAGGGGAGCCAACTAGGGGGAGCGCTTTTCTCGACCTGCTGCTCACAAACCGGGTAGAATTAGTGGGGGAAGCAAAAGTGGATGGGAATCTGGGAGGCAGTGACCATGAGTTGGTTGAGTTCAGGATCCTGACGCAGGGAAGAAAGGTAAGCAGCAGGATACGGACCCTGGACTTCAGGAAAGCAGACTTTGACTCCCTCAGGGAACAGATGGCCAGGATCCCCTGGGGGACTAACATGAAAGGGAAGGGAGTCCAGGAGAGCTGGCTGTATTTCAAGGAATCCCTGTTGAGGTTACAGGGACAAACCATCCCGATGAGTCGAAAGAATAGTAAATATGGCAGGCGACCAGCTTGGCTTAATGGTGAAATCCTAGCGGATCTTAAACATAAAAAAGAAGCTTACAAGAAGTGGAAGGTTGGACATATGACCAGGGAAGAGTATAAAAATATTGCTCGGGCATGTAGGAAAGATATCAGGAGGGCCAAATCGCACCTGGAGCTGCAGCTAGCAAGAGATGTCAAGAGTAACAAGAAGGGTTTCTTCAGGTATGTTGGCAACAAGAAGAAAGCCAAGGAAAGTGTGGGCCCCTTACTGAATGAGGGAGGCAAGCTAGTGACAGAGGATGTGGAAAAAGCTAATGTACTCAATGCTTTTTTTGCCTCTGTTTTCACTAACAAGGTCAGCTCCCAGACTGCTGTGCTGGGCATCACAAAATGGGGAAGAGATGGCCAGCCCTCTGTAGAGATAGAGGTGGTTAGGGACTATTTAGAAAAGCTGGACGTGCACAAGTCCATGGGGCCGGACGAATTGCATCCGAGAGTGCTGAGGGAATTGGCGGCTGTGATTGCAGAGCCCTTGGCCATTATCTTTGAAAACTCGTGGCGAACGGGGGAAGTCCCGGATGACTGGAAAAAGGCTAATGTAGTGCCCATCTTTAAAAAAGGGAAGAAGGAGGATCCTGGGAACTACAGGCCGGTCAGCCTCACCTCAGTCCCTGGAAAAATCATGGAGCAGGTCCTCAAAGAATCAATCCTGAAGCACTTAGAGGAGAGGAAAGTGATCAGGAACAGTCAGCATGGATTCACCAAGGGAAGGTCATGCCTGACTAATCTAATCGCCTTTTATGATGAGATTACTGGTTCTGTGGATGAAGGGAAAGCAGTGGATGTATTGTTTCTTGACTTTAGCAAAGCTTTTGACACGGTCTCCCACAGCATTCTTGTCAGCAAGTTAAGGAAGTATGGGCTGGATGAATGCACTATAAGGTGGGTAGAATGCTGGCTAGATTGTCGGGCTCAACGGGTAGTGATCAATGGCTCCATGTCTAGTTGGCAGCCGGTGTCAAGTGGAGTGCCCCAGGGGTCGGTCCTGGGGCCCGTTTTGTTCAATATCTTCATAAATGATCTGGAGGATGGTGTGGATTGCACTCTCAGCAAATTTGCGGATGATACTAAACTGGGAGGAGTGGTAGATACGCTGGAGGGGAGGGATAGGATACAGAAGGACCTAGACAAATTGGAGGATTGGGCCAAAAGAAATCTAATGAGGTTCAATAAGGATAAGTGCAGGGTCCTGCACTTAGGATGGAAGAATCCAATGCACCGCTACAGACTAGGGACCGAATGGCTCGGCAGCAGTTCTGCGGAAAAGGACCTAGGGGTGACAGTGGACGAGAAGCTGGATATGAGTCAGCAGTGTGCCCTTGTTGCCAAGAAGGCCAATGGCATTTTGGGATGTATAAGTAGGGGCATAGCGAGCAGATCGAGGGACGTGATCGTTCCCCTCTATTCGACACTGGTGAGGCCTCATCTGGAGTACTGTGTCCAGTTTTGGGCCCCACACTACAGGAAGGATGTGGATAAATTGGAAAGAGTACAACGAAGGGCAACGAAAATGATTAGGGGTCTAGAGCACATGACTTATGAGGAGAGGCTGAGGGAGCTGGGATTGTTTAGTCTGCAGAAGAGAAGAATGAGGGGGGATTTGATAGCTGCTTTCAACTACCTGAAAGGGGGTTTCAAAGAGGATGGCTCTAGACTGTTCTCAATGGTAGCAGATGACAGAACGAGGAGTAATGGTCTCAAGTTGCAATGGGGGAGGTTTAGATTGGATATTAGGAAAAACTTTTTCACTAAGAGGGTGGTGAAACACTGGAATGCGTTACCTAGGGAGGTGGTAGAATCTCCTTCCTTAGAGGTTTTTAAGGTCAGGCTTGACAAAGCCCTGGCTGGGATGATTTAACTGGGACTTGGTCCTGCTTTGAGCAGGGGGTTGGACTAGATGACCTTCTGGGGTCCCTTCCAACCCTGATATTCTATGATTCTATGATTCTATGAAAGGTTTTCCTCCTTTCCCCCCCCCTGCTGCTGGTGATGGCTTATCTTAAGTGATCACTCTCCTTACAGTGTGTATGATAAACCCATTGTTTCATGTTCTCTGTGTGTGTATATCAATCTCTCCTCTGTTTTTTCCACCAAATGCATCCGATGAAGTGAGCTGTAGCTCACGAAAGCTTATGCTCTAATAAATTTGTTAGTCTCTAAGGTGCCACAAGTACTCCTTTTCATTTTAGTTATAAACTGGTGGTCATGAAAACTCTGTGGAGTTGTGTAATCATGCCTTTTTATATTACAGAAGCCTGGGAGTTCAATTTGTGTACTTGACCTTGTGGCACTCTCCTTTTGTTTATAGGCATTTTGGGTGCTTTACATTTGTTGTTCAGCTGAAATTGTGCTTTGACTTGATGCTTTTGTGCAGTTATTTGAAAATGCCAAAATAGCCTTTCTACTTTGCAGTAAAAACTATATTTTTCAGATTAGGACTAGTCAGCTAAAGTGGTGCCCCAGACTAAAGCTTCTTTCCTCCTGGAACTCTCTAGAGTTCAGCACCTGATGTACTGGACTTCTAAATTAATTAAGCCATCTTAAAACTCACCTTTCACAGTGAATTTAGAAATCCTGTTGTAACCTAGGTCGTGTGTTTAAAACTGGCTTCAGTGCAGTTAAAGACCACGAAACAGGGTGTTAAACTTCCTCTTCTTAAGTGCCAATTACTAATAGTCAGAGAAGTGGTCAGCAAACAGCCATCTTCTCAACACATTTTGCAGAGATCTGGAATAGCCTCTGAGGCCACAGATCCCTGGGTGTTGCAATCCTTAAAGGGCTCAGTGTGAGTTGTCTGACAGTAGGTGGTATGTGGGTTAAGAGAATGTGTTTCTGTTGTGCTCCGGTGACTCGCAGGGTCTATGACCAGAGTGAGGAGGCAGACCGCAGTGCAGGGCCACAAACTTTGATTCACTCTCAAAGAGGCTCAGCACTTTGGGTTTGCAGTTACAGGCATGTCCAGCTGAGTGGTCTATCTACATTACCAGCCTTTCTTTTGGGGGCCTGACTGTTTTTTCTGGGATCAAAGGGGCAATGTGAACAGTACTCATGAATTTGCTTTTTGTTAAAAGAACAGGAGTATTTGTGGCACCTTAGAGACGAACACATTCATTTGAGCATAAGCTATCATGGGCTTAAATAAATTTTAGTCGCAAAGGTGCCACAAGTACTCCTGTTCTTTTTGTGGATACAGACTAACACTGCTGCTACTCTGAAACCTTACTTTTTGTTAAAAGAAAAGGAGTACTGGTGGCACCTTAGAGACTAACAAATTTATTAGAGCATAAGCTTTCGTGAGCTACTTTTACTTTTTTTTTTTTTTTTTACTCTTTGTTAGTCACTCTTGTATTTTTATGGTGTGACAGTGCTGGAGAAGACAATCCTCTGTCCGCACTGTGGGCAATAGAGAACTTCCCCATTTAAAGTGCTCCGCTCTTAATATGGAGAGGCCATCTCTTGAGTGAGAAGGAATTCTCTCCGTAGCCTTCCAGCCTGTTGTCTCTGAGGCTGCTAGTCAGTGCCATTGTAGTTTTGTTTTGTTTTTTTGTTTGGTGAGGAGCACGTCTGGCCCACTGGGAGTATCCAGGTGGTTCTGGGAACTGGCCACTCATTGGAAATAAACTGCAGTTTTTCAGTATTTTAATTAAAGCATAAGCAATGTTAAGCTTGATTGAGACTCAAAGATTGCAGTAGATATGGGACTCTATTTTGCTATCCCAAACCTTATCTCCCCGGATAATAATGGTCACCTATAACTTTAGATTTTTTTTTAAGCTAACTAATTTTGTTTCACTTTGCTGTCAGAAGTGTAAATTCAAAGTCCAGAGTTTCATTGTTAGGCAAGTAGAAAGAAAACAGCATGCAAACTAATCTCATGGGAAAGAAAACTCATGCTTTAACTCTCTCTTCTAATCAGGCCTTGTTAAGTAACTGATATTTTATGATGTGAAATACTGTTACTAATTAATAAACTGCTGCAAGGTGTAACATCACAAATTGCTTTGCTTCTGTCTTGGATGACAGTACTCTGAGACCTAGGGAGGTCTTTCCTCATCTTTAATTTTTTTTTAAATAAGATGCATCTCCTTTTCCTCAGTGTTGACAGGCTAAAACTTGAATCTTGGCTAAGTCAGTGTAGTGTTGCACTCTTACGCTTGAAAGCAGGATTTAACTGTTATTCACCTGGTCACAAAACTAGTCAACCACCATAGTGTTTTTAATAAATACAAAATTACCTGTGTGTGTTTGGCAAAAAAAAAAATTAATGGACCTATTTGTTACCACCAACGGCTTATATATATTTTGATATAACTAGTGTTACAAGAGGCAGATACTGTGAAGTCACAATAGTAGCTTTTCAGTGAAGGCTGTAGGACAGTTTCTATTATGTCTGTTTTTTGCCAACCCACCCACTCCCAATTTCTGAAAAAAAGTTTTCTGCTTCTGCACAGAATTTGTTATGACATTGTCCCTTATCTGAGTATATTTCATTTTGAGAGTGGGGGTTAATTGGCCAAATTGTTTGTTATGGCACTTTTGGTGGTTTAGCACCTTTTTGAAATGTCCTAACTTTTTTTGTCTACTCATAACTTGGGAACAAATTAGAGTAAAATCTTTAGTTTTGTCTAGTCCAGAATCTGCAATGAGAGCAAGTAAGCCAGGTACAAGAGTCCTTGGTCATCAGACTGTTCTCCAGGGGTGTGCAAGCCTCCACAAATGGTCAGCAGACTACAAACTCTGTTCCTCCTAATCTGAGCTTTTCAGTTAAATGATTTTAACCAAATACTAGGCTTCTAAGTTAGTAGTGGAGAATTTTAGGTGATGTACTGCTTCCATCCAGCTGCTCTCACTTGCTACAGCTGGCAGAACTCCAATAATTCCCGACGGCTGCATCTCTTGCTGCAGGGAGGGCAGGTGATGGTGGGCAACTTTTCACTCCCCTCTCAGTTCAGTTTCCTGGGGGGCCCCACTCTCTCCATGTCCCTGAGTTTGAGCCTCTTTCCATCATTCCTATGAGATGAAGTCTCCATGGGGCTGATAGTCACTTGCCAGTACTGCTGGCCATTAAGGAGAATGGAGTGACCCTGCCTGATTTACTCCTGCAGGCAGAAGTATGAGTATTCAAATTTGCACCTACAATTAACTGAGTGCAAACAGACATGCAGGTTATGCTAAGAAACTGAACGCTGACTGTAGTACCGTTTCCCAGGAAAGGAAGAAGGGTATGACACTTATCTGTCTGCACTGCAGTGTGTAGGCATGATAGGCTTGAGGTAATGGTATTCTAACAAGCCTACTGCTAAACTGCCTTGGTTCTTGAGTTTTATGTTTTCAATGGATTTGTGTTATGAAATGTGGAGAAACTAACTTGGGTTTTAAGTGTAAATGTTGTGTTCCATATGTTGTCAGATGGGTGTTAATGTTTAATGGGACATTGTCAGGTCAAATTTGTGAAAAATAAGCTGCTACAAAACCAATAAAACATTTTACATTAATCTCTTTTCAGTTCAGTGGAAGTAGTTTCAACAAATATTCCCTTGTAGTGTGTTAGCTACCCAAACAGTGCAGAATTGTTCTGCTAATGAACCAGAAAGGGAAAATGATTTGATTTTGACTTAAACCAGAACAAAACCCAGGGTAGTAGTCTATTTTAATTGTCAAGCTTGAATACTCAAAAAGTAACCTATTGGCATAAATCATGACAAGGAAATGTAATTTTAAATTATTTCAGATTTAATTATAAGACATGTTTGTAACAGAGGTAAAGCATTTTTTTAAATATGGCTTTTAACCTGACAGTGTCTTATTAATCCTTGGCACTCTGCATGTTCAAATGGCAGTACAACCATTGTCTAAGCCTTAAAATGATGATTTGCAATAATAATACTAAATGCATACATCTGAAATCCTTGTTTATTCACATTTATAATTTTCCATGCTAGCAAGTTTTTATTCAAACACTAACATTAAATGAAGAGAAGAATTTTTTTTCCAATTCTCCACAAACAGAAGGAGCTAGCAGCTGATGAAGACTGCCCTAAAATGTGTGCTTACAAGTTGGTGACTATCAAATTTAAATGGTGGGGACTACAGAACAAAGTAGAAAACTTTATCCAAAAGGTAAGAGCTGCTTATTAAATACTCTGCGACATAGTTTTTTTTAAAGTAGAAGTGAAAAGTTGGGAAATTTTTCTATTAAAATGAAATGTTAGTGAAGGCATTGATCCATTCAATTTTTCAGCAGATCAAACCATTGACTTCTAAGGTCCCAAACCTGCAGCCACTTGTGGCTTAACTTGACTTCTGTGGGTAGGCGCATTGATTTAATCAGAGGTACTCATGATAGTAAAGATAAGCACATATGTAAGTATTTGCAGGATTGGGGCCTAAATGTATATGGCACTTAGGAATGTCCTTTGCTTCCATTATTCTCTCTAGGTCAAAAAAAAAAAATCTATTTACGTAAGCATGAGTGCTTTGATGTTTTTCCAGCAGTATGTGCACCAGAAGTCTTGTGAAGTATCTTATTTTTGGTTGCTACTAATCCTATAGTAGTCATGCTTTTTTTTTTTGTAGCATTAAATTTTACAACAGCCACAGAGATTGAGGGATTGCAACGCAAAATTTAACATCTACCAATGACTTAGTTGAAAGCTGCACCATAACTGGCTGGATAAGTGTCCAGAGAGATCATTCCCAATGTGGTCAAAAAACAAAAATGTATCTTACAACTTGGAATGTCCGTAAACTACTAGACTAATCAAAAAGTGAAAGACCCAAATTCAGAACAGCAATTATTGCCCGAGAACTCCCAAGGTAGAACATAGACATCGCTGCTCTCAGCGAAACAAGACATGCAGGTGAAGGTCACTTGAGGGAAGAGGGTGATAGTTGCACTTTCTTCTGGAAAGGAAAACCAGCAAGCGACACGCAAATACACAATGTTGGCTTTGCAATCAAAAACCTTCTAGTCAACTGCCTGACTGAGCTCCCCATTGGCATCAACAAGCACCTTATGACCCTCCACATCCAATTGGTCAATAAGTCATTTGCCACTATCATCAGTGCATATGCACCAACTCTTGACACTGAAGAACAGAAACAGTCTTTCTACTCTGACCTTGATAAATTTTTGTCATCCATTCCAAAAACAGATAAGATAATCCTTTTAGGGGACTTTAACACAAGAGATGGCTGAGATTCTAATCATTAGGAAGGAAGGAGTGGGCAAGACCAATTCCAATGGCATCCTTCTACTCAGCAAATTTGCAGAGCATGACTTTGTGATCACAAACATAATCTTCAGACAAAGCAACAAGTACAAAACAACTTGGCAACGCCCCTGCTCAAAAAAGTGGCACCTTTTAGATTGTCATTGTAAGAACACAGGATCTATGAGATATCCACATCATCTTTGTCATGAGATAAGCAGACAATTGCTGGACTTGACACCATCTGGTGAGGTCAGTCATGTCCATCAGGATTGCACCGAAACACAGAAAGCAATGCAAATCACACAGACAGTAACACAACATCCCAAAGACTTCAATCCTCAGTGCACCAAGAGAATTTCCAAACATTCCTCAGTGAAAGACTGGCCATATGCACACTTGGAAGTGACAACACAAGTGTCAAAGAACACTGGGAAGCTCTAAAACAGACTATCAATGAGGTTTGTGAGGAATCCATTGGTCTTGCTACCCTTCCCCCCCCATCCCCGGACTGATTTGACATCAAGATTGACATTACAACCCTTTTGGAGCAGAAGAGAAAAGCTTTCTGCAACTGGCAAAACCAACCACTATCCAGTCAGAAGCAGAGCTCTTTCCATCTATTCAAAGATGAAGTTTAAAGGAGGATCTGAGAAATCAAAAACAAATGGTGGGGGGACAAAGCAAAAGAAATCCAAA